>NC_133395.1:111103817-111728817 GCF_047511655.1 Castor canadensis | reverse complement strand
TCAAAATTATCTAATTTTACATTTAATATTTGCACATTTTAACTGCAATGCCAATTTCATCTCCACAAGAAAACCAAACTAAAAGAACCATAAATATTGAACTCTAGTTGATGATACTGTTAAAGATAAATGAAGCCAGGTATTTGTTAGAGCAGAGAAACAGATTTTTATTCAGTAACTACTAGCAATAGGAAAAAAGCTGAGCTCCATTTCAATTTGTGCAAAGGTAGGTGCCTGTGTCACTTTAAAGGGAGACTGATGGAATAGAGAGGAGGGAGGGATGAGCAAAGGGTCTCACTGTAGATTAAACAGAGTGAAAAATTACAACGGACTGGTACCTCATGCCTGTAATTCCAGCACTCAGAAGACTGAGGCAGGAGGCAGCCTGGGCTATCTAGTGAGACCCTGTCTCTAAATAAATAAATAGATACATCAATAAATAAATAACAAAGGATTGGTCAGTGTAAAAGTAATTAAGCCAACTGTGTCTGTAGCTGGCACTTATGGAAGTTAGTATTCTGTCCTCCTAAACTTTCTGATGATTGCATTTAAAGGAAGGGATTTCTGTCCTTGCCAAAGACATTCCTGGGGGTGTAGGAGATACATCTCTCAAAGGGACGCAGGAAAGAATTATAATTGCTCGCCTTTTAAAGTAAATACTCTAGGAAAGGCAAGTGTTGGCTGGAACAAATGGTGGATTGTTTTGGCGGCCTTGCTCTTTCTCGGACAGGATTTGGCAAAGGTCCCCTGTCACTTCTCTCATTAGAATGTGAGCTCCAGGAAGACAGGGACTTCCGTCGGCCAAATACATAGGCGATCAATAAATATTTGTAGAATGAATGAGCCAGATCTGCGAAGCGCTTAGAACCAGTAACCGCACAATACATAAACGACTCCCAGACTCCCAAGGTGAGGGACCACAGCTGTTCAACTGAGACCCACAGCACCTGCGCAGTGCCTGGCGGAGTCGCTCTAGCCTCCCAGAGCCGAGACTCTATGACAGTTCCTTCCGGGGCGACAGAGCCGCTCTGGCCGCTCAGCTGTCAGCTCTATGGCAGATCCGCGGGGGATGCATGAGCATGCGCAGAAGTGCCTTGTTGGGATCGCTATGGCAGCGGCGTCGTGGTGGGCCGGGCTTTCGCGCTCCTGCTTGGGCCCGGCCGCCTCCACAGCCCACCCCACTGCATCTTCTCGGGCTTGAGAGGGTCCTTCCGCCGCAGCCGCCTGCCCTACCCGCTGCTGCCGCCGCATCTCAACTTGGGCCCGCGCCGGGAAATGCCCCAGGCCGCCTACTGCTACGTGCGGATCGTGGGCAGGGGCAGCTACGGGGAGGTGACGCTAGTGAAACACCGACGGGACGGCAGGCAGGTCAGCGGGGTCCAGGCCCGGCCAGGGACGGGTAGGGCTGGGATGCAGCGAGGACGTCGTCCAAAGGACTGGGTCCGGGTGGTGTGCAGTAGTGTATCTCCATGGCACTACTTCTGGGAAATCGCCCCGGACTACCAAGACGAGGCCAAACCCTCTGTAATATGCGTCCCAAACTTCCTTACGTGTCCTTCGTAGTATTAATTGGTGTGCTTGATCTACACACCCCTCTCCCACCCCTGATAATTTCACGAGAGCAGGAATCATGCAGTCGCACGGCCTAGCAGCATAGCCAGGCAAGCACTACTGCTTGAATGAAGGGCCCCAAACATCTTTCTGCAAGATTCTGGGCTCACTTAAAACTCATCATCTTCCCATCACACCTCAGTGAGTAGCATCACCAGCCATGCAAGTTGCCCAAACTGGACATTTGACACTTCTCTTTAATGTTCCCGACTCTGATTATATTGACCCATCACTAAGTTGACAGTAATACCATCTCCACTGATACTACCCCAATTCAGGACATTCTTTCCAGAGAAGCTAAGACCACTGCTTCCTAACTAGTCCCTGTCACTTTCTTGCTCTCCCTTAATTCATCACTTTCGCTGCAGACTCAGTGATCTTTCTAAAACTTAAATCTGATGTTGTCATTCATCCTTTGCTTAAGGCATTGTATGTCATCACCCACAGGATAATATGGCTTATTAATAGGGTGCCATATCATGTTTTGTATGAACTGAGACAATTTTGAAAGCAAAGGGAGGCACTATTAATAGTTATATCAAGACAACCCAGTAGCACCAGGCAAGCTGAGAGGAGATGTCCCCCTAAGCACTGGGCCACCTCACCAAATCGTCCTTATTTCAAGTAGGTGCTGGATGCTCTGCCTGAAACACAACTGCTTCTTAAGAAATTTATTCAGTAGGCACTGGGGAATCATTGAATTTTTCAACAGAGGATGGGAGATTAGTTATAAGAGCCCTCATGTTCAAGCAATAGTTTGTATTTCTCATGTTTATGTGTGTGTTTATTGAAGAAATGAATTATATAGTCTTTTAGCTGATTGAAGGCAGCATATTAGATGTTAGAGGGTAATGATTTTTTTAGAAGTGGGAATAATTTTTGTATGGAGGTTCAGTGATGCTTAATTCTCTTGTGCCATGGGTCCCTTTGATTAGCTAATGTATCTCTTAGACACATTCTGCTGGCAGATACACAGTCAAACCATATTTTTATACACCTTTGTACAGGGAACTTAAAGGTTAAGGAATCAAATAATATGTTTTCTTGGATTCACTTTTTAGCTGTTAATGAATTGCTTTGTCTTTTTTTTTTTTTTTCAGTACTGGGGTTTGAACTCAGGGCTTTGAGCTTGTGAGGCAGGTGCTCTATTGCTTGAGCCACACCTCTATTCCTTTTTGCTCTGGTTATGTTGAGATAGGGGCTCTTTTTCTGCCCAGACTGGCCTGGACTCCTATTTTATCTTCCCGGACCGTTGCTGGGATGACTGGCTCATGCCATTGAGCTCAGCTATTGGTTGAGGTGGTTCTTCTTTTTTGCCTATGTTGGCCTAGAATTGAGATCCTTTTGATCTCAGTCACCCCAGTAGCTGGGATTATAGGCTGAGTCACTGGTGCCTGAATCTGTCCTTTTTTTTTTTTTTTTGAGATAGTCTCTCACTATGTTCCTCAGGCTGGCCTCAAATTTCTGGGCCCCAGTGAACCAACTGCCTTGTCCTTCATAGTAGCTGGGACTGCAGGCATCTGGCTCAAGGGCTCAATGAAATTATAAAATGCATATGGAAAAAATAATATTTTGTGACCCCAAATGGCTATAAATCTAACTTATGAGAAATATCATTAACTGGATTGGGAATGTAACTGAGTGATAGAGCACTTGCCTAACATGGGCAAGACTCTGGATTCCATCCTCAGAACTGCAAAAGAACCAATAACAAAGCCCAAAATGTATCATTAGTAATAGCAAATATTTTCCCTGGTTTTATGCTTTAAAACAAAACAAAACAAAGAGAGTCTTTTTATGTTGCCCAGACTGGACTTGAACTCAAGATCCTCCTGCCTCAGCCTCTTGCCTCTCTGTAACCTCAGCTGGGGTGATAATGAGTCACCATGCCCAGCTAGTTTTATGCTTCTTAAAAAACAAAGGAATAAGTTATCTGATAGGCTCCAGAAAAAGGGTTGGCTTTTTTTTTTCTCCCCAGAACTGGGGTTTGAACTCAGGACTTTGCACTTGCTAGGAGGCACTCTACCATTTGAGCTATGTCTCCAGTCCTAGAGGGTTGGTTTTGAGAACACTCATGGGAGTACCTGGATACTTTGGAACCTACAAAACTGTATATTTACTTCTAAAAAATATGTGTTTTTTTTCCTTAGTATGTCATCAAAAAACTGAACCTCCGAAATGCCTCCAGCCGAGAGCGGCAAGCGGCTGAACAGGAAGCTCAGCTCTTGTCTCAGCTGAAACACCCCAATATTGTCACCTACAAGGAGTCATGGGAGGGAGGAGATGGTCTGCTCTACATTGTCATGGGCTTCTGTGAAGGAGGGGATCTATATCGGAAACTAAAGGAGCAGAAAGGGCAGCTTCTACCTGAGAGTCAGGTGGTAGAGTGGTTTGTACAGATCGCCATGGCTTTACAGGTACCACCTACACTAATAGCATCCCTTTTGCTCCAAGATGACAGGAAGATGGCAGGTGTATTTTAGGAAAAATTTTCCATAAATGTTTATGTGAAAAAAATGTATTTTTTATAAAATCCATTTATAAGCTGGACCCAGTCCCTTTGCTGTAGCATAGTCATGTATAATTGTAGGGGAAGCTGATTACTTATTCATGTAATATTTCTAGTAAAGTCAATTTTAGGGGCCCATAGTTGATCAATAATAAAGAATGACCATGTTTATTATTAGCTGATCAAGTGCATCATGCTAAAAGGTGGCTGGGCTAATTAATATTCCTATACTGTAGGGGATTTGAGCTTTCATCCTGCTGTGGCAAAGTGGGTGAAAATGCAAAAGAAGGTTTGTGTTTTAATATACACATACCCCAAAGTTAGACTGTTTGTGAACTATCACTCTGGAACTGGGAAGACTTGTCTAGAATTAATTGACCTTGTTTAAGTACTTACACACTCTCTTAAATAAAAAGTGATTCTTGTTAAACTTGAAAATGTTATTAGGTTCAGAATTTCATAGTGGGAGTTTGTAGGTATAGTTTTTTTTTTTACTGTATCCAGGTAATATTAAAATGGTACAGTTGTCAAGACACCAGCAAATAATTTTGGAAGGTACTGGGTCAATTAATGTGTAGAACTTAATTTCTCACTTTGAAAGTTATAAATTAGGCCTTTTATTTAGATACTATAGAATAATAATATTTTGGTAGTAGGTAATTAAGGCTCTTTAATTTATGCAAGTACTGATTATATGTAAGAAGCTAGGAACAAATAAGTAAATCAATATATTTATATGTAATTAAATTTTATTTCTATTCTCAGTATTTACATGAGAAACACATTCTTCATCGAGATCTGAAAACCCAAAATGTCTTCCTAACAAGAACAAATATCATCAAAGTGGGTGACCTAGGAATCGCCCGAGTGTTAGAGAATAATGGTGACATGGCAAGCACTCTCATTGGTACACCCTATTACATGAGCCCTGAATTGTTCTCAAACAAACCCTACAACTATAAGGTAGGCTTGGATTGTGTATGCTGGCTCACCTTGTCTCTGAGAGGGTATCCGGAATTTCAGAATCCATCCGATTAGTTAAATCAGAATTATCTGTGAATCAGAGGAAAATTTCTTTCTTCTTTTTTTTTTTTTAGGCAGTACTGGGGCTTGAACTCAGGTCCTTGCACTTGATAGGCACTTTATCACTTGAGCCACTCCTCCAGCATTTTTGCTTTAGTTATTTTTCAAATATGGTCTTACATTTATGCCTGGACTGGCCTGAACCGAGACCCTCCTATTTAAAGTTTGCTCATAGCTGGGATGATAGGTATGCATCACATGCCCAGCTTTTTTATTGGGGATCTTGCAAACTTTTTTGCCCAGCTGGCTTTGAACCACAATCCTCCCAATTTCTGCCTCCACAGTAACTAGAATTACAGGTGTGATGCTGTGCCCCACATGTGTTTTTTTTTTTTTAGAAGAAAATGCAAATAAAGTATTTCATCATTTAACCATTTACTGTTTTTCTTTTATAGTCTGATGTTTGGGCTTTGGGATGCTGTGTCTATGAAATGGCCACCTTGAAGCATGCTTTCAATGCAAAAGACATGAATTCTTTAGTTTATCGGATTATTGAAGGAAAGGTAAAAAAAAATCTCAAATTAATTGAGTGAGGTTTATATAACGCAGCTTTGTAAATAGCTACTGGCAAAATTGTTAGTGATTTTTTTTTTCTTCTTTCTTTCGTTTTTTTTGGTTGTACAAGGGGTAAAACCCAGGGCTTTGCACATGCTGGACAAATGCTCTACCACTGAGCTACAGCACCAGCCCTTATTGATTAGTTGATGAGTAATCATCAATACTGAGTGAATAGTTAAAAATGGCGGGCCCCTTAAATGAAGGACTGCTTTGGGGGGGATGGATCAGCAGGAGGAGGAAAGAAAAGGATACTGAGGGGTGAAGAAGATCTACGTATGCTGTGCTACCCTACCAAACACTGTTTGAAAAAGGGGGCAGCAGAAAAGGGGAAGTAGGGGGAGGTAGTGGAGAGGAGTAAACTTGTTCAAAGTATTCTGTACATATGTATGGAATTATCACAATGAAATCCCTCTTATTATTAATGTATGCTAACTCAAAATTTTTTAAAAATGTAAGAGACAAATGTATAATTTAAAATTCTCTGGCAGCCACATTAAATACAGCAAAAAGAAACTGAAGCAATAAAACTTTATGATCTAAAAAAAAAAGAATGGTGGAACCCTACTGTAGGAAAGGTTGAAGTTGAGGAGAAGGGATTGATCATTTCTTAATGTTAGTTTATAGAGGTGGCTTAGTGGCTCCAAACAATCAGATTTTTGAAATCTCTCCCTGTAGTCCCTGGATGTGCAGGCACTCTGAGAGGCCATTGATATTTCCTGAATAAGAAGATACCCATGGCTGAATGAGCCATATTTATGATGAGTCTTTTCTTGTTTAAACTTGTTTCTTTGATAATCATCACAATTACCTGTAGCTGATTAAGAACTGCAGAAAGCATTGTATATGATATGGTTGCCTTGGTGATTATATGTTATTTCCATAAGGCTAGTTGATCTTTGTAATGTTAAATATGTATGCAATATTAAGTTTTTGTTTGTTTGTTTGTTTGTTTTGAGACAGAGTCTCACTATGTTGCCTAGGCTGGTCTTGGACTCGATCCACCTGCTTCAGTCTCGTGAGTGCTGATATTACAAGCAAGGCACCACCATGCCTAACCAGTTATACACCATTAAGTTCTAAGGTCCTAAATCACTAACTGACTTTAATGTTATTCTAAGACTCATTTAATTTTTACTTTGAATGCTATCAAAAAATATACACAAAAAAGCAAAATTTCCCTATTCTACCACTTAAAGACTCAAATAAGAATATAATGAAATTTCCCTTTCTTTCTAATTCCATTCCCTGCAGATAGCCATTTCTAGCAATTTATTGCAAGGCCTCCTAACTTTTTCTTGCCTTTAAACAGGAACAACTCTGAATATATATACGTACATTACATAGAGACTAAAAAGAGAAACTGAAATGGAATCAGGCTGTACACATTTTATATAACCTGCTTTTTTGACTTAATGTATGAGGGATATCTTTCTTGATCAGTATTTGTCTTTTATTTTTTAAGCAGCTGCCTGATATTATAAGAATGAACCATAGTTTATTCCACAAATTTAAGTTGTTTCCAATTGTTGACTACTGCAAGAACAATGCTGTATTAAACATCTTGATATATAAATCTTTAGAAAGATTTATACTTTTATTTTTGAAGGAGGGAGTTCTCAAATGGGACCGCTTAGCTGAAGGAGATACTTTTACAGTCTTATAAGTTGTTACTACAACCAGAATACCAGTACACTTCCTATAGACTATTATGCTGGTTATTTTCTACTTCTGTGGCTATGTGACTTTAATACAATATTAGAAAATCTCTACTGTCTTTTACTTTGCTTTATAAGATTACTAGTCATAATTGTATTATTATTTTTCTTTGTAGCTGCCACCAATGCCAAGAGTTTATAGTCCAGACCTTGCAGAACTGATAAGAACAATGCTGAGCAAAAGGCCTGAAGAAAGACCCTCTGTGAGGAGCATCCTGAGGCAGCCTTATATAAAACGCCAAATCTCCTTGTTTTTGGAGGCCACAAAGGCGTAAGATACTTTCCCTACAAATAGCTGGGCTAAATAGATGGAATAAAAGAGGGTAGCTTCTATAGTTTTCATGTGCAAGAATTTATGGTGAGTTTTCTTTTAAACACAAAGTAAAATGATGTGATTCGAATATGTGAGGAGGCAGAATTCTGCCATGGGCCTGAGAATTTAACCAACATAAGACAAATTAACAGAAGAAAAACATACAAATTTATTTATTTAATAAAAGCTTTATGTGACACAGTAGCCCTCATAAGGAAATGGAAACCCAAAAAGTTGTAAAACCTAAATGCATTTTATACTAGACTGAACAAGAGAGACAGTCGTGGAAAGGTAACTGAACTGTGGAAAGGCTAAAGGAAGATTAGAATTATTTTAATAAGGTCTCAACTTTCTATTCTTAAGATAAGAATGTACTTTCCTTCTGGTATGGGGGATTTTATTTCTTGCTTTTGGGAAGCAAGGGGATAGGGTCAGAGCACCTCTTTCTCCTTTTTTTTTTTTTAAAACAGAGTGTTTTTATGTAGCACAGCCTGGCTTTAAACTTGCCTGTATGTCAAGTTCTCTGCCATCTATTTCTGCCCTGCAAGTGCTGGGATTACAGGTATATGCCACATCTGCTGGTTTTTATGAGCAGTGCTGGGAATTTAATCCCAGTCCTGTGCATGTTAAGCACTCTACTATGGAGCCATGTCCCCAGCCATGCCTGCTGATTTTTCTTTTTTTTTTTGATAGTACTGGGGTTTGAACTTAGGATCTCATGCTTGGTAGGTAGGTGCTCTACCACTTGAGCTATGCCCCCAGCCCTTTTGCTTTAGTTGTTTTTCCATCTTGTGTTTTTGCCTGAGGCTGGAGTTGGACCAGGATCCACATATTTATGCCTCCCCCCTTCTGAAATTATAGGTACTTGCCATCATGTTCAGCTTTGTTGTTGAGATGGGGTCTCCCTGACTTTTTGCTTGGGCTGGTTGTGGACTGTAAGCCCCCTGATCTCCACCTCTGCCTCCTGAGAAGCTGGCACTACAGGGGTTAGTCACTGTATCAGCTACTTGTTTATTTTTAAATTTTATTAGCTTAAAATAATCCTTATGCCAAAGTAGTATATTTTGGAGTGGCATATTCATCACCTTTCAAATACATGTTGAAATTTGCTTAATTGCTAATATTAGAAACCTAGAGAACATTTAGAGAACCAGTATTATATGATTTACTCTGTAAGAGAATAGTTATATTAAAAAATAGTGCTCTAATTTCTAAGAACATTCAAAGGTTCCCTCTTCATATCACTTATGAAGAGAAAAAAAATTCCTTTCTTTCACTGTAGGTCCTACTTTCACCAAATAGTGTTTGGGACCTAAAATTTAGGGCTGGATAAAGCTGGCACCATCTCTTTGGCTTCTTCTCTGCCTTGTGGCAGGTTAAATTTGGAAGGACAGGAAGCAATGCTAGAGTTGCCTCAGTAATAAAGAAGGACCATTTTTATTTTTAGGCTAGCAGTCTACACTTGAGCTATGCTCCCAGTTGTTTTGTTTTGATTTTTTGGGGGCAGTACTGGGGTTTGAACTCATGGCTCTGTACTTGCTAGGTAGATGCTCTACTGCTTAACACCACTCTGCCAGTCGTAAATTTTGTTTTTGAGATAGGATCTTGTTAACTTTGTCCAGCTGGACTTGAACTTAAGATCCTTTTCCCACTGCCTCCTGAGTACCTGGGATTTCAGGTGTGTGGGCCACCACATTTGACTTAAGAAGGACCATCCCTTTTTCACATTGTTTATAATTTCTAACCAAACAGACTTTGGCCTTCCACTGCTCTGTTCTCTATGCTTTCCTTGAATTCTCTAGAGGTTTAGCTGAGTTTTAGAAACAATACACAAAAAAGTTGGAGTATGACACTATTCCTGTATGTATTTTATTCTCAAAGTCAGAAAATGTATACTAATCATCTCTTCTCTCAAACTTGGCAAAGAAGTTGTGGTATTATTCAAAACATGTGAAACTTGAAATTTATCCTGGGACTTCTGCAAATGAGATACTTTCTTACAGAATTTTTATTCTGGAATAATTTCATATGTACAGAAAAGTTGTAAAGTAATACAGAGTTTCTGTGTATACCTCATCTAGTTCGTTCTGTGATCAACATCTTAAATTCCATGATATCTTTGTGAAAACTTAAGAAATCAACCAACATTGGTATGTTGCTATTGACTAAACTCCAGCCTTTATTTGACTTTCTATTTGAGGATTCAGTTCAGGATACCATATGACATTTAGTTCTCATGTTCTTTGCTCTGTGGTAGTTTTTTGCTTTCTTTGCTTTTTATGACCTTGATGTTTTGTAGACAGCGGGTTTCTAAAATGCCTCCTTGATTTTTTAAGACTTTGCTCTATAAAATGTTACAATTCTATGAGGAAGTATAATGTATATGCACATTTTAACGTATACATAAAACCCCCTAATATTCACTATGTTGATAACAACCCTTTCTTCTTTTCTTCTTCATAAAGAAAAACCTCTAAACAAAACATTAAAAATGGTGACTGCAAAGCCAAGCCTGCTGCTGCAGTGATTTCCAGAAAGGCAGAATCAAATTGTGAAGTAATCCCCTCCCAACCCCACTCTTCTGATGGCTCCAAGACATATGTAATGGTATGTTTCTTTTTAAAGGGTAATGCTTTACAAACTATGCTAAGAAATAGGTTATCTAAATTATTTTATGGGGAAATGATTGTGATTTACTAGAGATTCAGTTGTGCAATAACTTTGTACTGTAAGTGATTCCTTTAGCTTACTTTCTCCATGGTGGGCTGTTAATATGTTTGTAGATTTTAGATGAAATTGATATGACATAAAATTACCCACTTTAAAGTGGACAATGATGTGCATTTATTCTAATCACAATGCTGTGTAGCCATAACCTCTTACCCAGTTCTAAAACATTTTCTTCAGCCCAAAGGAAATCCTTTACTCCTTAAGCAGTCACTGTCCTTTTTCTCCTCCACCTGGCTAACACCAATGTGTTTTCTGTTTCCGGAATTTACCACATAAGTGGAATCATATAATATGTGACCTTTATGTCTGATTTCTTTCATTTAGTGTGTTTAAGGTTCAACTATGTAGCATACATACTGCATTTCTTTTTAGGCCTGACTAGTAGTCCATTATATGTACATACCACAAATTGGTTGATCCATTCATCCATTAGCAGACATTTTTCATGTCCATTTGTATATCTTCTTTGGAGAAATATCTGTTCAAAGCCCTTGCCCATTTTTCATTTGTATTATCTGCTTTGGTTGTTGAGTTTTAGGAGTTCTCTATATTCTGACTATCAATCCTTTAACAGATACATGATTTGAAAGTTTTCTCCCATTGTATGGGTTACCTTTCTACTGTTGATAGTATCTTTTGATGCATAATTTTAATTTTGTGAAGTCATTTTTTTGTATGTGAACATAGTTTTCTCAGCACCATTTGTTGAAGAGACTGCCCTTTCCCCCATTGAATGGTAGCATTGTTTGAATGTTCCCACAAAAAATTTATGTTGAAATTTAATTCTCATTGTGAAGTATTAAGAGGTGAGACCAAGTGGGACCTTTAAGAGGTGATTAAGAGGACCAGGGGCTAGTGGCTCACACCTGTAATCCTAGCTACTCAGGAGGCAGAAATCAGGAGGATTGAGGTTTGAAGGCAGCTCAGGCAAATAGTTCTCGAGACCCTGTCTTGAAAAACCCTTCACAAAAAAGGGTTGGCTCAAGGTATAGGCCCTAAATTCAAACCCCAGTACCGAAAAAAAAAAAAAAAAAGGTGATTAGGCTATGAGGGCTCTGCCCCCGTGGGTTAATGGCTTAATTTGAGAATAGGTTTGTTATAAAAGCCAGTTTGACTCTGTCTCTTAGACGCTTTCCTTTCACCATGTGATTCCCTATGCCACTGGGGAACTCTGCAGACTTCCTACCAGTAATAAGGCCCTTATCAGATATGGCCTATCACATGGGGTTTCCAGCCTTCAGAACTGTGAACTAAATAAAATTTTATTCTTTATAAACTATTCAGCCTATGGTATTAAGTTTTATTAAAGGAAAATGGACTAACCCATGTTACCTTTGTTAATAATTATTTGACCATATATCTGGGGGTTATATCTGGTCAACATGTCTTAATTTTAGTGCCACATTACTTTGATTATTGAAGCTTTGTAGTATGTTTAGAAATTAGGAAATATGAGTCCTCTAGCTTTGTTCTTCTTTTTCAAGGTTGTTTTGGCTATTTGGGATCTCAGATTCTCTGAATTCTAGGATGAGTTTTTCTGTTTCAGCAAAAAATGTTACTCAGAATTTGATACAGATTGTATAGAATATAGATTGTTCTGGGTATTATTAAAATAGTAAGTCTTTTCATCCACAGATGTAGGATGCGTTTCCACTTTACTTATATCTTCTTTAATTTCTGCAATGTTTTATAGTTTTCATTGTACAAGTCTTGTCTTTCACCTCCTTGGTTAATTCGTAAGTATTTTATTCTTTTTGATACTATTATAAATGGAATTGTTTTTGTAATTTCTTTTTCAGATTGTGTATAGAAGGGCAACTGATTTTTGTGTATTGATTTTTTTCTCCTACTACTTTACTAAGTCCATTTAGTAAACTCCAATAGTTTTTTTGTGGAATCTTTAGAGTTTTCTGTATACAAGCTCATATTACCTGCAAACAAATAATTTTACTTTCCAATTCCACTACCTCTTATTTCTCTTTTCTTACCTAATTGCTCTGGCTACATCTTCCAATCTTACATTGAATAGAAGTGGTAATGGTGAGCATTCCATGCTTTGTTCCTGATCTTAGAAGAAAAGCTTTCAGTTTCACCACTAAGAATAATGTTCAGGCTGGGTATGGTACTACATGCCTATAATCCTAGCACTCAGGGGGCTGAGGCAGAAGGATTGAGAATTTGAGACAGTTTGGGCTATATAGCAAGACCCTGTATTTAAAAAACAAAAAGAAAAAAAGAAAAGAAAAAGAATAACATTCATTGCAGCTTTTCCATATATAGGTTTTATCATGTTAAGATACAGGGTTTTTTTTCATTCTGTTCATATGGTGTATTACATTCATTAGTTTTGATATGTTGAGCAATCCTTGCATTTCTTCTTTGGTCACGTTTTAACTTCTTTTTTGTTTGTTTTTTGCCACAGCAGCATTTTAACCTTTCAAAAATTTTTTTTTTCTTTGCAGTGCTGGATATTGAACCCAGGGCTTTGTGCATGCTAGGCAGGTGCTCTACCACTGAGCCACATTTCCAGCTGTTTATTTTAACCACTTTTAAGCATATAATCTGATGTCCTTAATTACATTCACAGTATGGGGGTCAACCATCACCACTCTAGGAGCCTTTCATCATTTCAAACAGAAACTATGTACCCATTAAGCTCTCACTTCCCCCATTTCTAGACTTTCACCCATTTTCTGTCTCTATGAATTTGTTCTAGATATTTTATATAAGTAGAATCATACAGTGTTTGTCCTTTTGTGTCTGACCTTTTTCACTTATCATTTTTTCTAGTTCATTCATACCATGGCATATATTAGAATTTCTCCCCTCTTTAAGGCTGAATAATATTCCATTCTATTATATACCACATTTTGTTTATCCATTCTTCTACTGATGAACAATTGGATTTTTTCTACCTTTTGGCTATTTTGAATAATGCTGCTAAAATCATTGGCGGACATATATCCACTTGAATCTCCACTTTTAGTTCTTTGGCGTGTATTCCTATGAGTCATATGGTGATTGTATGTTTAACTTTTTGAGGAAACTGTTCTTCCATTTTGAGTTAATTTTTGTATATGGTATGAGGAGTGCTACAATAACTTGGAAAAAACATATATTTTCTCTCAGGATGAAGATAAATGTTTGTCCCAAGAAAAACCCATGGGTATTGGTCCCCTGAAATCACCTGCTAGTCTAAAAGGCCATGCTGGCAAATCAGACATGAGCAATACTGGAGAATCACTAGTCACAATCAGTAGGGTAAATATTGACATCTTACCTACCAAAAGGAGGGACTCAATGAATGATGGCTTAGTTCAAAAGAATGAGCCAAGACTCTTAGATGCCTCTAGTAAGCTAGACATTCAATGCAATATTTCTCAAGTGGAAGAAGAAAGGCTACAGGATAACACCAAGTCCAGTGTTCAGCCTGAAAACCTGATTCCCATGCAGTCCTCTGATGATGGCAATGGGGAAGGGAATGAAGCAGTGAAGCCATCGCAACACCTAAATAAAGACCCCAAACCAAAGGACCAGGTGAGTGATCTGCATGGGAATGGGTTTCAGAGAAAGAGAGGACTGGAAGTGTGGTTACAAAGGTGTGGGTCTGCTCTAGTTTGTTATGTTAAGAAAATAGTTATTTTGTTCACCAGTTTAAATTCAGAAGGCTATTTTCATCACCTAGAAAAACAAACAAAAACAAAAAACAACACAGGCCCAAATAGTCACGCTCCATTCTTCCTCACCCCCAATTCCTGGCAACATTTGTCTCTATGGATTTGCCTGTTGTGAGTACTTCATATAAATGGAGTCATATAGTTTGTGGCCTTTCGTGTCTGGCCTCTTTTATTAAGCATATTTTCAAAGTTTTTCCATGGTGTAGCATGCATCAGTATTCTTTTCATTGCCAAGTAAATTCCCCTATATGTATTTGTGATAATTTATGTATCTGTTAGTTGATGAATGTTTGGATTGTTTCCACTTTTTTGCTAATGTGAATAATGCTGACATGAATATATAAATACATATAAGATATATATACATATATTCATATAAACTATGTATATATACACATACACACACATATATTAGTGAACACAGGGCCTTGCTCACGCAGGTGTTCCACCACTAAGCTATATCCCCAGCCCTGCTATGTCTGTTTTTGAAACTGTTTGTATTGATGTGTGTTTTCGGTTCTCTTTGGTAAATACCTAGGGATGGAATTGCTGGGTCATTCTTCTAGCCATTCTGTGTAGGATAGTTTTGAAATAGGGTCTCAAGGTCAGACTCTTACATAGTGAGAGTCTGTCTCAAAAACAACAACAACAACAATAACAACAACAAAAGCCTATTAAAAGTTGTGAAGAGAGCTGAAGGCATGGCTCAGGTGGTAGAGTACCTGCCTAGCAAGCATGAAGCCCTAAGTTCAAACCCCAGTACTGCCAAAAAAAAAAAAGTTATGAAGAGCTTTAAAAAAATGGAATCAAGCCTGTAATCCTAGCTACTTGGGAGGTGGAGGTCAGAGGATCATGGTTTGAGGTCAGTCGCTGAATGTGCTGACCTGTGTGCCTGTCTTGCCAACTAAGTGGGAAGCACAAATAGGAGGATCTTGATCCAGGGTACCCAGGCATAAAAAACAAGACCCTATCTCAAAAATAACCAGCACAAAAAGGGCTGGCAGAGTGGTAGAGTGCCTACCTAGCAAGTGCAAGACCCTGAGTTCAACCCCTAGTACTACCAAAAAAAAAAAAAAAGGAACCAAACATAAGTAGTTCAGATTAATCCGTAGTTCCGTAGTTTGAAATTTTATTTAAAATAATTATTTTTATTTGAGGGAAGAGAAAAAAAGCTGGAACATTTGAATAATGAACTGTCAGAATTTTGTCTCTACTTGTTGACACTGCTAATAAGCATTCATTTTGAGAAAAACAATACCTTCTTATTTTCATTTTGCAATTTTTGTAATAGGTATGGAGGGTCTAGCATGTCAAAAGACTTATTTCATTTCCATTCTGTGGAGTTATTTTGTGTATGTTTGTTTCATTTTATTATTTTTAAGGAGCAAGTGAGTGGTGACTACATTACAGAAAAACAGGGCAGAATCCACCCAGATTTACAGTCACACAGCTGTGGGTCTGAACCTTCCCTCTCTCGACAGCGACGGCAGAAGAAAAGAGAACAAACTGAGCACAGAGGGGGAAAGAGCCAGGCCAGCAGAGATCTCTTTGCAGTAAGTTGTGCCTCTGTTTGGGACACAGACTCACTTTCTGTTTAGAACAATTAACAGTTGCTAAAAAGGCACCTAAGAAATTCAAAGAATATATGGAGAAGGGTGGTAAGGGAAAGACCCTTAATATTAGTTTTCAAATTTTAATGAGTTGGAAATACAGTAAGGGTTTTTATCTTCCCCAGCAAGTATGGGAGTTAAAAGAACAGGCTAATGAGGGTACATCTTTGACACCTTTGTGATGGATTAATGAACAGTTTCTTCTCTCATCGTCTGCTTAATACCATGTTGCTACCTCTTTTCTTAAAGTATTTTCCATGATACGCTTCTATCCTTTCCATAAGCTTCTGAGATGGTCATTCACTTTTGGAAGTCTCTTTAAAACAAAACAAAAAAAATAATGCAATGTTGTGAACTTTTTAAGGAAAAATCACTGACAAATAGGGAACTTGCCAATAGGGGAAATTTGGAGGTAGCTGTACAGTAAACTGATTTTTCCCCCTCCTTTTTAATTATTTAAGTACCAAGAGGCACCTCTTCAATTGTTGCCATCTCATCCCACTATTGGAAAAGTGGACATCATATCAACACAAGAAAATGCTGAAAACCAAAGTAGACCAGTCCCTGGGTCTATGAAGAATTCAAGTGACAGTGAGATACCATCATTAAAGGTTTGTGGAATTATATGTTATATTTTGTTTTGTTTTGTTTTGTTTTTGAGACAAGGTCTCTCCATGTAATCCAGGGTATCCTGGAACTTGCTAAATAGTCTAGGCTGGCCTCAAACTCCAGATCTTTCTGCTTTAGCCTCCTGAGCGCTAGGATTACAGGCATCTGGATACCATGCCTGTTTTGTTTTTTTTTGCAGTACTAGGGCTTGAACTCAGGGCCTACACCTTGAGCCACTCCACTAGCCCTTTTTGTGTTACATGTCTTCAAAATAGGGTCTTGTGAACTATTTGCTTTGAACTGTGATCCTCCTGGTCTCTGCCTCCTGAGTAGCTAGGATTACAGGTGTAAGCCACTGGTGCTCAGCTTGTCCTTCCTTCCTTCCTCCCTCCCTCCCTCCCTATCTCTTTCTTTTTTTTTTGAAAAAAAAAACCTTTCTTACAAAACTTTTTGGTTGTAAAGTCCTGTATATACTGTGTTGTTTTATATAAAAAATCTTAGCCTGCTTTTTGCCAAACACTAGAAGGAATGGAGGGAGAGTTGTGATTTGGAGCAGAAGCTTTGATTGAAATGGACAGATTGTGTGGTTTCAGAGATGGTCACCTCCAGTTAATTAAGGTCAAGTAGAATCTAAATATAAGAAATGCAAAAGTCCCTTTTGCTCTTCCAAAAATAAGCATTTCTCTGAAATCAGGGCTGTGCCAGGTGCCAGTGGCTCACGCCTATAATCCTAGCTACTCAGAAGGCCCGCAGTTCAAAGAGACCCTATTTCAAAAAACCCATCACAAAAAAGGACTGGTGGAGTGACTAAAAATGTAGACCCTGAATTCAAGACCCAGTACTGAAAAAAAAAAAGAAAAAAATCAGGACTGTGATCATTCCTAACTAGTAACTACAACACTGATGTGGGCTGGTTTCCAGTGGACACTCCTTTACAAGCCAGTGCAAGGTCTTTATTGTAGGGTTCGATGATATGTCACACTTTGTAGGTATTACACAAATAGTGACTAGGAATGGAAATGACTCTGTGACTTTCTTTAAAAGGATCGACCGTTATCAGCCAGAGAGAGAAGGCGGCTGAAGCAGTCACAGGAAGAGATGCTCCTCTCAGGTGATCTCTTTTCATCTAGTTAGTAATTAATGGCTTGGCTCATGGTCATAAGCATTGGTTCTGATTTGTGAAGTGTTCAAGACTTTCAATAATCCATTTGGGAAATTGAAAGAGGTTTTGAAATTTCTTAGGTAAGCCTTTTAGAAAATCATCATAGGCTGTTGAATTTGGAATCATTAGAGGAAAAGGATATTAAAAAGAGAGCAGGAAGGCTTCAAGTAGCAATAATTCCTGGGAAATTTCAGTCTGAAAGTCAAGTGGAAACTTAATTTGTTTCCACATCCAGTGTCTGCTGCAGAGATATGCTCTCTTTTGTGAAACAGAGAGGGAGTCAGGGGAGTGGTGCTGCCCTGGCCAAGGGCTGTGATCATTGCTATTACCATTATTTAAATGTACTATTAGTAGTTTCCATTTATTCAATGCTGATTGTGTTTCCAGCATTATACACTTTTTTTTCCTGGTGGTACTGGGGCTTGAACTCAGGGTTTCATGCTTAGTAGGCAGGCGCTCTTCCACTTGAGCCATGCTCCCAGCCCTTTTCTTTACTGATTTTTGGGATAAGGTCTTGCATTTTTGCCCAGGCCAGTCTGGACCACTATCCTCCTATTTCTGCTTCCTTTGTAGTTGGGATGACAGGTGCTTGCCACTGTGCCCAGCTGTTGAGATGGGGTCTTGCAAACTTTTTGCCTGACCTGGCCTAGAAGAGCATCCTCTCCAAGAGCACTGCCTCCCAAGAAGCTTGGATTACAGGCATAAGTCACCGCACCCAACCTATAGTATACATCTTTAGTGCATTATCTCATTTCATATGTGTAGTAACTTCCAAATTTAGGCAGCATTATCTCACTTTTTCAAGGGAGGAACTGAGGTTCCAAGGGGTTAAGTAACTTGACCAAAGTCGCAGAGCTGGTAGACTCAGAGCTAAGATTTGAACTAAGGTGTTAGACACCAGAGATGATAAATATGTTGTTTGAGTTGCTTTTGGCTGGCTCTGGCTGGAGATCTCTTCAGTTGAGACCAGCCCACTAAAAACAGCTGTTGAGGATATTCATTTTTTTCAGGTCCTTCAGTAAGGAGAACTCTGAGTGCAGCGAGACCAGGGAAATCACTGGAGGAAGACCACCCCATCCCTGCCCGACGGTTTTCTTCTGACTGCAGCATTGCTCAGGTGCATCAGACACTCTTAAGGGAAAAAGTGAATCTGTCTACACATGGCAAGGGTAGTATAGTAAACCTCATAAATGTCAGCTCCATTTATTTCATGGCTAGAGTTGGTTAAAGTACACTGGTTTGCTTTTGATAAACAACTGGTAAATAATAGTACTTTTTAAAAAGGATTATGTTTGGCCCATTAAATGTACAAAATTTTTAGGTATTATAACACTTGGCAGTCTAGTTAAAAGTCTCTTTTACATTAAGACTTACTAAGAGCTTCTACTAGGCCACACTTTGCTTATTCTGCTCTGTGACCAGTATACCCATCTGTGTGGCCAGATTTTAATCCTACTTGCCTAATCATTCCTCAGTTTCCTGTTTGTGTCAAATTAGTTTATCTGCTTGCATATGGATGATGAAGGGCCACTATTTAGTGGTTAAGTGGGTAATTGCAAAGTTTCTAAACCCATGTTAATCTCTCTATGTAATACCCTGGGGATTAATTTTTCTGCTCCTTGAAATTAACGAAAGTGTTGTTTCTTTACCAGTATCATTTAGTCATTTCACTAATCGAGGCTGCAATATTCCATTTCCCAAAGTTGTAAGGTTTGTGTTAATTATATCAGGTAATCCTTTAAAGCCCTTGAACAGTTACATAGGAGCAACTTGAAGTTGCCTTGATTTAGGTAGCATTCTGTCTAGTTTAAAATGCAAATATTCCTTTTGGGAAAAGGCCTCTGCTTTGGAGCAAAAATACTAGAACTAGTCATCTACTCTCTAGAAAGGAAATTTCTTCAGTTTCGAAGGCTCTAATGAGCCTTGTAAAACTTCACCTTTATGTTCCTGAGGCTTCACTTAGGAACTTCATGAGTAAACTGGGACATCACTTGGATAAAGTAACTTTGATTTTGTATCTGTTAGGTTTTTCTGTTAACATTGCGTGCAGGAGCACACTGTGTCTAGTCATTGCATCTAAGACTTGTTTCTTGGGTTCCATCTGGGTGTGCTGTCAAGTGGGATTTTTTTTCTCCAAAAATTAATAGGAAAGGAAACTGATACATTATCTGTCTGAGGATGAGTTAAGTTCATCTACAAGTTCAACTGATAAGTCAGATGGGGATTCCAGGGAAGGGTAAGTTCTCATTTTTTTCTCTTCTGTGGGAAACAATTTCTGTTTGATTTTATCCTAAATGTGCATTTACAATAGTATTCTGACCTGTAGTATTTTTACTGTCGTACATAACTAGAGCAAAAAAAAAAATCTCTTCTATGAACACAATACAATTTTTATTCAGAATTCTCAAAGAATATCTTCTTAGATCTACAAGTTTATAGTTTGCATCAAATTTGGAAAAGTTTTGTCTGTGATTTCTTCACAGATTTTTTTTTGGACTTTCTCTCATCCAAAGAGATGGGATTGTATTCACATATACATTAGACTGTTTACCATTGTTCAGAACCTCACCAATTCTCTGTTCATTTTTTTACTTTATTTTTGTTTCATTTTTCATAGATTCTATTTGTTGTATCTTTGAGTTCACTAATCTTTTTTCTGCAGTGTTTAATCTATTAACCATCTCCCATATATTTAGCACATTTTTCATCTCTCCAAATTTGATTTAGGTCTGCTTTATGTCTTGCATGCCTCTCTCCATATGTTCATGTTTTCTTCTACCTTGGTCTTATGGAGTATATTTATAATAACTACTTTAGTGTCCTCATCTACTAATTCTATCACTTGTGTCACTTTGGGGTCTATTTCTATTAGCTGGTTGTTTTATGCTCTTTCCAAGTAGGAGATTTTTTTTTTTTACTTCTTTGCATGTCTGGCATCCAATTTTTTTTCTTTTATTATTCGTATGTGCATACAAGGCTTGGGTCATTTCTCCCCCCTGCCCCCACCCCCTCCCTTACTACCCACTCCGCCCCCTCCCTCTCTCCCCCACCCCCTCAATACCCAGCAGAAATATTTTGCCCTTATTTCTAATTTTGTTGTAGAGAGAGTATAAGCAATAATAGGAAGGAACAGGGTTTTTGCTGGTTGAGATAAGGATAGCTATACAGGGCATTGACTCACATTGATTTCCTGTGCGTGTGTGTTACCTTCTAGGTTAATTCTTTTTGATCTCACCTTTTCTCTAGTTCCTGGTCCCCTTTTCCTATTGGCCTCAGTTGCTTTTAATGTATCTGCTTTAGTTTCTCTGCGTTAAGGGCAACAAATGCTAGCTAATTTTTTATGTGTCTTACCTATCCTCACCCCTCCCTTGTGTGCTCTCGCTTTTATCATGCTGGCATCCAATTTTTGACTGGATGCCAAGACCCCCTGTGAATTTCATATCATTGTGGGCTGGTATTTTTATGTTTCTTTAAATATTCTTGAGATTTATCTTTGGGTATAGTCAAGTTACTGAGAAATGGTTGGACAGAATTTGTATACAGAATCAAGATGCTTCTTTTAGGTTCTGTCCTTTCCAGCATTTCTCTCTCATTTTCTATTGGCAGTGATTGTCTTGAACTCTGTTCCTTGATTTTGCAAGCCAGAAAGACTGTGAGTTTCCTCTTGTACTTGAGCTGCCTGTGGCCTGCCCTTAAGCTAATAAGTGTCTTTACATAGTTGATTTTTGCATTTTGCCAAGAGATTATAATTATTTGTGGAAGGGTCAGTCTTAATCTCTTACATGGGCAGAACTCCCTAAAGGTCATTTTGTATATATAACTTTTAATAAAAATTTTTCATGAAGCCAAATGAATAACAAGGGGAATTTTTTTTCAGGAAAAGTCATACAAGTGAAATGAGTGACTTGGTACAGTTGATGACTCAGACCCTTAAACTGGATTCTAAAGACAGTTGTGAAGACCTCCCAGTACAAAATCCAGTGTCAGAATTCAAACTTCATCGGAAGTACCGGGACACACTGGTACTTCATGGAAAAGTTGCTGAGGAGGCAGAGGAACTCCAGTTTAAAGAGCAGCCCTCAGGTGATCAATTTGTTCTTTTTTTATAGCAAACTGGAAAAGATACGTTTATTGGAAAAGATATGTTAAGCCAAAGAGCTAATATCTACAAATCGTTTTGGTTTTTTATATCCATAAAAGACATGTCTTATTTTATGCAATAGATATATTCCAAAAATTTCATGAAGATTGACTTTTAAAAGTAAATGTAAATAGTGCTGGGATGTAGCTTGTTGGTAAAGTAATTGTTTATCATGTGAAAGCCCTGAGTCTGATCCTCAAAATCACAAAAAACATGTAAATAACTCAGTAATGGCCAGGCATGGTGGTGTACTGTAATACTAGCATGGAGAGGCTGAGGCAGGAGAATTGTGAGTTTGAGGCCAACCTGGGCTACGTAGCAAGTTCCAGGCCAGCCTCAGCCACATAGCAAGACACTGTCTCAAAAAAAGGAAAAGAATAATGCCTAATAACTTTTTTATAGCATTGTATAAAGTGTTTGGCCTTTTTTGTGTGAATTTTCCTCAAGTTAGACAGCTGTGATTTTTTTTTTTTTTTTTAGACTTAGGAGATAGTAGTGAGACACGAAGCTTAAGTTCCTATGTGTACTCATTAAAATATTAGGTTAGTAGCCAGGTAAGGTGGTGCCTGCCAATAACACCAGCACTTGAGAGGCTGAGGCAGGTAGTTTTTGAGTCTGAAACTAGCCTGGGCTGTGTAAAGAGTTCCAAGCTAGCTGAGCTACATAATGAGACCCTGTTACACATATATACATACATATGTTTTTATGTATGTATATGTGCATGTGTATATATGTACGTATATATACATGTACACATATATGTCTATATGTCTGTCTTAAAAGACATTAAATCATATTCTTTTAACAAGTTTTGTTTTTTTTTTTTTAACAAAAACTTTGTGTTGCTTAGTGCTGATGGCTCATGCATGTAATCCTAGCTACTTGCGAGGCTGAGATTGAGGGGATGGCAGTTCGAGACCAGCCCAGGCAAAAAGCAAGTCCCTGTCTCTAAAATAACCAGAGCAGAAAAGGGCTGGAGGTGTGGCTCAAGCGGTAGAGCACCTGTCTAGCAAGTGGGAAACTCTGAGTTCAAACTCTAGTCCTGCTAAAACAACAACAAAAACATTGTGTTCTTGCTGTAGTGGTGAAAATGTTTATTTTTTTCCCTGTTTTTGTTACTGCTTTTTTAGCTATCATGCCAGGTTCTGAAAAGATCAGGAGAATAGTTGAGGTCCTGAGAGCTGATGTCATCCGGGGACTGGGCATTCAGCTTTTAGAGCAAGTGTATGATCTTTTGGAAGAGGAAGATGAATTGCAGAGAGAGGTAAGTATGTCTCATTAGCTGTTGTCATGCTACTTATGTGATAGAATTTTTTTAGTAACTTTTCAAAATATATTTCACATACCGTACAATTTTCCCATTTAAAGTGTACATTTCAATGGTTTTTAACATATTCATAGTTACACAATCCTCACCACAATCAATGCTTGGACATTTCCATTACCCTCAAAGAAACCCTGTACCCATTAGTAATCATTCCCCTTGTCTCCTAAATTCCCAGCCCTAAGCAACCACAAACATTTCTCTCTATATAAATTTGCCTATTCTGGAAAACTCATGTAAATGGAGTCATAAAAAAAATGTTGTCTTTTGTGTCTTGCTTATTTCACTTAGTGTAATGTTTTCAAGATTCATCCCTGTTGTAGCATATATCAATAATTTATTCCTTTATGTGGCCAAATAATATTTTATTGTATGAATTTGTTTATTTTTCTGGTGGACATTTGGGTTGTATCCACTTTTTGAACATGCTTGTGGAAATTTTTGTGTGATTTTAATTTCCTAGGAGTGAAATTGGTGGGTTGTATAGTAACTCTATATTTAAATGTTTGAGGGATTTCCAGAATGTTTCCAAAATGGCTGTACCATTTTTCATTCCTACTAGCAGTGTAAGAAAAGAGGATACAATTTCTTCACATCCTTGACAACACTTATTAGTTATTTGATTATAGCCATTCTAGTGAGTGTAAAATGGTATTCACTGTAGATTCGATTTGCATTTTCCTGATGACTAATGATGTTGTACAACTTTTCATATATTCCTAGCCATTTGCATATTTTCTTTGGAAAAATATCTATTCAAGTCCTTTGCCTATTTTAAACTATTTATCTTTTAATTATTGAATTATAAGACTGTTTTGTGGCAGAGGGTACTGGGACTTGAACTCAAGGCATCATGCTTGCTAAGCAGGTGCTCTACTACTTGAGCCATTCTGCCCCAAGTAGAAGTTTTTTATCTCTTCTGGATATAAGACTCTTTACAAGGTACATGATTTGCAAATATCTTCTCCAAATCTATGGAAATGGGAGAAAGTCTTTTCACTTTTTAAATAGTGTTCTTTGAAGTACAAAAATTGGTAATTTTAGTGAGGTACAATAAACTATTTTTATTTTGCTGCTTTCGTTTTGGTAAGAATCCTCTAAGTGTTTTATAGTTTTAGCCTTTACATTTAGATTTTTTGACACATTTCAAGTTGACTTTTGTTATTTTTTAATGACATGAAGTATAGTTCCAACTTCATTCTTATGTACGTGGCTGTCCTATTGTTCTACTACCACTTGTTAAAGACTGTTCTTTAATCATATCAAAAATCAGTTCACTATAGTCACATGGATTTATTTCTGGACTCTGTTCTATTACTCTATATATCTGACCTTAAGCCAGTACCACGTTGTCTTCTTTACTGTTGGTTTGGAGTAAGTTTTGAAATCAGGATGAGTGAGTCTTTCAATTTTGTTGTTTTTCAAGATCATTTTTGCTATTCAGGGTTGTATGCAATTCTCTGTGAGTTTTAGAATTTGCTTATGAGTTTCTACAGAGAAGTCAGCAGGGATTCTGATTAGGATTTTGTTGAATCTGTATATCAGTTGGTGGAGTATTGTCATGTTAGGAATATTAAGTTTTCTAATCCATGAACAATGCTTCATAATTTTCTAAGAAAGTTTTGCACTTCTTTTGTTAAATTTATTCCTAAATACTTTTTAGTCTTTTTGATGCTGCTATAACTTGGATTTTCTTGTATTCATTTTGAATTGTTCATTGCAAATGCATAAAACACATTTGAGTTTTAGAGATGTTGATCTTGTATCTTGCAATCATGTATTGGGTTTAATAGCCTTTTAATGGCTCACTTAGGATTTTCTAAGCTCATGTCACCCGAGAATAGAGTTAGTTTTACGTTCCAGTCTGAATGTTCTTTACTTCTTTTTCTTGCCTAATTGCCTTGGCTAGAACCTCCAGTCTGATGCTGAACAGAAGTGTTGAAAATGCACATCTTTGTCTTATTTGTTTCGACCTCAGAGGGAAAACATCCAGTCTTTCAGTATTAATTGTGATGTTCGCTGTGGGGTTTTCATAGATGCCCTTTATCAGGTTAAAGAAGTTCCTATCTAGTCCTGGTTTGCTGACTTTTTTTCCTTCTTCTCTCCCTTTTTTTTTTTTTTTTGGTGGTGGTGCTGGGACTCGAGCCCAGTGTCTTGTGTATGCTAAGCAAGTACTCTCACCAAGTTAAGCTAAGCTACATTCTAATTGTCTTGACTCTTATTTTTAATCATGTTTGTCAAATAGTTTATTTCTAATTATATGATTATGGGGTTTATGTTTTTATTGTATTGATATATGTTACATTAATTGATTTTTGGAAGTCAGTTTTGCATTTCTGAGATAAATCTTACTTGTTCATGATGTATACTTACTATGTGTTAGTGTACTCAGGTTTGTAGTATTCTGTTGAGGATTTTGAAATATTCATATGAAATATTGGTCTTCAGGTTTTTTTTTTTTTTTTGCTTGTTTTGCAGTTCTAGGAGTTTAACTCAGGACCTTGCACTTGCTAGGCAGGCACACTACCACTTGAGCCATACTCCAGCCCTTTTTGCTTTGGTTATTTTTGACATAGGATCTCACTTTATTCCCTGGGCTGGCCAGGATCTCAATCCTCCTATTTGTGATCCCCACATAGACGGGGTGATAGGTGTGCAACACTCCACTCAGTCATTGGTCGAAATGAACTTTGTGTCCAGGCCTGCCTTGAGTTGCCACCTTCCCAATCTCTGCTTCTCAATTAGCTAGGATTATAGGTTTGGGCCACTGTGTCCAACTTTTTAGTTTTCTTTGCTTGGGATATTTTTTTCTGGTTTTGTTATCAAACCAATTGTGGCCTCATGGAATGAATTTGAGACTGTTTCCTCGTCTTCTAATTTTTGGAAGAGTTAGTGAAGAATTGATATTAATTCTTTAAATGTTTGATAGAATTCACTGTGATGGCATCTGGGCCTGGGCTTATGTATATGAGTAGTTTTCTTGACAATTTCAATTTCAGTTCCTATTCTTCCTCCTCCACTTCCTCTTTCTTATAGACAGGATCTCTATATGTAGATCAGGCTGGCCTCAAAGTCATGATCCTCCTGCCTCACCCTCCCAAGTGCTGGGATTACAGGCATGTATAATGACTCATGTCTTTACTTTCTATGTTCAGATTATCTGTTTCTTCTAGAGTCGGTTTGTATTGATTCTAGGAATTTGTCCACTTCATCTAAGTTATTTAATTGGCATATAATTGTTTCCTTTATAATATATTTTTATTTCTATAAGATTTGTTATTTAGGGATATGTGGGTTAATTCCACATAGTTGTAAGTTTCCCCAATTTCTTTCTGTTACTGGTTTCTAATTACATTCCACTGAGGTTGGAAAACATTCTTCCCTCCTCCCTCACCCCCTCCCTTACTCCCTTCCTTCCCTCCCTCCTTTCTGTACTGGGGTTTAAACTCAAGGCCTTGTGCTCTACCACTTGAACCAAAACATGTTCTGTTCTTTCAAGTTTACAGACTTTGTTTTATGGCTTCACATGTGGTCTAATCTGGTGTATATTCCATGTGCACTTGGAAGAATGTATATTCTACTGTCATTGAATAAAATGTTTTGTAGATGCATCTTGGTTCTAGTTTACTTCTAGTGTGGTTCAGATCTTCTGTTTCCTTGTTGATTTTCTGCCTAGTTGTTTTGCTCATTGTTAGAAGTGGGATGTAGATGTTTCCAGCTATTAGTGTTGAAATGCTAATTTCTCCCTCATTTCAGATTTTACTTCATGGATTTTGGTACTGTGATTAGGTGCATATATGTGTATGATTGCTATATATTTCTGATGGATGACCCTTTTTCATTATAAAGTGTTCTTCTTTATCTCTAGTAATAATTTTTGTTTGAAAATCTGTTTTGTCTGATATCAGTATAACCATCCCAGCTCTCTTGTAGTTGCAGTTTGTGATATATCCTTTTCCATTCTTTTATTTTCAGTCTATTTGAATCTAATGTCTCTTGTAGACAGTATATATAGTTGGATCTTATTTTCTTATCCTAATAATTATTGCTTTTTTTTTTTCAATGGTACTTGAATTTGAACTCAAGGCCTTGTTCTTGCTAGGCAGACACTCTACCACTTGCCACATACCCACCCATATACAGTCATTGGCTTTTGATCAGATTGTTTAAACCATTTGTACTTTATGTTATTATTGATACAGCTGAATATATGTCTGCCACTTAAAAATTTTTTAAAATATTTGTTTATTTATTTATTTATTTCAGATAGGAGCTTGCTATGTGGCCCAGGCTAGCCTGGAACTCATGATCTTTCTGCCTCAGTCTCCTGAGTATTAAGATCTATAGGCATATACCACTACACCAAACACATTTTACCCTTTTTTTGTGTGTGCCTTGTTTTTTGTTTTTGTATTTACAGTAAGTGAATGTTTTCTAATATAGCATGTTAATTAATTTCATGGTTTGTTCCACTATATATTTTTCTATTATTTACTTAGTGGTTGCTCTAAGGCTTATTGTATATATCTTAATTTACCAGAATCGGTTTCAAATTTATACTAACTGAATTCCATTGAGATATAGAAATGTTATTACTATTTTCTTTTCCCTTTTAGTGTGATATTATTGTTATACATACTCCACCTGTAAATGTCATAAACTCATTACATTGTTATAACTATTACTTTATATAATTGTATCTATCTTAAAGAAGTTGAGAGCTATCTGCAGCTTTTGTTATTGTAACTTTCTTATTTATCATTTCTGGATTTCTTCTTCATTTATTTCTGTGGATTCAACTTACCATCAGAGTCATTTCCTTTGCCTACTTACACCTTTGTTTTCACTTACATCATTTGTTTTGTTAATGTCAAACATATTATATTTCCATATGTTATAGGATCAGCAATCAGTATATGCATAATATACATAATTAAAAATGTACCACTTTGAGCCATGTGCTACTGTTCCCTAGTTTCTTGGTAGGTTTTTTGCTTCTAGGAATTTGTCCATTTCATTTAGGTTATGCAATTTGTTGGCATACAATTATTCATAGTTTTCTCATAATCTTTTTATTTCTATGGAGTTGATAGTAATGTCCCCATTTTTAGTTCTGATTTTTGTAATTTGAGTCTTCTCTCTTAATCTTTAAATCTGTTGAAAGTTAGTCAATTTAATCTTTTCAAAGAACCACTTTTAAGCCTTACTGATTTTCTTTGTTTTTATATTTTTCCATTTTATGTCAGGTTTAATAATTTATTTACTTTTGCTTTGGATTTACTTCTTATTTTTCTAATTCCTTAATTTGTAAAATTGGATTGTTTGAGATCCTCCCTTCCTCCCTTCTCTTTCCCTTCTCTCTTTCTTCTCTGTCTCTGTCTCTCTGTATCTATCTGTCTCTCTCCCTCTTTCTCTCTTTATCTTTCTGTGCTAAAGTATTGTTCTTTTTAAGTAGGAATTTACAGCTATAAATCTCACCCCCTTTTGCTGAATCCCAGAAGGTTTGGTATCTTGTTTTCACTTCATTTGTCTCTAAGTACTTTGTAATTTTGCTTGTGACTTCCTCTTTGATTGTTTAAGAGTGAGTAGTTTAATTTCCACAATCTTGTGAATGTTCCAGTTTTCTTGTTATTGGTTTCTAACTTCATTCAATTGTTGGAGAAGATACTTTATGTGATATCTATCTTTTAAAATATTTTGTGTCCTAACATGATCTATCATGGAGAGTGTATCATGTGTACTTGAGAAGAATGTGTAGATAATTATGTTGTTGAACACAACAGATATGTACACCTGTTAGTTTGTTTGCTATATTGTTTAATTCCTGTGATGATTAGCTTTGTGTGAGACAAAATACCTGAAATAGCCAATTTAAAAGGAGGAAAGATTTATTTATTTAATTTTCTTTTTTGATGGTACTAGAGTTTGAACTCAGGGCCTTATGCTTGCTAGGCAAGTGTACTACTATTTGAGCTATTCTGCCAGCCCCTTTCTGTGTTGGATATTTTTAAGTTAGGCTCTTGCTTTTTTTTTTGCCCATGCTAGCCTCAAACCTCCTGATCTCTGCCTTCTGAGTAGCTAGGATTACAGGTGTGAGCCACACACCCAGCAGAAAGGTTTATTTTGGCTCACAGTTTCAGACATTTCAGTGTGATCTGAAACTTTTACTTTTACTGAAACTTTAACAGGCCTGTTATTTTAGGGCCTGTACTGAGGGAGTACATCATGGTGGGAGCATGTGACAGAGGAAGCTATTCATTTTGTGGCAGCCAAGAAACAAAGAGAGAAGATGAGGGATCAGGGTTACAACACTCTGTTCAAGGGCACATTCCCAATGGCCTAACTTCCTAACACTAAGTCCCACCTCTTAAAGGTTCTACCACCTCTCAGTAGTGCCAGGGGCTGGGACCAAGTCTTCAACACATGGACCTTTGGAGGACATCCAAGATCCAAAGTATAGTAATTCCTCTGTTTCTTTAATTATCTTTTTCCTGGTTGTTCTTTTAATTACTGAGAGCAGGATATTGAAGTCTCTTATTACTGTAGAATTTCCCCTTCCATTCTGGCAGGTTTTGGGGGAAAGGACAAGTGCTGAGAATCAAACTCAGGGTCTTACATTTGATAGGCAAGTGTCAAGTCTGTCAGTTTTTGCTTTGTGTATTTTTGATGGTTTATTGTTAGGTACACAAGGATCTAATAACTCAATCTTCTAGTTTATATTTGGCTGTATTTTGTATTTTCACAATTTTTTTATGGTTCTGGGATTTGAACTCTGGGCCTCATACTTGCTAGGCAGACATACTTGAGTTACTCTGTCAGGCCTCTTCTGGTTATATTGAACCTTATATTATATTAACCTTATCTTTTGAAACCTTGTGTGAGTTAAAGTCTCTCTTGTCTGCTCTGAGTATAGCCATCTGTTCTCTCTTTTGGTTACTATTTGTGTGGAACGTCATTTTTAGTCCTTTCACTTTTGAACTGTTGTGCCTCTGGATCTAGAGTCTTTTGTAAAAGTTAGCATACAGTTGGATCCTGCTTTTTAAAAAAAACTAATTCTGCCAATGTCTGTCTTGATTGGAGAATTCAGTTCATTTACATTTAAGGTAATAATTGATATGGAAGGTCTGCCATTTTATCATTTGCTTTCTGTGGGCCTATATTATAGCTTTATTTCCCTTTTTTCATACATTACTGTCTTTTTTGTATTCAGTTCATTTTTTTTTATAGTGTGCCATTTTGATTCCCTTTGATTTACAATCATAAAATTATAACATTCTAATTTGAATTTATACCAGCTCTATTCAACAACATATAAAAACTTTGTTCCTTTAACAGCTCTGTCCATCAGCAATAATTGTTTTTTTAAATGCATTAGTCTTTTATGTAGAAAACAAAATTTCGAACTTACAAACCAAAGTTACAATAGCTTTTAGACTAATTTTTTAGACTAATTTTTAAAAATATGTTAGTCTCTTAAATCATGTAGAAAACAAAAAGTGGAATCATAAGCTACTTTTTACTCATATATTTACCCTTACCAGAGATTTTTCTTTTTTAAATTTTATTTTTTTATTGTTAGTTGACATACTATAATTGTACATATTTATGGGGTATAATATATGATACACACACACACACACATATATATGTATGAATGATTAAGTGAAGCTAACTAATATATCCATCACCTCAAATATAATTTTTCGTGATGAGAACATTTGAAATTTACTCTTGGCAGTTTTGAAATCTACATTCTTACTGACTATAGCCATCATACTGTGCAGCGTATCTTAAAAAACACTCCCCTGGTCTGTGTACTAGCTACAAGAGTTTGTACCTTTTGATTAGCACTTCTGCATCCCACAGCCTCTGGTAACCATCATCTTATTCTCTGCTTCACTGAGTTTGATTGTTTTGGAGAGCTCCATAAAGCTTCAGGTGACTGGCTAAATTTTGCAGTATTGGGGCTTGAACTCAGGGCCTCAGGCTTGCTAGGCAGGAGCTCTACCACTTGAACCAATCTGGTAGCCCTGTTTTGTGCTGGGTATTTTCGAGATAGGGTCCCACGAACTATTTGCCTGGGTTGGCTTCACGTCAAACTATGATCCTCCTGATCTCTGCCTCCTGATTAGCTAGGATTATAGGTGTGAGCCATGGGCGCCCAGCTCTAGTGTCCTTCATGTCAACCTGAAGGATTCCCTTTAATGTGTCTTATGAGACAGATCTAGTGATGATAAATTCCCTCAGTTTTTGTTCATCTGGGAATGTTTTGTCTCTCACTTTTGAAAAGCATTTTTGCCACATAGGATTTTTGATTGATAGTTGTTGTTTTTTTTTTTTAGTACTAGGGATTGAATTTAGGGCCTTGTGTGTGCTAGGTAATCCCTCTACTACTTGAGCCATACCTTCAGCCTTGTTTGTATTTTATTTTGGCCTTAAACTGAAGATCCTCTTGCTTCTGCCTCTAGAGTCACGGGATTATAGGTTTACATCACCATGCCCAGTTTGACAGCATTTTTTCTTTCACCACTTTGACTATATTAGCTCATTGCCTTCTGGCCTTCGACATATCTAAGCTGTGTAATGCATGTGCGGGAAGTTAAAATTTTTTGAGGCTGGATGCAGTGGCTCAGACCTGTAATCCCAGCTTCTAGGGAGGGGTGTGGGGATTGGGTGGATCTCAGTTTGAGGCTAGCCCAGGCAAAAAGTTCATGAGACTCCATCTCAATCCCTGTCAACACAGCTATGCAGGAAGCATAAATAGGAGGATTGCAGTCCAGGCTGGCCTGGGAATAAATGTGAGCCCCTATTTGAAAAACAGGTAAAGCAAAAAGGGCTAGGGTGTAGGGGGCAGCTCAACTGGAAGAGCACTTGTCTAGCAAGTATAAGGCCCTGAGTTCAAACCCTGTACCACCAAAAAATTTTTTTGTTTCTGAAATTTCTTTTGATATTATTATTATTATTTGACCTTGCTTGATCAAAACTGCATGTAGTAAATCTATGAATGTGGGTTTACTGTATTTTCAATTCTGCCTGTTTCCAGGACAGGCAAAGTCATAGAAGAATCAGTAGGAAAAAAAAAGGGAGCCATGCTGGATTCTCCTTCTGGATGGTACATGACAGTGGATGCTCTGTTTTTCAGATAAATTACTCTCATCTGAATTGGATCTAGAAAGGTTGTTTGTGGCTCCCTCTGGAGAAAACTTAAAGCTGCTACATTTCTGTCCTTTGAGATGTTCTAGTTTTATATTTCTACGTATCAGTACTTCATTTGTAATCTATTAGGAAGTTTTTTGTTTTATCCCATCTAATAGCTCCAATGAGGTTGTGTGTAGGTCCTTGGAATTTTCTTATAAGTAGTCTAACAATTTTGTAGCCTTTTTCTACTTGATGTTTGGCTAAAACATTTCTTTTTTTTTTTTTTTTTCATTTTTCTTTTATTATTCATATGTGCATACAAGGCTTGGTTCATTTCTCCCCCCTAAAAAACTAGCTAGCATTTGTTGCCCTTAATGCAGAGAAACTAAAGCAGATACCTTAAAGCAACTGAGGCCAATAGGAAAAGGGGAACAGGTACTAGAGAAAAGGTTAGATCAAAAAAAAAAATTAACCTAGAAGGTAACACCCACGCACAGGAAATCAATGTGAGTCAATGCCCTGTATAGCTATCCTTATCTCAACCAGCAAAAACCCTTGTTCCTTCCTATTATTGCTTATACTCTCTCTACAACAAAATTAGAAATAAGGGCAAAATAGTTTCTGCTGGGTATTGGGAGGGGGGAGAGGAAGGGGGCGGAGTGGGTGGTAAGGGAGGGGGTGGGGGCAGGGGGGAGAAATGAACCAAGCCTTGTATGCACATATGAATAATAAAAGAAAAATGAAAAAAAAAAAATCTTCCAAGGAGCTCACTCTGTCAGTCATAGAAAGACCAAGAAGCATCATACACTATTTAAATACACTGTTTGAAATATAGAAATTTTAAGCAGCATATGGGATTGGATTAATAATTTAGATCAGCAAAAGAACAGTTAGGTCTTAAAAAGTTAAAGAAAATTAAACCTTTACATAAATCAAAAAAAAAAAAGATTCTTGGTTGGCCTGACACTGGTGGCTCATGTCTCTAATCCTAGATATTCACGATCAGGACGATGATTCAAAGCCAGCCCAGACGAATAGTTTGTGAGCCCCTATCTCGGAAAAAAAAAGAAAATTCACAAAAAAGGGCTGGTGGAGTGGCTCAAGAAATAGGCTGAGTTCAAAGCCAGGACCAGGATGTCTTTGAGTATATCTTACTTGGATTTCATTTGGCTTCCTGAATGTGTAGATTAATTGCTTTTCAGCAAATTTGGGAAGTTTTCAGACTTTATTCATGTTTTTCCTGCTCCTTTCTTTTTTTCACCTAACATATTACGCACATCTGGTACAGTTAGTTAATGGTGTCCTGTACTTCTTTTCCTCTGCTCGTTCACTGGCATAATCTTTGCTGATTTATCTTCAAGTTTGCTAATACTTTTGACAATTTAAATCTATTGTTGAGCCCTTGTGGTAAGTTTTTCATTTCAGTTATTGGACTTTTCAACTTTTGAGTTCCTAGTTTAGTTTTGTTGTTTTGAGACGGGATCTTACTATGTAGCCAAGTCTGACCTGGAACTTGTTATGTAGCCCACTTGCAATCCTCTTGCCTCTGTCTCTAAGGGTTGGGCTTACAGTAGGGATATGCCACTACCTGGCCAGGTTATACATTTTTGACCAGAATACCACCAAAGTGATTTTGTGCCGTCAGTTCACTGCCTCAGGAGGTGAGTGATAACTGTTTAAAGACATTAGGCATTATTTAAATTTCAAGGGTTTCTTTGAACAGATTGAACGTCATACAATATTTTTGATTAGTCAGGTTGAATTTTAGGTATTGCCTAGTTGGCTATTTGTATTATAGTTTTATAAATGTATGGGATTTACATTTACATACATATATAAATGAATTTGCAGAATAACCCATGGTATTGATTTTGTTGTTTTCATCGATTCTAGTTTTCTAACATTTTTGGGTTTTTTTGTATTTTAAGAACTCCTTATATATTGATGCTACTAATTCTTTGGCATGAATGTTGCAAATATTTTCCCAGTTTATTTATTCTTTGCTTTTATTTTAAATCTTGAAGTTTTAAATTTTTATGTAAACGAAATTATTTTCCCATTTGGTTTCCACCTCTGGTACCATACTTAGGAAAGCCTTTCTTCTAGGATTACAGAAATTATCTTTTCTATTATATACTGATTTTCTTTTTCTCTCATTCCCAACTAGGTACTTTTACAGGAGCACATGGGTGAAAAGTATACAACTTATAGTGTGAAAGCTCGCCAATTGAAGTTTTTTGAAGAAAATGTGAACTTTTGAGAATTTGTTCTAATCTGCTCCTAGAACCAAAAACTTTCTATTTTCAAAGGTTTTTCACTTAAAAGCAAGTTGTTACAGTTGATTAGAGACCATTGACCACCATTTTATATCTCTCTGGGGTTTTCTTATTGGAAAAAAAAATGTAAAGAACAGAGTAAGATGAAGCAAGTTCACAAAAGAAAAAAACCTTTGATTTTCATTCTTTTTATGAGGAAAAATGTTACTTTTGGGTTACTGTTTACTGAGTCTTAAACCAACTTTAGAACCTTACTTTTTGAGGTATTAATTAGCTTGAAAATAGGGCCATTAAAGCATTGGATTGCAAATTTTATCCAGTACTATAGTGATAAAAGCAACAGGAGAAGTAAGTATGTCCAGTGATAAACTTGCTGTTAATAACTTTAGAGAGTAGTTGCTATGTATTTTTTTAAAGTCAATTTACTATTCTGAGAATAGTTTTAAAGAATACAAAGCTCTATTTAGTATTTGAGCAACTGGTTTCCTTTTTTACACATTGATGGACTTTTAATATTTTATTTTCATTTAATATGAACCTCACTTAAGGTATACAAGAATTGAGTAAGTATTTTAGCTTTGTAAATCATGTTTTCATGTATTAGTTTTGTTAGATTTATTTTTCCATCAATAAAAATATCTCTTAAACGCTCCCCTTCTAATTAAGCAATTTGCAAGTAAAGTCTAGGTCCTTTTAGTTATTGGATACGTTTGTCTCCTGAAGTTTGTCTTCATATACGTCAAGATATTGTTTGCATTTCCATGTTTTAAATGTATGATTGTGTATCACATTTTATTCTTGTTTAATAAGAAGTAATAACTATCTAGGAAATCGTTTTTGTAAAATAAAAGTCTTGGTCAGTAAATTTTCACTTCTGTGTTCAAAGGACTCTTAAGAATGAATACTGCTCTAAATATTTTAATAAATAATATTTTTATTATTTATAAAAATATCTTCTTTAATAATTACACACATACAAAAATATTCTAATGAAATGTTTTCTTTCAGTTATTTTAAGTTTTTATTTAATTTCTGCTATGTGCCAAGTGCTTTGATAGGGGCTGGGGATGTTGGAGATGTAGCAGTGAATAGAATAATGCTGCTTTGCCCTTACAGTGCTTACAGTTTCTGAAATTTTTATTTTGAAGGGTTTTACGAGAACTCAACTTGTAAAACCGTCTAGTCAGTGCCCAGGTGGTGGCAAATCTTTGGCAAACTGTTGGTCTTTCTGATCTGTTCACCTTTTTCTTGTAGTTTTGGAAACCTACATCTTTCTTGACAGTCAACTGATTTTACCTAAGTTTCATAACTTAAGGTATATAAAGTAATAGTATTTTCTTAGAGTTAGAAGAATTTCCCCATACTTTATTTCCATGCTGTATTTTTTTGTTTAAACAGTCATTCAGTTGTCATCCTACTATCTTTTGGTTATTTTGTGGTTCATAACTGCACAACTTCTACTTCTTGGAGATTTTTCTATCAGATTGCTTACTATATGGTCCATTACTGGAATGGCCCTATGGGCATTCAATAAAGGTGAATTCTGCCATATAAAAAAATTTGTCTATTAAATAGTCAACATAAAATCTGACCATTAGAAATTTGTGATGATGGAAATGTTCTATGTTTGTACTGTCCAGTATGGAATCCACTAGTCATATGTGGATATTGAGCTTCTGAATTATGGCTAGTTTGGTCAAGAAACTGAACTTTTTATTTCAGTTAACAAAGCAAGGTCTCTGCTCCCACACAGCTAATGTTCTAGTGAAACAATTAATAAATAGGTTTATACTGTGAGATGTGTTAAATGCTATGAAATTCAACATTTAATCCAGGCTAAGTGGATGTGGCTGGTAGGGAGAGTTCCTTTATAGTGACATATGGGTAGAGACCTCAATAAAAGAAGGGAACAATTCTTATATCTGAGGGGAGCTTTCCAGGAACAGAGAACAAGTACAAAAGTCTTCCTGTCCGTAGCCTATCTACTTCATCTGCCAAGTTCTGAAAGGTAAAGTGTTGGTCTACCAAGACTGAAGTTTTGCTGAACTCTTCTTGTATATATAGCAGTCTGTTTTATACAGTTCACATTTATTCACTGCATGATTCGTAGCAATAACATCTTGGCAGCTATGAAATATCTTCTTTGCCCCATTTAATAATTCTTGATATCAAGTATCTGACTTTTTCATGGTTATCCCTCCTTTTTGTTTGTGTCTGCCCAATATATTCTTGCTCCTGTTTTCAACCATTAGATTTCATTTTGAGACCATGAGGTAACTTGATTTTTAGCCTTCTCTGGGAGCTGCTAACTTTCTAGTTACATTTATTATACTTACGTATGCTTAGTTTTCTTTTTTTTTTTTTTTTTTGGACGGTACTGGGGTTTGAAGTTAGGGCCTGCTTGCTAGGTAGGTGCTCTACCACTTAAGCCACTCCACAAGACCTTTCAGCACATTTTTCTCTCCGGTCCTCTGGAAAAATTAAAAGGAATTTACAGCTTTTTGAGTCTTTCACTTTGGTCTACTTCAGGTAAAGCCTAGATTAAATGTTTCTGCTTAACAGCTCTTATTTCAATGGTACCAAATGTTACTTTACCACAAATTTACATTAGTAAAATTTTTTCAGAGGTATTTCCTGTTAATGATGTACTAGGAATGGGCTGGGGACATGTGGCTCAAGTGGTAGAGTGGCTTACTAGGCTTTCAAGCCTAGTAAGCTTGAAAGCCCTGCGTTCAAACCCCAAGACCACCAAAAAAAAAAAAAAAACAACAACAAAAAAACCCCCATACACACTAGGAAGTTATAGCTATGGAGAATAAAAATGGTGCTGACATTTTCAGAACCACTTATAACTTAGGATTTTACTAATAGTGTTGTAGAATAATCAACAAAAGACCCTTTAAACCATAGACTTGCACTATGAGTTTTAATATGAAACATTAAAACAATGACTTATAATTAACTATAAAACTTTGGCAGTTAAATTGTACTGTCAAGCCAGGTATGGTGGCAGAAGCCTATAATCCCAGCACTCAACAGGCTAAGCCAGGAGAATCTCAAATTGAAGACCAGCCCAGACTACATAGTGAGACCCTATCTCAAAAAACATAGAAACAAACAAACAAAAATATATATATATTGTCATTTATGAGGCATTTATTCATTATACCTGAAAGAAACATTGCATACTTGTGTTTTCTGTTCATTTCATAACAAGATTATGAAGAGATGGTCTAAAATATTTGTAAATCAAAACACAACAAGGTTAGAAATTAAATATAAAGAGAACTAAATTATACACAGCTGTGCTTTAAGAGCATAGGTGGTTTTAGCTCATGTTTTGGTTATGAAAGTAATTTAGCTCATCTCACAGGAAACAAAAGCAGGCGTTGAGTCATGAAAATCCCAATTAATTATTTTTAGCATGCCTCTTAATTTTTCTATCCCCTGGTTTCTTGTCTTCTGTCCCTGAGTCTTGAACAGGTAACCACTTGAGGGGATGTCGGCGATAGATAGGCCAAGGAGGAAGTGTCAGCTAGACCAAAATAGAAAAAAATGCATCAGTTATATCCATTAAAAGTTTAAAAGATCATTACGTGTGATGTCTGATTCCAAAAGTGACTCCTATGCTAAAGATTAACAAAACAAAAACTGCCCAGACAAGATACTATCAGTTGATGGAAACAAGCCTTACTTTATACTAAGGCTTTAAGACTCAAGAGCACCGTGAAGGAGGCAATATGGGCACCAGGAGAAAGTCCTGCTAGTTTTGCCTGAGAAGCTGCCAAAGGAAATACACCCTTTTACGCGGCTCACCGTCTGACGATATTTGGCATTCTGCCTTTCCAGTGGTAGCAAGGACAAACACTGACAGGAAAGGTAAGGGAAGAGTTTGGCTCTGGGTCTTGCTACTAAGTCCAACCAAAGCAACCCAACTCAGAAAACTTAGGTTTGCCTCAAACACCCATAAATTTCTTACCAAACACGAAAAAGCAAATCCGGCCATAACTATATAGACAGTCCATCCGAACTGTTCAGCCACGTAACCGTAGATAAATCCAACTATCTAGAGACAAAACAAAGTCTATTAAATAAAGTCAGGCTAGGAGGAGAAAAGAAAAAGAGTAAATGTAAAACCAATACTTACTGCAGAAAAAAGAATAATTCCCTGAAACATCTGTTCAGCTAGCTTCTGCCCCTTGTAATCCTACGGGTGAAAGAGAGCAAAAAAACTGGTGCCACCATTGAGGAGGTGCACAGACCGGACTCAGGGCAGCACTAACGGGCTCCCCAGGGGCTTGAGAAAGGAATCAAACTTGTGGGTTTCCGGGGGTGGGGGTGGGGGGTCGAGGATCCTAGAGAAGCACGGGCAAGGGAATCCCTCAGAAAGAGAAGAGGACCCCACAGTATAATTCGGGAAAGAGGATGGACAGTAACCGTCGGCGATGGGAACCGCGACCGGGAGAGGGATTCGATGCCACCATGCTCCCGAGTGGCGTGCGGAGACCCCAGGCCGCACCCTCACCATCTGTGTGGGGAAGGAGCTTAGATGTTCCAGCATGATTGGCCGAGGACGCTGACAGCGATACAAGTGCGGCGGACAATCAAAGGCCGCAGGGACCTGAGTCTGACACCATGAATCAACAGACCGGCCTGACGAGTCCCTGAGCGCGAAGGCCCCGGCACCGGAAGCGGATGTCTCGGACCTGCCGGGATAACCCATGGCTCCGCCCCGCGCCATCGCTAGGCTACGTGCGCTTTTGCAGCTGGCTGTAGCCCGGTGCACCGCCCGCCTGGGTTGAGGCGGCGACGGCCACGTCCGGGCCGAGGCATCGCGCGCCCGTAGACGGTTTGCCGTCAGGGATACTGGGTGCCGAGACCGCGCTTCCGCTGCTTACTGGCTCCCCCGGCGCGCTCCGCGTCTCCATGGCGACAGCCTTTTCTCGGCGAGGACCCCGGCTATGGGCTGCCCCGCGGCGCCTGCTGGGCGCTGTGCTCTGGCTGCAGGAACAGCCATCGGGCTGGAGATTGTGGCAGTGGGTGACTGTCTCAGAACTCGAGGACAAGTGGACAGGCGGGCTCGGCCCAGAGTGCAGGGGACGCGGGCGGCCCGGCGGCGGGGGCCTGCGACGCGGGCGCTGAGCTGGCGGGGCGGGCCGGGGCGTGGGCTGCGGCGGCCCCTCCTCCTTTCAGTGCAGGTAAGCACGGTCACCGCGACTGGTCGGGATGGGTTTTAACCCGGTGTTTCTGGGCCTGATGGGATCTCCAGAACGGCACGCCACCTCCCCGTCACTCCTAAGCGTAAGGGGGCCCTAATGACCCTTAGGTTAGGATTAATGAAGCTACGCCGAACCTCAGCGCCCTGGGCCGCTCCTCACGCCGCATGGGGAGAGCGCGCCCCATGTAGAGGTCCCGAACGCGGCCCACCGTCCTGATTGCCGGCTGCCACGGTCACAGGTCCACGGAGCCAGCAAAGTGACCCGGCACCCTTGTGCCAGTTGTTGCACCCGGGACGTGGCTCTTGCCTTCCTAGAGCCCCTCGTGTGACAAGGGAGCCAGCCACATCACCCCAGAAATGTATGACAGCTTGATTAGCCCTCTGCGAGGGAGGTCTAGGAGTGCAGCTCGGCGTGAGGTCTGGGGGAAGTTGGAGTTAGCTAGTGAAGGAATAGGAGAAAGTGGCTGTCATTCCTCCTGCTTGTCCACACTTCAGCACAGTGTAAACTCCTTTGGCACTAATTGACTTGGCAATGTGTTGGTTTTATAATTTCTAAAAAGAAGTATTTTCATAGTGAACAATGGAATATTTTTTTACCAGAAAAATTTTTATTCACTATTTAATAGATTTTTAAAATCGTTTTTACATTTACTCACATGTGTATACATTGTTTGGGCCACCCCCCACCAACAATGGAATATTGCTGATCAGATTGTACACAGTTCTGCTCTTAGAAAAATACGCAAGTGCAGGTAGGGGTCAGATAGATTCAGGGAAGGGCAAGAGTTTACAGGGATCTCTTTTCCTTCCTTGCTTCCTATGTGTTTCTTGATGTGTTTCGGACAGACACTGTTGTAGGTATATATAGACATTTAGTGCACTTCATAAGATGGCAGTTGCTGTATAGCTATCACAGGTGTTTGAACTATAAAAATAGGGGGAAAAGGAAATTACCTTGTCAGGTTTTGAGAGACAGTTCCACTAGAATCTCATGATTTTCCTTACATTGGATTTGTTTTTATCATTATCATCAAAGATTGCATTCCCTTCTTGAGCAGAGATCTAGCCTTCATCCTAGATTAGCAAAGTCATTCTCAAAATGTCACATGCCTATTACCATTTAGCAGGCACAGTTTTAGGTGGCAGGGATATACCAGTGAACATTTTCAACAGGCTCCCTGTTTTCATAGAGCTTACATACTAATCAGGAAACAGAATAAACAAGATAATTTCATAACTGAGAAGAGTGGGGTGGACTTTACTGATGGCTTCTCAGGAGATAATGGAAGGACAGAAAGATTAATTTGGCTGTTGGTGACCTCACGAGCAGTTTGAATGTAGAATCTCAAGTCTGGGTGGAGAAGGTGAAAGCAGAGAGGAGTTACAGTTAGAGACTTTAAATTCTTTTGAGTTTTTAATGGGGGGAGGAAGGCAGAGAAATGTGCCTGTGGGTCAGGTGGGGTAGGTAGGAGAAGTGGTGTCTTTTCTCATTTTCTTTCTTTTAATTAACTATAAGTTCCCAGAACATGCTGTGGTGCTTATGGGTGTCATACACCAGACTGCAAGAGAGTGATGATGCTACACCAAGAAAATAATCATAGGCTGGTGGCGCATGTCTGTAATCCTAGCTACTCAGACAGAAGGCAGAGATTAGAAAGAATGAAGTTCAAATCCAGCCCCAGGCAAATAGTTCATCACAAAAAAAGGGCTAGTGAAGTGGCTCAAGTTATAAGAGTGCCTGCCCAGCAAGCCTGAGGCCCTGAGTTCAAACCGCAGAGCTGCCAATAAATAAGTAATCAGAGGATAGGATACAGAGCACCAGTGGGATGGCCTTTCATGGAAGTACTTGGTCTGTAATAACAGGGAAGAAACAAAAGGCAGCACAGCTACTGAGAATGTGGATAAGTGCATGTAGCTAATAAGAAAAAGGGGAAAAGAGTTTTTTTCACCTAAGGTTTCTTTCATATTAATGGGTACGCCTATACCCTAGGTTTGCTTGGTGTATGTGTGTGTTAATAAGTGGCTGGGGAATGTGTTGGTTTTATAATTTCTAAAAAGTATTTTCATAGTGAACAATGGAATATTGCTGAGCAAATTGTACACAGTTCTCTTACAAAAATGTAGCTACTATTATACATCTAGGGTGTACATGCAGTCTTGTTTTGAGAATTCCTTCTGCTTTTTTTTTTTAAACATTGTGCTGGGAATCAAACAAAGGGTCTCATGCATGCTAAGTAGGTGCTTTATCCATTCCCAGCCCCTTGAGAATTCCTTCTAAATATCAAGGAAACTTCATTATTGGGAAAGGAAATAAGGAGCTGACATACTCACTCTATGGTAATTGGCATTTTCTGTGTAGGTTACTGGATGAGTTTCTTGCCTTGCTAATCTGTTTAGGTGTACTACTAAATACTTGATATAGTTATATTTCTGTTGTGCCCCACTAATGGAATAGCGTAAATACATGGCCTTTTAATCCATATATAGTACTGCCTGTAAGTGACTGTTACTGGAAATTGACCAGCTAGAACATTGTCCTTTGTCCCAGGTGGGATTTATTAGAATGAGAATGTTTTCTCCAGTCTTGGTGGAAGATGCTCAAAGTAGGCAGATATTAGGGCTTTATCTGAGTAGCTCTCAATCTGCCAGCTTTTATAGTAAGGCTTAGCTCAATGCGATCGAGACATATAACTTAGGATATATAATGTGTATCCTTTAGAGAGGAAGTTCACTGGCATAATATATTCATATATGCTGCTCTAGAAATGTGCACTTTAGATTGTTCTTTAGGAGTCTGAATTACCCTCACATTTGTAATCTGCCCTGATAATCCTTAGGAAATTTTTTTGTCGTTGTTTTTCAGTACTGGGGTTTGAACTCAGGACCTTACGTTTGCCAGGCAGGCACTCCACCACTTGAGCCACTCCGCCAGCCCTGATCCTCAGTTTTTAAAAAGCTTAATATATTTCTCCTCTTTTCAAAGACCTAAGAAATTGAGTGCCTAATATATATACAGTTTACCTAGAATGAAATTTAGACTTAACTTTGATTTTTAGGAATATGTTATGTTTGAAAGTGCTTTGTAAAATAAATACCTTTATGTAAATGTTAATTACTATTATAGATGAAGTTTAAAAAAAGAATTAAAGGTTTTAAATGTAGTCAAAATATCATGGTTGGATAAAACCTACCTTGGAAACATTTCTCAGACGTCATTGTAAAAATTTAATTGTTTAAGCCGGGCACAGGTGGCTCACTCCTGTAATCCTAGCTACTTAGGAAGTAGAGATCAGGAGGATCACAGTTCAAAGCCAGCCTGGGCAAATAGTTTTTGAGACCCTATCTCGAAAAAATCCTTCACAGAAAAAGGACTAGTGGAGTGGCTCAAGGTGTAGGCCCTGAGTTGAAACCCCAGTACCTCCAAAAAAAACCAATTTTAATAAATTTAGTTCCACCTGCAATCTTGGTTCCATTGAATTACTTGTTTTGAAAAAGTGAAGGCATCAGATGTACAGGGGAGGACTGGCCAGGGCAGAGTGACAATATTGGATACTATTTTTTTTTTTTTTGAGACAGGGTCTTGTTATGTAGCCTAGGCTGGCATATAATTTTTCAATCCTCCTGCTTTAGTCTCCCAAGCGTTTGGAATACAGGCATGTACCACTTTCTTAATAGATGGGCAGTTACTCAACAGAGATGAAAGCTGGGAAGTTCATTCTTTTTTAAGTAAAATTTTAATTAAAAAAATTTTTGAGAATAGTAGCTCTTAGGTTGATTTTGTCAGATACCTAAGTTCAGTCCAATTTAACTAGGAATATTAAGTAAAAAATTCATTCTGAAATGAAACCTAACTTAGGCTACATAGTTCTCTAAATTATTTGAAAGTATTTTATTATGACTATCATGAGAATTTCAGATCCCAAATTTGGTTCTTGGAAATTATTAATTCAAATGATTTTTTTTGCAGAATATGATGTATACTTCTTCTAAAAGTATATAGGCATTTTGATGGTCATTATTTAAAAAAAAACATATAAAACATATATTAGCATATATTCATAGGATAATTGATGGCCATTCTTACATACCTACTGACTCTGGGGGCTTGATTTTGTTTTATAGGATTAATAAGGAATATTTATATAAGACAGAAGAAAAAGATGTCATTCCGTAAAGGTATGCTCTTTCTACAACTCATGTTGTTTTATACCTAGTTAAAGCTGACCACATAAAATGCAGGTTTTTCCTATCTGTTTCAGTAAACATCGTCATCTTGGTCCTGGCTGTTGTCCTCTTTTTACTGGTTTTGCACCATAACTTCCTCAGCCTGAGCAGTTTGCTAAGGAATGAAGTTTCAGGTATGGGAACTCTTTACAGTTGCCTTAGAATCTGTTGAACACCTGGGGTTTCCTGTGTCTCACATTGTAACTCATATCACTATGTTAAAAGAAAAGAAAGTTTGCTTCTAGGCCTTAGAAAAGGTAGAGAAGACTCTGGGAGTAAGCATGGTAGGTACTCCTCTTGTTCCTGTGGTGCCCTCCACTCTTTTCCCTGCATTGCAATCATTAGCTAAGGATTTGATTTGACAGAATATTCCTTTCCACCAAATCAGAGGCCTTAGAGGAGCCTCTGTGGGCTGCTATCCACTCACGTTTCAGCAGGGTAGGGCTTTAGAAGATGGGTACAGGCAAGTGTCCCTGGTGTTTGATGTCCATTATTGTCACTAGGGTGTTAGTCTCATTACTTTCCTTCACCTGCTACTTTCCTTTAAGTTGAGGAACCACATCTGTAGGACTTTAATAATAAAACAGAGATCATAAAGTCTTGTCAGCTGATTTATAAAAATCGTTTTATTGTATCATTACAAGTTATTTTAGTTGTTCATACTGCCCTGCCTTAGATTGAGAGATCTTTGAGGCTTCAGGATATTTGCCAAAAATCATTTTTGAAGTTGGGCATGGTAGTACTTGCCTATAATCCCAGTACTCAAGAGGCAGAGGCAGGAGGATCTTGAATCTGAGACCAGCCTAGGCTACCTAGCAAGTTCCAGACCAATCTGGGCTACATAGTAAGAACCTGTCTCAAAACAAACAACAGTAAAAAACCAAAAAAGTATTTTTGGATTGCCACCCACCAGAGCAAGGAAAGAATAACTTTCTGGGCTGAAGGTGTTTGCTTTGCAAGTGTGAAGCCCTGAGTTCAAACTCTAATTCTACCAAAATAAAATAATTTTCCCCAGACTTCCACTGAGTGTAGATAGCATGTTTTTGTTTTTGTTGTTTTTTTTGGTGCTGGGTCTGAACTCAGAGGTTGCTTTTATTAAGCATGTGTTTTACCACTGAGCTATGACACCAGCCCTGATAGCACATTTTATAATGATATATGTGTATATGATATATGTAGATAAAAGTAATGTGTGCTTCTGGTGGGAAAATTTATAAAAATGAAATAATATTCAGCTTCATGAGAATACTTTGTTTACTGGTTTATCTCTGGTGCATAAGAATGATGGCTGATATGTAGGTGGTATTCTTTAAATATTAGGTGACTCAAGATAAATACTACAAAAAGTTTGATCTGGACTGGAGGTGTGGCTCAAGTGGTAGAGCTCCTGCCTAGCAAGTGAGAAGCCATGAGTTAAAAACCCAATACAGCAAAAAAAAAAAAAAAAAATTTGGTCTGATACCTTTCAGTCTTTTTCTCTATGTACATAGAGTTCAGATTATACTAAACTGTACATATTACATGTTTTCCCAGATGATGTTATCATAAGCACATCACCGTGATAGCAGAAACTCTTCATGTGTAATTTTAATGCCATAAGTTTACTTGTATCCACAAGGAAAATATTTTCCCTCCTGCAGTACTGGGGATTAAATTCAGGGTCTTAGGCTTGCTAGGCAAGTTCTCTATCACTTGAGCTATGTAAAATATCTTTCATACAATGACTCTCAGACGTTTTGGTAACAATCCCACTATAAGAAATGCATTACATGCAGCATACACATATATATTTGCTTATTGTCCATCCTCCAAGATGGTAGGGATTTATTTGTTTTACTCATGGCTGTAGCCCCAGTGTCTGGATACTGCCTGTTATGTAACAGTCACTCAGCATACAACAATGAATAAATGTATAGTTGTCCCTCTATATATGTAGGAGATTGGTTCTAGGATTAAAATCTTTAGATGCTCAAGACCAGTACTTGCACAAAACCTGTGCACATCCTACTGTATGGAGTATCTGTAGATTATATCTTATATAACATAAATGCTATATAAGTAGTTGTTATACTGTATTGTTTGGGTAGTAATGATAAGAAAAACAAGGCTCTACATACTTAGTACAGTGATTTTTTTTATCTACTATGTTCATTCTGTGGTTGGTTCAATTCACTGATGTAGAACCTACAGATACTTTGTTGTAAAAGGCAAGAAGGAAGATTTACAGAACAATACTTGCATTGTGCTGTTTTCTTTTTCTGATACTATGGTTTGAACTCAGGGCCTCAGCTTGGTAGGCAAGCCGTCTACCACTTGAGCCATGCCTCCAGCCCTTTATTTTTCAGATCTTGCTTTTGTTTGGGGCTGGCCTCAGACCACAGTCCCCATGTAGCTAGGATTATAAACATGAACCACCATACCTGGCTTGTTTTTTGAGGTGGTTTCTCTTTTTCCCCCAACCCCCAGGCTGGCCTCTTTCTGTCTCCTCTTCTTTTGTAGCTGAGATTACAAGTGTGGAGCCCAGCCCTACACTTTTCTATTCTAATTCAATTTTGCATTCCGATCCAGAAACTTTTCATGTTCGAATTCTGATCATTGGGTTGGAGATGTAGTTCTGGTAGAACACTTGCCTAGCATGTGCTAGATCCTGGGGTTTGATCCCCAGCACTACAATAAAATAAATTCTGATCATGATCCACTAAATTGATTTCATGCCTACGTATGATTTATGGATTGAAAAACATTTTACTTCTAGGTTTTCGTAATTATAAATAAAATTGTGACGCTTTTTTTTTTTTTTTGCAGTAGTGGGGCTTGAACTCAGGGCTTACACCTTGAGCTACTCTACCAGCCCTTTTTTGTGATTTTTTTTTTTTTTTTTGAGATAGGGTCTCACTCAAGACTATTTGCCCAGCCTATCTTCAAACCACGATCCTCCTGATCTCTGCCTCCTGATAGCTAGGAGCCACTGGCACCTGGCTTTTTTTTTTGTGTGTGTGTGTGGTGCTAGGGATCGAATACAGAGCATTGTACATACTGAACATACATTCTTATCACTGAGTTATAGCCTCATCATGAAATTGTGACCTTTGATTACATTTCAGATTTTGTTCTTTTTTCTTTTCTTTTGTGGTGTGGATGTTTGAACTCAGGGCTACACCTCAAGCCACTTCATCAGCTTTTTGTGAAGTGTTTTTTCAGGATATGGTCTGATGAACTATTTGCCTGGGGTGGCTTCAAACTGCAGTCCTCCTGATCAGCAAGGATTATAGGCATGAGCCACCAACACCCAGCTCAGATTTTGTCCTTGAGAGGTAGTAAAGGGAATGATTGGGTCAAAGGCCACATATCCATTTAGGATTCTTCATACAAATAGCCACAGTACATTCTAGAAAGGTTCTCTTTCCTACTAATGGTGTATCTCAGAGTGTTGCCAGCCTGTTTTTTAAAACCTTTCTTCTGCTTATCCAAAAACTTTGTTATGTGTAGGAAAACAATTTCTGGATACTCTGCTTTAAAATTTAATGGGAGAGAATAAAGTGAAAATTGCAACCGTAATCCTCACCTGAACCTCTTTCCGTGTTTTAGAATCTATATCAAAAGCTCATGAGAAAAAAATAAAGCTCATGAGATTGTGTTTGTATCACATTGCCTTCCTTGTGTGTGTTTTCTTTTCAGATTCAGGAATTCTGGGACTTCAGCCCATAGACTTTGTCCCAAATGCTCCCCAACATGCAGTAGATGGGAGAGAAGAGGAGATTCCTGTGGTCATTGCTGCATCTGAAGACAGGCTTGGGGGGGCCATTGCAGCCATTAATAGCATTCAACATAACACTCATTCCAACGTGATTTTCCACATTGTTACACTTAACAGTACAGCAGACCATCTCCGGTGAGCTCTGCTTGCGTAATGATTCTACTTCTAGTGGATGCTCTAGAGAAGTCTGGCTGCCAACCCAGGAACGGTTTTACTTCAGTTACTGTTTTGGTAATAAGACTGAGTTTTAGTAACAACTTTCTCAGTGAGCGAAGCAGTAGGCTGATTTTTAATTCACATTTTATCTCATGGACAACTCCTGTAGTTCTGGTTTGGTGTGAGAAGACTTGGAACAGTGCCAAGGTAGTGTGGTGAAATTGTGAACAGATTCTGGTCCAAATCCTAGTCCAAGGTGGTTGGAGCAACCTTGTAGCAATTTCCTCACCTACAATTATGGTGCAAAAATATCCAACTTAAAGGGTTCTGTGTCAAGTAAAATGAAAATGTATATAAAACACCTGGCTTGAAGTAATTGCTTAGTAAAATAGTCCTTACATTTTAGTTGTTGTGATTAATGGAAACCCAATGTGATGGAATCTCCTTCATGAAAATAAAATTAATACAAACAAAATGAATGACAGCAATAACATCAAGTGTCCACAAAACACTGATTTGGAATGGAGTAGAAGGAGTATGTACTACTACTTCAGGAAACACTGTCTTAGTGCCTCAGACTCAGGCAGATGAGTTACTTAGGGTCATTACAGTGAATTTATAGTCATTTTATATATGACAGACTCATCACTAGCTTTCACTACCATTGTACTTTGATTCCATTTTCTTTAACATTTGGAAAGTTAGCGGTCCAGCCAGGTATGCACACCTATTCCAGCACTCTGGAGGCTAATGCAGGAGGATCACAAGTTCAAGGCCAGCCTTGGTTATATAGTAAGACTGGGCCATTTGGTGGTGTGATATTTTCAAGTTTTCCTATAGCGGTTTTAATTTTGGAAGCGAATAACCATATAATCCTGCCTCAGAAAGAACTTTGGCAGGAATATCCTCATTTTAGATGAGAAAACCACATATCAGAAATAAAGGACCCCAGGGTTTCTCTGCATTGTATTAAGCCCTTGTTAGGAAAGCATAATTTAGAAATTCACATCTTACAAATGTGAATATTTAAAGTTTAAATGTGGTGCTTTTTCTTCATCAGGTCCTGGCTTAACAGTGGTTCCCTGAAAAGCATCAGGTACAAAATTGTGAATTTTGACACTAAACTTTTGGAAGGGAAAGTAAAAGAGGATCCTGACCAGGGAGAGTCCATGAAACCAGTGAGTCCCACACATCTTTCTTTGTACTTGAGATTAGAATATCCGGTTAACAGAGTATAGTACATACAGTTCCTTGAGGACCAAGCCTGCGTAGTTCTAAGAGTACTTTGGCTGTCTTCTGCAAGTGTTGAGAATAATCTAGCAGCTTCTATGTAAATAAAAACATAGTCACTGTATCCTATGCTAATGCTTCTTTTCATTTCCAGTTAACCTTTGCAAGGTTCTACTTGCCAATTCTGGTTCCCAGTGCAAAGAAAGCCATATACATGGATGATGATGTAATTGTACAAGGTATCAAAATGTCATGAGTATTGTTCTCCATCCAGGTTGTAGGCTGTGGGGGTTGTCTTATGTTTGAATGGTCTCTTATAAAAGGTCACCATCGGAATAATTGGGAGAAACAAGGGCTCTCAAGGCACTGGAAATATTTATCCTAACACCTTACCCATTTCAGGTGATATCCTTGCCTTGTACAATACACCACTAAAACCAGGACACGCTGCTGCATTCTCAGAAGATTGTGATTCAACCTCTGCTAAAGTTGTCATCCGTGGAGCAGGGAACCAGGTAATTTCCTATAGAGTAGTTTAATGGTGTGGGGGGGGGGGTGCCTGGAGATGTGGTTCAAGTGGTAGAGCACCTGGTGAGCAAGTGCAAGGTTCCAAGTTTAACCCCCAATACCGCCAAAAGAAAAACAAAAAAGTGGCTAATTCAGGTAACTCCTTTTTTGATTAATCAAGTTGATATTTCTTTACTGGCTATCAAACTGTAACAAACATACATTCCATTTGTGTTTTTAGTACAATTACATTGGCTACCTTGACTACAAAAAGGAAAGAATTCGTAAGCTTTCCATGAAAGCCAGTACCTGCTCTTTTAATCCTGGAGTTTTTGTTGCAAACCTGACAGAATGGAAGCGACAGAATATAACTAATCAGTTGGAAAAATGGATGAAACTCAATGTAGAGTAAGTATGGCCCAGCTATGAAAAAATTCTTGAACTTCAAGCCCTAGAGTCTTGACTAACATTTGTTATCTGTCCTCATCAAGAGAGGGATTGTATAGCAGAACACTGGCTGGCAGCATCACAACGCCTCCTCTGCTTATTGTGTTTTATCAACAGCACTCCACCATTGACCCTATGTGGAATGTCCGCCACCTTGGTAAGAGGAAATAATAGCCTAGGTTAATCAGTGATTAATATCTAAAGAACCATCCTCAGGGATGGAATATAGCCAGTTTCCCTTAAGTTTCTCTGCAGTTTAATACATGCCATTGCCTTGTGTCTTACTGGTATGATCATTTGACTCTTTCTCTCAATTACAAGGTTCCAGTGCTGGAAAACGATATTCACCACAGTTTGTAAAGGCTGCCAAGTTACTTCATTGGAATGGACACTTTAAGCCATGGGGAAGAACTGCTTCATATACTGATGTTTGGGAAAAATGGTATATTCCAGATCCAACAGGCAAATTCAATCTAATCAGAAGACATTCAGAAATCTCAAATATAAAGTAAAACAGAATTTAAGCTATAAACATTTCTCAGGAAATCCTGGAAGACACTATATGCGTGGGAAGTGAAGTAACAGTTGCTAGCCTTCAAGGACTATCTATAGCAACCAACAGAAAAAGGGATGTTTCAGCTGGGTAAGGATGACAGACTGCCCTGTCTGACAGTCACCTTATAAGACAGACTATAAATGTCTCCATCTGCCTTACCAAGTGTTTCTTACTATAGTCCTGATTCATCAGAAGAATGGTATAAGGCTGGTACAGCTAGTTCAAAACTGATTTTTATTTTGTAACCTGTGGCTTGATGTGTAAATAAACCAACATTTTTCAGTAGACTTTATTATGTCTTTTTATAGAATGTAGACTTTCTAAATTGTTTATACATTCATGATCCATATTCACAAAATTTACAGCTCATGTCATACCAAAACCAGCACAAAAACACATATAATAACATTTTGGTACACGTGGTTCTAGCTAGCACTTGTCTGCATCACTCAGGTGATGAAGGTGGGACTATCACAAATTTGAGAAAAGCCTGGACTACATAATTCTGTTACATGTAATCTGTGCTGAAGTCATAAATATCATCCTCTTTAGCCAGTTCATCCAAAATAAAAGATCCTGCAGATGGTTCACCTATTAGAGAAAAATATTAAGTGAAGTTTTATGTAAAAAAGTAAAAGCAAATCTAAGTCAAGTTGCTTTCTTCCAAGTCCTTCACCCCAGATTCACCTGCTGTGGATTCCTCAGGCAGAGCCTTCGTGGTGTCTCCTACAGGGGAGATGTCTGAGACTTTTTCCTGTGAGACAAAAAGAAACAGAACAGGATTAGCAGCCACTGTCAATTATATATATCCAATTATGTGAAATGTGTAAATTTCAAGATCATAAGCCTCAAATACCTAAGTGTGCAGGGCTTCTTCCAGTTGATTTCAAAATATTTTATTTCTACTTTTAGCCATTAGTTATGTATAATGGTAGAAAACTTCAGCTTTTAATAAATCAGAGAATACACTTACATCAACTTCACCATCAACACTTTCCTGGTCACCGACCATGTTACTGTTATTGTCCCCCACCTCCTGTTTGCTCTCTCTCTGTCTTGTCAATTCTTCAGGTATGTCCTTTTCCTCTATTATTCCATTTGTCAGACCTGAAGACTGGAAAAGGATGCTCCTGGCTAAATGAGGGCTCCTGATGGCTAGGGAAGTAACAAAGACCACACAAATAGATAAGACAAAAAATCAGCAGGTGAATCTGGGGCAAAGGACTTCTAAGAAAGCAACTTAAGATTTGCTTTTACTTTTTAATATAAAACCTCACTTAATTTTCTCTTTATTGTTCTGTCAGCAGATAAAAACAGCGATGAAACACAAATCTCACTTACCCTGCATGCTGTGAGCATTGTTTTTTTCCAGTTCTTCCAGATCAAAGCCCCTTTTCATGTTTGCCACAACACTCTCATTAAAATGTGGAGGAGTTGTCCAGGATGTAGGAGGATGGCAATAATAATTTAATGAGGCACTGGTATTAAAAACAAGACCTGTTAAAACCAGCTCCTTTAGTTTAAGTAGTCACCAAAATGCCAAGAGAAAGAAACCTCACTTACCCTGTCCATTCTGACCATATCAGTTTGGCAGCACCTTCAACATTTGGGCTACCACCTTTTTGGTGCATACCTCTTCTCTGAGCAAGCTTTGTAAAAAATTCCAGAGAATTCTTGTAGTTTGGGACAGTGTATTTTAGTACTACCTTTAAAAATAAAATGAAATAGGAACTGTCATTTATCTGATACAGTATAGATGGAAAATTGAACATCATGCTAATGGTGAAAAAGATCAGTGGTGAGGAGCTGAAGGCAAGGGACTAGTTCTTTTACCTGTTGAGCATCAGCCTGGTCCAGGATGGCACTAGCAGACTCCATTGGTTTTAGTGTTTCTATGCTTGTTGGACTCCGCAGAGCAAGTGCAGTGGAGGAGTTAAGTGGTGAGACAATGAAGCTTGGACTGTCTATGATTGTGATCTGTTTGTCCAAGGGGACAACCTGCATGCTCCTGAAAGAAGAGAAATGGGACTAACAGTTATGGAGGCGCACTGTGGTTTACCTGCAAGCCAAGAGACAGAACATGAAGCTCAGGGTTGGATTGAACAAATTCAACACAGTGAGTCAGACACAATTTATCATCATTTGCTTCATGTTTGTCTACGATCACAACAGTCACCTCGAAAAAAAGAAACTATGCCACCTACCCAAACTATGTTCTGCTGTACGTATTCTTTCTTCTACCTGGCCAATTTCTACTCATTTCACAAAGTCAAGTTCAAATGTCACTGTCTCTAAGGCAGCCTTCTCTCTTTTATGTGAGTGGTGCTGGGGATTGAACCCAGGGTCACACACATGCTAGGCAAGCCCTCTACCACTTGAGCCACACCCCACCCTTTCTATTTTTATTTTTAATTTGTCTTTCAAACTGAAATATAGGCAGCTGTCCCACTCTATAATCAAGCTCCCAAGTCTCCCACTGGCTTAGCCCTCTTCCTTTCTTTAAAGAAAGAATAAAAACTTGCCTTCCTCAAATTATCAAAAATAAAACCTATTTATACTCATCTATGATATTCTAATTATTGAACAGCTCAATTTACCTTGTAAGCCCCATGGAAACACCAACATTACATATCCATTCTTGTTTCAAGCTATTAATGATGCTGCTTTTCCCCACATTTGGGAAACCTATAAATGAAAATTTGGACAATGCATTATGTGGTGATTGTAAAAATTTCCAATGCTTAATTGTTTCTCTGGTATTCAGTGCAAGATCAGAGTTGGATCTGAGTGTCTTCACTTCAACACTAAGCCCAATCTTAGCTTCCTCATTTCTTGCATTCACTTGTAAAAGGGTAGGAAAAGACTTAACTCAAATAAACCAAAAATGTGTATGTATGTATGCGTGTATGTATGTATTTATGGCACTGGGGAAATCCAGAACCTCACAAATGCTAGAAAAGTGCTCTACCACTAAGCTGTACTCCCAGCTACTAAGAGCTTTCAGAAGTCAACCTCTGGCAGAGCTCAGGCCCAACAACAAATTGAATCTGGCAGCAATTATTTAAGTCTTTGTTCTTTAAATTATGTTATGGTGAAGTGGGCATGAACTTGTGTTTGAATGCCCTTTCTTTCACAATAACCTGTTCTCCCTTAACATGGGAAAATCCTTAAAAGCATCTTGACATGTAGGTAGTAAGACACAGAATGTTATAAAACTCACCAATCACTCCAACCTGAATAGCTCTGCCACATGTCTCCTGAAAACCTTCAAGAAGTTTCCAAAGGCCTTCTCTGCCAAAGCAGACCTTACTTTTGAATGGAACAGCTTTTTTCTGTACCTTCAGATGGTAAAATTCCAAATACATGAATTAGCCACTAATTAGATTAATTATTCTAAGAACTCACTAGATAAGACTCAAAAAGCGAGGTGCCAGAGCCCACCTCTCTAGATTCTGCTGCCTTTCAGATGGTGTCCAGGTGAAATCAGAGTTGGATCTCTTTACTTTCACTTTTTAGTCAATATTTTGTACACTCATCATATTTCAACCATCCAAAATCTGCTAAACACGTTTTTCACCACTAATGGTAGAAGTGTACCTTGGTTACCTTCATTTTGTTCTTCAGAACTGCTGAAGCTTTGAATACCACTGTTGGAAATTCTTTCTTCAAGTAATTTAGCCAGCTCTCCAAGTTCTCCTTTGGTACCAGATCTAATGGGAATTAGGAATAAGACACATGCTTCATTTTGCTGAAGATAAATTTATGTGTTACATTACAGATTTCACCTTTTCCCAGTTTTCTTCAAAAGGTATTCTTTAGGAAATAGGGGAAGAGGAAGGTTCCTATTATGTTGCCCTTAACAGAGTTCAACATCTACTCTTCCATATTTCAATTCCTCCTGTATTGTTCACTGTTAGGACTAACTCAACTTTTACATTAACTCTACACACAGCTGTGTTCCAAGATTTATTCTCAAGTTAAGTCTCTTGCTTTCTGACCCTGATTTTAACTTTCGGCAGTACTGAGGTTTGATCTCAGGGCCATATACTTGCTAAGCAGGCACTCTACCACTTGCAACATGCCTCCAGTCCTTATTGCCTTAGATATTTTTCTGACAGGGTCCCACGTTTATTCCCAGGCCAGCCTGCACCATGCCCAGCTATTAGTTACGATGGAGTCTCTTGAACTTTTTGCATGGGCTGGCTTTAGCCTGTAGTCCTCCTGATACATGCTTCCCAAGTAGCTAGAATTATGGGTATGAGACACTGCACTTGATCATTAACAGTGATTTTTGATCTTGCCCCTTTGTGGTTCTCAAGTCTGTTTTGGGTTTTCTTCTTCCTAAATATTTCATTTAAGTATCTTATCACAGATAATCTAATGGATCTTTCCCCTGAACTAATATTCAACATTGTGCAGGTGGTGGGTGACACTGAGGTTTAAACTCAGGGCTTCAGGCCTGCTAGGCAGGAACTCCACCACTTGAGTCATACCTCCAGCCCTGTCATCACTTTCTGTATGAAATACACTACATGGTAAGCTGGGTATAGAAGCTCAGACCCTTAAATAAAACAAGGTGGTGAAGTAATGAGTGGTAAAGTGGGAAAAGCCAGTTGAATCACTTGTAGAAACCACCTCCTCCCAATGTTCAACCCTGTTTTTGGCAACCTGAGTACACATGCTCTGGTTTTGTTGAGGTCAGAGTTGGATCTTATCAGTCTTCACTGTCAATCAGACTGTTTAGATATTTTCCTCATTCCTCAACTAGTTCATAGAGAAGACAAAGGGAAATCCCTTTTGCTCACCTGATTTATTTAATACAAGTACTAGTTTCTTATGTTCACTCTGGACAATAGCCTCTTCTACCTGAGGACACCTGCATCCAAGAGGATCTCTGGCATCCAATACCTCCAACAGAACATCTGAGGCTTCAATCACCTGTCAAGGAAGAAACAATCAGAACCAGCACTCCTTGTTATGAGACCCCTCAATGCAAGCATACTGGCATCATTCACTTGACACCAGGGTGAGTTCAGAGTTGGATCTCATGTCTTCACTTTAATACGAAAAAAGTTGACAGGCTCATCATTTCTCACACAGTAAAGCCTAACAGAAAAACTTTGCTCAGCAACCTCTGATAAACATGGATTTCGATGTGGAAATAAACCCAACTGTCTGAATACACAACCCACCATAGCAAATTATGTTACTTGATAGGCCTTTTTGGCTTTGCCAAGAGATGCTGAGAGGTACAGTCCAGTTCTATCTGCAGTGGTGGGGAAGTGGGGGGAGGGGGAGGGGGAGGAAGAGGAGGAGGAGGAAAGAGGAGGAGGAGAAGGAGGAGGGAGCTTGGGAAACGGGTGTCAGAGAACTACAACAACAGTATTACTACCTACCCTCTTGACTTCCTTCAATTAGTTTCCCCTTTTATAGGCCTGATGTCAGGTCAATGAATGACTTGCATAAATTTTTTAAACTCTCATTACCATTTGTAGACACTGACCTAGACTAAGATACCTTTTTAAGTTCCTGACAGTGTATCTTCTTTGGGTTCTGTTTGCCCAACTTGGCTTTCTTAGTTTTGCTCTGTTCAATTTCCTGAAGGACATAAAGATTACAAGAAGAGAACACAAAATTAGAAATACAGCAGCTATAAACTGTAGTTTTCATATTTTCCTCAGTCTGAGGTCCAGGACTGGTGGTGTACACCTGCAATCCCAATTACACAGGAGGCAAAGGTAGGATCAGTCCCTGGCCACCTAGGGCAAAAAAACACAAAACCCTACTTAAAAAACAAACTAAAGCAAAAAGGGCTGGGGGTGTGGCTCAAGTGGTAGAAAACTTGCCTAGCAATTGCAACACTCTGAGTTCAAACCCTACCGCCACCGAAGAAAAGAAAAAAATACAGTCTGAATTCAGTTTTCATCCTCCCAAGACACCTACTAGCCTGTGCATATTCTCTTCTGCCTCAGAACTCGTCTCTCAATTCTCACAGGTTGTAGCCCTACCTCCACAGGTGCATTGGATGGCTCATCACCAGGGTTAGTTTCACGCTTTCTTTTCTTTTCCTGTTCCATTTGCCTATCGAGCTTCTGCTGCTGCTTTAGTTCTTCAAGCTGTGTCCAAGCCGTAAGAGAAATGCATATGCCAATGATCAGTGTTACCTTAACAAAGCACACATACTCACACCACACCGCTACTGGAAGTTTTAGCTAATTTACCTGCTGTTTCTTTAACTCAGCTTCCCGAAGAACAGCCTCTTTAAAGGGAGCACTGTTTGGAACTCCTGGGTCTTTCCTAGGTTTCTTGTGACCACGTTTTTTAGCCTCCTTCCTTAATTTTCGATGGTGCTCTCGAATCTATTAAGAAAAAGAAAAGCTGGTGGAGTGGGTCAAGTGGTAGAGTGCCTGCCTACAAGTGTGAGATCATGTGTTCAAATCCCAGTATGGCAAAAAAGAAAAAAGAAAAAAATCACTTTACAAAAGTACCTCTGTATTCTAACAGAATTCAAGTGAGAAAACAACCTGACTGCAGTTTAGTTATGCCTAAGATGTCCTATAAAATGGGACATCACAGAGAATGCCTATGCATGTATGAAAACACACAAGTGTCACTAGACTTTTTGCAGAGAGGACTATATTATGTTGAGCAAAGTTTCCAGACTTCCTTATTACCAAATTACTGTACTTTCCCACAGCTGCACTCCTGAAGTCTAAATGCTTTTGCCCAAAATCTAAACCAATAATACAGACTTCCCTGTGGAGGTGTGATATGGGGCAGAAATGAGCTTAGCAATATATTTGGTATAGCTCTATCAATAGTTACCTTTTTTTTAATTTTATACCGTTTATGGCAGGTCATGCGTTTGCTGGCTTTCTTTAACTCTAAAAAGAAAAAAAAAAAAGAATGAACTAAACACAAATGACCACTACGTCTAGTTTTTGGTGAGTACCCTACGTTGCTATGCCCTTTTTCCTGCCTTAAATTAGCTACCTAATGTTAATAAACGTGGGGAAGTTAATAAAAACCTAATTAGAACTTTTAAATCCAAGCGAATTTGATTAAACAGAACCAGTTCCGCGCGCATACTCCTCCCATGGTAGAATGGGATCACAGAGGAACGTTAAACGCGAAACAAGAAGCCGTTTCGGGTCAAGCACTACGAATCGTACGGCAGGCGAGGAACAGTATGTTTGGGAGCTAGTGCTCGGCTAAAGTCGAAGGTCAAACGCTGTCTCCTCCTAAAATCTGGCCTAGTTTTCTTTCTGAACAATGCATCTACGGTGAACAGGACTGACCTAGGGCCTGGGCCTTCCAACCTTCAGTTCTACACGGGAACAGAGCGATGGCCTACCCATCGTCCACCGCTCGCTCCGAGATCAAACCCAAGATAAGAGCACCCCGGTGGGCTCAGCCACCACCAGAAACAACAAATACAGGGCCTCTCCACGCCCGTCTCCTGACCCCACTTACTCGGTCGCTTCATGCTGGCTGTGAAAACCGCAGCGGCAGGAGAGGTGACAGAAACGAGATGTTTCGGAGGCTGCCACGTGTGAACAGAGCATACGGACAAGCGTCACGCACTCACGCTACCGCCGTAAAGTGCGCCTCCGCCCTTCTGCGTGCGCGCGCACGCAGTGTCTCGCAGAGCCGGGATCGCTTGGCGGCCGCGGCCTGCTTTTGCGGCGGCACTGGGAGGGGTGAGGGCGGCGAGGGCGGCGGGTGCTGGAGCGACGGCAGCGCCCGTGACCAGAGGAGCAATAGCAGCAGCCGTGGCGGCCACGGGGCGGGGCGCGGCGGTCAGCGACCGCGGCCGGGGCTGCAGGCGGCGGAGCGGCTGGGTAAGGCCGGGGCCGGGGCGGGCGGGGCCGTTCTCTCTCGCCCTGCTGCCGGGCCTTTGTTGGGCTCGGGCGGGCGGGAGCCGCGGTGGAGGCCCCGCCCCGGCCGTAGGGACGCGCCGGTCGGGCCGGGGGCGGCGCGGGGCGGGGCGGGGCGGGGCGCGGTGCGGTGGCGAGTCTCGGGACGGGCCCGGCAGCCTGGCCGCACCTGCCGGGACAAAGGCGCGCCACTGCCCGGAAACTCCCCGCGCTCTTTCCCGCTAGTCGCCAGCTGCTTCAAAGCTGTCAACATTTCCCTTAGTCCCTGTACCATTGACAGGCCAGGAGAATCCTTCCTTTCCTCCGCCGCTCACGACCTCCTTTTTGTTGTTTCTTGTGGGGCTTGACACTATTTTTTTTCTTTCTGTATGATTGTGAGACTTAGAGGCCAGATATTTTCAGTTTTTCATCTGCAAGGTCACAAACAATCGGATTTTTTAAAACTTTCCGGGTCTTAAAATTTTTCCCCACCTCTTACAGTGTTTAACTTTATGAACGGGAACCATGGTTTTGTTATAAGAAAGTGATTTTGATTTAAAGGAGAAGAATAGCAAGGAAAAAAATGGAAGAAATCTTGAAAAGTGACGTACACAGTAGAGTGGATTAGTAATTCTTACATTATCGTACAAGCATATGTTTGAGTAAAATATTAAAGGGCAGTATAATTTTTTTGGTTTAGTAATTGTTACCAAATTGATTGTATTTTGGATCTTAATAGAAGATTGGAAAGTATCTTTTGAAGAGATGTTTCAGGTGAAAATAATAATAAACGTGTGAGCGTGAATGGAAGGGCTTTGACCACTTTTTAAGTGTACAAAATACTTCAACTAATAATTTTCCCAAAATTCCCAGCATAAGTAAATTGTGGTATATCTGTGTAATAGACTGCTCTCAAGAGGCAAACATCATGAGGAAGAAGGTTGAGTTAGAAGAATCTTTTCTAACTTAAAACAGTCTGCAAAATAATGTGTGTGTTTTGTCATTTTGTTAATAAGAAAGGGGTAATTAAAGCATAGATAAATACAAAAAATGTCTGAACGGTAATAAGGGTGTCTTTTCCATGGAAAGTAGGATTATAGTTGCTTTTTTTTTTTTTTTTCTGGCTTTTGAGTCTTCTGTTTTCCAAGATTTTGCTTTAAGCATGTTACTGAACTATTAAATATCACTAGAAACACAGGAAATACTAAAAGTTCATAAACTGTCAAAAAACTAACTACTGAGTTGTACATTATACAATGTTCTGTACTGCCCACTATAAATTATCATTGGCTGTCAGACTTTTTGATTTGTGACTGTAAACAACACCATTTTAAAACCTGAAATTACACTCCAGAATCTTTCCTCTTCATGAAAAAGAGTAAAGGTACCTCTCAAGTGCACTTTCAGTACATTTATTAGATAAATTGAGCATCCATCCTATAACCAGCGTTATTCTAAAGGACAGGGTTACAAAATTGAAGAGAACCCTATTCTTGTGCCCAGGGAGCATGTAGTCCTAGAGTTGTGCTTTGAAGTTTCAGATTAACTTCATGTGTACGTCTGTTTTTACTGTTGCAACATCCCAACGATATATGTACACTTTACTGTTTTCAATTTAGAGATTAAGAAACAGATCTGAGATGTTGTAACTCAGGCAACATCACATAGATAATTAGAGGTGGAAGATCTGGGACTCCTAATCTGAGTGTAAGTCTTACTGTTTCTTCTGTTTCAGAACATTGCCTTTGATAGCTGGCAGGTACTTGGGAGATGGAGGAAGGATGATCACTGGTTCAATACCAGCCCAGGCAAAGTTAACCAGACCCTATCTCAAAAACAAATATAAAGTGAAAGGGCTGAGGTTGGGGCTCAAGAGGTAGAGCACCTGCCTAGGAGCTGGAGGCCCTGGAATCAGTCCCCAGTACCACAAGAACATTGCCTTTGTCTCCAAACTTCCACATTACATATTAGAACGTATCCTTTGGAGTAAAAAAAAATGGAGGGCTGGCAGAGTGGCTAAATTGGTACAGCACTTGTGTGGCAAGCATGAGGCAATGAGTTCAAACTCCAGTACCATCAAAATTTTTAAATTAGTCTTGTTGCATATTTTTCTTATTTTACCAAAGTGAAATGATTCAAGTATTTTTCAGGATTGTATCATCTAAATTACATACACTGGTAATTTACATTTTTTGCTGTTTGTTTTTCTGTGGATTATTTATGAAAGTTAGTTTTTGGAAGGGTTGGGTACTGGGGTTTAAACTCAGGGCTTTGCACTTGATAGGCAGGCACTTTACCACTTGAGCCACACCTCCAGCCCCATTTAAAAGTAATTTCCAATTGCCAAAACAATTCAAGATTTTTTTTTTAACTCTGCTAAATTTATGTGATGTCTTTCCAATGCAGATAGGACTTTAGGAAAGAAATGGCTTTCTCTGAATTTTTGGGGTGTGGGGAAGAGTTATCCAAACTGCTCACATGAGCCATTTTTGGTTTGTTCCAGCTTGTCAACACTTGGTGTCACATGTGAGCCCCCACATGTGTTCACTCTCCATTCCAGCTCTGTGATTGAACTCTGTTCTTATTGACTAGGGGGCAGTTGGGCAGGCATGCTTCATTCCTGGAGTTGACAGTCATTCCATGTGAGTAAGGGGAACCTCAGTGAGACATCTTATGCATATGAAAGCATTTGGTTTGAAAATGGAAGAATTGTCAGGTGTGCAAGAGAACTGATATGCCTGTTATCTCCAGTTTTCTTTATCTTATTCTAGCAGTTCTATTTGAATGTTTTCTGTCTATTCCTACTCATTTTTACTCCTCCTGACCCTTCTATTTCCCCTTCCTCTGTCTTGTTCTTCTCTTTCAGTGTTGAGTATACTAATACTGAATCAACAGTTCTAAAACCCTGCCTTCTCTCACTGATATCCCTTGGCCTTCAGATATAATGAGGAGACTGGCTTTTCGAGGCGCTGGTTGTGCTCTGGTAAAGCTGGTAAATTACTGATCATCTACACCCTTTTCCTTTTTGTGTCATTCCTTGCCTTTTCCCTTCCACCTTTCTTAAATTTTTGTTGCCCTTTCCATTTAGAGTCCCTCATGTGTTCTTTGAATTCATCTGTGTCCTTGTCATACCTTGTTTACAAAGGATTAGTTCTTAATTTGTTTAGCATAAGGAAATTGAAACCAGTTTATCAGTCTTTTATAAAATGAAAAATCAACAAAGCTTAGCCATAACAAACCAAAACCTAGAGGAAGAACCACAACTCTTGTAGGTTCTGCTTTAAAAACCTTGTTAAAATAAACCCTGTGGACTTTAGTTCAGAGAAAGAGACACCAGACTCTTCTTGTTTCTTAGTTGCTTTCCAGAATTTATTTGCTTCTTTTGTCTTTTTGTTTCCTGGAGATCCTTAACTTTTCTTTCTGTACTACTAGCAACAGTGGTCTACTGTTCTATTCATTCAGCTGCTGGTGTCTTAATTTCCTGAAATTGAATGTTGATGAGTGAGACTAGGATCTCTTTTTTTTCTTTTAGTTTTAGAAAAAGACCTTTGAAATCACACACACTGTTTAACACTTGTAAAATCATATAAACTTTGTAGGACATCTTGGGTATACACCCTTTATCTATAACAGATCATTTCAGTGGTTGCATTTCTTGTGTTGCAGTCAAATGAATAGATTTGTAAAGTTGTGTTATGAATAATTTCTTAGCAGTCAGTTTAAAACTGACAGCAAATATAATGTGTTTCTGAATGTCCAAGCTGGCCCTAAAAACTCATGTATAAGGTGCTCTTGTCATATAACTGAAAACGTAGTCTGGATTAACAGATGTTTCAAAGCACAGTTTGCTACTTCTCCCTAGGTATAGCAAGTCACATTGAGTGTTTTGCAGAGGTACATTTTGTGGATTCTGCTTTAATGAGTAGAGCACATTGATTTTCAGGGTGTTAATATTATGGGACATATACAATGCTAGAAAAATTAGTGTCCCCTGTCCCCTTACTTATTTTTTTGCTACTTATTTGCCTTACACATTGCTTCTTAATCATGACCCACTTGGGAACTCATAATTGTGAGGCACAAAGGAAAGCAGATGAGGCTGCCAGTTCCAGAAGTGACTATCTTGGAACCTCTGTCTCCTTGCCCTGCCTGGTTGCTCCAGAGGTTTAGAGATCAATATCTGTAGCACACTGTTATACCATTACACATGATTGGGAAAGTAGTTGAATCATTCGGAATTGGTGATACACAAATGAGAACACTTTTGTTGAGCAACATTCTGGTAAGCTAAAAACAAGGTCCAGGACTTTTAAAAATTAAAAAAAAAAATAAACTTCACAGCTAGTTAAACTCCTTTATAACACTTAAAATATCATCCTAAATGAACCAGAAATTTGTTGGCAGGTGACCAGCTGAGGGCTGAGTTGAAGTTTAAACATAAGAACATGTCTGATTATTTCTTATAGAAGAAGTTGGATTCCATGGGTTCCAAGAGAAGAAGAGCTACCTCCCCTTCTAGCAGTGTCAGTGGGGACTTTGATGACGGGCACCATTCTGTACCCACACCAGGTCCAAGCAGGAAAAGGAGGAGACTTTCCAATCTGCCAACTGTAGATCCTGTGAGTAACTTGGGCCACATGGCTTCTGCCTCCCTTTGTTTTGTGGTGAGGTGATTGAGATGCAAGACCTCTCTACTTCTTTTTCTTCTGACTTGATAAAGTCTATCAATAATAGTATAATTAATATTGTGAAACAATAAAAAATACCAATGTGTCATGTCATATATTTGTTGTGTGCCTGTCATATGATAAGCATTGATGTGAGGCAAGCATATTTTTCACATGAAGCTTAGGTTCCAGTCTGGGGGAAGCAGAGCATAAACAGTGAACAAATAAATAATAAAATGCCATCAGTTAGTGATAAGTGCTAAAAAGAAAAGTTTGGATGAGTTGGGCTGTTTTGACTTGCATCTTGATGATAAGGCACCAACCTTACAGAGGGCCTGGGTCAGGGATATAATTACAGAAAAAGAGAAGGAGACTGGTGAACTCTACTTAGCCAGAGTATGTAAGACCTTCATAGGCTATCTTACCAGTTAAGATTTTATTTTCTGTCTCGTGAAACGCCCTTCTATTTGATAATTTTTGTTTTGATTTTTTTGAGATGGTTTTGCTGCATAGCCTAGGTTAGCCTCCAGCTCAGAATCCTCCTACCTTAGCCTCCCGAGTGCTAGGATTATAGTTGTGTACTACTACATCTAGATTATTGGATGATTTATTTGTTTATTATCTTACAATAGTTTGTACAGAGCACATTTATATATGTGTTTACAATGTATCTTAATTATATTGCCCTCCTCATCATTCTTATTCACCTTCCCTCCCCTCACTTCTTAGAACAATTTCAGTAGGTTTCATTGTTATATTTTCATATAGGGATACAAAGTATATCCATATTTGCCCTCCTTCACACTCTCTGTTTACCCACTTTGCCTCCTACTGGAACCAACCCCTGAACAGGACCTGTTTTACCTTTCTGTCCTTTGTTTTTTTTTAAGAGTATATTGTTTGTTCAAGGGGGTTTAACCTTGGTATTTCACATATACGCATATATATTGTATTTTCATCAGATTAAACCCTTGTATTAGTTACTTCTTTTCTGTTGCCCTGCTCCCCTGTTCAACAGCTTACAGTGTATTTTGTTATACTATTTTCATACACAGATGTGTTTCAATATTATTCACTCCTTTTCATTCTCTTTTCCTGTCTCACCTCCCTATAATCCCCTCAACAGACCCACTGTTGCAGTCGTGTTCTTTTTGTCTCTCCATATATATACGTATATGTGTTTATTTTATAGATGTAAGCATATGAGGGAAAACATGCAGCCTTTGTCCTTCTGAGCCTAACTTACTTTGCTAACACAATAATCTCTAGTTCCATGTATTTATGTACAAACAACATAATTTCATTCTAATATTCAGGGTATTTCTGAATAATACTCCACTGTGTATATGTGTACATATACCACATTTTCTTAATCTATTCAACAGTTGTAGAGGATCTGGGCTGTTTCCAAAGCTTGGCTGTTGTGACTAGTGCTATAATAAATATGGGTATTCAAGTGGCTCTATTTTTTTATTTTTTTAGTGAATTTGGGGTTTGAACCCAAGGCTTTGTACTTGCAAAGCAGGCACTCTACCACTTGAGGCATACTTGTGGCTTATATGCCCAGGAGTGGTATTGCTGGATCATATAGTAGTTCTATTTTTAGTTTTATGAGGAACCTACATACTGCTTTTTGAGTGGTTACACTAATTTACATTCCCACCAACAATGGGTTTTGTTTTTTGTTTTTATTTTTTGGTGCCAACAGTGTTTATGGGTTCCTTTTTCCCTCCTGCATCTTCAACATTTGTTGTTGTTTGTGTTCTTGATGATAGTCATTCTAACTGGAGTAAAGTGAAATGTCATTGTCATTTTGATTTGCATTTCCTTTATAGCCAAGGAATTTGAACATTTTTTCATGTATTTATTGGCCATTCATAATTTTTCTTTTGAGAGTTCTATTCATAAAGTTATTACCTATGCTTGTATATGCCCTGTTCTTTCCTATAGTAGTTTCACAGCTTGATAGCTTATATTAGGATCTTTGATTCACTTAATTGGATGATTTTAAGCAAGAGAATGGTGTGAACTGATTTAATTTAAAAGAAAATAACCAGTAGCACAAATTGATGAAAGATACCAAAAGCTTAATTAGATTATTTTAAAAGGGAGATCCTGTCATCATATTTCAGACTTGGGTTCCCATCTGGTAATTTGGGTATTTGAACTTTTTTGTCTGTATTTGTCTTTTGTGGCTATGGGTTTTTTTGTTTGTTTTTTTGGTGGTACTGGGGTTTGAACTAAGGGCCTTGTGCTTTCAAGACAGCGCTCTACTCCTTGGGCTACAACTCTAGCCCTGCCTGTAGGTCTTTTTATTGAATAGTTGATAATCCTTATTCCTACATTGGCTTTCTGTTGACTACTTTGGTGATTTTTTTCTTCTCTGTATGTACAGATTGCTGTATGCCATGAACTCTACAACACCATCCGAGACTATAAGGATGATCAGGGCAGACTCCTCTGTGAGCTCTTCATTAGGGCACCAAAGCGAAGGTGAGTTGGAAACATCAGTACAGTGGCAAAATTTGGTCTAGGGTCCATGTAAAGTGTCCGGTAGTAGTTTGTCTTAACACTTAAAAAGTGTTAAGTATAGTAACATTTTTGTGCAACAGCCTCCAGAACTTTTTCATATCCCAAAACTATACCCAGGAAATAACTCCCCATTTCCCCCCCTCCTTTTTTTCTGACTGTATTGGGGGTTAAACTCAGGGCCTTGTGTTTGCTAGTCAGGCTCTACCATTTGAGTCACTTTGCCAGCATTTCACTTACCCTTTCTTCCTGCTCCTGGCAATCACCATTCTATTTTTATGTACTTCTTTGAATTTGACTACTTTAGACACTTTGTGAGTAGAGTCATGCATTATTTGTCTTTTTTTTTATATTAGACTGGGATTTGAACTCAGGGCTTTGTACTTAACAAAGCAGGTGCTCTACCATTGAGCCACACCCACAGTCCTTTTTTTGCTCTGGCTATTTTGGAGATTGGGGAATGCAGGGGTGGGCTTTCTCACAAACTATTTGCCTGGGCTGACCTGGAACCATGATCTTTCCAATCTCAGCCTCCCACGTAGCTAGGATTACAGGTCTGAGCCACCAGTACCTGGCTTAGTATTTGTCTTTTTTTTTTTTTTTTTGTGCTGTACTGGGGTTTGAACTTGGGGCCTTCACCTTGAGCCACTCCACCAGCCATTTTTTGTGATGGATTTTTTTTGAGATAGGGTCTCACTGTCTGCCCAGGTTGGCTTCAAACCGACATCCTCCTGATACCTGCTTCCTGAGTAGCTAGGATTACAGGCATGAGCCACTGGCACTGTCAATATTTGTCTTTTTTATAACTGAATTATTTCATTTAGCATAATGCCCTCAATGCTGTGCATCCATATTATAGCGTGTGACAGAATTTCCTTCCTTTTTTAAGGCTGAATAATGCTCCATTGTATGTGTAAAGAGCATTCATCTCTCAATGAACTCCAGAATTGTTTCTATTTCCTGGCTGTTTTGAATAATGCTAAAGTGAGCCTTGCTGTGTAAATACATCTCTGAGATCCTGCTTTCACTTCTTTTTTATATATACCCAGAAGTAGAATTGATGGATCATATGGTAATTCTTCTAGTCTTTGGGTGCCATACAGTAGTCAGTAATGCTGTACCTTTTTACATTCCCACCAAAAGTGCCTAAGAATTCCAATTTTGTCATAGTCTTGTCAACAATGAATGGTCTAACTGTGATGCTGGGGATTGAACCCAGGGCCTTGTGCTTATTAGGCACTTTACCATTGAGCCACACCCTCCCACCCCATCCCTTTTGTTTGTATTTTGTTTTTGAGATGGTCGCACTATTTTTTTTGTACCTGCTGGCCTCAAACTCATGATGCTCCCTTCTGTCTCTACCTCCTGTGAAGCTGGGGTTGTAGGCATGTACCACCATATCCAGCTTCTCTTTTTTTCTTGTCTTATGAGACAGGGTCTTACTATATAGCCCAGGTTGACCCTGAACTCCCAATTCTCCTATCTTTGCCTCCTGAATACTGAGATTACAGGCATGAATTACCATGCTCAACCTCTCTTCTTGATGTAGCCAACCCATGGGCAAGCTTTCCTTTTCTTGTGTTGTATTTAATTTCTGTCAGTGATACTGTCTAGTTTTCGGTATACATGTCTTTCACTTTGGGTACTTTAATTCCTAAACTTTTTTTGCTTTTTACATTTTTATTAGCATATATTACTTTTTGCAGGAGGGTTTCATTCTGACATTTGCAGTGTATCTTACTTAGATTCACCCCTCCCTAAGTATTCTTTTAGATTCTGTTGTAAATGGAGTAGTTTTCCTAATTTCATTTTTTGATTGTCCATTGTTCGTGATTTTTTTGTGTGCTGATTTTTTTCAGTACTGGGAATTGAACTCCAGACCTCAGACTTGCTAGGCAAGCACTCTGTCACTTGAGCCATGCCCCTAGCCCTTTTTGCTTTAGTTACTTTTCAGGTAAGGTCTCATGCTTTTTCCCAGAGCTGACCTGGACTAGGATCCATTGAGCAGAAGATCCACCATACCCAGCTGTGCGTTGATTTTGTAACGTGTAGCTTTGCTCATTTTTTTCTATGATTTGTGTGTACGTGTGGAATCTTTAGTATTTTCTGTATAAAAGATCAAGTCATCTCTGCATAGGATTGTTTTACTTCTTCCTTTCCAACTGGATGCCTGTTGTTTCTTTGTCTTACCTAATTACTCTTGCTAGAATTTCCATTGCTGTGGCAAGAATGGACACTGTTGGCTTGTTCCTGATCTTAGAGGAAAAGTTTTCAGTCTTTATTTCACTACAGAATATGTTTGCTATGGACTTTTCATATATGGCTTATATATGAAATAATACAGTTTTCTGAGTTTTTATCACAAAAGGGTATTTTGTCATATGATTTTTCTGCATTGATTGGGATAATTATGTGGTTACTTTCCTTCATTCTATTAATTTGGTATATCACATTGATCAAATTTTCTTATGTTGAATCATCTTTATGTCTCAGGAATAAGTCTCAATTGGTTGTGACATATAATCCTTTTAATACATTGGTAAATTTGGTTTGCTAATATTTTATTGAGGGTTTTGTTTGTTTGTTTGTTTTTGGCAGTACTGGGGTTTACTAGGCAGGCACTCTACACTTCAGCCCCACTCCACCAGCCCATTTTATTGAGAATTTTTGCATCAGTTCTCTGGAATATTAATGTATGATTTTTTATTTGTCATATAGTGTCTTCCTCTGGTGTCAAGCAGTGCTAGTCCCATAGAAGAAATTAGAAAGTGATCACTCCTCTTCAATATTTTGGAATGTTTGAGGTTTGGTATGGTCTTTAAATGCTTTATAGAATTCACCTATGAAGCTATCAGGAACAGGATTTTTTCTGTTGGAAGATTTTATTTACTGAATTAGTCTCACTAGTTATAAGTCTTTTTGCCTTTCTATTTGTTCATTTTCAATGTTGATAGATTGAAATTATCTATTTTTCTAGAATTGTTGGCAGTGTTTTTTTGGTTTTGGCTTTTGTTTTTTGAGACACAGTCTTGCTGTGTAGTTCACAGTTGGACGTGCCACCACACCCCATATTTTATACTAGTTTCTTTCATAGTAGTTTTTTTTGTTGTTGTTGTTTTTAGTGGCTTTGGTTATAATGTGTCCCTTTGCATTTCTGATTGTTGCTATTTGAGCCTTCTTTCTGCTTTTCTTAGTTATGTCATCTAAGAGCCTGTTTTATTGTTTTATTAAAAACCTTATGTTATTTTCTATAACTCTATTCTGTTCCTTCTGTTCTGCTATCTTTGAGTTTAGTTTGTTCTTTTTTTTTTTTTTCTGTTTCCTTGAGAGCTAAACATTGGTTTTTTTTTAAAAATATGCAGAGGTACTTTGCAACAAGAAGGCTGTGTTCCATCCTTCCTCTCTTACTGTGAAAAATCATTAGTTACCTTGGAATTCAAGTTCCATAAGTATGCTAGGTAGAATAATGGCCCCCAAATAATGTGCATATTTTAAAAATCTGTTGTGACCCAACATGTGACTATATTGAGTTATATAGAAGAGGGAAATTAAGTTGGCTAAATAGCTAACTTTGAGTTGGTGAAATTATCCTTGATTATCTACTTGGAAACAGTGTAATCAGAAGGTCCTTAAATGGGGAAGATGGATATGTTACATAATTGAAGATGCTATACTGCTGGCTTTGAAGATGGAGGAATGTGACTCGACTAAACCAAGGAATGCAGGAAGTTTCTAGAAGCTAGAAAAGGCAAGGAAACCGATTCTCCACTACCACCTCCAGAAGAAATGTAGCCCTGTTAATGCCTCAGTTTTAGTCCAGTGAGACCTGTTTTGGACTTTTGGCCACTAGAACTCAGATAATAAATGTATATTGGTTTAGGCCGCTAAGTTTGTGGCAGTTTGTTGCAGCAGCTATGGGAAATGAAAAGAGTGAGTTAACAAAACATTTTGACCCATTCATGGTTGTCGATGCTGCAGTAGGTAACTAGCAATCCACAGGCTGAGCTGAAGCCAATTTCCTCACTTCAAAGAGTAGAGCCACTGAAGATGGAGTGTCAACCATCTGAGTTAGGAGAGCCATGTAAAGAAATGGCTAGAAAGAAATAACTGTGAGGTTTTTGTGGATTTTGGTGGTTTTTTGTTTGTTTTAATTTGTGGTTTGTTCATAGTGATGGGGATCAAACCCAGAGCCTCATAAGCATTAGGCAGATGCTTTACTACTGAGCCCAGTCCCAGAAGAACTATTTTTAAAATGAGGTAACTGTCTCCAGATAGGAGTTGTTTTATCAGTAGTAATCTCCTAAATACTGTGATTTAATTAGGATAAAATAACAAAAAGCCCATATTTATTGCTTGCCATGTGCTAAAGACAGGGCCATGCACTTTTCAAACTATATGTTGTTTAAATTTGACATGTTATAGTTTACAGATGGGAGCTTTCACAAGTTCTCACAACTTCTAAAGGATAACCAGAGTCAGACTCAAGTCTTCTTGAGTAAGTAACCTGTGTTCTTAACCTCCTAGAGAGGAGCCTTATACCTGGAGTATGGGGGACCAAAACCCTATGTGGACAAGGTATCCTATCTGCTGCCTGCTGTAAATCACAGGCTGGTGCTGAGGGGCAGAGAATACAGGGTTGGGTACTGGAGCATTTGTCATCTTGCAGCCTTAATAATGTAAGCCTTATACCCAAGGGCATCCCTGCCCCTCCTCTGTGGAATACATGTGTACTCAAGAGTTTATGAGAAGCAGTATTGCTTAGAGCTACCAAATTTGTGAATTTCTTTTTGTAACTTTGTTTTGGTAAGTTTATTAGACTCATTATACTAAGATTGGACTGCTTATAACAATGGCTGAAGCTGAGAGAAATTTTTTCTTTTGTGTCTTTATCCTACTATCCTAGGGTATCATCTTTGTCAGTATGCTCTGACCATGCTGACTACCCTCCAGCTAGTAGGAAAAAGAAGGCGTGTTAAGGACATGACCCGAGCATAGCACACTTAACTTTTGTATTGGCCAAAACTTAGCCAAGATGCTGTTTTCCTGGGAGGAAGGGAGAATGGGGTTTGGTGGGAGTTAGCAGTCTCTGCACATCAAGGTTGGTGTTTCTCAGTGTTCTGGTTTAGACTTCAATTGTATTTTGGCTGTTCTGTGGCCATATTATGGCAAGGTGTTCTTTTATGGAAAGAAAAGCTGTTATAAAAGAAGATGCACTGGACAGTCTTATTTATGTTAAGTTTTGTTTCTATGTGCATGTAGTTAAGTCTGGAAGAATTTGTAAAAATGCTAATAATGTTATCAAGTCCAGATCATAGGGACTATTTTGTTTTTACTTTTTTTAATGTTATTTTCTTTGTGTGTTTTTTTGTTTTGTTTTGTTCTGTATTTGTTTTTTTTTTGGTTCCAGGGAGGGAACCTAGGGCTTTGTACCTGCTAGGCAAACACTCTACCCCTGAACTATACTCCTACCACTTTATACTGTTTTGTATGTTTTATTTAAATGGAAAAAAATCAGTAGAGGGGTTGCATTTTTAAAGTTGAGGATTCCTGTTTTAATTATATTTTGGAATCCTGATCTTTTTGTCTACATGGTAATTCTGAAAATGTTTGTGATGAGTCTTGTAGTAGGGATCCCAGGAGCACAGCGTCTTCTCTAGGCACAGGTCTTCATTGGGTTCTCAATTGCCTACAGATAATTATCCAAGTCTGAAAGGCTGCTGAGGTTGGACCTCAGCAAAGAGTAGACTGTGGGCCAATAGACTCAGATGAAGAGGGCTATCTCCGATATCAAATTAAGAAGCCCACAATGCTCACTCTGGGAGAGTCTCTTGGTACCACCAATGACATCAATATTAGACCAAGATAGTCCTTTATTCTTACCTTCGAATGTCTATTACTCTGTTTTCTCTGAACAGCAGATAAAATACTGGTTCTATTCCCTTTTTTTTTTCTTTTATTATTCATATGTGCATATAAGGCTTGGGTCATTTCTCCCCCCTGCCCCCACCCTCTCCCTTACCACCCACTTTGCCCCCTTCCTCTCCCCCCCACCCCCTCAATACCCAGCAGAAACTATTTTGCCCTTATTTCTCATTTTGTTGTAGAGAGAGTATAAGCAATAATAGGAAGGAACAAGGGTTTTTGCTGGTTGAGATAAGGATAGCTATACAGGGCATTGACTCACATTGATTTCCTGTGTGTGGGTGTTATCTTCTAGGTTAATTCTTTTTGATCTAACCTTTTCTCTAGTTCCTGTTCCCCTTTTCCTATTGGCCTCAGTTGCTTTTAAGCTATCTGCTTTAGTTTCTCTGTGTTGAGGGCAACAAATGCTAGCTAATTTTTTAGGTGTCTTACCTATCCTCACACCTCCCTTGTGTGCTCTCGCTTTTATCATGTGCTCAAAGTCCAATCCCATTGTTGTGTTTGCCCTTGATCTAATGTCCGCATATGAGGGAGAACATACGATTTTTGGTCTTTTGGGCCAGGCTAACCTCACTCAGAATGATGTTCTCCAATTCCATCCATTTACCAGCGAATGCTATGAATGGAAAGTTTGGAATAGCTACCAAAATACAAATGGGACCTGGGAAATAGATGATAGGACTGTATCAAAGTATGTTTCCTCATTTTGATGGCTGAATAATGGTCCTTGTTTATAGGAAATATACACTGAAACATCAGGGGTAATGGCACATCATGTCAGAACTTACTCAAATGATTTAGCAAGTAAGTTCTTTGTGCCGTTCTTTGGAACCTTTATATCAGAGTGAAAAGCAAAATAATTAAATATATTATGCATACTGAAAGGATGGCTACAACATAGCAACCAAGATCTTGAGAGACTTTGATGACCATGACATCGTTTGCATGTAATAACTTTTCTCTTACACATCTAGAAGGGAACTAAATACCCCTGTGAAAGAATTGAGGAAATAATCACCCAGATCACTTTTCAAAAGATTTACTTGTTTTGTGGATTTTTTAAATCCACTGAAAGAAAAAGAAAGCATAATAATAAACGTCCATGAGTTTAAAACCCAAGAAATTATCTTAGAAACTTAATTGCATTTGAAGTTCCTTTGTGCCCTTCACTATCCCTCCCCACCAAGATACAACCATTATCCTGATTTTCCATCTTTTTTGGGGGGGAAGGAATGCTGGGGATCTAATCTAGGGCCTTGTGCATGTGAAGCAAGCACTGTACCACTGTCCTGAATTTTGTGTTTATAATTTTTAAAATAGTTTGGTCATGTGTAGATGTATCTTATCATCTTTGATGTGTGTTTGGTAAGTTTTTTAAGCCTAAGAGCTCATCTTTTTCCTTCTAACTTTATTAATTGATATTAAATTATAAGTAATTGGACAGTATTTGGCAAGAAAAGATTCTTTGGAGAAAGATAATCCATTTTATAAGTTTATAATGAGCTTTAAATCATGTACCTGTTTTCAGCTATTTTTGAACGCCAGGAAAGATATCTTCATTTATAGAAGATATCACCAGCATGGGTTTAGTTCTGGTGTCCTAAACCTTAGATATTTAGCTTGTAAAAGACCATCACACATATTAACATAGGTTTTTATATTGTTAATATATATTTTTAAAAGACAACAAATCTGCATATTGCTTTTGTTATTCCCCTTTAATTCTAATGAGAGTAAATGATGGCAAATTCTAATTTGGACTGTCACTTGGATTGTTGGATATTACCACAAATAGTTTTAAAGCATAAGTTTTTGTATACTTCATTATAACAGGAATCAACCAGACTATTATGAAGTGGTTTCTCAGCCCATTGATTTGATGAAAATTCAACAGAAACTAAAAATGGAAGAGTATGATGATGTTAATCTGCTGACCGCTGACTTCCAGCTGCTTTTTAACAATGCAAAGGCCTATTATAAGGTAAGAATGCATCAAATTTGGAAGATACCTGATTTGACAATTGTCTTGCTTTTTAATATTTATTATTCTGGCAGATTAGTAGTGATTTCTCTTTGTGGTTGGAGTTTCTTTTTTTTTGAGAGACGGGGTCTCACCTATAGTTGAGGCTGGCCTGGAGTTCTCTAGGTAGTATAGGCTGGCCTTGAACTGCGATTACAGGCATGTATCACCACTGCCTGACTCACATATCTTATTATAAGCAGACTGAACATTCATATAATTATATGATTATAAATTTTTTCTGTAATGTACTTATGCTTAGATATTTTATTTATTTTTCTCTTGGGTTGTGTGTTATTTTCTTACTTATTTCTGGAAATTTTAAAATATTTTAAACAGTGACTCTTTTTCAAGTACATATGTTTCAGCTGTCTTCTGTGTTTGTCTTCTGTCTTACTGTTTTTGGTGCTGGGATTGAACTTGGGACTGGAAGCACACTGAACACATACTCTACTCACCTACACCTCCAGCTCCCACTTTTCTTTTTTTTTTTTTTTCTTTTATTATTCATATGTGCATACAAGGCTTGGTTCATTTCTCCCTCCCACTTTTCATAGTATCTTTTCATGAGCACAAATTCCTTTATTTCAGTAAAATCAAAAGTTATCAGTCTTAACTTTGTGGTATATACTTTTATATGTCTTGTTTCAGAAATTCCTCTTGTCTGAAGGTTATAAACATGGTCTTCTCTATGTTTTCTTCTTTATAGTTTTGTCTTTTACATAATAAACCTTTAATACAGCTGAGATTGATGTTTGTGTCTTTTATGAGGGTTAGGGATCTGGTTTTTTCCACAGGTATAACTATTACTATTCTCTGCATTTGTTCATAGGTCTGGTTTTTTTTAAATTCTGTTCCACAGGCTAGTTTATTACTGGCTCATTCTATTCCTTCTTTAATTACTGTGGCTTTATAATTATTTATCTCAAAAGGAAAACATCTTAACTATACCTGACCCTTTGCCTTTTCTTACATACTTTTAAATTAGTGTTTTAAGTCAACAAGTACAAAAAATGTTGCTGGAATTGCCTTGACTCTGTTGATCATATTAGGAAGAATTGACATAACTATGCTGTTAACTATTCTAATCTATCAATTTGGTATGTCTTCATTTATTTAACTCTTTAATACATTTTAGTAAACCTTTAAATGTTTCTTCATAAAGATGCTGCACATATCTTGTCAGATTTATTCTTAAGACTTACCTTCTTTAAGATGTGTATTTTTGAATGAGATATAATTTACACACCCTCTAGTTAAGGAATTTAGTTATTCACAAAATTGGGCAACCATTACTACTATCTAACTCTAGAATATTTTCATTATCCCAAAAAAGAAAATCATACCCATTAGCAGGCATTTCCCATTTCCCCTTCTTCAAATCTCTGGCAACCACTAATCTACTTTCTGTTATGGATTTGCATGTGTATGACATTTTGTGACTGGTTTCTTTCACTGTGTGTAATGTCTTCAAGGATCATTCAGATCATGACATGTATCATTACTTCATTTACTTTTTGTGGTAAAATATTGTTTCATTGTGTTAATGTACCATGTTTTGTTTATTCCCTGGTTGATGGACATTTGATTTCCACTTTTGGCTCTTGTAAATAATGCTGCTGTGAAATTTTGTGAATTTAACTAAAGTGCCATTTGCTGGATACAAAGTTGTGCATATGTTCATTAGATCGTACGCTGTTTGTTAATAGTGTTGCTAAAATCTTCTGTTTACCTGTTTCTGTCCAATTACTGATAGAATGGGATATTTTACATTGTCTTACTTGAACTGGGGCTGTCATTCAATGGTAGAGCCTCTTACCTAATATATTAGGAAAATTAACCTCTGATGATGGATTTGTCTGTTTCTTCTTATAATTCTGGTAATTTTTTTGCTTTACATATTCTGAGACTGTATGCAAATAGTAATATACAATTTTAAGATTGTTATATTGTCCTAAAACTTAAGTTGGACTTCTTTGCATCATACAGTAGCCCTTTTAATTGCTAGTAGTGCATTTTAATGCTGATACATAGCTTAGAAACAGAATATATGTGAACTGCTATTAATAATGTAATTGATAATCTACCTTTTTAATTAGAGTGCTTCAAATTTTTACAGTTTTAGCAATGATTATGTTTGAATATATTCCTACCATCTAAACTTTTACTTTCTGTTTATCTCACTTTTTAATATTTTTACTTTATTTTTTCTTCACCTTCTTTTTAATGTTTAGCCCCTCTAAGATTTAAGTTATAAGATCTATTGATAATCCTTTAGTTCTTCTGTTTTGGTTTTTGGTGGTACTGGCATTTGAACTAGCTCTATCCCTAGTCTTTTAATTATTATTATTATTAGTTTTTTTTTGTTGTTGTTTTGTTTTTGTGGCACTGGGGTCTGAACTCAGGTCATACACCTTGACCCTCTCCTCCAGCCCTTTTTGTGAAGGGTTTTTTCAAGATAGGGTCTCACAAACTATTTGCCTGGGCTGGCTTCGAACCACAGTCCTCCTGATCTCTGCCTCTTGAGTAGTTAGGATTACAGGTATGAGCCACTGGTGCCTGTCTCCTAGTCTTTTAATTCTTATCCTGGAATTTTTTTGTTCTTTCCTTTTTTTCTTTCAATGCTGAGAATTGAATCCCAGGCTTCATGCATGCTGGGTAAGTGCTCGTATCAAAGTGGAAAGTTAATCTTAATCCTCCTTCCAAACAGTACAGAGACCTTAGAGTAATTCAGCTCTGATCACTCTTCTTATTTATGTTGCCCCATGTTACGTACCTTCATGTGACAAATTTTGAGTCCCATAAGTTAATATCATTGTTTTACATGGTCAGTAGTTTTTACTTCCAAATTTACTGTTCTTTTTTCTTCATTGTTTAATTGCTATTAAGAAGTCACATGTCCAAAAAAAAAATCATCTGTCAGTATAATTGTAGTTCCTTTAAAGGTCTTTTCTGACTACCTTTAGTGTCTTCTTTTCTCTTTGATATTCTGTAGTTTCATTGTGATATATCTAGATGTTCTTTTATTTATTTAATTTATAGGTTTTAGTGCTTGCTGAACCTAAGACTGGTATTTTCTTCAGCTGTGGAAAGTTCTCAGCCATATGTTTTTGTATATTTCTTATGTCCCAATCTCTCTCTTTTCCCTATAGAACTGCAATTAGATGTTGTATTAAGTTCTCTCAGGTCTCTTTCTCTCTTAACCTTTTTCATTTTAAATAGTTTATTTAATTCTTCCAGGGTTTTGTGTGTGTGTGTATGTGAAATTTGCTCTCAAATCAGTCTAGTACGTTTTTACATTCTAGTTTTTATATTTTTTGTATATAGAAGTAGTTTTTCTTGTACTTGGCTCATATTTTCAGTCTTGTTTCTTTGTACATGTTCAACATATTTATTTTTTATTTTATGGTAGATTCTTTTGCTAATCTAATACTTGAATTCTAATATCTAATAATTCTATTTGTGTGTCTGGTTTTGCTGTCATTTTTGTTTTTATGGTTCCTTGGTTCTTTGATTTTTGATCATGGGCTCATGTTTCTTAGGAGTTTATCACTAGAAATTATTTGAGGTTTAAACTGAAGTTGGATCAATGCAGAAAATATTTGTTGCTTATTCCAGGTCCCTTCTTTTGTTAGAGCTAACTTACAATAGTTTCCAAAGAAAATTCATTTGTGCCCCTGCTGTCCTCACAGTGCCATGTTTTGAGATGGGTGGAAGTTGACATGGACAATCTTCCTTATTCCCTGAGGGTATAGAAATGCATTTATTTTGAATTCTTACTTATAGTGCAGCTATGACCTCTGAAGTCCCAAATTCTGGTAGGCCCTGGCCTTTGTCTCACATTGTTGCAGCCCCAAGAAGCCTTTTTTTTTGAAATGCGAGGAGGGGACGTAAGTACTGGGGGTTTTGAACTTGGGGCTTTCCTTCTGTCACTTTGGCCATGCCACTAGCCCTTTGCTTTTACTATTTTTGGAATATGATCTTGTGTCTTTGACAAGATTGGCCTGGGCCATAGGATCCTATTTGTACCTCCCTACATAACTGGGATGACTAGCATGTGCCACCCCATCCACCTTTTTAATGGGTGAGAATGGGGTCTTGCTAACTTTGCCTGGGCTAGCCTCAAACTGCCATCCTCCCAAATTCGGCTTCTATTGTGTCTGGGATCCCTCCACTCCCACACAAGAAGCTTTAAAACTAAATCTTGTTTTACAAGTGCCCTCAACTTGAATGTTAGTTTCTGTGTTCTGTTCTTCTCAGTTCTCACTTTTGTTCCTTTTATGAGTGCCTTTACTCCTTATTGGTAGCTAATGATACATTTTTAGTTTTATCTGTTTTCTTAAACATTACATCCAACATTGTTTTTAGTAGGAAGTTTCATACCTACTGTGCTTCAGGAACAGGAATCTTTTAAAGAAGGTATTAAATATTTTTAAAATAAAAGTAGTTTCAGAACAGTTATTAGCTTCTTTTTAAAACAAGACTTATCCTTTAAACTGTCTTTCCTAGTGCATTAGTAGTAATTAATTTTAATTTATCAAATCACTCATCTTCTGCCTGAATTCTTTCTGTAATGGGACAGGATATAAATAAATAATTTGATTTCAGAATGCTTTTAAAACGTATACTTAGTTTCTTGGACAAGAAATTGAGCCCTGTGTATCTTCTAATCATAAGGATTTTAAAATTTGTAGTAACAGAATTTTCAAACCTGTGCCTTAAAGTACCAGTTTCTGCTGGAATAGAAACTTTAAAAGTAGCAACTGACTTACAATAAAACACTAAAAAAAAAATTTTTCCCCTCTTCTCTTTGCTAATGTGCAGCCAGATTCTCCTGAATATAAAGCTGCTTGCAAACTGTGGGATTTGTATCTTCGAACAAGAAATGAGTTTGTTCAAAAAGGAGAAGCAGATGAGGAAGATGATGATGAAGATGGCCAAGACAATCAAGGCACAGTGACTGAAGGAGTAAGTGTACTGCTCAAACTAGTCATAGATGGGTTCTGGGAAAGCAAATGGGACCCCTGCTGTGATTCTCTCTGGGCTATTGTGGAAAGCTGGGCTTCCTGTGCTGTTGTATTAGTAACTGGGAGGGTAAACTAGAAAACCCAATCCGATTTCAAGGGATTTTCGATATCCTGGACAATGTATGCCATCCATGGTTGTTTTCATGAATTTCTTTTACATTAATGCATATTTCCTGCTCAGTTTTAAAAGAAATCTTGATGTTATTAAAGATTATTCTAATATTGATAGATTAAAACAATATGTCTGAGTAGGTGGAATTGTGATTAAAAGTTGCAGAGTTGGCCAGGCCAGGCACGGTGGCTCACACATGTAATCTTAGCTATTCTGGAGGACTGGACTGCCTGGGCAAAAAGTTAGTGAGACCCACCCCCCCCATCTCAACCAGTGACTGGGCATGGTGGTACATGTCCGTCATCCTAGCTACATAGGAAGAATAAATAGGAGGATATTGTAGTCCCACAGAAAAAAAAAAAGGCGGCAAACAATTATTCAACATTTGCTGGGCACTGGTAGCCCATGCTTGTAATCCTAGCTACTTGGGAGACTGATATTGGGAGGATCAAGGTTGAGACCAGCCAAGGCAGATAGTTTGAGAGACCCCATCTCCAAATTAGCCAGATCAAAATGGACTGTAGGCTTAGTTCACATGCTAGAGTACCTGCTTTGCACAGCACAAAAGACCTGAGTTCAAACCCAGTTTCACCAGGAAAAAAAAAATTAGGCGTCCTTGCCAGCCTGTTCAAAAAAAGTTTGAGAATGCAAACACATTTGAAAAGAGAAGATAATAACAGGAGGAATCACAACTCTCTTGGGTAGAGAAAAGCACATAAGCTGTTCTCTTTTTAGTGAAGCTAGAAAGTAAATTACTTAAGCTTGGGATTTTCAGTTTACTTTCATTCATGTCCTGTTGGTTCCCTGAGCTTTATGTAGTCGGGGACTGTGACCAAATCACATCTAATATTTATTGGGTATTTCTAAATGTCGGGCATTTTACTAGTCCCAAGAGATATTAATGCCTTCTCTGTGGAGTTAATGTTGGACCTTAAAATCGAGACTACACTAAATAAACAGAATTTCTGTTGGATTAGGGCAAAAATACTAGTGCTTCTGTAGTTTAAAAGTTTAACAAATAAGCTGGGGGTGATGGTGTGTGTGATTCCAACAACATGGGAAGTGTAGATAGGAGGATCATTGTGGTTCAAGGCCAGCCCCAAACAAAAAGCATGAGACCCTATCTGAAAAACAACCTGAAAGCAAAAAGGGCTGGAGGTTTGGCTCAAGCAGTGGAGTGCTTGCCTAGCAAGTGCAAGGCACTGAATTCAAAACCCTAGTACTTTCAAAATAATAATTTAAACCACAGATAACCATTACTTTGTGTGTGTGTGTGTGTGTGTGTGTGTGTGTGTGTGTGTGTGTGTGTGTAGGGAGCTGTACTGGGGTTTGAACTCAGGGTTTCATGCTTGCTAGGTAGGTGTTCTCTCACTTAAGCCATGCCTCCAGTTTTTGTTTTTGTTTATTTTGTTTGCATAAAATGTGATTTAGATTTGAAGTACTATTCAGTATAAACCCTGATTAAGAAATCCCATTGCTTACTATAGAAACTGGCTTCAAACTTGAATGTTCCCTGACCACGTGCCCTTTGGAGCATATACTTTCCTATGTCAAAACAATGGCTAAGCTAGATGTAACTAAGTATAAGCCAGTCTGAAGAACAGAAATGGTTTACTTAACCTCCACTCAGTTTTGACATAACTTGAATTCACTTGCTAGTCCTTTCAGAATAATCCATGGTTAATATGTATAGTCCCAACTCCACATATGTAGTTGTTGTTTTACCATGACTTCAGTAGATGTGAACAGCAAATGTAGAAATGGCCAAATATTTACAGGGCATGCGTTCTCTTGCTCAGTTGCTCAGATCCTAAAAAGGTATGCATTTTCATCATATCATACACACAGTGCCTTAAACTTTGGTTTCACAATGTTTACTATGGAATAGAATTCAATAAAGGACCTATCCGAGGGATTTACTTACAGAAACAATAGAAGGAGCTTCATATCATGAGGGCCATTTCAAGGGTAAAACTCCATGTCCATCATTTGAGCATTTCTGTGGTTTTCTTAAAGTTTGAACTTAGAATAAATATAGCTTAGAGGTTGTTGTTTTGAAATAGCTTTACAGTTTTAGAAGCTATTTAATATTTGACGTGTGTTTATTGATTTTCATAATAAAGTACTTTTTCTCTCCTCCTCCCTTGTCTTGTAGTCTTCTCCAAGTTACCTAAAGGAGATCCTAGAGCAGCTTCTTGAAGCCATAGTTGTAGCCACAAATCCATCAGGACGGCTCATTAGCGAACTTTTTCAGAAACTGCCTTCTAAAGTGGTAAGTGGTATGATTAAACACAGGTGAATTAAAGTATTTGGATTTTTATTAAATACTTTAAGAATTTCCTAACAACTATTAGGTTTTTAAAGTTTTTTCTTGTGGCAGTACTAGGGTTTGAACTCAGAGCCTCACGTTTACTAGGCAGATGCTCTACCACTTGAGCCACTCCCCAGCCCTGAATTTACTAATAACTAATAACATTCTTAATGGAAGTTATTGGAGGCAGCCAAGAGAGCCTCCTAATGTCCTCAACAAGCAACAAAGGACATAGTCTTATCATTCAATCAGAAGGATGTGACTTTTGGAAAAGATTTGAGAGGAGTTGGGGGTCTCACTGTATTTCTCAGGGTGGTCTCAAATTCATGAGCTGTTTGTTTTTTTTTTTTTTAAACTAGACAGGTGTTGTACCACTTGAGACATGCCTGCAGCCTCTTTTTATTATTATTATTATTATTGGCAGTTCTTTTTGTTATTTAGTAAAATGTACATAACATGAAATTCACCATTTAGCCTTCTTTATTTATTTATTTTACTTTTTTCTGGTACTGGGACTTGAACTCAGGGCCTTCTCCTTAAGCTACTCCGCCAGCCCTATTTTTTTTTTTTTTTTTGTCTTTTCTTTTTTGGTGCTGGGATCGAACCCAGGGCCTCATGCATGCTAGGCAAGCGCTGTACCACTGAGCTACATCCCAGCCCTGCCAGCCCTATTTTTTGAAGGGTTTTGCAAGATAGGGTCTTGTGAACTATTTGCCAGGGCTGGCTTCAAACCATGATCCTCCTGATCTCTGCCTCCTGAGTAGCTAGGTTTACAAGCATGAGCCACTGGCACCCAGCTATTTTGCTTTTTTTTTTTTTTTTTTTTTGTGGGACTGGAGTTTGAACTTGACTTCATGTTTACAAAACAGTTCTTTCACTTGAGCCACACCTCCAGTCCATTTTTCTCTAGTTATTTTGGAGATGGGGGGGGTGGTCTCTCAAACTATTTACCCAGACTGGCTTTGAACCTTGATCCTCCCAATCTCAACCTCCCAAGTAGCTGGAATTACAGGCATGAGCCACTAGTGCCTGGCTACTTTACTTTTTCTTTAACTTTAGAGACTTTTTCTTTTTGGTTTTTTTCTTTTGTTTTTGGCATTACTAGAGTTTGAGTTCAGGGCCTTGAGCTTGCTAGACAGCATTCTACCACTTGTCCAAACTGTTTTTGCTTTAGTTATTTTTAGAATAAGGTCTCTCACTTTTGCCCAGGCTAGCCTCGGACACCATTCTCTTATTTACTCTTCCCAAGTAGTTTGGATAACAGGCTCATTCCACCATGCCCAGCCTTTTGGTTGAAATGGGGTTTTGATAACTTTTTGCCTGGGCTGGCTTCAAACAAATCCTCTGGATCTCCACCTCCTGAGTAGCTGGGATTACAGAAGTGAGTCACCATGATTGCCCCTAGTTCTTGTTTTTAAGAGATACGATCTCACTTTGTAATCCAAGCTGGCCTCAAACTTGAGGTCCTCCCGTTTCCACTTCCCAAGTGCTGGGATTACAGGCATGTACCACCTCACTTGAACCTCAGTTTAGCCATTTTTTAAGTTTATAGTTCTGTGACATTAAGTACATTCGCATTATTATGCAAGCATCATGACCATCCATCTTCAGAACTTTTTTGTTTGGTGACACTGTGGTTTGAACTAAGGACTTTATCCTTGCTAGGCAAGCGCTCTACTGCTTCAACCATACCTTCAGCCTCCAGCCTCCAGTAGTTTTTCATCTTCCAAAACTGAAACTCCATACTGGTTAAATTCCAAGTCTACCTTTTTCTTCTCCCAGCCTCTGGTACCCACCATTATACTTTTTTGTCTTCCTGATTTTAAATACTCCTACGTATCTCATATAAAAGTAACTAGTCTGGAGATACAGCCTTGGCCTAGCATGCACAAGGCCCTGAGTTTGTTCCCCATCACTGCAAAAAAAAAAAAAAAAAAAAAAGAAATTGTGCATATGTGACTGGCTTATTTCACTTTCCATAATGTCTTCAGGGTTTATCCATGTTAGAGCATGTGTTAGCATTTCCTTCCCTTTTAAGGATGAATATTATGTATATATCTCATTTTGCTTATCCATTCATCTTTCAGTGGGCACTTGAGTTGCTCCCATGTTTTAGTTACTGTGAATAATGCTGTTATGAATATAAGTGCACAAATATGTCTGCAAGACCTCCTTTCACTTCTTTGGAGTGTATACTCAAAGTGAAATTGCTGCATCATATGTAATTCTATTCTGTTTTTTTTGTTGTTTATCATATGATAATTCTATGTTTAATTTTCTGAAGAATTGTACTGTTCTCTTCTTGTTTTAAAATTTTAGATCATGTAATATAATCATCATATCTAATTAGATCAACACCTAGGATACCAGTGGTCATATATGTTATTTCTAATACTTCATAATTGCCCTACAGCCAGTGTAAACATACTTTTAAATAACTAGTTTTGTTAATGACTGATAGGAAAAGTTGTATGCCACTCATCAGTCAGCAAACTTCTTGCACAGCTGTGATCTGGGTTCCAACTACATGACAGAGACACATGTCCCTGTCCTCAAGACATAGAGTAGGGAAGAAGATAAATATAGAAGTAAGTGATCACAGTGGGGGTAAGTGTGTAGTGTGGAGTACTTCTTAAGGTATATTGTTACCTAGAAATAAAAGTATACTGGGGCCATGGAAATTTTTAGTTTCACAGGCTGTGATGTGAGTCATATATAATTGTTTCTTGGATGTGAAGCTATAAGGACCCCTGATAGTTTTAAAAGGTCTCATATTTACAAAACCTTTTCCTTTTTAGTGTGGAAGAGTACCTAACTTGTGTCTTTTCTCCATCACCAGGAAAACAAGAAGAAGGAAGTCTTTCTTATCTTCCTCTCCACCCTGTCTCCTAAGCAGAGAATTTTTTCATAAATAAAAAGTTTGCATGTATATGTTATCATTGAAGAATTACTCTTGGAAAGAACCCAACTACCCATTGATAGATGAGTGGATAAATAAATGTATATACAAGTGACAATATTATTTATCCTTAAAAAAGGAAAGAAATTCTGATACGTGTACAACATGGATTTGAATCCCTAACATACGCTAGTCACTGAAGAACTAATACTATATGGTTTCTCTTATATGAGGGACCTAGAATTGTCAAAATCATAGAGCTAGAAAGTAGAGTAGTGAATGTCAGGAGCTAAGAAAACAGGCAAGGCGTAGTCTTAACTTCCTGTGAACCTCTTATACCTAAAAACAAACTTTTTAGTTTTTGATTGACCAGCTGTTTCCTTCAAGGAAACAAAATTTGTAAAATAATTTGAGGGTAGTCATTGTGAAAGTTTCAGGGACATCCCCTAATATGTCCAATTTCTTGGGATGAACTAATACTTGGTAAGTTAGAAATTGTTTATGGGGATAGACTCAGTGACATACAACTATGATCCTGGTCACTTGGAGACTGAGGTTTCCAAATTTGAGGCCAGCCTGAGCAGCATAGTGAGAGCTCCATCTCAAAAAACAAAACAAAACAAAAAACATGCCAGGCACACCTGTAATTCCATCTACTCATAAGGTAGAAATCAGTATGATTTTGATTTGATGACAACCCGGGCAGAAAGTTAGCAAAACCCCATCTCAACCAGTAGCTGCTTATGGTAGCAAGCTTCTATAATTGTAGGCATTCAGGAGGCAGTAGGTAGGATCTGAGGTCTGACCAACCCCGGGCAAAAACACAAAACACAAGACCCTATTCAACAAACAACTAAAGCAAAAATGATTGGGGGCATGGCTCAAGTGGTAAAGGCCTGCCTAGTAAGCATGAGGCCAGCCAAGAAAAAGAGATTGCTTATAGTTTCACTGGAATTACAGACATATACTACTTCGCCTGGCTAAAACACTTTTTAAATGGAAATGAGAAAGGAAGAAAGCAAATACTAAGGCTGATGCAGAATTGTGAGTTCCAGACTAGCCTACATTACATCGCAAGACCTGCCTCAAAAAAAGTTTTACTTTGAAAAGCCTTATTTTGACCAAAACATTGTTAAGCACGAAGCTAACAAATTGTCCAACTTGATTTGTTACAGATCTGTATGAATTCTATGGGCTACATAATGAGACCTTGTCTCAAATAAATAAAGGACTGAATAAAATCAATAACTTTTTTTTTTTGCTTCAAATATAGCAGTATGCTGTACAGCTGTGTCTTTAGCCATGAATTTCATAAAGTTGCTTAGTTTGCTGGCTGAATAACAGATTGTGAGTGTGCTTCTTAACTTCTCATTAGTTGAATACTTTCCCTCATTGAGCATACCTGGGTTTTTGTCTTCCAGCAATATCCAGACTATTATGCAATAATTAAGGAGCCTATAGATCTCAAGACCATTGCCCAGAGGATACAGGTATGAAAGTGACCATAGCAAATTGACCTGTGGATTTTCTTAGGGGCTCTTAAGAAGCAAAGAAGTAGATATCTCTAAGGGGTTGTTGGCAGTAAATAGTACAAACAAGATTGTTACTGATTATCGTTTTGGATTGTGTCTTAGGACAAAAATTAGGAATGGGATATAGCTTAGTGATACAATGCTAGCCTGGCATGAGTTTGCTCCCCAGCCCTACAAACTTTTTTTTAATCAAAACAGATTGATTACAGACATTTCTTATTGTGAAAGGTGCATTGGCAATAAAAGCTTTGTTGTTTATTTTTATCCACTTCTGAGTAGCTTTAGGATATCTTAGAATAAAAGTTACCTACAATGGGGGGAGAGGAAAGGAGGGAGAACAATGGAGGGTAAATCTAAGATGCATTGTAAGCACACATGTAACTATCACAGTGTATCCCTCCTATGCAACTATTATATGCTAATAAAAAATTAAAAAATAAATAAAAACCTAGTCACTAAAATAAACAGTTAACCTACAACAGATGTTAGAATATAAAGTCAGTGAAAATAGATACTTTCTTCAATTGTCTGCTCTCTCCCCCAATATTTCTCCAGCACTAAATAGCTGCAGCTAACATTAAGGTAGCTTTGCTGTGTACCTAGTACTGTCCTAAATGCTTTATATTAGGTAAATCATTCTTAAAACAACTGTATGAGATGTAGATACTATTATCCCCATTTTACAGATTAGAAAACAAGCCCAGACATGTTAAATAATGCCCAAATCAACAACTAGCAAGAAGAGCTAGGATTTGAATCTAGACAGCCTGGCTCTAGAGTCTGTGCTCTTAGTCTGTAAATATCAACTGAGCGAATTAATGATCAGGATTTATATTTTGATGGTCAGAGGTTAAGGAAAGTATACAAAGAAAATCTAAATTGTGCCAGAAATGTGGTTGGTTGGTTGGTTGGTTTATTTTTGGTGGTACTGGTGTTTGAACTTAGGACAAGTGCTCTATCATTGAGTCACACCCACACCCTTTTTGCTTTAGTTAGAGTGGAACTGGCTTGGGTTTGTTTTGTTTTGTTTTTTTTCTCTCAACTCTGCATCTTACTATTGTCACTTTGGTCAGCCAACCTGCTTGCTCCCTCTGTTGTCTATTGAATGTAGTATCACTTCGAAGAGTCATGGAAGTTGATAATGATGTATATAAACCATCTCATATAGCACCTACATAATGAAGCTATGGTTAGTGTGTCACTCACCCTCCCAGGGTAAGAAGGGTTTGTTGTTCCCAGGAGATAAAAAGAAAAACAAGTTACATGGTCTCATTGAGCAGTAAGACTGGCACAGTGGTTTGCCAGAAGGGAGAAACTTCCTTGGCTTTAGGATAGTAAAGAGTAACAATGTAGTAATTACTGGTTCTATAGGTAAACTTTCACAGAATGTTTAAATACAGACCCCTTAATGTATAGTCTGGTTTAAAAAGCAACTCAGTAACTGGTACAGAAAATGCTCAAGTCTCCTGAATTCCTGCAGTTTCTCACATCTATCTAGGGGAATGATAGTTTCACAGTACTAAAAATTAAATGAGATTTTTTTTTTTTTTTGGTGGGATTCCGGTTTGAATTCAGGGCTTTGTGCACAAAAAAAAAAAAAAAATCCTCCTGGAGCCATAACTGTAGTCCATTTTGCTCTGGCTATTTTGGAGATGGGGTTTCATGAACTATTTGTTCAGGTTGGATTTAAACCATAATCCTTCCAATTTCAGCCTCCCAAGTAGCTAGATTTACAAGTGTGAGCCACTGGCCCCTGATTTAAATCAGATTTTAAATGTCTTTTAAGTCAGCCCTAGTCTTTTCTCTCTGGGTTCTTGCCTTATGTTGTCCTTTCTTCCAAAAGCCCCAGAGTCATCTTTTGCTATTCCCTTTTCAAGATCCTTGTCATCTTCTATCCAAATTATTGGAATAATCTTTCCTCCCTCTTTGACGAGAAGGTCTCTAGTCTTTTCAGCATCTTGATTCCTAACCCTGGCTTTCTTCCTGCCATCTCACTGCTCAGAGACTTAAGTCAGTTGTTTCCTAATCCCTGTAGACTTTGTCACCACTCTTTGGACCAGTTCAAAAAATAATCAGCTCTGACTAACTTAAGCGGAAAGGAATTTACAGAAAGGGGATTGAATAGCTTATGAAATTGTTGGAATGGAAGGCTGGGGAACTACCCTTTGGAAAATAAGCAGAACTCAGGGATGTCATGGCACAGCTGAGGTTATTTACAACCTCTTTGTGATGCCTTTGCTGTTACCACTGTTATTTTCCACTGTGGGTCCTGGAAGTCTGGCCTGCTGCTAGACTCTCCTCTGTACAAAATAATGAATTTCTGTCATTCACTGGCTGTTGCTTTAGTCTTTTCAGACTCACGTGAATTAGCTGACCTGTAGTTAGTTGCCTTTGCCTTGCTGCTAGGCTGTTGGCAAAGCAGCCATCTGTCTGCTCTCACCCTCATTGCCCTACCTACCAGCTGTTCTGGAATTCCTTTCAAATAAGATGGATGCCCACATAGAAAACAATTCTTCTTTGCCTGGCTTTCCAGATTCTGCCTGTATTGGCCTTACCCTGTCTGTTTAGTTCTACCTTTCCCCACCCTGCACACCACCTTACTTGGTTTTTCACTCTCTGGAACTTGTCCTGTTTATTTCTGTGTACTTTTCACTAGTCATGTGTGCCTTTACCTAGCCTGTGTCCCTCCTTTCTTTGCTGTATAAACCCAAGCAACTGTAAGAGTATTCCTGGGTTATTTTGGAGTTGAGTGAGCGCTAAGATGTGATAGCTCAGACACATGGCCTCTGTGCTATACTTATTTTATATTTTACCTCAAGAGGGCTAGAAAACCAGAGGGAGCTTTATTTCATACTATTAAGTTCTTTAATGAAGCACCTGGAGCATAGTAAGCGCTACGTTTGCTAAATAAAACCTTTAACTATTTGTTTTTTTAAAAGTTGTAAGCTACTGGCAGAGTGGCTCAAGTGGTAGAGCACCTGTCTCACAGCGTGAAGCCCTGAGTTCAAACCCCAGTACCACCAAAAAAAAAAAAGAAAAGTTGGAAACTATTTTTATGAAAAATATAGATATGGTTTTGTTACGTGTTACAAAACAACTTACTTATAAATGGGTACTAGTAATAACTTACAAAAGAGAAAATGACTTTATACATTGTTCACATATGTACTTTCCAATGAAGTCTTGGACTGTGGTGACAATTTAAAAAACTACGTGGAGTTCTTTTTATAAAATGTTATATTGATTAACTCTCATTAAGAAGAACTGCTATATTTTGTTGTTTACTGTAGAACGGAAGCTACAAAAGTATTCATGCAATGGCCAAAGATATAGATCTCCTAGCAAAAAATGCCAAAACTTATAATGAGCCTGGTTCTCAAGTATTCAAGGTTAGTTTTTTGTTGCTATTTTCATTGGTAATGGTAGATACTAGAATTTAGGGTCAATAATTTTTATGTAACAACTTTGTTGAATTATAAAGTCATGTATATATATTTCACCCATTTAAAGTATATAATTTGATGGTTTTTAGTATATTCAAAGCTGTAATTCCATTCAGCATGTAATGCAGCTCTAGACAAGCACCATGTACTTTTTTTGTCTCTATACATTTGCCCGTTCTAAATATTTCATATAAGTGGAATCATACAAAATATGGTATTGTGACTAGATTCCTTAATTTAGCATTATGTTAAGGTTCCTCCACGCTGTATGTGTGTGTGTATGTGTGTGTATCTGTACTTTTCATTGCTGAATAATATTCTGCCTTACAGATATACTATATCAGATATACAGGTACAGATACACTGACATTTAACCATTCGTCAGTTGGTAGATATTTGAGTTACCATTTTTTGGCTTTTATGAATAATGTTGCTGTGAACATTTACATACACGTTTCTAATTTTACTTAGATATATACCTAGGGATGAAATTTGTTGGTCATATAGTAATTATATATTTAACTTTCTGAGGAATCAGCTAACTGTTTTCAATACTAACTGCCATTTTGCATTCACACCAGGAATGTACAAATGTTGCAGTTTCTCTACATTCTCACCAACATTGTTTCCCATTTTTGTTTTTATTATAGCCGTTCTAGTAGGTATGAAGTAGTACGTCATCGTGGTTTTGATTTGCCTTTCCCTAAACAAATTAATGATGTTAAACATCTTTCCATGTGCATATTGGCTATTTGTAAGTCTGTTTTTGGGGAAATAATCTGTTCTGATCCTTTGCCCATTTATTAATTGGATTATGTTTCTTTATTGTTAATAGTTCTTTATGTATTGTGGTATCACACCTTTATCAAACATACAATCTTCAAATTTTTTTCCCCCATTCTCTTGTCTTTTTATTCTTGTGTGTTAATTTCCTTTGACACAAAGTTTTTAATTTTGATGAAGTCCAGTTTATTTTTTCCTTTGATTGCTTGCATTTTAGGTGTCATATCAAAGAAACCATCACCTAATCCAAGGTCATGAAGATATACACCTGTATTTTTTTATATGTATTTTATAGTTTTAGCTTTTATATTTAGATCTTTGACCCAATTTGAATTAATTTTTATGTTAGGTAAGAATCCAAATTTATTCTTCTACATGGAATATTATCCCAACACCATATAGTGAAAATACTGTTCTTTCTCCGTTGAATTGTCCCAGCTCCCTTATTGAAATCAATTAACCCTAGATGTAGGGGTTTATTTCCAGTTTCTTTTTTCTGTCTCAGTTTATTCTTACACTAGACCAAGTTAATTTTGGGTCCCTTTTAAAAACACTGATTTATTCCCTGAATTTAAACTTCATAAGTATAAAAAGCACCCTTTGTGATACACAATGTATAATAACTATTTCATGGCTTTCCAGTTAACTCTTAGAAATTTTGTTGCTTGTAGAAATTTCTTGAATTAATCACATATTGGAACTTTAGGAAAAGATGCTCAGAAAAATTTTTGGTGGTAAAATCATTTGATTTTCTCAGTGTTGACCCAAATACTCATCATTGCTATTGGTAGTTAATAACAACTTTTATTTGTTTTTTGTTTTCTTGAGACAGTATCTTGCTATGTAGCCTAGGCTAGCCTCGAACTTGTTATTCTCTTGCTTCTACCTCCCGAGTGCTGGGATTACTGGCATGGACCATCATGCCCAGCTTAATATTAACCCTTATCTTCCATATTTTGAGAAACTTTGAATGAAAATCAGGAATGAATTGTGATGTCCTTGTACTATTAGACCCTGATAGGACATTTTAATGATACAATACTAGTTATTTGTTGATATAGTTAAGAATTTTCTTTTTGGCCTAATTTTCCCAAAACTAAGTTTTAAAGAGAAAGGACACTTTAGATTTGAATATTGATTTGCTATTAATTTAAGCAAGTACATTCATCCAAAGCTTGTGTATATGTGTAGAATCTCAAAAGTAGATGTTTGTTTAAATTTTTAGGTCAGTGTACACAAATAGAGTTCATTGTTTTTTGCCATTAGTTTTTTTGAGTGTTACTGGACTAATACATTAAAGAGTTAGTGTTTTTTTTTTTTAAATAGATTTAAACTTATAACAGGTCTTACAGTTTTTTCAGTAGATAGGCACTCTAGAACACAATGTAGAGGCATAACAATTACATGATGACTGCTTAATATTCAAAGGGATCAAAGATACTGTCAAATATGAAAAGAAATTAGTCTTTCAAAAATATTAACCCCTAAGAACTATTCTTCATAGACTATGATATTATTGTCTATTTCATAGACAGTGAATATCTAGTTCTTTATAAAGAACTCCCATAGGAAGCAGTTTCTGCAGGTTTTCCAAGATATATACAGTTATGTTTTCTGTCATATTTAACATCTGAAAAGTATGGTGCATCTAAATCCACATTTTTGTGTTTAAGGGACATTGTAATTGCCTCTTCCATGTATTTTTTTGAGGTCAGTCAGTCAAATTCATAAACACTCCTGTAAATAGGATCATTCTCTCCATGTATTGTCACCTCAACTTTATAATTGTACCTATGGCCATTTGTATTGTTGCATTTTCCACACAGTTTCAAGTTTTCTACATTATGCAAAGATTTGTTGTGTGGCTGGTGGCTCCTGCTGAAGAAGAGACAGTACGCTCCCTGGAGGTCTTCAGGCCAGTGTCTGGCTACCAGCACCTCCTCCCACCTCCACAGTGGGATTGATGGGCTGGCTGTCCTCAGCTTTAGAAATCTTTTTAACGTGTATCTAATTAGCGACAACTTTATGAAGATGTTTTGGGAGCTTGTAGAAAGGTTAGGTATTCAGCTTTGTGGCTATTGAAGTCTGCTCCAACTGAAAAGGGGACTATAAAAGGTATATGATTAAGGGCAGTTTTGGCTGTCCTTTTTTTTCTATTCCTTTTTTAAGCCAAGTAATTTTATCTTGACAGGATGCAAATTCAATTAAAAAAATATTTTATATGAAAAAAGCAGAAATTGAACATCATGAAATGACTAAGTCAAGTCTCCGAATAAGGTAAGTTAAAAATTTTCTAAGATCTTTGATTCTTTATATTTCCTGAATTTTTTAACTAGTGAGATCAGTACACTGGAAAATAAGATTTATATTGCATTTCAAGATTATATTACAGTTTATAATGTAATCTGAAAAGAGTTGAAGGACTTCATTTAAAAAAAAAATTAAAAGTAGAGCAGGCACAGTGGCTCAAGCCTATAATCCTTGCAACTTGAGAGGTAGAGATTGGGAAGATCGAGGTTTGAGGCCAGCCTGGGCAAGAAGTTAGGGAGACCCCATTCTCAACCAGTTGCCAGGTTCAGTGATGTATGCCTGTCATTGCAAGTTAAGTGGGGAAGTACAAGTAGGAAGATTGCTGTCCAGGTCGGCCTGTGTGTAAAGTGAGACCATATCTCGAAAATAACCAACACAAAAAGGCTAGGGGCATGATCAAGTGGTAGAGTACCTGCCTAGCAAGCAGGAGGTCATGAATTCACTCCTCAGCGTGGGGGGGAAAAAAATTTAAGACCTAACACTGCTATGTACTTTTATTTCCTTATGTGATTACAACCATTTGTATGTAATATTATATATGTATGTAATATCCCCCCAGTAAGGATATTTAGCCAGGAGATCTGAAGTCTCATTCTGACTTTTCCTTTACTAGGACTATAACTTTGAACAGACCTCAGTTCTGAGATTCTGTTTCTTCTTACCTAAAATGGAAAGGTTTGGTGACTGCTTTCAGAGCTTTCTTCTGGCCCTCACATTTGTTTTGATACCATGTCCTCTGGTTCTGCAGTAACCATAAGCTCCTTTTCTTCTGCAAAATCTCCAGATCTTGAAGCAGAGCCTGTGGTATAGTAGAGTCTCAGAAATACTTTTGTCATTTCTATTAGAAAAGAAGAAAATGATTATCTTCTTTTTTGTTTACCCAGCATTCTTATATTAGCTATTAAGTTACTGAACTTTTTAAATTTTATCTCTGGATAGAACTACGTCAAATTTGGCTGCAGCTAGGCTGACAGGTCCTTCTCACAGTAAAGGCAGCCTTTGTGAAGAAAGAAATCCCACTAGCAAGTATTACCGGTGAGTGAAAGAAAGTTTAATCTGAGAGTTGACCGACCCATGCTTATGGCAGTAAGCATACTGGTATTTCCCTGATGGCTATCTTGAAGTAATACTCTTGTTGTTGTTGTTGTGCTGGGTAGGATACACTGTGACCTTTACAAAAGTTCTTAAAATATATCAAATATATCCTACTTGAATTCACCCCCTCATTTTCCTTCACCTCCCCCCATGCCTGGAATAGTTTCAGTAGATACCATTTTCCATTTACATACATGTGTATGTGGTATTTGCACCATATTCACCCTTATCCAACATTTCCCCACTTTCTCTCCCCTCTCACTGGTACCAGCCTCCTCCCTCCTTCCCCCGCCCACCCAGGACCTGCTCCACCTTCCTGTTCTCTGATTTTGTATAAGAGAAGAAGAAAAAAAATGATATTTTTTGTTGTTTAAGATAGCCACATAGGTAGTTTCCTTGTGGCATTGAAGTGATACTTTTAAGTTATTATGAGAATTTGTTATCAAGTACTTTATTAAAAAGGTTGAAGTAGGAGCTGAATGTGGTGGTAACATGCCTGTAATCTCACCGCTTGGAAGGCTGAAGCAGAAGGATCACAAGTTTAAGACCAGTCTGAACTACCTAAGGAGACCCTGTCTCAAAAAAATAACAAAAAGGTTAAAGTACTATCGTAGACCTAACCTCACCTCTCAGATACTGCCTAAGCATTGTTTATAGATTAGTGTTTAATGTTTGCTATAAGTAAAATTGGCTAAATATTTATACTAATAAATTTTGTGATCATAATAAAATTTTTATTATTGTAAAATATGATTGTCTTAGAATAGCAATAACTGATGAATCCTTACTGTCCATAAGGAGTAGTGTGCTACATTTTAAGTAAAAGAAAATTGCAGGTATCCTACTCTATGCTCTTTACCAACACTTCTTTTCTGAGAGGGAATATAAAACCTATTTTTCTTTGCTAAGACTAATTATAAGGAATATTAAGAAGTACAAAAATAAGTGAAGAAGGAAGCAGTTATAGAAATTATTTTTCTTTGATATTAGTGCTTTGTTAAAAGTTCTAGTTCATGTAAAGTAATCAAATTATTTAGCTATTATAATTATACTTATTATAGTTACAACATTGTTCCCTGTCTTCTAATTGCTTGTTTTTCTTTATAGTAATAAAAGAGCAGTCCAAGGGGGTCGTTTATCAGCAATTACCATGGCACTTCAGTATGGCTCAGAAAGTGAAGAGGATGCTGCTTTAGCTGGTAGGCATTAGGTTGTTGCTAGTTAAATGCTTTTTAGTGGATACTTCTGACTGATGGGAATTGGAGTGACTTTGGTCTGGCCTATATTTTGTTGTGTTTTGGAGAACATGCTCTCTTTTTTGCATTTTTTGTACTCTGTTTAGCAGATTTATCAAATGCTAATTGCTTTATTTTGTGTTAATGTTCATAGCTGGGTAAATATAAAAATGTAACAGTTTTACATAAAAGGATAGAGAAAGATATTTTTAACTAAAGAGTAGCTTTACTCACTTTCAGTGAAATGGATTTTCTTAGATCATTAGAAAAATAAAAAGGAATTCACCTCATAATGGTAAAAAGTATTTCATTAGGAAGATAAATTATAAAAGAGCTCCAAATATGTAAAATAAGCAGATAAAACTATGGAGAAATTGAAAACACTATCCTATCCATAGAGTTGGCTCCCCTTCTTTCAATTGCTAGCAGATAGAAAACCAATGAAGACACGGAAGATTTGAATATACTGCTTTATATTTGTTCCCTTTTGCTGTTAAAAAAAGTTTAACACAAACACAGTGACTTAAAGCACACAAATTTATTTTCTCACAGTTCTGGAGCTCAAGTTCAAAGTCAAGGTGTTAGCAAGCTCATGCTCCATCTAGGTACTCTAGGGAGGAATCCATTTCCTTGCTTTTTCTAGCTTCTAGAAGCTACTTGTATATCTTGGCTCATTGCCCTTCCTCCATTTTCAAACTGCACTTCTCCAGCCTCTGCATCCATTATTTCTTCCTCCTCTTCTTGGTGTGATTCTTGTGATTACCTTTAAGTACCTACTCACATAATCTAGAGATTAGTCCAGGTTTATCTTCCCATGTTAAGATTATTAACTTACTCACATCTGCAAAGTCCCTCTACTATGTAAGGTAATATTCATAGCTTCTGTGGATTGGGACCTGAAAATGTGATGGTTGGTTATTATGCAGCTTACCACAGTGAGCTTGAAATATCACAATTAGAAAATACATATTTTTCTCAGGCTCCTATTTATGGGAACTGACCATCTACACAGCTATTACTAAAACAAGTTTTTATAAATTTGAATAATTCAGAATTACTACAGAGCACATTTCTGACTGCAGTGCTGCTAAGATAGCAAATAATGAGGAAAAGATAAAATTTTAGAACCTAAACATTTGTAAATTTAAAAATAAACACATAGATTATTTGAAAGGAAATATAGAAATTTTAAAATACTTAAAATGGGACAGCAATAATGAAAACAACACATACTGAAATAAGTTGGGTCAAACTGGGCATGGTAGCACATAGCTGTAATCTCAGTACTCTGAAGTCAGGCAAATTACAGGTTTGAGGCCTTGTACGTTCAAAACCAAACAAAATATAAGTACACCATATCTAGCAGTACATATATATATAAAAGATTTGATGATACAGTTGGGTTTATTCCAGTAATACCAGGTTGATTCAACATAGAAGATTAAAAATAGTATCACTTATCACATCAGCAGATGCATTTGATAAATGCAGTTCCCCTTCTTGATTTTAAAAGATTCTTGGTAAATAATTTGATAAAAGGCATTTTGGTTTTATTGTTGAAGCAGGGTCTTGATATGTAGCCCAGGCTGACCTTGAAATTACAATCCTCAGCCTTGTGCATGCTGGAATTATAGTAATATGCCACCATAGCTGGTTGGCATTTTCATTTTTAAGAGAAATAGTAGCATCATTCCCTTTATCATCAAAAATAAATAAGAATGCTGTTAATTCTTTTAGTGAAAGTACTAGCAGGCTTACAATGGCAACAGTTAAGGTATAAGGATCAGACAAGAAGAAAGATATGTGAGGATTACAATTGATAGATTGTTTTTCTAGTTTTCTACTTGAGACTCTACAGATAAATTATTAAAGTTAAGGTGCTAAAGGTGAGATCATTATATAAAAATTCATTTTGTTTCTGGAATAGACCAGAATAGAAAATACAAGTTTTTTAAAGATACACAGGGTTGGAGGTCTGACTCAAGCAATAGAGTGCTTGCTTTGCAAGCTTGAAGCAAGTGTGAAGTCCCAAGTTCAAACCCTAGTCCCTCCCACACCATCCTAAGAAAAGGATAAACAGTTGGGCTGGGAACATAGCTCAGTAATAGAGCACATGCTTAGCATGCACAAGGCCCTGGGTTTGATCCTCAACACCTCAAAATAAAAGATACAGTTCACAGTAACAAGAAAGAAATCTAGGCATAAATTCAGCAAGATGTGCAAGCTCTTTATGGAAAAGATTAGAGGTAATAGAGCCAGAAAAGACTAGTTTCAGAGCCAGCATGGTAGAACATTCCTGTAATCTTAGCTCTTGGGAGGCTGAGGCAGGAAGATCACAAATTTGAGGGCAACTTGGTCTACCTTGCAAGATTACGTTCAATCTGGACTATTTAGAGAAACTCTTAAAAAACAAAGACTACTTTAAATCCTTGTCTGCTTCTAGCTCCATGACCTTGGATTCAGATTCCATCCTGAGTGTTTTGCAGGGTGTGTATTATGCCCAGTTTTCTCATTTGGCAAAGAAATAACAATACTTACTTTGGGTAGTGATACTAGTTATTATCTGAGGTTGGTGTTTTTCAGGCTCTTAATAGGAAACTCAGTACTTAATAAATGATTGAAGAGAAATGAACAAAATAAGTTTGTATTTCTGTAAAAGCATTTTTCATTTGCTCTGGCGTTTTTTCTACCCCCAAATTCTCTCAATAAAGGAATACGTTATTCCCCAGAGATGTTACAGATCAGTGGGGCAAAGTCACAGACACTTAAGGCTAAGACATGTCTGATAGCATTGGACTAATCTAAATTTATACTATCCTAAGTGTGTTAGTCAACCTTCCATTACTGTACCAAATACCTTAGATCATAAGCTTATGAAAATACCTTATTTTGGTTTACAGTTTTGGGGGCTCTGGTCCATGATCAGGCATACCTGTTGCTCTTAAGTTGTGGCAGGGCAACACATTATGACAGGTGTATATAGTAGAACAGAACCATGCCAGGAAACAAAAAATGGAAGGGTCCTGCTGTTTCCTTCAAGGGCATAAGGGTATGTGCCTCCCCCCCCCCCCCCCCCCCCGCCATGACTGGAAGGCCTCCCACTAGGCCTCACCTTTTTTTTTTATTCTTCTTTTTTTGGTGTTGCTAGGGTTTGAACTCAGGACCTTGTACTTGCTAGGCAGGTGCTCTACCACTTGAGCCACATCCCCAGCCCTGCTGTGGTTATTTTGGAGATGGGGGTGTCAAGAACTATTGACCCTGATTGACCTCAAACCACAATCCTTCCAGTCTCTGCCTCCCAGGTAGCTAGGATTACAGGCATGAGCTACACATCTTAAAGTTTCCATTACCTCCCAATAGCCACAGGGGCCTTAAGGGATACATTCCACCGTTCTACCACTCTAGATCTTAACTATAGTACTAAACTTCATGCTATTGCTTTAGTTCTGAGATCTCAGAATGGCTGCTTGCTCCTTTTGGCAAAGCATAGCAAGATGTCTCTGAGGAAAGCACGTTGAAAATGGAAACTATTTTGTAATTTTTTCAAATGTGTGTGACTTTTACTATTTAACATTCTATTTCTAGGTAATACTTAAACGTGCAATTACCTTAAGCATGTTTAACATTATCTTTAATGAAGATTAGAGACTATTCTTTTAAAATAATTATTTTCAAGTATATGTTGCTTAATCTGGAAAGTTGTTGAAAGAGCTTTAAAGTAACTCTGTTTGTCCTTTATTTTTTCTTCTCCTGATAAATTTTTTTTTTTTTTTGTCTTTTCAGCTGCACGTTATGAAGAAGGAGAGTCAGAAGCAGAGAGTATCACTTCTTTTATGGATGTTTCAAATCCTTTTTATCAGCTTTATGACACAGTTAGGAGTTGTCGGAATAACCAAGGGCAGCTAATAGCTGAACCTTTTTTCCATTTGCCTTCTAAGAAAAAATACCCTGATTACTATCAACAAATCAAAATGCCTATATCACTTCAACAGATCAGGTAAAATCACCTCTACATTATTCAGTGTAAATCTGTTTTCTTGTTGTTGGCCTGCACATACATATGTCTTCTAAAAATAGATAAAGATATTAAATGTAAAAAAAAATTTTACCATTCAGGACTGAAGGCATGACTCAAGCAAGCGGTAAAGTACCTGTTGTTGCAAGTGCAAAATCCTGAGTTCAAACCCCAATAAAACACACACACACACACACACACACACACACACACACACACACACACACATATTCATTTGTCTTACACCTGAGTAAAGTTTTAAACAAATCTTCTTACACCTTTCATTGATACTTTAATTTTGACAATTTGTCTGTATTTAAATTCTGTATTTAGTTGAATCCCTAGAATAAACATAGTAGTTCATGGAAAGTTTATGTGAAAGATAACATGATGATGCATGCCTATAATCCAGGCTATTCCACAGATACAAGTTGATAATGGCCTGAGGCCAGCCCCACGCAAAAAGTGCAACACCCTATCTGAAAAATAACTAAAGCAAAAAAGGGCTGGAGGCATGGTTTGAGTGGTAGACCCTGAGTTCAAACTCCAGTACCACCCAGTAAATAAATAAATGGACAAAGGACTTGAATGGACATTTTTTCCAAAAGAAATATACAGATGGCTAATAAGCACATGAAAAAATGCTGAACACCACTAATCATTTGGAAAGTTAAAATCAAAACTATAATGACATACTTCATACTATTAAGATGGTTGCTATCCAAAAAAAAGGAAATAATGAGGCAAGGTTGCAGAGAAATTGGAACTCTTCTACATTGTTAGAAATATAAAATGGCACAACCATTGTGGAAAAGAGCCTGACATTTTCTTTACAAAGTAAACAGAATTACTGTATTATCCAATAATTTGACTTTGGGCATATACCCAAATGAATTGAAAGCTGGTTTCAAAGAGGTATTTGTAAACCCATGTTCACAGTAGCATTATTCACATGGAAGCATCTTAAGAACTCACTGACATGAATGGATAAGTAAAATATGGTCTGTACATACATACTGTGAAAAAATAGCCTTGAAAGAAGGAGATTCTGACATGCCATATCTTTGAAGAACCCTGGGGACATGTTAAGTGAAATTAGTCACAAAAAGAAAAGTGCTACATAGTTCTACTTAAATGAGATACTTCAGAGTAGTCAAAATCATAGAAACAGAAAGTCGAATGCTGGTATAAAGAGAAATAGGAAGTTAGTTTTTAGTAGGTACAGAGTTTCAGGGTTGATGTTGTTTCACAGTATTGGAGATCGAACCCAGGGCCTTATGCATTTTAGACAAGTGCCTTACTGATGAGCTACACCCCAGCCCCAGAGTTTAAGTTTTACAAGATGAAAAGAGTTCTAGAGATGGGTGATACTTGCACTGTAGGCAAGCACTCTACCACTGAACTCCTCAGACCTTAACTATTTTGTTTGTTTGTTTTGTTTTTGGTGGTACTGAGGATGAACTCAGAGCCTCACTCACTCTTGCTAGGTAGGTGCTCTCCTATTTGAGCCACGCACATGCACCCTTCCCCATAGTTCTTTTGCTTTTAGTTTTTCAGATAGGGTCTTTTTTTTTTTTTTTCTTTCCAAAACAAAAAAACAAATTTATTCAGCAGACATTTTAACTAAGAAATCTTATAAATCAGGACCACCACAGACACACTGTTGCAAAGTGTACAGTCAGTAGCTACAACCAGAGGACAAACAAGCCATTGAATCTTTAAAAAATTGGTTCAGCCACCTTAAAGTTCGGGGGGGGGGGGGGGGGGCGGGGGGGGGCGGGGTTGGAGGGAGGGGCGGGGAACCTTATTAAATTGCTGTCAAGTTTCACAGAGTAAGCCAGCGATTCCCCATCCTGAAGAATCATATTTTAAAAAAAGGTTTCAGTCCTTCACAAGGAGCTACTGATGAGGAGTCACACAATCTCAGGCCCATGACTCCAGAGGCTATAACAGAGAAGAATCTCAGGCTTTCCCCCAACTCCACAGACACTAGAAATAAGGAAAGCTGGCTGGGAGGGCTAGAGATTGGTTATGACCATTTATGAGAAAGCTGGTGGCATGGCCAAGACTGGCCTACCAGGAGGAGGAGTTCTGGAAAGAGTAAAGCACAGAAAAAGCAAATAACTTTCCCCCTACACCTTCCTCTCTGCCTGAGTGTCCTCAGGAGACTGCAAATGGTGGCAAAGCAGATAGGGATCTTCTTGGAGCAAGAAAAAGAAAAAAACACCCTGGATGAATTATCTCTCCCAGGAATGCGACAGCCTCCCATTTACAGCAAACCTGACCTTGAACCACAGGAGGCAAGGCCTATTTAAAAGTCCACATTCAAATTCTACTCTCCCTACCTTCGAAATTCTTTACCTCCCTCCAGTCCCCATCAGATAGTCTTGAGCTTTTACCTAGACTGGCCTCAGACAACTGCAATCCTCTTATCTTCTCCTCCAGAGTAGATGGGATTATAGGTATGGACTACCATGGTCCACCCTCCCTTAACTCATTTTTAAGTAGATCTGACCTAATATAAAAAAAAATTCTTAAAGAATCATACAAATTCAGAACATTTTAAAGAATAAATAATTTCTCTACGAGAAATTAACTGAAAATACTAATTTGAATTAAAATAAATGACTATGTAAAATCACTGTGAATCTTGATATTACCTATGTTTTAAGCTCCTTTCTTAGAGCTCAGATTTTTAAAAGTACTTATTGAAGTATTTTTGGAAATCCATTACAATTGTTTAGATTTACATGTGTGAAAAACAGGAAAGAGGACCCAGCACAGTGGTGCACATCCATGTGTGGAGATGGGAGAACAGAGGTTAAAGGCCACCCTGAGCAGAAAGCTTAAGACCCTTTCTTAAAAATAATTAAAAACTGAAGGGGCTGGGGATGTGACTTGAGTGGTAAAGTACAAGGCCCTGAGTTCAAACCCCAGTACTGCCAAAACCGAAACAAAAAAGAACTTAATTGGTTCAGATGTGCCTTCTTGTTTATTTAAACTAAAGTAGATTTAAAATGAAAGATGTAAGTGGTATTATAGAATATAGTTATTCTCTAACTGCTGCACCACAGGCTTTACAATATACCCAAATAGCATTAAGTAGATAAAACTTCACCAGGGTTTAGGATATCTAATCCTGTACTTGGGAGTCTGAGGCAGTAAGATGTCAAGCTTAAGGCCAGCCTGGGCTACGTTTCAAAACCCTATCTCAAAAATTTTTTTAAAAAGGCAGATTAAAAAAAGCCAGGCGCCTATGGCTCATGCCTCTAATCCTAGCTATTCTGGAGATAGAGATAGGAGGATTGAGGTTCAAAGTCAGCCCAGGCAAATAGTTCAAGAGACCCTATCTTAAAAAACCCTTCACAAAAATAGGCTGGTGGAGTGGCTCAAGGTGAAGGCCCAGTATTCAACCCCCAGTATCAAAAAAAAAAAATTGCAGGTAAGACTGTCTTAACTGGGCAAGGTAAAACTAAGTATTCTCATATTCTTCATGGCAGATAGCTAAGCTTCCAAGTAGTAGAAATTGAAATGCTGTACTTGCCAGATTTTAGCAAGTAAGATTGTCTAAAAACATATTTCATGGTTTTACACTTGTATTTTCTGTTTGCATCCGTTGATGTTAATCTTTGGCAGTCTTATACACAAATAGGATATAGAAAATCAGTTTATTTGGCCTTACTAAAATGATGAAGAAATTATTGCTGACATTCATTAGGAAAATAGCCTAGAAAATTTTCTTTTTTATTCCTTGCCTTAAAAAAGATGGTAACAAACCAGGATTGGTGGCTCACTTCTTTAATGTCAGCTACTCAGAAAGAAGAGATCAAGAGGGAGGATTGTGGTCTGAGAGTGGCCTCTAGCAAAAATACAAAAACCCTATCTGAAAAATATCTAAAGCAAAAAAAAAAAAAAAAAAGGGCTAAGAGTATGGCTCAAATGTTAGAGCACCTGTCCAGTAAGCATGAGGCACTAAGATCAAACCCCAGCACCACCAAAAGAAACTGAGCTAGGCACATCTATAATCCTAGCTACTTGGGAGGCTGAGATCAGGAGGATCAAAGTTCAAGGCTAGCCTGGGCAAATACTTCTGGAGTTCCCATCTCCAAAATGGACTGGAGGTGTGGCTCAAACAGTAGAACTTTGCAAGTGTGAAGCCATGAGTTCAAACCCTAGTTCTAACAACAACAAAAAAAAAGGTGTCAGTCTTATAGATACTGAGAAGTTCCCTCGTAATGGAATAATTTTTGTCCTTGGTTTCTTCCTTACTCTTTTTAAAATTCAAATAGTCTGTAATTAGTTTTTTAAAAAAAAAAAAAAGTCAAAATGAGTCCTTAGACAACCCACTCCCTTGCCCATAATCTTTTAGATTAGAAGTTTCTACTATAAACTTTGCCTGTTTTTTTTGTTTGTGTTTTGTTTTGTTTTGGTGTGTGTGTGTAAGAGAGACTGGGGATCGAACTCAGGGCTTTGTGCTTGCCAGATGTGCTGAACCACATGAGCCACACCTCCAGCCATTTTGCTGTTTTTGTTTTTGTTTTGAGATAAGAGTCTTGCCTTTTGCCCAGGTTGACCTGGACCTTGATCTTCCTATTTATGCTTCCCACCTTGGCTCAGATGACAGGTGTATGCTACCACACCAGTTGTTTTCTGTTAAGATGGGGGTCTCACAAACTTTTGCACAGACTGGACTGGAACCCCAATCCTTCCAGTGGTGCCTAACAGGAACTTTGCTGTGTTTGGACTTCCATTCATTGTACTCTACAGAGCAGCAGTGAAGTCTAGTGCGGTGCTGTTTGTTCAATATAACTTTCTGCAATGATAGAAATACATGTATTGCATGTGTTATCCAGTGTGATAAGTCACTAGTCACATGTGGCTGTTGAGCACTTGAAACATGGCCAGTTTAGTAAGGAACTTCATTTTGAATTTTGTTTCATTTTAACTTCAGTAGCTACATGTTGCTAATGGCTTACTTAATGTTACAGCATAGACCTAGGAGTATTTGTTGACAAAAGGCAGATAGTTCCCAAAAGCAACAAAGAGTGGAAGACATGACCTCAGTAGTAGAGTGCTTAGCATGCATTTAGTGTCAAGCCCCAGCACCACAAAAAAAAAAAAAAAAAAAAAAGCAGGAGCTAGCTAGTATGGCTTTTCATACCGCTTTCTCCTTTAGTGGGTTTTTCATTCCTATTTTTATCTTTCCTTCCCCCTGCTACTCTTGATTAATAGTATTTTGGTAAATATCTGTGGATCTAGAATAAGTTCTCAATTACAAGTTTGGATTTTCTGTTCTTTGTGGATGTTAAAAGCACCCAGCACTTCACCTTTGAATTGGCAAAAATAAGTCTAAAGCTGTAATTTAAACTCTGGTGTTAACTATATAAGTTGATACTGAGAACTGAATTAATGCTTAGTTCTTGCTTTTGCTTCATTCTAGAGATTTTGCTAATATTTATTATTTCTTTAAGCACTACACAGAATCTGAATGTGATTTTGGTAAAATTTTCTAAGACAGTTGGGAATCTCTACATTTATTTGGTAAAGCTGTTTGTATATATTGTAATTCTTTCTCTCTCTTTTTTTTTTTTTTTTTTTTTTTTTTTAGTGGTACTGGGGTTTGAACTCACAGCTTCATGCTTCCAAAGCAGGTGCTCTATCACTTGATACCTTCAGTCCATTTTGCTCTGGTTATATTGGTTATGGGGTCTGAAGAACTTTTTGCTCATGCTGGCCTCAGTCTATGATCCTCCTGAGCTCAGCCTCCCAAGTAGCTGAATTTTAGGTGTGTGCCATCAGCTCCTGGCTCATGTTGTCATTCTTAGTACTGCTGGGATTTTGGTGATTAGTATGCAAGTGCTTTAATCAAAGGATTTAAAGTTTATCATGTCTAAATTAATACAGAGTTAAAACTAACAGAAACTCTTCACTTTGTACAAAGTGAAGTTAGTAATAGCAATAATATCTAAGATATCATAAACATAATCAACAAATCCTCACCTTTAAGCCATCATACTTTGTTACAAATGATTACATTGGAAGAATAATAATGAATAGACTCCGACAAATGTTCCTCTCATTTATCATCAGAAATCCCTCTTCATTCTCCATGTGTATCTCCCATGGAAGTAAATATATTATTGTAAATACTTCTTCATGGCATTGCACTACTTCTTTTCTTAACCTGCATGAACTAAAATTGCCTTTTATTTTCAGAAATAGGTAGATCATCATGATTCTTCATCAAGATAGCTTTAAAATCTCTCAAAAAGAGCCATTATCAAGGCTTTTCCATTAGGATTTTTCCTAGTATATTAATTTGCTTTGTAATTGACCACTCTGTTAAGTCCTCTTATTTTTATTGTTTTAGCTCATTCTTTTGACTTTTCAGGTAAATTGATATATTGCCTAAATATAATAGTGCTTTTTACCTCCTTCCTTTTTATCTTGAAAGTCACTTGCAAGTCCTTAATCACTATCATTTAGTCTTTGTGAAGAGTTTGTATTGGATTTTGAAGCAGAATGTTTTATAATTTTTGTAGTAGAAATTTCTAGCCATTTGTTTGTCTTTCACAGAACGAAGCTAAAAAACCAAGAATATGAAACTTTAGATCATTTGGAGTGTGATCTGAATTTAATGTTTGAAAATGCCAAACGCTATAATGTTCCTAATTCAGCCATCTATAAGCGAGTTCTGAAATTGCAGCAAGTCATGCAGGTATGATTTCTTAGTTTTGCTAAGCTTATCATATATATCATTGAAGGAATTTCAAGTGCTTTGAATGTGTTCTTTTAAAATGTATGCTTTCCTTCCAGCAATATCAAGTCATTCATTTAAAACACAATACTGCTGAGTATTCTTTTAATCTTGGCAGGACCACTGAGTAAGCTTTGTGATTGGAAGCATCAGGGATTTGTCCCAAGGGGAAGAAGGGTAATTTTAGGATTCTCAGAAAGTTACCCTTCAATCCCAGAATATATTCTGACATTTACATTTTATTCTTTTGGTTCTAGACTTTTTCTCTGTTAAGATAGGCATGACCTTGCCAGGTGTGGTAGTATATGTCTGTAATCCCAGCACTTGGAAGATTGAGGCAAGAGGATTTCAAGTTCAAGACTAGCCTGGGCTACATAGCAAGATGGTGTCTCACAGAAATGAAAAAAGACAGTATTATCCTTTCTAGGAGAAAAAATACCTGAAGGCTATTGTATAGTGTCCAAAAGTTTGTCAGATCTTCTCTGAGAACATGCCTTGGAGAGCATCTGAGGTCACTGGTCATCTAGGGATTTTAAGACAAAAAAGGTTGATATGAAATGCAGATTTTGTCTATATCACAGTTTTTGGTAGAAATTCCTAGAAAGATCTTACAACCAGGAAGCAGCAAAGTCAATTTTAGATCACCCATACAATCTTCATTTTATGTGATTAACACTATAATCCTTAGTGTTGTGAATTTCAGGTGTTTACATTGCAGTGTTCTCTGTATATATTCCCTAAGCCCACTGTGTTTGAACTCTCAGTTCTGTTTTGTAGAAGGTCCTTAAAAATTCATGTGTTGATCTTCTTTCACCTCTCACGTTAAACTTAACCACACTGTCTCTTAAGTGTCAGGGGTAGCAAAAGCCCATTTGAATTGACTTAACTAAATATGGCCACCAGGGCAGGCTGTGATCCTACACTAGCTTCAGGCTTTTAACTAATATATGCCCTTCACAGTCTTCAATGCTCTAGGTAACATTGATTCTTCAACCATCTGGGTCCATTTTTTAACTTGCTTTTCTATGCAGGCTTTTATTTAATTAGGTTATTGAAAATGTTAATGACCATAATTTTGTGCATCCTACATGTGTTTGTAACTTTCTAAATGAATCTGATATGTCTAGCTTTTTAACATTCATGTATTCATTGTAGTGCTTGGCAGAATGAGCCTAACTCTTGGGATCTACTCTGTTTTAGGCAAAGAAGAAAGAGCTTGCCAGGAGAGACGACATTGAGGATGGAGACAGCATGATCTCTTCAGCTACTTCTGATACTGGTAGTGCCAAAAGAAAAAGGTATATGCTCATCTCAGTTCCTATTTATTTTGTTTTAAGTAAGTACAGAGAAAAATTTAAGCTAGAATGTATGAATTCTGTTAAAAGCTTTAAGTATTTGATAACATATCTTCTTTTAGAATCCAGTTTATAACTGGACAATGAGCTTTTAAAAAAATAAATCCCATATTGCTTTTAATGACACAGAAAAATGACATGTAGCTTGGCAAAACATGTTATTCTTTTTACAATCCAGGCTTTTTTTTTTTAAGGTGGCATTTTAAGAGTACCACTTAAATCTAATTTAGGTAATTTCTGCATAGTGAGTTGCAAACATGAAATATGAATTAGAAAAGGTAAGGAAGTGGTATTACCACTGAAGTGAATTGCTTTGACCCTTTTTGTTTTTCTTTGTTAACTTGGACTTTATTTGTGGCTTTAAGAATATCAGATCATAGCCTCTTATAGTTCATAAAATGTTAAGCTAGATATTTGAGCATTTTGATTTTTCCTTTCTAACCTTTCTCTCAACTTCCCTAACCCTTTTTTCCTCTCACTGGTTTTGTGGAAGGGGACCTTTACTATGAGATTTTGAAGCTTGGTTTTAGAATTGTGTGAGACCATCTCTTTTATCTGTACCTCCCACATGGAGTTCTCTGGCCTGATTATTGTGAAACAGTATCCTCCCTCAAACTTAATTACTTTATAATCTTTGCCTCAGCAGTCAATCTGGGGAGAATTCCTTGAGCAAGAAATAAGCTAATCACTAATAGCAGGACTTGACATTCAAAATTGAATGAAGAAGTCAGTAGTTGTTGACAGAGGTCTGTACATGTGTTAAAAGATTCACTCAGATTAGAAGATTTTAAAAAGTGGTTAGAAAAGAGAAGCTGTCCTGTCTTTGCCTCTCTTAAAGAACATTTGGGGGGAAAAACAGTTTAGCTTTGAAGATTGCTACAATGTATGCCATGGTAACTAAATTGATTGGTGTACCCTGAGATGTAAGTCTCCTCCATTACTGGACTTTGAATTTCATCCTTCCAAGTTCTTAATTCCTTGTTACACCAGGGACAACGGAGGAAAAATGTGAAACCAGATCAGAGACATCAAATCAAGAACATCTTTGAGTGTAATTATATAACTCTACTTCAGCATCACCCGTGTTTTCCAGATCAGTCACCAATCAAAGATAAAAACTTCTCAGGCAAAAGAAGGTAATGGAGGCAAAAGTAATGGTACAGTTAGTGCCAGCACTGGATGAAAGAAAGATCTCAAATTAGTTGAGTATTAAGAAAAACAGTTGCTAGGAAGCATTAACCCAGGCCAGATCCTTAAAAGTTGCATATTTCTGTAGCTTGTAGTTGGTGGGACACCCAAGCAGATTAAGTGAAAGCCATTGCCCTTAAACCTCCTGTAGAAAGAGAACTAAGTTTTATGTTCTTAGAATAAAATCCCATTTTAGACAAAACATTTCCTTATAAATGGGTTTCCTAGGAAATGTTTTGTATAATAAAGTGAAAAACATAAAAGAGAATAATTATAAATCATCTACCAAAGCAATGAAAGAACAAACCCAGATTTGAGATACAAGTATGAGTGAATGTTAAAAGTTTGAGAGAGTTAAGTCTTATACTTTGATCTATAACAAAAGAAATTACATGGTGAGCCTTTCAGAAGGTTGAGGTTTTGGTAATAAGAAATAGACTTCTCCAGAAGCTCAGCAAACTACAGCCTATAAGGTTAAGCTTGGCCAGAGAAGTTAGGGCCAAGTTTTTCAAGTACCACTTGACTTGACTCCTAAGTATTGCATATGATTCTGTCTCTGCTTTATTCTTTTTAATACCAAGGAGTGTAAGAAAAATTATGGGTATGCTTTCTTCGTTATGACAATATGTTCTTTACCCCCACCAAAATTCTTTCTGTTTTCCTTGTTGAAATGTTGCAAGTATTAGGATCGTTTATCCTTTGGACTGAATAATCCTCTTTTTCTCAACCATATTTGGTTTATGCATGCCCTCCAATGTGCTTTGTATTGTTTCTCTTCACATGTAATGTTTGTTTCTGCTTTCCCAGGAACACTCATGACAGTGAGATGTTGGGTCTCAGGAGGCTATCCAGGTGTGCTGTCCTTTTTTCTGCATAAACATACTTTTAAAAGTATAACTGTTCTGTGGCATGGTCAGTACAGACAAAATGAAAACTGAAGCCTTACACATGTGAAAAATATTTGGGGTGCTAGTTTATTTTAGAAATAAACAGCCAGTTTAGAAATCTAGTTAGTAAGATCAGAATAAGCTAGCCTCAATATCTTCAGTACTACCTTTAATTTGTTGCTAGCTTTTCCAGGAGCAGAAAGCACCCTCATCAGTCATTATGGCTATGCTTCTATAGCAAAAGATAGAAGCTGCTAATAAGGTGGCATTGCTGGTGACGGGCTAGCAGTGCTAATTCAGTTCCAAGAATGTCTTTTACAGATTTGTAGTGGTGGAGGGATCAACATTGTCAATTGAGATGATGTCAGTGCAGGTGGACACTTCATATTGTCATATTCTTGACATTTCCTCAGTATCTAATCCTGTCCACATCTTACTTCTTTAGAAAAATACCCATTCTTTTGCACATTACTTGATTTTTAAAACAGCCTGTGAGTTGACACAGTAGAGTGTTAATGATAATTATGTAAGGCTGTTGTTTTCACATTTGTCATCTGACATTCACAGCATGTCAGTTGCGTATAGAACACCAGATTACTCTTACAGCTCATAAAGGAGAACATTTAGTCATCTCTTCTACTCGCCAGGAAAATAGTGGCCAGGAAAAGAAGCAGGTTGGAAAAAAGTGACTTTATGTGAGAGCAGCATAGTAAAATAATTGCATAAGTCATACAGCTATGCAGATGTATAAAAGTGTTGTCTGATTGCTTTGGGAAAGATTATTTTCCCACTTGTTTTCCCTCCTTGAAAGTTAAGTATTCTAAACTTATTTACATATTACTACCTTATATAACTCAAATTCAGATCCCAGCTTTTCTTACGAGCTCTGAGATATAAGCCTCATCTCAACCTCAATATCTGAAAAAGGAGTTGATGATTCAGAATAGAGCCTCTACTAGCAATTTGTGCAATTTAGAAAAAGACACTGATTTCTTAAGATACATGACTTTCATGCCGTATTATACTGACTTTCTTAGTATAGGACCCTTTATGGCCCAAGTCGTATAAAATTGCATATTTGTTACAAAATGTCTAAGGTCTGACTTGGTATACTATTTTAAGTATGGCCCCTTAAGTGCACAATGATGAAAAGTTCTCATTTTGAACTCCTTTATGATGTATTTTAGCCAGGTGTGGTGGTACACACCTGTAATCCCAGTATTGGGAAACTGAGGCAGGAGGATTAATGCAACCTGGACTCTATATGGGACTCTGTCTTAAAAAAAAAAAAAATTTTTTTTTTCTTCAGTATATTCAAAGGTGATTTTAAAAAAGAAAAGCCACACACATAATGTATGCCTATAATCTCAGCTTTGGGAAGCAGAGACGGGTTGCGGTTTGAGGCCAACCCTGACAAAAGGTTGGTGAAGCCCTATTTGGCCCAGGCAAAAGTAAGAGACCCTATCTCAGACATAACCAGAGGGAAAAAGGGCCGGAGGTGTGTCTCAAGTGGTAGAGTGCCTGCCTAACATGTGTGAGACCCTGAGTTCAAATCCCATTCACACCCTAAAAAGGGGGGGTAAGGGTGTAGCTCAAATGATAGAACCCTTGCCAGCAAGCCTGAGGCCCTGAGTTATTCCCAGGGCCTGCAAAAATAATTATGCCAGTTACAAGATGTAGGACAGAGTTTTGTGTGTCTTTCCAAAAATGAAGACGAATCAACAAACTGTTGACAGTTAATGGTTTGAAGGTTTGAAAGAAGCAGAAAAGTAGGGCTAGCAGGAGTTGTAAGACAAATCTGAAAAGCAAAGTGATACTGAAAATGGAAGTAAGGACTGGGTACCTGCCAGTTCAAATCAGGTCCTAAGTTGGAACATCAGTACTGCAAAAAAGAAAGAGAATTTGAATGTCAGTACTACAAAGAAAGGGAGGGAGAAAGGAAGGGAGAAGATGGAAGACAAGGGCTGGTGAAGTGGCTCAAGTGGTAGACTGCGTGCCTAGTAAGTGGGAGGCCCTGAGTTCAAACCCAGTGCCAAAAGATTTAAAAAAAAAAAAAAAAAAGCAAATGGAAGCCAAAAAGTTCTCATTCAAAAAAAAGTATGTGAAGCTTTCATAAGTTGTGTTTATAATAAGGTTCATTGTTCATATTGGAAAGAGATAAAGTAAAAATAGCAGCCACCAAAGCTAATGGAATTAGTATGAAAGAGTATGAAGTTTAGCTGGCAGCCAAATTAAAATTAGTGGACCCTTGATTCTCAGTCTTAAAAGCAATATAAAGATCTGGAAAAATGAAAACAAAATAAAACTGGGTTTGTTTAGAGACAGTCATAAGTAACACTAGTAATACAAGTTTTGCTTGCCTTTGAGGATGTAAACCAGTTAGTTTCACTTAACTCTTCATGACTAAATGGCACAAATGGAGAAAGGATACTGCTAATAGTGTGAGTACCAAAATGGTAAAATATAACTTACTAGATTAGAACAGCTTCTTATATAAACTAGATTTCACATTTGGGTATTTTCCATTCAAAGCTGCAAAGTCAAGAGTTATTGGCATTGGAAAAATGGACCACTTGCTATTCTTTTACTTAGCTAACAAAATTCCATTAAAAACTTGCCCTTTTCTTTAAAAATCCAAAAAAAAAAAATCTGCCCTAAATTCAGTCCTAGATGAGAGTATTTGTAGCTTCAAACAGAAAAGCCTACTGGTAATTGGGAATGGTTTCCTGAATTCGAGAGGGGAATAGGGCTGATCTCCTGGTCCAAGTCAAACCTTGACTAATGTATTACTCTGCTTGTAATTCCTGGAATGGGGGCTGATTTCATTGCGAGTTGACTAGCGAGATCTATAAAGCTTAGCACTTCAAAACTGAATTCTCAAGTCTTCCTTTTAAAGCCACATATAAAACCTAAGCAAATCTTACTTGTCTTGAGTAATTTTAAGTATGAATTTCTGTGATATCAGATTCAAGCTCTGAAGTTTCCCTCTAGAGACTTCCTGAAGGTTAAATTCATCTGTATTCTTTCTTTTTTTTTTTTCTTTTTTTAATTTTTTAGTACTAGTGATTGAACTCAGGGCCATGTCCATATATCATATGTGGAGCTCTATAGTATTGGCACTTCTCTTCCATTATCCAGTTGCTAAAGACCTATAATGAGAAAACTCTCTCTCTCTCTCCTTCTCTCTCTCTCTCCTTCTCTCTCTTTCTCTCATGGGGTTGCCTCTTTGGAGAAATGGTATCTACTAGATGAAATAAAATAGTATCCACTTAGATTATCTAACACTCATTCACTAGACACAGACATAAGAACTGAGGGCAGGAATGATCCCAGGTCCACAAAGAAAAATAATCAGAATGATGACACAAGTGATGAGGGTGAGCCCAGTCTTAGGAACCAGAGGTTCTTTTCTTTTTCTCTAATTAGATGACTTTCAATTTGCCTTGAGCCCCATGATGTCAGAAAGATAGGCATTTCTAATACCCTTAAAAAAGTCTTGAATTGCACTGGTGGAATGGCTCAAGTGGTAGAGCGCCTACCTAGCAAGCGTGAGGCCCTGAGTTCAAATCCCAGTACCACAAAAAAAAAAAGTCTTGAATTAAGGATGTCTGCTTTCTATTAATTTTTCTTTACTTGAACTTTATTTCTGTTTTTCAAAAATATACCTAGGAACTTGTTGAGAAAATAACTGTCCTTTGGCTTCTTCGTAATCCAGCAGTAGAATGAGAACGTAGTTGGAATGGGCTAAGAGACCCATATAGTCACATAATTTGCTGCAGAAATAAACTGCCTTCCCATTATAGGATAGGAAACAGATGTAAAAGAAAAATTACCTCCAAGTACTATAGTGTAAGATCTTAGCAAATGTTTGTTGACTAGAAACTAAGTCAAATGTCATTTCTTGTTATTACCTACCTGTTTTACTTGGTGGCTGCTAGGTAGTCCGGCTAGAATTTCTTGACTTTCCTGAAAATATAAGAAAAGTTGACCAAAAGTCATATTGGAAGAGTATCTCTTCTAATAATTTATTGAGCAACTCACTCACCTTGGGCAAGTCATCTAGCCTATCTGAGCCAGTTTTCTCAACAACTAGACAATAAGACCATCTGTGATCTTGGGCCCCTTTTGAGCTCTGGTGCTAATCTGTGGTCCCTTGTACTTTATTCCATACCACTAATACCAGTTTCTCAGCATTACATCTCATTTGGAGAACAAAACAGGTATTCACGGTTGGGGGCTTGGCTTAAGTAATAGAGCACTTGCATAGGTATAGCATGCATGAGGCCTTGGGTTCAATCCCCAGTACTGAAAAAAAGAAAAAAGCTTTAAAGGATTCCCATGCTCGAGGATGAAAATTTGTAAAGTGCTCAGATGAACCACAGACTATTTCTTCAAGTCTAGCTGGGATTGTACAGTAATGGGGCTTTGAGGGAGGAATTAGGCATTGACTCTGACACATTCAACTCAAGAGACTTGTATCCAGTATAGAGACACTAGTCTTGTAGACAGTCCTCTTAAATTTTCTGGCAACTGTTGTATACTGTTGTAAACTGTTGTTTAGGAGTGGTTACCATAAGAAGTGAAAATAATTCTTTTTGTTAGGTTGTTTGTGTGCTTGGAAATGAAGATGTTAATAACAATAGGAATGGTGAATTTTGTTGTACTTTTGCTGTATTTGTCTTAAAAACAAAAAATGTATTTCAGTTAATTATAGAGTTTTATTTTCTTTTAGTGTTGGACAAGATCTTTTTAAACATTGCATTTCATGAGCTATTCTAAACAGGTTCATCCGGTGTCACTGATCGCTCCTGTCAGGATCAGTATGTTTAACTATTTTGGAAACTTTCCTAATATTTGCTTATAGCTTCCAGCATGTTTACTGTGTTTGTGGCATATGTAATCAATAAGTCGTAATCATTATGAAGCACTCGCCCACAAGATTAATTTGTTTCATTTCATCATCATATAAAGAAAACTGAACCTGTTGTTGTTTTTCCCCCTTTTTTTTTTTCACCTCCCCCTTCGACAGTAAAAAGAACATAAGAAAACAGCGAATGAAAATTTTATTCAATGTTGTTCTTGAAGCTCGAGAGCCAGGTTCAGGCAGAAGACTTTGTGATCTATTTATGGTTAAACCATCCAAGAAGGACTATCCTGATTATTATAAAATCATCTTAGAGCCAATGGACTTGAAAATAATTGAACATAACATCCGCAATGACAAGTATGCAGGTGAAGAGGGAATGATAGAGGACATGAAACTCATGTTCCGGAATGCCAGGCACTACAATGAGGAGGGCTCTCAGGTAAGAGTGGGTGGGGGACTTAAAGGAGACATTTTCTTTTGAGCATTGGTAAGAAAATGCATTTTGAGAGACCAGCTGTACACATAATTTAAGTAGTTGTTGGTGCCAGTTTAATACTTTGTCTCATCTTAGTTGCTTAAAATAGGAGACAGTACATTATAAAGGTTAAACTTGATACATTGCAATCTGACATTTTAGATTAAATCCTGCTTTGCCAGTCCCTGTGTAAGTAATTTATCCCTTCTGAGCCTCAGTTTCCTCATCTATAATTTAGGAATAATACATCTGTAAAGTAGGAATACTACTACTTCTTGCCCAGGGTTATTGTGCGGCTTAAAAGAGATAATGTATACTGACTAGAGCAATGTGTGATACTGAATAAACACTGGCAGGAGCCAACAGCATTAAAACCTTTAATCATTTGTTTCCTTGGTGGTTCTGGGGATCAAGCCTTATGCATGCTAAGCATATGCTCTACCAGTCATTTATACCCCCAGCCCACAATTTTCAGTTCTTTTTTTTCTCTTTATTTAGTATCATAGTTGTATCAGGGGCACATTGTGACATTTACAAAAGTGCTTACAGTACATCTTAGATTCACCCACTTTCTTTCTCCTTTATATCCCCTCCTCCCTTCTTGGAACAGTTTCAGCAGGTCTCATTGTTCCATTTTCATACATGAATATGTAGTATTTCCACCATATTCACCCTCCTTCACCCTTTCCTTATGTGCTCTTCCCTCCCTCCGGAACCAACCCATAGGACTTGTTTTACCTTCCTGTCTTTCATTTTATAAAAAAGGCATTTTTGTTTGTTTGTGATGTTATATGGGGAGTTTCATTGTGACATTTCTCTCTCTCTCTGTGTGTGTGTGTGTGTGTGTGTGTGTGTGTGTGTATTAGACCCTGAATTGGTCCATCCCCTCCATTATTCTCCTTTCTACATTAGTTCCCTTCTTATGGTGATTTCAACGTTTTGAATGTTCCATATTAATACTTGTGTAGAAAGTACATCAACCACATTTACCTTCTTTACTTTCTCATTTCAGTTTTTAATTCTTTATCAGTACAGCTAACACACAGACTTCGTTCTTTGTTATATTTTATAATTCATATCTTTTATTCATTTTAAATCTCCTAGAGATAAATTAACATTTTCAAATCATTTCTTCTGCTGTTGCGTTTGAATATAAAATAAAGTATACACAAATGAAGATGCATGCAGATCAAAGAAATGGCCCTCTCTATAATAGGGGTTTATACTGTCTTCATTATCACTGGCTATTGTACCACCTGTCTGTGGTAGAAATAAAAGCCACCTTGGGGTACCCTTTCTTGGGACCCCTTTCCCCAAACTCTGGGGCTATACTCTCCCACTTTACACTTTTCTATCTCAGTAAACTGTCCCACTTTACAGTTTCTAGGTGGGCACTCTAATACCACTTGACCCACATCCCCAGCCCTTTTTTGCTTTTAATTTTGTCTGGGGCATTTACATCCAGAACAGTGATCCTCCTATTTATGCCTCCTGTGTAGTTGGAATGACAGCCATATGCCACCATGTCTAGCTTTTATTCTTTCCAACTTTTTTTGACCAGGCTGGCTTCCCAACTAGCTAGGATTACTGGCATAAACCACCACATCTGGCTACTTTGAGAGAGATTTTTAATCTCTGATTTCTACTGGGCTGAGTCTGCTACCTTGAAGATCCAATGGAAAAGATAGGTTTTTAAGGAAAACAACACATGTAAATGTGTTCAGAACTTCTGTTAAAACTGCAAAATTGTACTACAGTGGTTCTCAAACTTTACCATGCATATTTGCATATTCAAATCACCCGGGAAACTTAAAAAACACATCATTTGGGACCTAAGCTCTCCTATGGAGATAGTGATTTTATTGTTCTGAAGTGAGCCTAAGCAGTTTTTAGCTCCAGTTGTCCTAAACCATGTTTTTTAAACTTACTTTTTATTTTTATTATTTTTGTTGATGTTTTAATTGGGGTGGTTTTTTTTTTTGTGTGTGTGTATTTTGTTTCTTGAGACAGTTTCCCTATGTAACCCAGGATAGCCTTCAACTTTCAGTCCTCCTGCCTCATTCTCCCAAGTGCTGGGATTTACAGGCATGTGCCATCATACCCAACAAAACAAAAAACTTCATTATGGGGCTGTCAAAGTGGCTCAAGTGGTAGAGCCTGCCTAGCAAGCATGAGGCCCTGAGTTCAAACCCTTATACCACCAAAAAAAACAAAACAAAACAAAAAAACTTCATTGTAGACATAATAGCTTAATAAAAGGTTTTTTTAGAAAATAATCTTAATCATATTTTTGGAACTTAGGTATACAATGATGCACATATCCTGGAGAAGTTACTCAAGGATAAAAGGAAAGAGCTGGGCCCATTACCTGATGATGATGATATGGCTTCTCCTAAACTCAAGCTAAGTAAGACTGCCTCAAACTTTGTTATTTGATTTAGTTTGACAAGACAAGATTGCTTGTCTTGAAATAAATGGTGAATACATTTGTACGCATTGCTACTCTATGCTAGAGTTTCATTTCTTAAGCACTCTCTTTTACTGTATTTTAAATAAACAGTGAAGAGAGTGATGGTGTGTGTTAGCTTTCTCATTGCTGTGACCAAGTACTTGAGGGAGGATTTAAAGAAGGAAGGATTTATTTTGGCTCACAGTTTCAGAGGTTTCAATCCATAGTCTGCTGCCATGATTGTTTCTGGATCTTGGTGAGACAGAATATCATGGCAGAAGAGCACAGTTACTCATTTTAGGATAGCCAGGAAGCAGAGAGATAGGGAAGTGCCAGGGACAAGTTACCCTTCAAAGGTGTGCCCCCAGTGACCTACTTCTCCAATCAGCCCACCTTGCACACACCTCCCAATAATGTTACCATATTTTCAATCCATCAGTGAAGTAATCCGTTGAGGAGGGCAGAGCCCTCATGATCTAGTCATTTCTCAGTGATTGGGTCAGTCAGCTGGGGACCAAGTCTTCAACATATGAGCCTTTTAAGAGACACTTTATATCCAAACCATAATGGAGGAAGGGGGATAGAATGTAACATCAGAGGTTTTGATTGTTTTTTTGAATGTAGTGGGTATTTTGTAAGTATTAAATAGGAAGAATAGATATTCTGTATCTAATGGCTGAAGAGTATTGTGGCAGATTTTTGTTGCTGTTATGTTCGTTTGATATGCCTAGAATTAAAAATCCCAGAAGCTGCTACTGTACAAAATTTGAGAGGTTAGAGTTGTACTTTTCAGCTACCTTTTGAGTGTGCTCTGCAAATGATTGGTTTTACTAAAAGTTGTAAAGGATGTAATTAATACTATTGAACTAAACAAGAGATTCTACCTTATTTAAAATACACATAAATACCAAGGGAATGATAGTGATGTTGTCAGCTATTGTTTAAACCTGTGTTTGCTGAAAAGAGGAATGATACCTACTTTTTTACATGAAATGACAGTAAACTGAATTTTGCATTTGCTTCAGGAATTTCTGCTAAATGATGATTCCTTTTAAGCCATTCGTCTTTTTCTTTTTTCTTTTTTTTTTTTTGCCTCTTTGATTTGGGATTGGACCCAGGGCTTCACACATGCTAGGTCAAAGCACTCTACTATTTGGACCATGTGACTCAGGGCCTTGAACTTGTTAGGCAGGTGCTTTACCACTTGAGCCACATTCCAGTGCATTTTGCTTTAGTTATTTTTGAGATAGGGTCTCAAGTGTTTGCCTGGGGCTAGCCTCAGGCCATAGTCCTTCAGCATATGCCTCCCATGTAGCTGGGATCACAGCCTTTGGCCACAATGCCTGGCTTATTGATTGGGATGGGGTTTTGCCAACCCTTGCTCCAGTTTGGCCTCAAACCATGATTCTTCCAGTCTGCTTTGTAAGTAGCTTGGATTACAGTCATGCATGTGTCACCACACCCAGCTCAAAATACCTTTTAAAACAGAATTAATTCCATAAATTGAGTTAGGAGACTTATTAATAATAGTTTAATGGTGACAAGAATACATACATACATGCTTTACAAGGACAGAGGATTTGTGTGTGTATGTGTGGTAATGGGTTTTGAACTCAGGGTCTCACACAGACACTCTACCATTTGAGTCCCGCCACCATCCCATTTTTTCTTTTCTTTTTTTTTTCAGTACTGGGGTTTGAACTCAGGACATCATACTTGCTAGCCTGGCCCTCTACCACTTGGCCAGGCCACCAGACTCAGGAAAGAGGATTTTCATGTAGAATGTTAATTTTCTTTTAATTTTCATTTTCTTGTGAAGTCTTTCAAACGAGTACTAATATGAAGAAAAATACAATGAAAAACCTGTTACTCAGTATTTGTCAAGGTTGTGCCATACTTCCTGGGGGGAAGGGGTAGGTTGTAAATTGTTTTAAAGCAAATCCAATCATGTGTTTTTTTCACTTCTGTATAGGTCAGATACATCTCTAAAATATGCAGAGATTTTTATACCTAACAAACTTAGCTATAGTTTCTTGGTTTCATTTAATATCTGACAAATTTTCAACTATTGAAGATTGTCTCAAAAATGTATTTTTACAGTTAGTGTCATCAAATCAGGATCTAATTATGTTCAATATATTGTGTTTGACTGTGGTGCCCTTATGCTCATAATTAGAGCAGTCTTCTACCTTTTCTTTCCCCATGCCATTGACTCATCAAATAAACTAGGTTACTGTGTACAGTGTCCCAAGCTCTGGATTAGTCCATTTATTTCCTTGTGATGTCAATTAACTTTTTATTCTGTCTCTCTCTCTTTCATATAAATGTAAGTTATCTTTTATTAAAGTTAGATTGAGTTTCAGCTTGGCAAAGATTATATGAGGTTTTCTATACTTACGTTGCACTATGTCTTGGAACAATGTCTGGTTGAGGTAGACTCCAAATAATACCCACATGTTGCATTTGATTGATATTTCTTTGAGTATGAACACTCTTTCACCTCTCTTTTTTCTGTTGAAGAAATTGGGTTTGTACTAGAGTTTTCTACAGTCTGGATTTTGCAGATTGCATCCTTATGTTGCAGTTACAATGTCCTTCTGTCCTTTGTGTCCTATAAATGAGTCGTTTTAGCTAGAGGCCCTATCAAACTAAGATTTGATCCCCCATCCTCTCCCTTTGGCACAAAAACTGACTTCATAGGTAATAAATACATCAGGTGGCACATACATACCTGGTTGTATCTTTCTGTTATGTTAACAGATACTGATACTCTCTTCATCAGTTCATTAAAGGACTATAAAATAGTGATAATTTTATCATTCCTTGCTAATTCATTAGCTGGACTATTTCTATATTTCTATAGATACATATTATATATATTTCTATATATAAAGTATGAAGAGAATTTATATTCTATATATATAGAATATACTGTATATTTCTATGTTGGATTGCCTTATCTAATTAATATTTATTTACTCGGTATAGTTTTCTTATTTATCTTCTTTTTGTTTTGAAATAGTAAAAACTTGATTTTCATTCTTTTTTCTCTTCTATTTACTAGTTTTCTTATTTATTTTTTTTTCTTTTCTCCTTTTATTTTGTAGTTTTTATATTTACTTACATGTTGTATACATTGTTTGTGCCACCTCCCCCTGCCTTTCCGGGCAGAACCTGTTCCGCCCTCTTCTTCTTCAATTATGTTGAAAAGAAAACATAAGAAATAATAAGAAAGACATACTGGTTTTGCTAGTTTGAGATAAAGATAGCTATACAGAGAGATTGCTAGTGTTGCTTCCATGCACTTGTGTATTACAACCCACATTGGTTCATCTCTGCCAGACCTCTTCACTACTTTCTGTCCCCTTCTCATAGTTGTCTCTGCCAATTTAAGATTACTTTATACTTTATTTGCTCCTCAACAGGGAGCACATCAACCACATTCAAGTTTTAGGTTTCCTTTCTTTTCCCTCTTTCTCCTGTGAGTGTTCTCCCCTTAGTGTGTGTGACCCATGTCCAGTAATATTACTGCATTTATTTTGGGTCTATAATCTGCATATGAGGAAGAACATGCAATTTTTGGCCTTCTGAGTCTGGCTAACTTCGCTTAAGATGGTGGTCTCTAGTTCCATCCATTTCCTTGAGAATGACAAAATTTCATTCTTTTTTGTGGCTGAGTAAAATTCCGCTGTGTATAAATACCACATTTTCTTGATCTATTCGTTGGTTGTGGGGCATCTTGGCTATTGTAAATAGTGCTGCAATAAACATGGGTATGCAGATTAGTTTTCAAAATAATGTATTAGTTTATTAACAGCCTCCAATATTTTTCTTATGTGTCATTAAGAACTATAGATTTAAACATATTGCTGAATTTTAACCCATTGTAATTATTGTCCTTATTGATGCTTATATTGTCTCAGGTTGTTGTCTGTGGGTTTGGGAGTTTTTTGTGTGTGTACAAGGATTTGAACTCAGGGCCTCACATTTGCTAGGCAGGCACTCTGCTGTTTTGCTAGCTTGCCTGTGTTGTTTTGACATGACCCTGGTAAGTTATTGGCAAATTCTTTACTCCCTGGAGTTTCATGAAATATCAGACTGGAAATTGGTCTGGTATATTTTCCAAGGAGTCTTAACATTTTTGTGTTTCTGCTAAAAAAAAAAAAAAAAAAGGTTAGGGCTCTTTGACATTAGTGTTTGAAATTAATATTTTAAAATTATATTCTGGAATACACTACTATTGAACTAATCATTGTTTCTAGGATTTTCAGTGAAGAGAAACAGAAAAAGTTGTATATGTTTAGAGATTAAAACACATCATAAGCTCAGTTGATACTTTAATTAAAATTCAAGGCTACAGCATTTTTTTTTATCAATGTCCTCCATACCAGTCTCCTGTGATAAAAATCTTAGTACTCTCTTAGACCAATAAATTCCTCTTCTAGACTTGTTTCCTAATAATATATTTACATATGTGCAAAATGATCTATGTATGAGCTGTTCACTGCAGCAGTGTTTATACTAGCAAAAGATTGAAAACCATTTAAATGTCCATTATTGGTTACTGATTAAATAAATATATGATAGATCTCATTTAGAATAAAAGCTCCATGTGGGAAAGGATTCTTGTTTTGTTCACTGATATGTCAAAGGCTAAGAAAATTCTTCATTCAACTTCAGTAAGTTAAAAAAAAAAAAATCTTACCTGTCAAATATCTCAGAGGTGATGGAATTAGAATGTCACATAATTACTCATTGGCTTTACTTCACATATTCACAACTAGCTGCACATAACAGTACTTATTTTCCCATCCAGTCATGGTGGCTCAAACCTGTAATCCTAGCTACTCAGGAGGCAGAGATCTGGAAGATGGTGGTTTAAGGGCAGCCCAGACCCTGTCTCAATGAAAGCTGGACACAGTGGTGTGCTCCTGTCATCCCATCTACAAAGGGAGCATAAGTAGGAAGATCAAGATTCAGTCTAGCTGAGGCATGAATTCGAGATACTTCTCCAAGAATCCAAGAATACCTATAGCAAAAAAAGGGCTGGGAATGTGGCTCAAGTGGTAGCCTGCCTGGCAAGTAGGAGGTCCTGAGTTTAACACCAGTATTGCCAAAATGAAAAATAAAATTACCCCAAATAGTTAAAATTTTCTGCCACAGTTTATTTTTGTTGTTTATTTGTTTTTTAGATTTTTTTTTTTTTTTTTTTGCAATACTGGAATTTGAACTCAAGGATTTGTGCTTGCTAGTCAGGCTCTTTACTGCCCTCTTCCAGTTTTGTTTTGGTTTTTTCCCTTAAATAAGATCTTCCTTACTAAGTATATGCTAATTACTGTGTTTTACAAATCATTTTAAATAGTCCTTTTCTTATGGTTATACTACCAATTACATACAAATTTAGGCTTGTTTCACTTTATCCACTTAACTTTGCATCTGTTTCTTCAGGTAGGAAGAGTGGTGTTTCTCCTAAAAAATCAAAGTACATGACTCCAATGCAGCAGAAACTAAATGAAGTGTATGAAGCTGTAAAGAACTATACTGATAAGAGGGGTCGCCGTCTCAGCGCCATATTTCTGAGGCTTCCCTCTAGATCTGAACTACCTGACTACTATCTGACCATTAAAAAGCCCATGGACATGGAAAAAATTCGAAGTCACATGATGGCGAACAAGTACCAAGATATAGACTCTATGGTTGAGGACTTTGTCATGATGTTTAACAATGCCTGTACATACAATGAGCCTGAGTCTCTGATCTACAAAGATGCCCTTGTCCTACACAAAGTCCTGCTTGAAACTCGGAGAGACCTGGAAGGAGATGAGGATTCTCATGTCCCAAATGTGACCTTACTGATTCAAGAACTTATCCACAATCTTTTTGTGTCAGTCATGAGTCATCAAGATGATGAGGGAAGATGCTATAGTGATTCCTTAGCAGAAATTCCTGCTGTGGATCCCAGCTTTCCTAACAAACTTCCCCTTACTTTTGACATTATTAGGAAGAATGTTGAAAATAATCGCTACCGGAGGCTTGATTTATTTCAAGAGCATATGTTTGAAGTTTTGGAGAGAGCAAGAAGGATGAATCGGTATGTTTTCAAAGCCTTTTCATTTTGAGGATATGTTTTTTTTTTTTCATTTTTCTTTTATTATTCATATGTGCATACAAGGCTTGGTTCATTTCTCCCCCCTGCCCCCACCCCCTCCCTTACCACCCACTCTGCCCCCTCCCTCCCCCCCCCAATACCCAGCAGAAACTATTTTGCCCTTATTTCTAATTTTGTTGTAGAGAGAGTATAAGCAATAATAGGAAGGAACAAGGGTTTTTGCTGGTTGAGATAAGGATAGCTATATAGGGCATTGACTCACATATTTGCAGCTTACTATCCTGAATTCTAGGTAGCCAAAACTTCAACTTCTTTTTGTTTTTGCAATGCTGGGGGCTAAAACTTACAAACAGCAGGTACATTCTGTGAAGAAGAGAAGATACAGTGTTGAGTCTAGATTAGGGCCAATGAGAAGAAGATAAAATTAAAGATCTTGTGAAAAGCATAAACTTTAAATACAGTATTTCACAGAACATGTTTCTTAAAGGATAAGTGCTTATAATTTGAAATAGGAATTATAGTAGTAATAGGATTTTTCTCTTAAGGTTTTATCTTTATGTAAGAATGCTTTAGGGCTGGAGGTGTGACTCAAGTGGTAGCAGTCATGAGGTCCTGAGTTCAACTTCCAGTACCATGCCCCCATACATACAAGGGGCACCAGTGGTTCATGCCTGTAATCCTATCCTAGCTACTTGGGAGGCCTAGATAGGAGGATTATGGTTTGAAGCTAGACTGGGCAACTAGTTCAGAAGACCCTATCTCAAAAATACCCATCAAGGGCTGGTGAAGTGGCTCAAGTGGTAGAGCACCTGGTAGCAAGGGTGAAGACCAGAGTTCAAACCCCAGTACCTCGAAAAATAATAATAATACTTTAAATAACTAAGTTATTATTCTGAGGTTAGACTCATATAACTCATGTAAATTTGATCTCCAAGTACTGTTAAAGGGCTTCCTTAAAAAAAAATCACATTTCTGAATTTAAGAGCCTACTGTAGACTTTAAGTGTTCTAAAAGAAGCATTCAAGTTTAAATTTACATTGAACTTAAATTTCCTGCTAATTTTGGTTTGTGCCACATAACAATACATACTCAGCTGAATTCAGCTTTTATTGTACTCTTAGAAGACTAAAAAGTTAAAGGTACAAACTCTACCTTCCAGGATCTTACAGTCTATGGGGCCAAAAGTTAAACTTTTAGGCAACAAAATTCCAGGTGAAGAACCTGTGAAGCCAGCATTTACTCTAGATCTTAAAAGAAAATAAATAGTATAGTAACAGTTGCGCCTCTTGGAGAACATCTGCTTTTTGTAAAGCACCATGCTAAATACTCATATACATACTCTCTAACCCCTATGATGCCTTTCTGCAAAAGTTATAATCCTCCCAGTTTGCAGTTGAAGAATTAGAGGCATAGGCAAAAAAGTTACCCAAAGCCGCACAGCTAGTAAGTGGTATGGTTTGGTTTGTTCCCCAATACAGAATGTGTGGAAGACAGCCATGGAAGATAAACCTTGAACTCTAGGATCTTAAGAGCTTGATGTCTCATGAATGGGACAGGAAAAGTAATTCCAGATGTGCTACAGCATATCAAAACCTAATATTTAGAAAACATGGTGATGTAAGGAACTCTGTGGGCCAGAGTTCTCCTAAAAAGGCATGAGGCATCATGGGAGAATAGGAGGATGGTAGGATTGACATGACTAAAAGAAAGGATACTTCAAATATGAAGAGTGTTCTGAACAAAAGCAAAAGATTAAGAAATGATTATGACACCTTCCAGAGACGGGTACAGTTGAGGCCAATTAAAGAGGCCCTTGGATGACATGTTTAGGAAGTGATCCTTATTCTTTGACAGTGGAGATAGAAATAAAAGGAAAGATAGTATGACATCTTACAATTAGAATCTATAGGAGTTTTATCATTCAGCAAATTTTTATTGGGTAACTGCCAGTTGTTGATGAGTATGGGATATACCAGTGCTTTCATGGAGCCTAGACTTCTATTCTTCTCAGTTTATTAAGTAGTCCTTAAGTCTAAAGCCACTGTGCTCTCTCCCTCTGTCCCCAACCCTGTTACATCTTGGGATCAATTCTATGAGTCTTCCAAAGAGCATTTGTCTGTTTTTTTATTATTATTATTACAAATTTTTCATTAGGATATACTCATTATATGGGGGAATTTGTAGTGACAATTCCAATTAAAATTATATTGTGCATTATTTACATTGCCCCCATCATCTCTCAGCATTTGTCTCTTAAATTATTGGGAACTTTGTTAATGTTGTATAGACAACGTGCTTAAGAATTAAGTAGATTTGTAGCTCTAGGGAATGAACTCTCTTTATTCTTTCATTGTTGACATAGTGTTTGCTTTTGAGTAATCAAAGATTCCACTGTGCATTAATATGATACGAGATACACACAGATTCCCAAGCCCAAGGCTTTGGTGAAAAACATTAGAGAAGCCATTCTTACTTTATGAATGAAGATAGTATTGTGACTGTTTGTAGTACTTAATAAGAATTAAGAACAGGTACTTAATAAGAACTAATGGGAGTGAATTAGTTCCATGAATGATAAACCATCATTTTATCTACTATATTGCCAGTAATGAGGATAGGCATCCCAGAATTCATTAATGAATTCATTTAATGAAGTTTGCATGTAATAGGTTTCCAGACTGATCTCTTAAAGATTGTTCATGCTTCCTTACCACTTACACCTCCCCACTACTACCACCCAATGTCTAGGACCTTCACATTTGAAACTGAAGGAATTTGAGTGGTGAGATATAACAAAATCATTCACTCAGGTGACAGTGGTTTGTCCATAAGCCTACAGTAACCACACAGTGTTAACACATGCCAGTCAACTACTGAGTTTTCTAATTTGCTGGCAGTATTCCTGGATTCCTGATTCTTTATCGCTTAGGAAGAACCCATTGCAAGATAAGGACAAGGGAAGCATCAAGACCTTGTTATAATCTTCATTAGTTCCTTTTGCCGTGTATAAAGAGCTTACCTGTCAACTGAGGGAAATGAGTTTTTCCATCTTGAGTTTTTGTTCTTGTGTATTCAGTGAACACCTGGCCACTTAGATTTGCAAATCCTTCACAATACTTAGTTTGACTAAACAAAATAAAAAAGGATATATCAGGTGTTCAGTGACTTGTACAAACTTTCATTACTAAACCAGGTGACATCATGGAATTAGGATCTGCCCTTTCAGTTTAACATGGATTTACCAGTTGTGTATTTTCACTTAAAATTTTACACTTAAGATTATAAGCTAATGTAAAAAGAATTTAATGTCAAGAAAACAGACTTCATATATCTGTCCTCAGAAAAATAGATACTGAAATGGTGTCTTCCCATGTTTTTTTTTTTTAATTGCTTTCCCTCCAGTATTAGCATTTCTGCAACATCAGAACATGTTTAAAACCTCTCTAGAAATACCTATTCAGATTATTAGTAGTGTTACTTGCTTATCAGTTCCTTCTGCTGATGGGGAAAGGCATTTGGAGGACTCTCTGAAGTCTGGTATTCTAGTGGCATGTATCAGCAGATGACTGACTGCCTTTGCTTTGCTTGCCACATTCCTCTGACCAGAATGGCTCTGTAACTGTTAAGACTTTTGTCTGTGGTTACTTTCGTGAATTATTTTTTAGACTTTGATACTGTTAGTTAATAGAATTTAAGCATTCTTCAGAGCATAGTGGGTTAGAGATAGAAATTAAATTTAGTCTAAATTCTAAAGTTTTATGTTGTCTTGTCCCTTTATTTTATAAATAAGAAAAAGAGGCTTAGAAAAGTTCTGAAGATGTTACACAGTTTTTGTTCCATCTTTGACTGCGTTGCCTCTCCTGATTCCCCAGAATTATTATTTCTCAGAAACTAAAATTTATACTAACTCAGCCCTATAGTTGTACAGGGTACCCTCTTAGCTTTACAGTTTAGGTTCAAATATTCAGTGAGTTCTACCAATATAGGCAGCAATAATGTAAGTCCAAAAGGAAGGAAGTAGACATAATCTAAATCTTTTGTTACACTTTCTCTAATATGTGGGTCTGCAATTAAGAGAATGTAGAGTTAATCCAAAGATTAGATCAAAGTAAGCGTTGGACTCTGTCTGGAGCTTTGGTAGAGTCCGTAATTCTAACAGCTACCTTCTGCTATGGTTAATGGATGATGTACCTTCCATTTCCAAGGAAAAATGCTGAGGCCTTCCTTTATTGTGGAGTTAGCCTTAAGGAAACTGGTGGGCATGAGGCTCCACATGTAAAGTGATACCTCGGATATCACTGTTTTAACAAACCTTGAGGGGATACCTTTCTTAGAACTACAAAAAATATCATTGTAGCAATTAATAAATAAGCATTTACTAAAATTTAACATACAATTGAGGTGTTAAAAAAAGAGCTTATGTGTCAATGGATACTCTTGATGCCGTTATAGGACAGATTCTGAAATATATGAGGATGCAGTAGAACTTCAGCAGTTTTTTATTAAGATTCGTGATGAACTCTGCAAAAATGGAGAGATTCTTCTTTCTCCAGCACTCAGCTACACCACAAAGCATTTGCATAATGATGTGGAGAAAGAAAAAAAGGAAAAATTGCCAAAAGAAATAGAGGAAGATAAACTAAAACGAGAAGAAGAAAAAAGAGGTTGGTTTCTTTTCATTTTTTTAAATATGAAGAGATATTATACTCTGTTCTAGCTGTTTTCATAGTCAGCTTTGGAGGTGAGTTTGTGTGAATTAAGACTCAGGTTGTTGATTACTTCACATTGAGCATAATGAGATGGAAATGTTTTTACCATTAGCATTTTTTTTAATATGGAACACTTCACGAATTTGCATATCATCCTTGCGCAGGGGCCATGCTAATCTTCTCTGTATCATTCCAGTTTGAGTATATGTGCTGCCAAAGTGAGCACTACCATTAGCATTTTTTTTGTCAGACTAGATATGATTGAACGTTACCTATGACACAGCTAGTGTCAGTTCACATATACGGGAGCCTAAAGTCTCTTCATACTATTAGTAGATGAAAGTCTGAAGGGTCTAGCTGAGGCTAGAATGCATTCTCAGCAGTGATTATTTCACATTGCTGCCACATCATTCAGTAGCATGGCTTTCCTCTTAGGCATACTGTGCCAGACAAGTAGATGATATTTTGGTTGAACCACATACCTAGGAGAAAAGTTTCATTTTAATTATATCAACCTAAAAATGTTAGTTTGAGCCATTCATCAGAATTTGCAAGTATTTGGTAATGGGAACTTTTCATTACAAATTTGATCGTTTCTGTTAACTTTTATATTTGAATTCACATAGGTACCTAGATATATGTCTTTTCAAAAATTATATTAGCCTTTAGCAGGAGACTTCCTTAGGTTTTTTTTTTTCCCACTTAAGGAAGAAAATAAAATTAATTGAATTGAAGCAAATTCTAATAAGTGATAGTATATCCAAAAAAGGAGAGAAAAGAAACTAGTTGGTAAGAATAGTTATTTTGCCAGGATAGCAGATCAGCAGCTTTGCTGCCAAGAGTTTATACTCATTTCAGATGGAGTAGAATCTTGTGTCTTTGCTATAAGTAGTTGATACAGAAACAAATGGAGTAAAACTACATCTTTGCTGGCTCAAGGTGAGGGTCTGTGTTAAGGAACCCTTTTTTATTACACATTTTATAAAGAACTAGAACAGAGGAGTTTGTAGGCTCCAAAAACAAAGAAATGGTAAATGCTTAAGGAATGGAAATGCTTATTACCTTAATTCAATTATTACACTCTGCACACATGAATCAAATTTTCACATTGTACTCCATAACTATGTGCAATTATTATGTATCAATTAAAAATCAACTTTAAAACCTCAGAGTTTTTTTAATTGAGTTTTCTCCCCAAATCCTGAGTCTCTAATTCAATTTTTGTTGAAATTAAATTAAACAAAAGAATAAATAGGGAAGAATTAACATTATGTTCATGAACACAGTCTAGAGCTCTAGCTCAGCTCCTGGTTATAGACCTTTTAGTAGATTTTTAAAATTTTATTACTAATTATGTCACTTGCAGGAAAATGGATGGAACTGGGAATCATCGTGTTAAGCAAAATAAGCCAGACTAAGAAAAACATCACATGGTCTCTCTCACATATGTTCTCTCTCACATAGTTCTATCCTGGAAAGTAGAGAGCTGTCAAAGGGCTGAGATAAACTCTCACATATTCCTGACTGACTAGAAAACTATACATGTAGGTGGGAGATGGAAGAACCTAGTGAAAAGTAAAATCCAAGGGATATTTGAAAATTGGCTGCAGCTTTGAATGCATCCCCTAACACATACACAGAGTCAACAGAGGGTAAATCTTTATGGGTTTGAGGTGTTCAAGTACAACCTTCACCTAAACCATTGGCTGTGAAGACATATGAGCAACCCTTAGTGTCAAATCTCTTGATTTACCTATATAGTAATCCAAAGTAGGGAAGCGAGGGAGAGAAAAAATATTTGAAGAGATATTGGGTGAAAACACAAACATAGTGAAAAACATTAACCTGTAGCTCCAAAAACCCCAAGTAAGACGACTACAAAAAAGAACCTGTTCAGTTACATCAAAAACTGCTGGAAGAAAAATCTTGAAAGCAACAAAACAATTTGTCACAGTGATATGATTAATAGCTGACTTCGTGTATAAAATAATGGAGGCATAAAAGCAGTGGAGTGGTATTTTTTAAATTGTATATCCAGTGAAACTGTTCTTTAAAAATGAAGGCTAAGGCAGGAAGATTGTGAGTTCAAGACCAGTTGGGCTACAGAGCGAGACTCTGTCTCCAGAAGAAGTTCAAATAAATGCAGACCCAGATAAACAAAAACTGAGAGAATTCACTAATGGAAGACCTACTAAAGAAAGAGCATCAGGCCCAATGAAAATTATTACATCAGCTGGTGACTTGAATCCACAGTAGGAATGAAGAACATTGGTAGTGTTAAATATGTGGATAAATGAAAAGTCTATGTATAATGTTTTTTACTTCTCAATTTCTTTTTAAAAAGTGGATTGTCTAAAGCAATAATTATAACACTATTATGTTATTTTTATAACAGTTGTATAAGTAATATGTGTGACAGCATACAGGGAGGGAGGCTTGGAAATATGTTGGAGCAAAGTTGTAACATTTAATGAAATTAAGTCAGTATCAGAATTAAGGAGAAGATGGTATTTAAAGCACATACTGTTAGGCATAGAACAACCACTCAAAAAACAAATAGCCAAGAAAGTAAGCACAGGAATTAAAATGATACACAAAAAAAATATGCTCACTTCATGGTTTATATAAGAAGACAGAAAAAAAGATAATAAGACATGGATAACAAATAGCAAAACAGTAGATGTGAATTTAGTAGTACTAATAATTACGTTAAATGTAAACAGATTTTGATTTTCCAGTCAAAGCATAGAAATTGCCAGGTGTGGTGGCTTATGCCTATAATAATAGCTACTTGAGAAGTAGAAATCCAAAATATCATGGCTTAAGAACAGCCTGGGCAAAAAGTTAGTGATACCTCATCTCAACCAATAAGCCAGGCATAGTGGTGAACATTGTGATCCCAACTGTGCAAGAGGCATAGGAAGGAAGATCAAGGTCCAAGGCTAATCTGGGCAGAAACACAAGACCTTTTTCAAAATTAACTGAAGCAAAAAAGGGCTGTGAGTGTGGCTGAAGGTGTAGAGCATTTGCCTCACAAGTCCAGGACCCTGAGTTCAAACCCCAGTAACCACCAACAATACCCCACAGAGATCATCAGACTGAATTTGAAAAGTAAGATTCAACTATGTACTTTCTGTCTAAGATTCACTTGAGACTCAAACAGGTAAGTTGAAAGAAAAAGAGAAGAAAAGATACATCATGCAGACTGTAACCATAGCAAGTTGAAGTAGCTGGATTAATATCAAAGATTTTAAGAAAGGAAATAATATTGAAGACAAAGGGAGACATTTCAATAAGGATAAGGATAAAAAGGTCAACATATTAGGAACATGTAATAGAGCCCCATAATACATGAAAGAAAAAGAATAGTTGAACAATTGTATTCTCAATACTCTTTCCCTTGTAATTGATAGAACAAGACCAAAAATCAGTAAAGGCATAGAAGATTTGAACAGCACTGTGAACCAACATGACCTGACATGTCAAACACTACACACCAAGTAACTAGAATTATTTTTTTTTTTTGAGCACCTATGGAACATCACTTAGGATAGGCCATATGCTAGATCATAAAACAAGTTTCAAAAATAAAAGAATTAAAATCCTACCAAGTTTGCTCTCCATATGCAATGGAATTAAATTAGGGATTAGAAGAAAGAAAGTGGGAAAACTTCCTTAGAAATTAAGCGGTACACTTGTAAATAGTCCATGATCTAAGAAGAGAGTAGAAGGGCAATTGGAAAAATCTTGAAATGAATGGAATTTTTAAAACATAGTAAGATTTATGGAATAAGCTAAAGTCCTTTGTAGAGGAGAATTTATAGTTTTAAGGTATCAGAAAGGAAAAGAAGACCTAAAGTCAATAAAAGAACAAGTCAACTCCAAAAGAAAGGAATAGTAATGGTTAGAACAGAAATCCTTAAAAGAGAAAACAGAAAATGTCAGTGCTATTATATTTAGGACCACTCACATTTCTACCTGCAGAGTTCTGTATACTTGAAATTGTTTTTTAACTTTACCTGACATATTTCTTGGCAATGCAAAATTAACAATAGCTTCTTAAGTTACTCCAAGGAATTTCTCAAAAGTGTGGCATCTAGGTCAGCAATATCAGCATATATCAGTATCACCTGAGAACTTGTTAGAACTGCATTTCTCTGGTTCCACTTCATACTTACCCATTCAGAAACTAGGGGTGGGCCCAGCAAACTAAGTTTTAACAAGTCCTCCAGGAGATTCTAATGTATACTTAAATCTAGGAACCACTGCTCTGAGGCCTTAGATTTAATGAATAGAGGAACAGGAACTATGGCACCTGCCTTCTTGGTTGTTTAGCACTGATATGTAAAACCATTATTTGCTGAGGTTGTGCAACATTTTAAAGAGTATGACCTTTCCCCTTAATTGATCCTTAACTATCAGAAAATATTGTGGGTGACTTAATCTATGGGGAAAGTCTGTCATAGAAAAGCAGGGCCACATATAGAGGGAAGAAATTACAGTCTACCTCAGATCATGTGTTTAATTACTGTGAACATTAGAAAATGGCAAGGCACCTGAAAATTGGATAGTGGCTGTATGTATCAGTCAACCCTCTGTCTTTAAGCCATAAAAGGAGGACAGTAAACAACCAGGTGGAAAATGAGGGAACAGAGATCTTGCATACCCTATTTTTTATTAAGAATCAGAGCTCTTTATGCAAGGGTAAATAAGCAAAAAAAAAAAAAACTATTGAATGATTGAATGAGGCAGATTGTATACAAATATCTACTGATATTCTATCTAAAATGATGGGAAAGGATTTATGGCAAAGGGTATTTTGTTTGCTTTTTGTATTATCTTTTTATTTTGGGGGTTTTTTGTTTGCTTGTGTGTGTGGTCCTGGATATTGAATCTAGGACCTTGTATATGTTAGGCAAGTGCTATACCGCTGTGCTATACCCCCAACAAAAGTTTTTGTTGTTGTTCGTTTTTGTTTGTTTTTTTATCAGTGGGGTTTAAACTCAGGGCTTCACACATGCTAGACAGGTACTCTACCACCAAGTCATACCTTCAGCCCCAGAAAAGCATTAAAAAGCAACAAAAAGAGACAAATACACAAGCATACAAGCATTCTCCTCCAAAAAACAAATAATAAGCTGTCAGAGTGGCTTAAGTGGTAGAATGCCTACCTAATAAGCATGAGGACTGAGTTCAAACCCCAGTACAACAACAAAAAAAAAAAAAAAAAGAAGTCAATGGAAGAGATGGTGACAGTTAAAATTTGGAAGCTGGAAAATGGATGGATAAGTTGCTAACACTGGCTTCAGTGGCATAGAGATTAGAATACCAGGTATTTCTAAAAGTGGGGGGACATGTGAGGCTAAAAATGGGAGGATTAGTTGAAAGCCAAAAGGAGTTGAGTCTCCAGATTACCTCCTCAAACCTTCCTGAGACTATTCCTGCTATAGGCTTTCCTGCTGGAAGGATTTCTACTAAATAGGCCCCTTTGCCCTCCTAACTATTTACTTCCTGTGGCAGCCAGGCATATAGTTCTGAGGCAGGAGATTTTCTGTTGATGAATGGACCACCCAATGAGGAAAAAACAAAGATGATAGTATCTGGAGTTCTCTAGTGAAACTATCAGTTAGCCATCTCTTTGTATGCACAGAGAGCTTTTAATTAACTTTTTTTGAACCTCAAATAGGAACAGGTATTTCTCTAAAAAGGACCAAATATTTAAGGAAAATCTGTGAAATGCAAGATTAAAAATAAATGTATATCTTCAGAGACATGACAAGTTACTGCATCCATAAAATAAGAACAGGAGGCTATTAAAAAAGATGAGAACCAGGTGTTGTAGTGTACACCAGAAATCCCAGTCCTTTGGAGGTGGAGGCAGGAGGATCAAGATTTGGAGTTCTAGGCCAGCCTGGGCTACATACACCTATCTCATAAATAACAACCAAAAAGAACATTCACAGTGCTCACTTCAGGCATCATGTATACTAAAATTGGAACTATACAGAAAAAATTAGCATGGTCCTTTTACAAGGATAACAGATTTTTTTAAGCATTCCATATTTTTTTTAAATTTGCAGAACAAAAAGTTTCTTGGAAATTAAAAATGTGACAAATCCACTGAATAAGAGAAAATATTTACAAATTATATCTGATGAGGTTCTAGTATCCAGAACAAAATAAGCAACTCCTACAGCTCAGCAAAAACAGGACAGTCCAGTTCAAAAATGGACACAGTATTTAAATAGACATTTCTCCAAAGAAATTATACAACTGGCCAATAAACACACAAGATGAAGCTAAATATCATGAATCATTAGGAAAATACAAATAAAAACCATGATGAGATACCACTTGCACAGCTTTTAGGATGGCTGTTAGCAAAAAAAAAAAAAAAAAAGGGGGGAAAGAAAAGAACAACTGAAGGAACAAATTTGGTACTTCTTAAAAAGCTAAGCATAGAATTACCATGTGGCCCACCAGTTCTGCTCCTAAGTATATACATAAAGGAACTAAAAGTAGGAAACTTGAAATATTTATATATCCATGTTCATAGCAGCGTTACTTTTAAAAGCCAAAGGGCAAAAACAGCCCAACTGTCCAGCACCCTGTGGGATGTTACATATCCATAAAAAGAAATGAAATGCATATGCTACATGGATGAAGCTTTAAACATACTATGTGAAATAAGTCAAACAGAGAAGGACAGATTGTATGATTGCACCTGATTAGGTATAAATTCATAGAAAAATAATGTAGAATAGAAGTTGCCTGGAGCGAGGAGTTGGGATAAGGAGTTATTGTACAATGATTACCAAGTTTTCTTATTTGGAATAACGAAAAAGTTTGGGAAATCCATAGTGGTTATAGTTGCACAACAATGAATGCTACTGAATTATATGCCTAAAAGTGGTCAACATTTGCTTTGCAAGTATGAGGCCCTGAGTTCAAACTTCAGTCCTACAAAAAAAAAAAATGTGGTCAAAATGGAAAATTTTAGCTCAGTACATAGCACACACTTATTATTCCAGTTCTCAGGAGGTTGAAGTAGGAGGAACAAGAGTTCAAGACCTGCTGGGCACCTGTAGCTCATGTCTTTAATCCTAGCTACTTGGGAGACTGAGATAGGGAGAGTCATGGTTTGAGGCCAGCCCAGACAAATAGTTCATGAGAGCACCTGCTTTGCAAGTGCAAAGCCCCGAGTTCAAACCCCAATCCCACCAAAAAAAAAAAAAAGAGAGAGTTTAAGGACAGCATGGGCCACATAGTAAAATCCTGATTCCAAAAAAATTTTTTAGAAAGACAAATTTTATATTATGTTATACATCTTACCACAATTTTCTAAAAACTAATAATATAATATATCAAAAGCCACTAAATTGTATACTTTAAATAGATGAATTATAGCTGGGCATGGTAATATATGCCTGTAATCCCAGCATTTGAGAAGCTGAGGTAGGAGAATTGTAAGTTTGAGGCCAGCCTGGCAACATATTGAGACCTTGTCTCAAAAGAAAACCAAAACAAACCAGATATAGTGCTCTCCCCAGTAATTCCTGCTACTCAGGAGGTAGAGATGGAAGGACTGCAGTTCGAGGCCAGCCTGGGCAGAAAGTAAGTGATACCCCTATCTCAACCAATAAAAAGGTGGGCATAGTGGCACGCATCTGTCATCTCATCTACTTAAGTAAAGCAAAAATGGCTCCAGGCATGGCTCAAGTGGTAGAGTGGTTGCCTAGCAAATATAAGACCCTGAGTTCAAACCCCAATACCACCAAAAAAACCAAAAATCAACAAGAATGAATGAGTGAATGAATAAGTGAGTGAATAATTGTGTGTTGTATGAATTACATCTTGATAAAACTCTTTTAAAATATGACAGGAAACAGAAAAATTAGAATACAGAATTAAAGAACACTTTGAAGAAATAGGATGACAAAGATAACTAAAACAGCAGCCCATTTTTCTACTAACAGTCTATTCAAGGCAATAGGCTTTTTCTGTCATGCTTCTCAACTTTTTCCAGTCTGCTTACTGCCAGGTTCCAGAGTCACTTGCATGCTTTTTAGGTATTTTATTACAGCTGCATCCCTCTAATAAGTAGCAAAATCTTATCTAATTATCCTCAACCCAGAAGTCCCAAATCTCATCATCTAAACCATCTAAATTCATTGTATAGGTACCAGGGTATGATCCGTCCTGGTACGCAATTCCTCTCTATCTGTGGACTTCTAAAACTAATCAAATGTCCTCTGCTCTAAAGACATTGAGACATGTGAAGGATAACAGTTACATATATTTCTATTCAAAAAAGAAGAGATTAAAGAGAATGTTACCGATTCTGAGCAATTTTGAAATCCACCTGAACAGACCCCCTCTGGGCTTCTAGATCTGAAAGCAGTCCTCTGTGGCTCAATGCTCTCTGCCCTCAGAATCATCTGTTTTCACAGAAGGTATTTGCAGCTGAGTAGTTTTCTCAGCTGTTTCCTGTTTCTAGAATGTGGAGAGTTAGACAGCCTTCTTTCATTTTGTACTCTTTCTGCCCCTTTTAGTGCAGCCAACTATGTCTACTGGTATAAAATTCTCAAGAACCATCTGGACCTGCTTTGTATATCTCAGGGATTTGCTCAGTTAATCAACTACTAGATAACGGTGTTCACTAAAATTGGCAAAAGCTGGTATTAAAGAGGGAGCAGAGAAATAGACTCCCTTCACCCAAACAGTGAGGAACTTAAATTGCTATGACTTTTCAGAGATTTACAGTATGCACTTTAAAACATTTAAAATGCTTTTTCCCAGCTCTTTACCATAAATCATCCTAAGGAAATTATCAAAGATGTGGGCAAAGCATTATTCTAACAACAACAAATGATAGCTTGTATTAGAACCATTAAAAGATTTTATTTAAGGGCTGGGGGCATGGCTTCAATTGGTAAAAAACTTACCTAGCAAAGCACAAGGCCTTGAGTTCAAACCCCAGTACTGGCCAAAAAAAAAAAGCTTTATTTAACAAAAAATAAGTTGTCAAAAAGCATTTCATCTCAAAGGAAATCTCCATGGTATACTAAGTGACTTAAGTGTATGTGTTTATTGCTTATAGTCATTGTACGATACACATATTCCATATTTTTCATTTCTGAACTCCATTAATTGTAGCATATACATGTAATAACTATTAGAAAAAATAATTTCAAACATCAGGATGGAGAGGAAGTACATCATAAATTTTTCTGTAGAATTACAGGATTTATAAATGACTAATTTTCTATTTCCTTTCTGAACTATTGAGGTGATTATTTTGTCTACAGAATCTTTACATGCTTACATAAATTAATTGCATTTGGTTATAACTGAAGAAGGCAATTTTGAAGTTGGATGTGGTAGCACACACCTGTAAGTCCCAACTACTTGGAAGGGTGAGACAGGGAGATGTCTTGAGCCTGTGAGTTTGAGACCAGACTGGACAACATAGCTAGACACCCATCCCCAAAATAGGGCAATATTGGGTAGAGACTATTGAAAATGTGAAAATCATACTATTTTTCATTATGTGCCCCTTTAAATGTCATAAAAGAATTAAATGTAACATAGTGGCTTACTTCTTTAATTCCAGCACTGGGAAGGAGCCTAGGCTACATAGTGAGACCCTATCTCAAAAAAAGAATTAAATGTATTAGAATATGTCTGATTCCAACATCTTTTTGTGAGTACCTCTTTCCCTTTTTAACACAAGAAGCTGAAAAGAGTGAAGATTCCTCGGGTGCTACAGGCCTCTCAGTCTTACATCGCACATACAGCCAGGACTGCAGCTTTAAGAACAGTATGTACCATGTTGGAGATTATGTCTATGTGGAACCTGCTGAGGCCAACCTACAACCGCATATAGTCTGTATTGAGAGACTATGGGAAGATTCAGCTGGTAAGAACTGATTGGTGAGATGTGGCTATTTTCTCTGCCTTGTTCTTCAGGGAACAAAATCTTAACTCACATTTAATGTCTTCCAACAATAGCTGTTCTCTTTGTGTCAGTAAATATAATTGTTTAGTGAATCAATAAATATAATTAAGCACCCACAATATGAAAAATATAGGATCTAGCACTATTGGGCAGAGTCAGAAGAGATGCAACTTTTTAAAGTCTAGTTGATACTCATTGATTTACCTGATATTAATAAAAACACACATTGTGTCTGGGGGCCAAGACTTAAGTGGTAGAGTGCTTGCCTGGCATATGCAAGGACCTGGATTCAATCCCCAGTATCCAAAACAAAACAAAATAAAAACCTTCACTAAAAACACTTCTTTGAAGCCACGGCTTCATGCCTGTCATCCCAGTTACATGGAAGGATGGTTTCAGGCCATCCTAGGTAAAAAATTCTTGAGAATCGTATCATAACAAGAAAAGGCTGGGAGTGGTGGTACATGCCTGTTATCCCAGCTGTGGCAGAAAGTATAAAATAGAAGGATCATAGTCCAGGACAGCCTAGGCAAAAAAAGCAAGACTTTATCTCAAATAGCCAGAGCAGGGCTGGCAGAGTGGCCCTAAGTTCAAACCCCAGTACTGCTAAATAAAATAACCAGAGCAAAAAGGGCTGGAGGCATGGCTCAAGTGGTAGAGCAACTGCCTAGCAAGCCCAAAGCCCTACAGTTCAAACCCCAGTACTGCAGCACGCACGTGCGCGCGCACACACACACACACACACTCTCTCTCTCTCTCTCTCTCTCTCTCTCTCTCTCTCTCTCTCTCTCTCTCTCTCTCTCTCTATCTATCTCTCTGAGCACTTTGAAGGCTGAGGATATGGCTTGGTGATAGAGTGCTTTCCTACCATGCACAAGGCCCTGGGTTTGCTCTCCAGCACACAAAAAGAAAAAAAGGTTAAAGCCAAACTGTGTAGGATGGCAGAGATTCAGAAGAACAAAAGGCTTATGTTTTTCTCTGGCAAAAAACACTGTAGTAAAGATCACAAAGCAATTATTGTAGAAACGTGCGTGCCTTGGCTTAGAATTTGTTGTTTAAAAGACTTCCTTAAAAATTACCTTTAAACTGGGTGTGGTGGAGCACGCCTGAAATCAGCACTCAGGAGGCTGAGACAAGAATCATGAATTTGAAGCCAGCCTAGGCTATATAGTAAGACCCTGTCTCAAAAAGAAAGGATGGGGAAGAAGGGATGTAGGGAGGGAGGGAAGAAAAGAAAAATAGCCTTTAAGTTGAGACATGGGCAATGAATAGAAATTAATAAAACTGCCAATCTACTAAAATACTTGTGGATTCCTTCACCTGAGTGCTAAATATGTCCTTTATTATATCTACATTGCTACTGAAGTACAGAGTTCTGGGTGTGTATTGACCAGAGCAAGTCGCATCACCTTTTTATGTTACATGTCTTTTAATTTGAGGGGGAGAGTGACAGTTTTTATGCCTTCTTCTACTTCGTTATTTTAAAGTATTATTTCTTCTTAGGTAATTAAAAAATTATTGCTTAAAAAATTCCATGGCATAATGGCTTGATGGAATATTCCTAGTATTGCAGAGAATGCATGGTTTCTGTTAATGATTATGTTCTCTTTCTGTGTGTGTTTTTGAGGTGAAAAGTGGTTGTATGGCTGTTGGTTTTATCGGCCAAATGAAACATTCCACCTGGCAACACGAAAATTTCTAGAAAAAGAAGTTTTTAAGAGTGACTATTACAATAAAGTTCCTGTTAGTAAAATTCTAGGCAAATGTGTGGTCATGTTTGTCAAGGTAAGAAGCTTATTAATTCCAAAAGTGTTGATCATTCCCTGGGAATAAATTTTAAAAACACAAAAACCATTATTTACAAAATTAGAAACTCTGTTTTAAACTCTGTTTAAGTTATATCTGTATAACTATTTGTGAAAAAATTAGCTTGAATATGTGGGGGAGGTTTTTTGGTGGTATTGGGGTTTGAACTCAAGACTTCATATTTGCTAGGCAGGTGCTCTACCACTTGAGCCATGCCTCCAGCCTGAATATGTTTTGTTTTGTTTTAAATATGTTTTTGAAAAAGCATTTGCTGCTATACTGTTTACATATATACAATTAACTTAATATTTTAATATTGCCAGACTTTTCTACTTATTTGTTTTATTCATTTATTTTTATTTTTTTATCTTTTGGAAGTACTGGAGATTGAACTCAAGGTCTTGTGCTTGCCAAACAAAAGCTCTACCACTTGAGCCATGCTCCCCCAGTCTGCCAGATATTTCTCTTTTTTTTTTTTTTTTTTTTGCAGTACTAGTTTGAACTTAGGGCCTTGCACACTAGACAGATGTCTACCATTTGAGCCACACCTTTGCCCTTTTTTGCTTTAGTTATAGGATCTTGCTTTTATTCCCTGGCAGGCCTGGACCCCATCCTCCTATTTAAGCTTCCTGTGTAGCTGAGATGACAGGTGCATACCACCATGCTCAGCTTTTTATTGGTAGAGATGGGGGCCTCTTAAACTTCTTGCCCAGGCTGGCTTCAAACCTCAATTTCTGCCTCTTGAGTGGCTGGGATTACAGTTGTGAGCCACTACTCCCAGTGCAAGACTCATTTTTTAAAGATGATGCTTTCTAAGAGATAATCATTATAAATTATCAGTTTGCCGTTAAGGTAACGAGTTATACATTTTGTGTATCTCTCTGATAGAAGTACATGAGTCCTGTCCAGAACTTTAAGGCACATTGTAACTATATGGAATATTAGTATTTTATTTTCAAAGGGCAATCCATAAGCTAAATGGAGTTGTCTATGTTTATAACCTGAAGGGTTTATATTTAATAAATCGGTTCTCTAGCTAAGGAAGTATTCCTAGCTCTCTAGCTGTTTACTCCTTTTGCCAAAAAGTCTTTAAAGTTTAAACTTTAGTTGATTAATTTGTATTTGCTTTTTATCTTGGGGGTTGATTTTCAGAAAACTTACTTGACTGTTCTTATACCCCACCAGGAATACTTTAAATTATGCCCAGAAAACTTTCGAGATGAGGATGTTTTTGTCTGTGAATCACGGTATTCTGCCAAAACCAAATCTTTTAAGAAAATTAAACTGTGGACCATGCCCATCAGCTCAGTTAGGTTTGTCCCTCGTGATGTGCCCCTGCCTGTGGTCCGAGTGGCGTCTGTATTTGCAAATGCAGATAAAGGGGATGATGAGAAGAATACAGACAACTCAGAGGACAATCGAGCTGAAGACAGTTTCAACTTGGAAAAGGTATGTAGATAACACTCACATAGAAAGGAGTTTTATACCTCGAAGTATCTATTCCAAAACATTAATAAAGTATTTAAGTCAGAAAAAAAGATAGACAATATAAAACCTTAATTGTGAACGAAGGGAAAGAAAAAAATGAGCAGGGTGTGTTGGCACATACCTGTAATCCCAGTACTTGGGAGGTAAGAAAGGATTGTGAGTTGGAGGCTAGCCTGGGCTACATAGCGAGACCTTGTCTCAAAATGAACCAAAAAAAAAAAAAAATAGAATTTATTTTTTTTTCATTTTTCTTTTATTATTCATAGGTGCATACAAGGCTTGGTTCATTTCTCCCCCCTGCCCTCACCCCCTCCCTTACCACCCACTCAGCCCCCTTCCTCTCCCCCCCCCTCAATACCCAGCAGAAACTATTTTGCCCTTATTTCTAATTTTATTGTAGAGAGAGTATAAGCAATAATAGGAAGGAACAAGGGTTTTTGCTGGTTGAGATAAGGATAGCTATACAGGGCATTGACTCACATTGATTTCCTGTGCGTGGGTGTTACCTTCTAGGTTAATTCTTTTTGATCTAACCTTTTCTCTAGTACCTGTTCCCCTTTTCCTATTGGCCTCAGTTGCTTTAAGGTATCTGCTTTAGTTTCTCTGCGTTAAGGGCAACAAATGCTAGCTAGTTTTTTAGGTGTCTTACCTATCCTCACCCCTCCCTTGTGTGCTCTCGCTTTTATCATGTGCTCAAAGTCCAATCCCCTTGTTGTGTTTGCCCTTGATCTAATGTCCACGTATGAGGGAGAACATACGATTTTTGGTTAAAAAAATAGAATTTAAAAGAAAACTCAGGGGCTTGGGATTGGTAGAGTACTTGCCTAGCATGTTCAAGTCCTGGGTTCAATCCCTAGCACCACAATAAAATAAAAGTGAAAACTAAGACCAAGAGCTAAATTCTTTTAAATGTCCAGTAAAATAAATGGCCAGCTATAAAAGTAAATCCAAGAGTTAATTCTTTTACAAGTCCAGTGAGTTAAATTGTCAGCTACCCTCCCTTTTTTTTTGAGACACGATCTTGCTATGTAATCTAGGCTAGTAGCCTGTTAGTCACAATGTAACCTAGGAATATGGACTTGAACCTAAATCCTCCTGCCTCTACCTCCTAAGTGCTATGATTATAGTTTATGCAACCATGCCTGGCCCTCTCTATCTTAATAAAGAAAACAAATAGGTGTGGTACACTCAGACACACAAAATGTGTAATAAGTTTAAAGACTATATTTCTTATAAATTTGAAAACCTGAATAATATGAATAATTTTCTGGATATACAAACTACCAAAATGAAATCAAGAAGATAAAGAGATACAGCACGTAAGCGGACAACACAAAAAGTTGAGAGTGTCAAAGAGCTAACCCAAAACCTCATTGAGCTTCCATATATGAATTCTTTTAACTCTTTGAGGGACTACTACAATTACAATGTTAATTAAACTCTTTCAGAGCATAAGAACAAAGAAAACTTCCCAATTCATTTTAGAAATCCTGACATCTGGATTCCACAGCCTGGCAAAATAAAAAGCAAAAAACTACAACTCAGTCTAATTTGTGAAAATTAACTTGGGGGAAAATATTTTTGTAAGTAAAATCAAATTAATTCTTTTGGAACAATGTGGCCAAGCAAGGAGGAGTTCATTCTAGGAATGCAGTGATTGTTCAAAATTAGGAAAGTTTTTACATTTCATTGTATTAATAGTTCTATGTACTATTAATACAATGTTCATGGATTATATCATTTAAGCCTTCTAACAACCCCATCTGGTGGGCATACTGTCATTATCTTTGTTTTATATAATAAGAAACTAAGCCACTAGTGGCCAAGTAACTCGTCCAATATCACAGCAGGTAGTAGGTGGCAAACTCAGTAATTTATTTAAAAAGAGTATGTTTATATCAAAGAGGCTATACTGTTCCAGTCCATATTTGAATAAATCAAAATAGGAAAAAGTTTAAATCTGTCAGTTAATGTTAAGAAATTAGGAGGCTTTTATTCAGCCATGGAAGAGAATGAAATTATGTCATTTACAGGAAAATAGACGTTACTGGAGATCCTCTTAAAAATGAAATAAGGCAGACGCAGAAACATATCACATGTATTCTCATGCAGAAGCTACTTTTTTTTTAAAAAAAAAAAAGACAAAGTAGAAGAGGGGCTATTGGGAAAAGGAAGAAGACCAGGGGGAGGGGAGATAAAAGAGGATAATGAGGAGTGAACGTGATCAAAAGATAAATATATGTATGAAGATGTCATAATGAAATCCATTCTGTACAAACGACATGCTAATGATGCAAATATATAGATATGTATGGACTATTTTTTTTTTTAAAGGGAAGAGGTATGGTGGGGAACAAGGGAAGGCACCAAGCTCTCTTAACTCTCTTCCTCCTCCCTAACTTGCCGATAATAGTAGAAGTGCACTTCCTAGGGATGGATAAGAAGAGACCAGAAAGAGAGAATCAGTGAGCCCTTTGCAGGCAGAGGGTCAGTGGGAAACGTCCTGACAAAGAGGGAAGCATATGGCCTGGACTCTCCTCCTCCTCCTTGTCTGGGTTGGTGTGGGTCCTTGGCAGCTTCCACATCCCCTGCATGTGCTCTTCTACCTTCCCAGGGATGTGGAGCTGGCATGGAGAGGAGCAGGTTGCAGTTAAGCCTCTCAGAGAGGACTTAAGCCTGTCACTTTGGCATGTATCCTAGAGTTTATCTGCTCTCCTTCTCTTTCCCATCTGATCCGGAAATGAGTTTTTGAGGTGCTTCTGTGCTGTAAGGACTCCCTGGTCTAGAGGGTTCCCTGTTTTGGGGTTCCACTAGAAATTTAATTAGTGATTAAAACTAGAAAGATGGAGTAGGCAAGATGAGGGCCAACTTGTTTAATTTCTGGATCCAAGAGGGGTTAAAAGAAAGCATGTTTTTCAGAATGTAAGTAAGTATATGAATTTTGCCACTGTAGGAGATTAATTAGACTGAATTTGTGTGTGTATCAATTTTTGAGGGTTTCACTATGTAGCACAGACTCAGCAATATCCTGCTTCAGCCTCTGGAACGCTTGGATTACAGGCATGTACCCAGCTGAGTAGACTGAATTTATAAAGAGGTTAAAAAGAAAGAAAGAAAGTCAGAGGAAGAGGGAGGGAAAAAAAAGAAAACTTAGTAAATACAAAATAAAGGGGAAGCTTAGAATTTGTCCCTTATACTCTATAATAGTGTGTGAATTTGTCTGCTTCTGAATGCTGATAAGTCCCTCCAGTATGTTTTTCTGGAATTCTATGAGAATAAGAAGGAGGGAGAGAGAGTATGAAAGCATATTAGGGTAATATTACTTTATTTAAATTGTTTATTTAAAGTAAATACAGTATTTGATAAGTCTGGTTTCAACACCTGAGTTTTTGGCTTCCTTTCATCAAAACTTCAAACAGAAGTTAATGTAAAGGAAATTCTGCTTTCCTTCCTTTCCTTTTCTGTCTACTTCATGATTGTAAGCTGTCTTTGTTCAACTCATTTTCTTTACCACAGGAAAAAGAAGATGTTCCTGTGGAAATGTCCAATGGTGAGCCTGGTTGCCACTACTTTGAGCAGCTTCATTACAATGACATGTGGCTGAAGGTTGGCGACTGTGTCTTCATCAAGTCCCATGGCCTGGTGCGCCCTCGTGTAGGCAGGTAAATGTCATTGAAGTAGGGAAGATGAGGTTGACTCTGAAATTTGGAGCCAGTAGACCTCCATCATGCTTATGATGAAGGCAAAAGTCTTTCCTCTGGCAATTTCTCCAGCTTCCTCTCATACCACATTTGCCCTGCTTTCATCTCTAATCACATTTTCTTTAAATTCCTCCTATGGGGGTCCCGTTTTTTTTATTTTTCTCCCATCATTTGCTACTCTCAGCTCAGAAATCTCCCTGCCCACTTTGTGTGGTAAAGTCCTTAGCTTAAATTAGAAATGGCACTTTTTTTTTTTTTTTTCCCCTTCTCTTTGGCGGGACTGGGGTTTGAACTCGGCTTCACACATGCAAAACAGGCAATCTACCACTTGAACCATTTTGGTATGGTTGTGTTGAAGATGAGGTCTCTCAAACTATTTGCCTGGGCAAATAGATACTCCTGATCCCTCCTCCCAAGTAGCTAAGATTATAGGCATGAGCCACTGGCACCAGCTGGAATGGCATTTCTTTTACTTTTTTTTTTTTTTTTTTGGCAGTAATGGGGATCGAAGCCAGGGCCTTGTACATGCCAGGCAAACACGTAATCACTGAACTACATCCCCAGCCCCTGGAATGGCATTTCTTAAAGAAGCCTTTTTTCCAGACTGTGTTAAATCTTCCTGTTATACACTCCTACAGCACCACATATTTCCTTCCCTTCAGAGTATATATCACATATTGGTATTCTATTATTGTCAAGTTTCCATACTTTGAATTTCCATACTTTGAATGCCCTGTGAAAAGGAACTCTTTTTTGCTCGACTTTGTATCCTCTGCTCAAATCATAGTACATGAAACATAGTAGAAGCTAAGATATTTGATGAACAGGTGAGTTGATGAAAGGATGGAAGTAAGATTGAATGGCAAAAATAGCAATAAAGGGATCAGGTACAGGGTTATGCAATAGAGGAGAATGATTAAGAGCAGAAATTGGGAGCTATGGGTGGAACTCAAGTGGCAGAGCACCTGCCTACACTTGAACTCAGCACAAGATTCTGAATTCAACCCCCCAGTACCACAAAAAAAAGAAAGAAAGAGAAATCAGCAGTTGGGGACTGGTAGTGTAACTCAGTGGTAGAGCACTTGCCTAACATGGGAAAGGTTCTGAGTTTGATCTCTAGTACCACAAAAAAATAAATAAATAAAAATTTAAAAACAGCAGTAGTTGATTCCAAGAGATTTTGGTTTAAAACCCAGCTCTGCTCTGGTTACATGTCATTAGGCAAATGATTTATCTCCCTAGGTTTCTGTTTCTTCAGAACATATTTGCTCATCATTCAGTAATCATTTATCACATCTACCATTTGCCACTATGAGAAGTTCTGATGAAATATTAATGAATAAAGCAAACAGATATTCTTAATTCCATGGAGCTTTCTTCTAGTAGGAAGACAAACAATAACCATTTTGAGTAAGTAAAGTTGTATGTTAGATCATGATACATGCTGTTAAATGGAGCACAGTGTGTCAGAACTAGGTCTATATAGGCCTTACTCAGAAGCTGGCAATTGAACCAACACCTTAAGAAACAAAGAGAATTATGAATATCCAGGGAAAAAGCACTCCAGGCAGAGTGAATAGCCATTTTCAATCCAGAAGTTTGTTACTAGCAGAGTGAGCCATGCATAACTTAGATAGTAGGTGAGGGACAAAAAGTAGTATGCAAATCAGAGGCCCTAAAGACCATTGTGAGGACTTGGGCTTTTATGGTGTGTCACTGAATTCTTTCAAGTACAGAATTACCATTAGGGCTTAATAAGAGTGTTCTGACTACTGGTTATTGAGAATAGGCTTTGAAGGGTCAATGGTAGAAATGAGATCTGATAGGTAGGAGGCTATTGCAAACATCCAGGCAAGAATGATAGCAGCTCAAATGAGCATGATTGTCAAGGGTAGTTCTAATAAATTGGATGTGGAATCTGAAAGAGTGATCAGTCAAGGGTGATTTCCTGTGTATTGACCTGGTGAGCTTGAAGTTGAAGTAATTATTAACTGAGATGAGAACATTGCTTCATGTCATGGACCATAAGATTGTGGGACAATAATATCATCATTATGCGTTGGTTGTGAGAAATATTGCAGCATCTGGCACATAGCCACATGTTAATTTTCCCCCTGAGAGAAATGTATCTGGTTTCATTAGATTCTCAAGAGGTGAAGGGTTCCTATATCTTGACCTTTCATAAGGTTATAAACCACTATTTTAAAAGAATGTCTGCCACTCATGTGATCTCACCCCAGATATTGAAGGTTGTGTCTTCTTGGAACTCACAAGTTCAATGACAGATGCATAGTTCTGTTTTTATCATGTGCATTTCAAGAAGAAAACCTCGGAGCCAGATAAAACTACTAAGCTACTTAATCTTGATACTATGTTAAAGCTTTTTTCCCCTCAGATAAGAGGCTAGAAGTTCTTTTTTCTTTTTCCCAGTATCTTCTTACATGCTAAAAGGGTGAGGGGAATTAATGAAACTGTCTTCTCAAAACAGCAAGTGAGCCAGGTGCTGCTAGTGGCTCACACCTGTAATCCTAGCTACTTGGGAGGCTAAGATTGGGAGGATCATGATTCCAGACCAACACAGACAAATAGTTGGAGAGACCCTCATCTCTGAAATAACCAGAGCAAAATGGACTAGAGGTGTGTCTCAGGCAGTAGAGCACCTGATTTACAAGCACAAAGCACTGAGTTCAAACTCCAGTCCCACCAAAAAAATTAGTAACAGTCAGTAAAGCTGGGCACAGTGGCTCAAGCCTGTAATTTTAGCTACTTGAGAGGTGGAGAGGGGAGGATTGAAATTCTAGTTCAGCCTGGGCAAAAATGTTTTTGAGACAACCCCCCCCCAAAAAAAAAAAATCTCAATTAATAAAAGCTGGGCATGGTAGTGCACACGTGTCATCCCAGCTAGGTGTGAAGCATAAATAGGAGGACCATAGTCCAAGCCTAGGCATAAGGTGAGACCTTGTCTAAAAATTAACCAAAGCAAAAAGGGCTGTGAGCATGGCTCAAATGGTAGAGTGACTGCCTAGCAAGAGTGAGGTCCTGAGTTCAACTCCCAGTACCACCAAAAAAAAAAGAAGAAGAAGAAACCAGCTGTATAGCTATCCTATCTCAACCAGCAAAACCCCTTGTTCCTTCCTATTATTGCTTATACTCTCTCTACAACAAAATTAGAGATAAGGGCAAAATAGTTTCTGCTGGGTATTGGGGGGGGGAGCGGGAGGGGGTGGAGTGGGTGGTAAGGGAGGGGGTGGGGGCAGGGGGGAGAAATGAACCAAGCCTTGTATGTACATATGAATAATAAAAGAAAAATGAAAAAAAAAAAAAAGAAACCAGCAAGTGAAATTCCTCTAAATGTCTAAATGACACACTACATTTTGGTTAGTAGAATTTTTTACTAGATAATCCTTCAAGAATGTAATTATATTAATGTACTTTCTCTGTTTTCCCTACCCCTAGAATTGAAAAAGTATGGGTTCGAGATGGAGCTGCATACTTTTATGGGCCCATCTTCATTCACCCAGAAGAGACAGAACATGAACCTACAAAAATGTTCTACAAAAAAGAAGTGTTTCTGAGTAATCTGGAAGAGACCTGTCCCATGACATGTATTCTGGGTAGGTATTTATGCTTTTTCATTTAATAACATTCATTCTATAAATATCTATTAAATTACTTCTGTGCTAGGCACTCTTCTAGATATTAGAAGTATAGCAGTGACTAAATAGAAGTTTGTGTTAAGTCTTAAAGATAATATTGGGGCAGAGGTTAAAGAGTCAGTAAATAAATTTAAAAAACAGATGTGCAAAGCATCAGGTGATAATTATGACTATTAATAAAATAAAGCAAAGTAAGAATAGAGAGCAGCGTTGGGGCAAGGTCCTATGGTCAGCAAAGACTTTGCTGATAATTACCATGTGAGTAGAGCCTTAAAGAAATAAAGAAGGGAACCATTTGACTATCTTGAGGTTTTATTCCCTGTCAGGCACAGCAAAAAGCTTAAGAGTATCTAGCATGATCAAAACAATAAAGTTGGATGGCTCATGCAGGGTAGGGGATGTGGTAGGAAATGAGCCCTCTGAGGTAGCCGGACACCCGGTCATGTAGGCCTTGTAGACAGTGTAGCAATTGGACTTGGAGTGAACAGGAAACCCTTGGGGGAAGGAGGATGAGCAGAGTGGTTGGTGGATGTGAGCTGACACATACTGCGGCTGCTGTGTGGAGAATATGTTATAAGAATCAAGTAGGAAATAGGAAGACCAGTCAAAAGACTGATTCTCTCTTGCACTACTACGTGTTCTCTGTAGAAATCTGTTTCTTAGATCTAGTTGTATGCACAATTGTATACTGGCATTATTTTCAGCTGTTGTGTTTCCCTCCTAGCCCTGATTTGCTTCAAGAACTTACTTACCCCAGCCACTCTTACCTTTTGAAATGAATTCCTAAAAGATTAGTAGTCACAAGCTTTATACTGATGATGGCTCATGGTTTTTGTTGTTTTTTTCCTGGTGTTGGGAATTGAACCCAGATCTGATTGCTCATAGTTTTTTTTGTTTTGTTTTGTTTCATTAACATTTTCTTTTTTTTTGAAGAGGCTGTCTCTTCTCCATCGTATGTTTTTTTTTTTTTATTTTTATTCATATGTGCATACAAGGCTTGGTTCATTTTGCTCATAGTTTTAAAAAAGCAACCATGTGATCCAGAGATTTAACTCCCATTATACCTGTGTTAGTGTCTTTGACAACATTTTCTCTTAGTCTTTCTTTTTTTTTTGGCGGTACTGGTGTTTGAACTCAGGGTCTACACCTTGAGCCACTCCACCAGCCCTCTTTTTGTTATGGGCTTTTTCAAGATAGGGTCTCACGAACTATTTGCTTGAGCTAGCTTCGAACTGTGATCCTCCTGATCTGTACCTCCTGCCTAGGTAGGATTACAGGCACGAGCCACTAGCACCCAGCTTAGTCTCTTCATTTTTTCTTATTCTTTTTGTCTTTCTGCTCAGACTGAATAATTCCTGCTGACTCATCTCCCCTCCAAGTGCAGATTGTTTTGCCTGCTTAACCCCTCTAATGAATTTTTCATTTTGATTATTACACTTAATCAGCTTAAGAATTTCTGTTTAGGTTATTTTTCCTCTTTTTTTTTTTTTTTTTTTTTTTCCGGTAGCACTAGGGTTTGAACTCAGGGCCTCTCACACTCGCTAGGAAAGCACTCTTACTGCCTGAGCCACTCTGCAAATCTTTTCTGTGATGGTTTTTTTTGAGATAGGGTCTTGAGAACTATTTGCCTGGGGCTGACTTCAAACCAGCATCCTCCTGATTTCTGCCTCCTGAGTAGCTAGGATTATGGTGGCCAGCTCTAGTTTGTTTGTTTTTTAATTCTCTCTGCTGAGAGAATTATTAATGTCTCTCATTAGTGAGACATCATTCTTGTTTCTTTTAGTTCTTTATCGTTTCCTTTAGTTCTCTGACTATATCTTAAACAGTTGATTTAAAGGTTTTTTTTTTTTTTTTGTAAGTCCAATGTCGGAGCTTTCTCAGGAATAATTTCCATTAATTTCTTTCTTATAAATAGACCGTACTGTCTTGTTTCTTTGAAAGCCACATTATTTTTTTGTTGGATTTTTTTTTTTTTTTTTTGGCAGTACTAGAGTTTAAACTCAGGGCTTTGCACTTACCAGGTAGACACTCTACCGTTTGAGCCATGCCTCAATCCCTTTTTGCTCTCGTTACTTTTGAGATAGGGTCTCGGCCTAGGCCATCGTGGACTACATTCCTCCTATTTATGCTTCCCTCAGTAGCTGAGATGACAGATGTAGACCACCATGCTTTTTCTGTTAAGATAGGATCTTACAAACTTTTTGCCTGGACTGGCCTTGAACCAGGATACTTACAGGTGTGAGCCCCTGACACTCAGTTACAACCGGACATTTTGAATATTTACAATGTGATAACTCTGGAAATCAGACTTTTCCCTGTTTTCAGCCTTTGTTATTGTTTATTATGGATTTTAGTTATTTGTCCAGTAATTTCAGCAACCTGTTTTTTGTTTTTTGGGTTTTTTTTAGATTATGTCTTTGTTGTGTGTGGTCACTGAAATTTCTGTTCTGTTAGCTTGGTAGTCAGCTGGTGATTTGACAGTTTTCTTAAATTTGTAAAGCCAAAAATGCCCAGTCTTTGCAGCTGGGTTCCATATGTATGCTGGAGCACACACTTTATGTTTTGCCATGCACTTTATATCTACTGAACTTGAAGCTACTTGGTGGCTGAAGTGGGAAGATCACTTGTCCAGGAGTTTAAGGCCAGCCCGGCAATATAGTGAGACCGTCTCAATAAACGAAAATAAAAATTTTGAAGAGGGAAGGCAAATGTTATGTTATGTTGGATGAAGATGAGGATCAGCAAGTGAGTGAAGCTGCTCTGAGGCAGATAATGGTGATTTGATGGGCTTTCAGGAGAAAAGAGCAGCAGAGGCGTTCAGCTGAACCACATGTTGGCTGAGGCCATGGAGTAATTAACTGAGCACTCAGAAGACTCAGCCATAGGCACACCTCTGCCATGCCTAACCCCATCAGGAGTGGCAGGGACCCTGAAATCTGTTTCCATGGCCAGTGCCAAAACTAGCACAATAGACAAGGATGCCAGAAATGGGCTAACAAATATCTTCAAGAAGATTCAGAGGAAAAGGCGAAATGGGGCTGAGGCTCAGGTTATCATTTTCCTGATAAAGATGGACATCGGTGATGCCCTCTGAGTAAACAACACCCAGCAAAAGACCACCTAGAAATGGCTACTTGGAAAGAAGAAGCTCTTTTCCAGTCCTCTTTTTGAGGCCATCTAGATAACCTAGATAACCTAGTGGTGCAGCTAGGTCTGACTAACCCTAAAAAGTTAGTAGCATTTGAAGATGCATTGGAGACCCACTAAGAAACACCCAGTGAATGAACAATCTGAAAATGCTACTAGTCATGCTACAGATCTCTAGAATCTTCCAGATACTAAACTGAACCTAGGCTACACTCTCCCATTTGGCTGTCTGGCCACAGCAGCCTCCCTAGGAGTGGAGCAAAGAGGGGGCAGAAAGGACCTCACCCAGAACCCTACCTTTAGTGCCTACTCTTGCTTTCTGACCTCTTGCTTTGATAGTAGTTTGCAAGGACATATTTTTAGCATCTGGCTATTGTTTACAAAAAAAACTAGTTGTTGCACTGGGAAGTTGAACAGTTACCTGATCAACTGATTGTACATGTGAGCTCCTGAGATAGTAGTTTGCAAGGACATATTTTTAGCATCTGGCTATTGTTTACAAAAAAAACTAGTTGTTGCACTGGGAAGTTGAACAGTTACCTGATCAACTGATTGTACATGTGAGCTCCTGAAATGCTACTTGAATTGACCTTTAAGCATTTGTTTGTGGAGTCCATTTGTAATTTGGAAGAAGGTATGTTTCAATCCAAAGTGTTAATATCAAATTTAACAGTTTAGAGTAATTTAAAGATGACTTTTCTTCAATAAGTAAAATCCCTTTTTCAGGACTGAGGATGTAGCTCAGTGGTATACCATGTGCCTAGAATGCACGAAGCCCTGGGTTCAATCCCCAAAACTACAAAGAAAAAAAAATGTGGTGGCACCTATAATCCCAGCACTTAGGAGGCTGGGACAGGAATCAAGAGTCTGAGGCCAGCCTGGACTATAGAGCAAGTTCATTGCCAAACCTGAGCTACATAGCACAATCCTGACTCATAAAAACCAGGGATAGGGGTATAGCTCAGTAGTAAGTACAGTGCTTGCCTAGTATGGACAAAACCCTGGGATCCAGCTCCAACACCACCAAAAAAAAAAAATTTACTGTCCAGGAAATGGGTCAGAACTAAAACCTAGGGATTTTCTCACTTTATTCCTGTGCCATTGTTCAGGTCATCAGTTGGTTTGCAATCAACTGGAACATTTTTTAGCGTGAAAGGAAGTACCAGCAGTTTAAACAGGGTTGCAGGTATACAGTGAAACATAAGGTTACTTCATCTTAAAATAAAACCTAAAAGAAAATGGATCTAGTGGTCACAAATTGGGATTTCAGCCTTCTTTATGGAGTTCAGTATCTTCCAACTACCAAAGTAAAAGGACATTTTCCATAAACTTTAGAGGAAGTTATAATTAAGCCACATGCTGGTGGCTTATACCTGTAATCCTAGCTACTCAAGAGGCAGAGTTCAGGAGGGTTGAGGTTTGAAGCCAGCTCAGGCAAGTAGGTTGTATAAAAACCCATCACAAAGAAAGGCTGGTGGAGTGGCTTAAGGTGTAGTCCCTTGAGTTCAAACACCAGTATCACAAAAAAATAAGAGAGAGAATTTATATTACATTGTACTAACATGCTGTTGAATATAAATCTTTTATGCTTTTTTGTTTCTCTGAAACAGAAGTTTTGAAAATAATTAGGTAGGTAATATTTTTTCCTGTGTTGATATAGACCTGCTGGGCATATTTCATTTAGGAGACAGTCCTGCTTTCCTGTTACACCTCTACTCTTTGTTCACTTCTGTGAAGAGTTGTCTTCATTCATTAAAACAGAACCACATGGCCTCAGAGAACTTGAGAATGAACATGGTCATACATAGCAGAGAATACCTTCACCTTTCACCACCTGAATTGTAACATTTCCAGGACCCAGACCTTCTGAAACAACTAATTCCTGATGTATTTACAGTTTCTTTTTTTCATGCTTCCTGAATTGAAAAACTTTCCTCAATAAGGCAAGGAAAATAAAAAGTCTAGATTTGAAAGGAAAAAAGGTCTGTTTTTTGAAAGACATTGCTAGGTAAGAGAAAATCCAAAAGATACTCAGATGAACTACTAGAATTAATAAATGAAAAATCACATTTTTATATTTCTTTATGCCATCAATAAACAATTAGATAATTAAATACAACATTTACATTCAGTACCTAGGAGTCTTTAAAAAGATATACAAGGAACCTATATACACGTATACACATGCACACACATATGCAACAAGGAAATTACTGAGGCTGGGTTTGGTGGTACAGTATTACAATACCAGCTATTAGGAGGCAGAGACAGGAAGATCACAGTTCAAGGCCAGGCTGGACAAAGTTAGTAAGACACCCTATCTGATAAACAAACTAAAAGGAAGAGGACTTGGTATGTGGCCACATGGTAGCACACTTGCTTGAAAGTTTGAGGCCCTGAGTTCAATTCCCAGTGCAGAAAAAAAAAAAAGAAAAGAAAAAGACATAAAAAAAGAAAATCACTGAGACAAATTACCGAAGAACTAAATAAATCAAATGATCTGTTGTGTTTAGAAACAAAAGAACTGCAGTATTGTAAAGATGTCTATTCTTGATCTCTTGGTTTACTATAATTCCAGTCAAAATTCACAGTTTAATAAAATTTTTATACTTTATTAAATGAAATTTATCTTTTCTGAATTGAAAGTCTCTTGAATTATGTGAACAATTGTTGTAAACCTAAAGCAGTGATAGTAATTGCAAAGCTGTTTTAAGCTCCTGAAATATTTCTGACCTGTTTTCATAAAAATGTTAATAAGTTATTAGCTATTACAGTCAATAGCAAAACTAGGGATGTGTATCCCCTTTTTTTTCAGTGCTGGAGAATTTAAGGCCTCACACGTGCAAAGTAAGCTCTCGCACTGAGTCATACCCCTAATCCTGCTTCTCACTTAACACTGTTTTCAAGGTATTAACCAGAACCGTTAGGCAGAAGCACAAAACAAGTCTAAATTAAGGATATTAAGAAAAGGGGTGCTGGTGGAGTGGCTCAAGTGGTACAACACCTGCTTAGTAAGTGTGAGGCTCTGAGTTCAAACCCCAATGCTGCACCAAAAAAAAAAAAAAACAGAGAGAGAGGGACCCTGGGGATGTAGCTTAGTGGTAGAACATTTGCCTAGCATATGCAAGGTCCTGGTTTCAATCTCCAGAGCTATCCAAAAATAAATAAATAAAAACAAAAAAATTCAAGAGAATTGCGTAAGATGGTTGGATATAAAAGAAATAACAACTCTTTTACCTTAAAAGATTTAATAATAATAGCATGCATGAGGCCCAGGGCTTGATCCCCAGTACTGCAGGAGGAAAAAAAGCAAATTCAGTATTCATAAAAAGATAAAATGTCTTGGGATAAATTTAGCAAGCCATGTACCATATCTGTATGAAAAAAGTTTTGAAACGCTATTAAAAGAATAGCTTGGTACAATAGCCTCAAAAAAAAATCAAATACCTAGGTGTAAACCTAACAAAAGATGTGAATGACCTCTAAAAGGAAAACTATAAACTTCTGAAGAAAGAGATTGAGGAAGACTATAGAAAGTGAAGAGATCTCCCATGCTCATGGATTGGTAGAATCGACATAGTAAAAATGTCTGTACTCCCAAAAGTAATCTACATGTTTAATGCAATTCCCATGACAATTCATTAAAGAGATTGAACAATCTACCGTTAAATTTATATGGAAACACAAGAGGCCACGAATAGCCAAGGCAATACTCAGTCAAAAGAACAATGCAGGAGGTATCACGATACCTGACTTCAAACTATATTACAAAGCAGTAACAATAAAAACAGCATGGTACTGGCACAAAAACAGACATGAAGACCAGTGGAACAGAATAGAGGACCCAGATATGAAGCCACACAACTAATAACCAACTTATCTTTGACAAAGGCGCTAAAAATATACGATGGAGAAAAAGCAGCCTCTTCAACAAAAACTGCTGGGAAAACTGGTTAGCAGTCTGCAAAAAACTGAAACTAGATCCATGTATATCACCCTATACCAATATTAACTCAAAATGGATCAAGGATCTTAATATCAGACCCCAAACTCTAAAGTTGATACAGGAAAGAGTAGGAAATACTCTGGAGTTAGTAGGTATAGGTAAGAACTTTCTCAACGGAACCCCAGCAGCACAGCAACTAAGAGATAGCATAGATAAATGGGACTTCATAAAACTAAAAAGCTTCTGCTCATCAAAAGAAATGGTCTCTAAACTGAAGAGAACACCCACAGAGTGGGAGGAAATATTTGCCAGCTACACATCAGACAAAGGACTGATAACAAGAACATATAGGGAACTTAAAAAACTAAATTCTCCCAAAACTAATGAACCAATAAAGAAATGGGCAAGTGAACTAAACAGAACTTTCTCAAAAGAAGAAATTCAAATGGCCAAAAAACACATGAAAAAATGCTCACCGTCTCTAGCAATAAAGGAAATGCAAATTTAAACCACACTAAGATTCCACCTCACTCCTGTTAGAATAGCCATCATTAGCAATACCACCAACAACAGGTGTTGGCGAGGATGCAGGGAAAAAGGAACCCTCTTACACTGATGGTAGGAATGTAAACTAGTACAGCCACTCTGGAAAAAAATTTGGAGGCTACTTAAAAAGCTAAACATTGATCTACCATTTGATCCAGCAATACCACTCTTGGGGATATACCCAAAAGATTGTGACACAGGTTACTCCAGAGGCACCTGCACACCCATGTTTATTGCAGCACTATTCACAATAGCCAAGTTATGGAAACAGCCAAGATGCCCCACTACTGACGAATGGATCAAGAAAATGTGGTATCTACAGGAAAGAGTAGGAAATACTCTGGAATTAGTAGGTATAGGTAAGAACTTTCTCAACGAAACCCCAGCAGCACAGCAACTAAGAGATAGCATAGATAAATGGGACCTCATAAAACTAAAAAGCTTCTGTTCATCAAAAGAAATGGTCTCTAAACTGAAGAGAACACCCACAGAGTGGGAGAAAATATTTGCCAGCTATACATCAGACAAAGGACTGATAACAAGAACATATAGGGAACTTAAAAAACTAAATTCTCCCAAAACTAATGAACCAATAAAGAAATGGGCAAGTGAACTAAACAGAACTTTCTCAAAAGAAGAAATTCAAATGGCCAAAAAACACATGAAAAAATGCTCACCATCTCTAGCAATAAAGGAAATGCAAATTTAAATCACACTAAGATTCCACCTCACCCCTGTTAGAATAGCCATCATCAGCAACACCAACAACAACAGGTGTTGGCGAGGATGCAGGGAAAAAGGAACCCTCTTACACTGTTGGTGGGAATGTAAACTAGTACAACCACTCTGGAAAAAAATTTGGAGGCTACTTAAAAAGCTAAACATTGATCTACCATTTGATCCAGCAATACCACTCTTGGGGATATACCCAAAAGACTGTGGCACAGGTTACTCCAGAGGCAGCTGCACACCCATGTTTATTGCGGCACTATTCACAATAGCCAAGTTATGGAAACAGCCAAGATGCCCCACCACTGACAAATGGATTAAGAAAATGTGGTATCTATACACAATGGAATTTTATGCAGCCCTGAAGAAGAATGAAATGTTATCATTCGCTGGTAAATGGATGGAATTGGAGAACATCATTCTGAGTGAGGTTAGCCTGGCCCAAAAGACCAAAAATCGTATGTTCTCCCTCATATGTGGACATTAGATCAAGGGCAAACACAACAAGGGGATTGGACTTTGTGCACATGATAAAAGCGAGAGCACACAATGGACGTGTGAGGATAGGTAAAACACCTAAAAAGTTAGCTAGCATTTGTTGCCCTCAACACAGAGAAACTAAAGCAGATACCTTAAAAGCAACTGAGGCCAATAGGAGAAGGGGACCAGGAACTAGAGAAAAGGTTAGATCAAAAAGAATTAACCTGGAAGGTAACACACATGCACAGGAAATTAATGTGAGTCAACTCCCTGTATAGCTGTCCTTATCTCAACTAGCAAAAACCCTTGTTCCTTCCTATTATTGCTTATATTCTGTCTTCAACAAAATTAGAGAGAAGGGCAAAATAGTTTCTGCTGGGTATGGAGGGGCTGGGGGGGGAGAGGGAGAGGGCAGAGTGGGTGGTAAGGGAGGGGGGTGGGGGCAGGGGGAAGAAATGACCCAAGCATTGTATGCACATATGAATAATAAAAACAATAAAAATTTAAAAAAATGGCTGGAATAAATTGAAATGTGATTGAACAGATTTCAGCATTGTAAAGATGTCTGTTCTCCCTAAAGTAATCTTTACTGTAATCCCAGTGGGAATTTTCAAGTGAGGAATTGAAACAAAATAAGCATCAGGAAAATTCTAAAAAGGTAAGGAAGATAGTAAAACATTATAAGCTACATTAATGAAAACTATTTAGGTCTGGTGTTGTACTTCAGTAGTAGAGTGCTTGCCTAGCATGTATGAGGCCTTAAATTCTTTGAGTACTGAGTTCAAACCTCAGTACTGCCAAAATAAATGAATTAAAAAAAAAAAAGCATAGGGAAGGTGGTGGACATGATGGGGCACATCTGTAATTCCAGCACTGAGGAGACATAGGCAGAAGGATTATTAGTTCTAGGCCAACCTGGACTACAAAGTGAGGCCATGTCTCAAAAAAACAAGGCAAACAAAAAGATTGCCTACTTTGTGCTGATCTATAAGTTAGTATAGCCTCTATGGAAGATAATTTGAAATGCCTATAAAAATGAAAGTATACGTATCCTTTGACCCAATTTTTGTATTTTGTGAAATTTATACTTAAGATGTATTCACACATGTAAAAAAATGGATAGTGTGTTAAATTATTGATCTCAGCATTTTTCAGCTTACACAGGAAAGCAGAAATTTGGAAACAACCTTTTATGACAATATTTAGATTTAAGACATTATAAGGAACCAGCCACTGGTGGCTCACACCTATAATCCTAGCTTCTTGGGAGGCTGAGATTGGGAGGATCTCAGTTCAATGCCAGCCTGGACAAATAGTTTGAGAAATCCCCATCTCCAAAATAACCAGAGCAAAATGGACTAGAGGTGTGGCTCAAGTGGTAAAGTGTCTACTTTGTAAGCATGAAGCCCTGAGTTCAAACTCCATGCCACAGGGAAAAAAAAAGACTATAAATAATATGCTATCATTTATGGGAGTTTATTTTTTATATAAATAACATAAAATTAACAATTTTGGCCATTTTTAGGCATACAGTTCAGTGGCATTAAGTCCATTGACAATGTTGTATAACCATCATCACTATTTCTAGAAATTTTTTTATTCCAAATAGAAACTCTGTGCCCATTAAACAATAATTTTATTTTTCTTCCTCCATAGTGCCCCTAGTAATCTCTTTTCTACTTTCTCTCTGTATGAGTTTTGCATATTCTGTATGTAAGTATCCTTTTGTGTCTAACTTATTTTACTTACCATAATGTTTTCAAGGTTCATCCATGGTGTAGCATGCAGACAGTAGTTGCTAGTTGACAATAGCATCAAAAGCATAGGGAAGGACCAGACAGTGCATCATAATTTTATTCAATTTTAAGTCTGAATAATACTCCATAATATGTATATTTCACATTTTGTTTGTCCATTCATCTGTCGAAGGATATTTCAGTTGTTTGTACTATAAATAATGCTGCTATGATGATTGGTTTACAAGTATTTGAGCCTTGTTTTTTTTTTTTTGTTTTTTTTTGGTAATACTACTGGAGTTTGGACTTTTGGCCTTGCACTAGCTAGGCAGAAGCTCTACCACACCACCACCCTATTTAATTTTATTGAGGAACTGCCATTTGTTTTCCATAGCATTTGTATCATTTTATAATCCCTCCATGAATACAAGGATTCAATTTCTCTGCATCTGTACCAACACTTGTTTTTTTTTCCCCCAATGAGTCTGAAATGTATCACATTGTGATTTTATTTGCATTTCCCTAATGATTAATGATGTTGAACATTGTTTTGTCTATTTAGTTATCATTCATATATCTTTGGAGAAATGTCTGTTGAGATCTTCTGCCCTTTTTTTAATTGGGTTCTTTAGGTTTTTTTAATTTATTTGTTGGTGGTACTGGGGTTTGAACTCACAGCTTTGCACTTGAGAGGCAGGTGCTCGACTGCTTGAGCCATGCCTCCAGCCCTTAATTGGGTCCTGTAATTGTTTTTTGTTGTGTTTATTTTGTTGGTTTTGGCAGGATTGGGGTTTGAACTCAGGGCTTCAATTTACAAGACAGGTACTCTACTGTTTGAGTCATACCTCCAGCCAGGGTCTTATAATTGTTAAGTTGTAGGAATTCTTTATATTCTAGATACTAGATCCTTACTAAATATATGATTTGCAAATATTTTCTTCTGTTAATTGCCCTTCTACTTTCTTAATAGTTTCCTTTGAAGCACAAAAATTTTTAATGCTGATGAGTTCTAATTTATCTTTATTTTCTGTAGCTTTTGGTGCTCTTCTGGTGTCACGTCTAAGAAACCATTGCCTGATCAAAGGTCACAAAGATTTACACATAGGTTTCTTCTAAGAGCTTTATAGTTGTCTCACATTTAAGTCTTTGATCCATTTTGAATTAATTTTTGTAAATGGTATGAAGTAACAATCCAACTTACTCTTTTGCATGTGGAAATCCAGTTGTCCAATTGTATAGGTTTATTTCTAGACTTCTAATTATATTCTATTGATCTGTATGTTTGTATTATCTTTATGAATTATGAATGTATTAATTTAAAATAATTTTTTTAAATCAAAATGGTTAACTGTGACCACAGTTTATTTCTTTAATTTCTCTCCAACTTACTCTTTCAGGAAAGTGTGCTGTGTTGTCATTCAAGGACTTCCTCTCCTGCAGGCCAACTGAAATACCAGAAAATGACATTCTGCTTTGTGAGAGCCGCTACAATGAGAGTGACAAGCAGATGAAGAAATTCAAGGGACTGAAGAGGTTTTCACTTTCTGCTAAAGTGGTAGATGATGAAATTTACTACTTCAGGTAAAGCTTGAAATACTAAGAAAGAACACTTCGGCTAATTCATATCAAAATAGTGTAGCCCAATGTTTGGAGTGGGTTTTTTCTATTAGATATTAAACTAGAGTGGTATAAATTTAAATAGAAAGTGTTAATTTAGTTAAAGATCAAAGGAAAATCTTCATAATCTGTTAGAACCTGGTAACTGCTCTAATAGTATCCTTAGGTTAGACTCCAGTAATTATAGATTGGCGGCAGAAATACTTGGTTCTGGTTCATATCCTGTCTGTTAACAGATTGCTCAGTTACAGAGATTATGAAAACTCTTCCCCGTATATAGGCAACTAGATCTGATCCAGTGCTTCTGTGGGTATTTTTCATAATCTTTTAATAAAAACAACAGAAGCTGGTCTGTAGAGGTAACTTCATAAATACCCATTTAAGCTCCCTTGTTACCCTTAGAGTGTATAGTGCAGATTACAGGAAGTAATTCCTAGACATTAAGGTAGAACACTGCTTTCTGACCAGTCCTGGAGTGGTTTTGGTGCTTTTATTTTATTTCATTTCATTTTATTTATCTCCAATCCTGGAGCTTGAACTCAGGGCTTTATGCTTGCTGGGCAAGGCACTCTGCCACTTGAGCTACTCTGCAAGCCCTTTTGTGTTGGGTAGTTTTGAATTAAGGTCTTACGAACTGTTTGCCAGAGCTGCTTTGAACCTCAACTCTCCTGATCTCTGCCTCCTGAGTAGCTAGGATTACAGGCGTGAGTACCAGCACCTGGAGTGGTTTTATTTTTTTATATCACTTCTTTCAGAAAACCAATTGTTCCTCAGAAGGAGCCCTCACCTTTGTTGGAAAAGAAGATCCAATTGCTAGAAGCTAAATTTGCCGAATTAGAAGGTGGAGATGATGATATTGAAGAGATGGGAGAAGAAGATAGTGAGGTCATTGAACCTCCTTCTCTACCTCAGCTTCAGACCCCCCTGGCCAGTGAGCTGGACCTCATGCCCTACACACCCCCACAGGTGAAGGGGACATGTCCTGTAAATTGTCTTGTTCTCAGCTTTGGTTTGCACCATACTCAAACCAAAGTAAAAAGACATCTAGCCCCTCCAAAGCGTCTACCTAGAGTTCTATAGGAAAGGACAGGGGTTTTTTTGTTTGTCAGTGCCTTCCTACCTTTCTGTTTCTCTTTCTTTCTTCTGACATTTTTAATGGCATATATTAGTTGTACAGGGGAGTTTCATTGTGACATTTTCAAATAGGCTTACAATTTACCGTGGTTAGATTAACCCCCTCCATCATTCATCATGCTTCCTCCCCTTTATTTTTAATTGACAAAAAAATTATATTTATCGTTTCATTAAGCAATTAATGATTTTAATTTTAATTTCTTGACTATCATAGAGCTAGTTTAATTGCAGTTAGTTAGGAGGTTTTCCTTGCTTCGTATTGAAGAAAAACAGTAAGGAAAGGCATCATTGTATCCTGTGTCTTTTTTCTTTTTTTTTTGAGACAGGGTCTCTCTGTGTAGCTGAGACTGGCCTCGAAACTCATAATCTTCCTGCCTCTACCTCCCTCCCAAGTGCTGGGATTACAGGCATGTGCCATCAACACCCAGCCAGCCATGTTTTGTTTTATTTTGTTTTTTTGGGGTATCTTTGGCAGTACTGGGGTCCAACTCAGGATTTCACGCTTGCTAGGCAGGTGCTCTTACTCCTTTAGCTACTCCACCAGCCCCCACCTGTTTCTTTTTAATCTCTCCTTTCTTAGGACTTTATCTTTTGGTTGTTGAAAGTGATCCCATTATACATTTTTCTTGTTAAGAATTTCCTCTGCCTGGCGCCAGTGGCTCACGCCTGTAATCCTAGCTACTCAGGAGGCAGCGGTCAGGAGGATCGCGGTTCGAAGTCAGCCCAGGCTGACAGCCCATCACAAAAAAGGCTGGTGGAGTGGCTCAAGGTGAAGGTGCTGAGTTCAAGCCCCAGTATCTCAAAAAAAAAAAAGAATTTTCTCAAGATCTAATTGTGAGGTCACAGTCATGGAATTCAATGAAACTTTCATTCATTTCTTACATGGTAAGAGGCAAGGAAGAGGTATATTTTGACCAAGAAAATGGCCAACTGCAGGCTAAATGTGTCTATAAAAGAGTAACCATTGGATCATATGTTCCTGACTTCCAGAAACACTGAACAGTTAACCAAATGCAATGTTCTGATCCACTATAAGAGCTTTCTGTCTTACAGTCTACTCCAAAGTCTGCCAAAGGCAGTGCAAAGAAGGAAGGCTCCAAACGAAAAATCAATATGAGTGGCTACATCCTGTTCAGCAGTGAGATGAGAGCTGTGATTAAGGCCCAGCACCCAGACTACTCTTTTGGGGAGCTCAGCCGACTGGTGGGGACAGAATGGAGAAACCTTGAGACAGCCAAGAAAGCAGAATATGAAGGTAAATAGAGACTAGGCACAACTGTCAGTTTTCTGAGCAAGGGTGTGTTTTCAGGAATGCATGTGCATAGACAGGTATTGCTCTCTTGTTCTTATCACATGCACATGAACTTTGTGTTGGGGACTGTTTCAGTTAGTACCCATTCAGCAGTTTAGATGCCAAACATTTTCTTGATCTTGACTAAGCTGAGTGCTTCCCCTGACTTGGTCTCTGTGCGTGGTGTTATTTCCCTTCTCCTCAAAGAAAAATATTTTACTATTAAAAATGGCATGATTTTCTTCCTTCATTGAGCCCTATAAGCACTCATATGTTGAGCTGGGGAATGATTATACAATGATGTTAAAATTAATTTTGATTAAAATTCATCTGTAAGAAGCATTTTTTAAATTGCTGATCTTCTGCTTTGGCTCTTGATCAGCTGTGTGTTTAAACTCTAGGCTTAAGGCTTGGTTGAAACTCCTGGTTTCCTAGGCCAGTTCTGTGCTGTGTGTATATTCATTGCTACTGTTAAGGTACTTGGGGGTATTTTGGTGAAGCTCAACTGCCTTTATTTTCCTTTTATTATATGATTAAATCACTTTGGGCCATGAGCTGTCATTTAAGGATTTGGTGGTTCTTAGTCACTAGGGACAAATACTTGAAAGAAATTTTTTTGTTTGTTTTTGTTGTTGTAAATATCAGTGATGGCTTTAATAAAGAAGAGAGTATAAATTAGATTAGGCAGGATGTTCACCCTATGAGCTGTATTTTTTCCTTTTGGAATTTTATATATTTGTTCATTTTGCTGGTTTAGAGCTAACCTTTCTACAGTGGTCTTCTTGGCTCAGCCCAAATCCACTATTTTCCAGCAAACATAAATTACTGAGGCTGCTGCTCTCTTAAGATTTTTTTTATGGTTTTACTCCTTTAACTTGTTGTTATTGATTGATAATTTTAAAATTACCAGACAGGCTTCCCTAAGGATCTTCTGTCTGCAGCAGCCTAACCCTACAAGATGCATAGCCAGGAAACACTTTATGGCAAAACCAATTTGAGAAGCATTCCAAACTCTTGCCTCTTTGAAACTTACAGTGCATAGTCCCCTGTTAAAGTCTCTAAGACCTACATAAAGTAACTAACCTGTTTTGTTTTGTTTTTTATTATCTGGCATTTTCTAAAATTTGACCAGGTATTCCTGCAATATCTATTAATATCCTGAAGAACTATTTTGTAGAACTATTTCTTCGAGAAACCCTACTCATTTCCATAAGAACCTAGAATTTTGGGGAGCTTTGATATTTCCGATTTTACTGCAAGTTAAGACTAAATATGCCACTTACTTGGAGGAGTGTTGAAAATTAAGGTAACATGGGTATAAAGCCTCTTCCAAGACAAGTAAAGCCAGTACTAATAGGATGTGAACAAGAGAGAAAGGCCTGGAAATAATGTAAAGGCAGAAACACTGGAGTATAGCTGAAGGGAGGGAGAAATAATGGCTTACAGGAGATTCTCCCAAATTCAACAGGGAATCTGAAATTCAGGAAGAACCTAGTGAGGATGAATTACATGACTCAGCAGCATCCACCTGAGACTAAAACTCTGAACTTTTGGTGTTTTCAGCCACTGAACTCAAAACCCAAAGTTGGGAGTTTGGCTCCCTTAGTTTTACTCATTTTGTTTTCCAAGACACAGGTAACCAATCCAATATTTAGTCTACAGGCCTAATGTTTGTTTTTCCAACATTTTTGGTTTTTTTTTTTTTTCTCTCATTTACTATGCTATTTGTGTAATGGAAATACTAGAATTTAAAGTGGAGGTCTAGATCATCAATGGTGTTTTTTTGGTTTTTGGGGTTTTTTTTTGTTTTGTTTTGTTTTTTGGTTTTGGTTTTTCTACTGTAAGCTCAGGAAAACAGGTTGTTCAAATGGCTATTATTCCTCACACTCATTGTACTCAGTTTATAGTAGATGTATAAACTAGGACAGTGCTAGTGAGTGATGATAAGTTTCTGCTGGCAACTCTTGTCACAGCCAAGGGGCATTTGACTTGCTTGACTTTCACATTCTAACCTTAAAGGAGGACTGGAGCGCTGTTGCTTCTTGATTCTCTTTAAAGCCATGTGAGCTCGAGCTATTTTCCCTATCTTCAGATAGCTAAAGCCTTTTGAGTTCTATGTTAGAGGGGTAATGTGCGGCAGCTGGAATATAATATCAGGGGTCAGGGCCATGGGTTGCTGGTTCTCGTTGTATCCTTGGACAAGTCACTACCTCTCTCTCCCAGCCTCTTTTTGCCCATCTGAAGAGTAGAAAAGATTTCCTACTTAGAATGGTGAAGTAGAATAAACCCTGTATGGTGGGAGCCTTGGTAATTCCCCTTCAGTAAAAGGGCCCAGCCTGCTAGGAACATGATTTTGGGGCTGGTAGCTCTGGAGAGGCAGAGTAGCTCAAGGAATTAAGGGGGTTGTCAGGTAAAAGCCCAGAAGTTCCACTAGCAAATGTTCCTCTCGTGTTTTGGGTGAAATAAGAGTGGATTCTGGAATTCGTACAGATTTAAGATGATTAATGTGAGTTTTGAACGGGTCATCTGTGAACTGCTCAGCTTTAGGAAACCTGATTCTTTCAGAACATTGTCCATTGTTACAATTCCCTCTTCTGATAATTGTAGCCTAGAGTATCATGCATTTTTCCCTTGGGTTTATTAAACATGAACTCTTTGCTTCATCAGAGTATAGAAATTGGCTGTTTACTTTCCACAAAGTTTTGTGGAAGAGGCAGTAAGCTTCTTTTCCCTTACAGAGTTAATTTTCTTCAGCTGCTAAACCTGTGACGCTAATGATAAGATTCCTCAAATCTTAGTAAAATTGGGTACAAGGATTCAGGAAAATATAGTAAGTAACAATTGTGCCAAAAATTATAATGGGCCATGGAATTGCTTCATGTTGAAATTATAAATAATCTGTAATGCTATTAATCTAGAATAATGGTAGTGCTTCTCATCTTCAGGGTGCCTCGTGAGATTAACCACAGTGGTTACGCTGGTGATGTGTTTAAATAAAACCTGTGCTTTCTGAATGTGTGTTGCAGTCTTAACATTCTTGAAATCTTTGCAGACCAGTTCTCAAGATGGGATAGGAAAGCTGGATTCTAGGTTACCAAGTGAAATCGGCCCGACTCCTCCTGTGTCTGTTCCTTCCATTGAGACAGAACTGTTGCCTGTGTTTTTACTAGTCCTGTTGAATGCAATGGATGGTATTTTGAATTCCTGGGTTAAAAACAGAATTGAAAATCTGAAATGCCTTTACAGAGCGGGCAGCTAAAGTTGCTGAGCAGCAGGAGAGAGAGCGAGCAGCACAGCAACAGCAGCCGAGTGCTTCTCCCCGAGCAGGCACCCCTGTGGGGGCTCTCATGGGGGTGGTGCCACCACCAACACCAATGGGGATGCTCAATCAGCAGTTGACACCTGTTGCAGGTAAAAACAGGAGCTAAGACCATTTTTTTCCACTTTAAGAAATTCCTTCATTTTTTTTTTTCTCCAAGAGGAGTAGGCCACAGTCTGTAGCCTTTTCTCATGACAGATTCAAAGTTTGAGGTCATCCATGTTGTCCTATATTGCCTTTCCCATATGGGCAATGCCTCCTTTCTGTCCCAGAAATGGGCCCTGGGCCCAACCCTGGGAATTGGTAGGGACCAGCTCTTCCCTGGCTGTGGGCATGGTCTGGTGATATTCTTAGCCCAGACTGCTCTTGATAGAGCACTACAGCAGAAAATATAAATAGATCCTGAATTCTGTTCTAGAGAACTCCCAAGAGAAAACACAAAAGCAATCTTTAGATGGTGTTGATTTTCTGTCTCATGCTAGTATTCAGTTTGCCTTGTTCTGCTGCAGCCATTCTTAAAAGACTGACCATTTAAAAATCCTTTCTTGGTCACCAGTGTGCATGACTGCTAAATACAAAAAAAAAAAAAAAAAAGTCCTTATTCAATTCATTGTGCCCACTCTGTAATGCTTTTCTATTTAATTACATTAAACTGCATTTTCTGTTAGTATCCCAGTCACATATTTAAACAAAAAGAACAGAAAGAAAATGATGAATGTGGTTTGCTTGTGTGTGTTGTCTCTGGTTCTGGTTGCCATAGCAAATTTGATTATTCTTGAATTGAATATCTCGTCTGACATGTCTCCAGTGAGAAGCCTGCATACCACCTCTCAGGCCCCACTTTTGTGATCTCCCCATGTCTGGTGAGCTCTGTACAAGCCACCTGTGATTCTTCTTAAGCAAGTAGTCTTCTGCAGGGAGTCTAGGACAGTGTTGTTCAAGGCAGGTTCGTTGGGATGCTGTTTTTGTTTTTGCTTTTTAAGGAAGAGTAGCATAGGATAACTTTTCCATTGTCGCTCCTAACTTTTGTGATGGCAAATTCTCAAATGCACTGTCGCTGAACTCAGCAGTTGCACTCGCCAAAGCATTATCTGAATCCTGACTTTCAGTACTTTCAATGTAACTGATGTCAATCTAACAAATCTCATAATCCGCCTGCTCTATTCCATGGCCCATTTTGGTTAATGGGGTTCCAGAGGTTTTTAGAAATCAGGCCTCGAACATGGGGACTTTGAAAGTTAGAATTCCCTTATTGACATTGTTTTGTTCTATTTGATGTGTGATATTGTGGCACTGTGCCCTTGACTGCAAAACCCAGGGACATATTAACAAAATGAAAACAAAAAACAGCAGCTGCAGCATTTTAGCTCCCTGTTGGGGAATAACATAGAGTTCTGTGGTTGAGGAGGGTGGGCCCTCTAGAAAGCCCCTACTCTGTTACTAAGGGTATTCTGCCCAGACTTCTGGGCCATGGGAGTGAATGGCAGCATTCTTTACAGTAACCAGTCTTTGATCCACAGTGGGAACTTTGCAGCAAAAAGGATGATTTTTCATGGGCTTACAGGTTGCTTAGGGACTGATTCTTAGCCTTGTTGCTGTCTGAGACCAGCTTTGCTTACAAGCATTGAAGCTCATTTGAACACATGTGACTGGGATAATAAATGCCAAAGTACAGTTTAATGAAGACAAGTGCCACGTCTTTCAGTTCTTAGTAATCTTCAACTACAGCCCATGAAGGCTGCGTTCAGATGGGCTTTTGTAATTGAAAGCAAAGCCTCCTAACATTCTTACATTTCTCACCTACTTACCCCTAAAAAGCTATACCTGGTGGTGTGGTTAAAAAGCAGTTTTGGCAGCATTAGATCTCCTCATGTTTAAGATGATGTTGTTTGTTCAAAAGTAGTTTTTACTCTGAACTCTTAATTGCTAAAAAACATGAAACATCCTATTTCATGTATGGAGATGTTGTTTCAAATTGTTTTATCATTTTATGCAGTTATAAGTTTTTCAGTCAGTTTAGCTATGACTAGGAAAGCAGAATGACTCAGTCAGTCTTGAGAGTTTTCAGTAATGTCCTAGCTTTAAAAGACAACTTGTACAATCATGTACAAATAAATACTTCTCAAATACAGGGAAGTCAAAAAGTGAAATTCTCAAAATCTGGAGTTTTCCACTGTCTCTCAGAGTTCCTCTTCAAAGAGTATTTTATTAAAATGAGGTTTGGCTCTAGTTACCCTTCTTTTGTGAGAAGCTGTGACTGAAAGTGACTGCACTCCCGGGGGAACTTTGTGTTCTTATTCATCGTGATCATTACAAATCCCAGAAAAGTCAAGTTGTTTTTCTTGTTTTTGGTGTGTTTTTTTTTTTTTTTTTTTTAAATGCCATGTGATTTTAAAGCTCTTTCAATAGGTGAGTCCTTGACATTTTGAAATTTTCTTATTTTCATCCCTTTTGCCAAAAATACTTGTTTGCTAAAACTCTTCCCTAGCCAGCAGAAGTTGTTTTGTTATGTGAAGGTATGTTTTGAAAATAAAGGAATTAAAAACCTCTGTTCACAGAAATTCTGTACCACAAATAAAATGCCCCCTATCAACTGAAGGTTTATGCAAGGACATTTGTGAGCCTGGAGACAGTGATGACAACTGGTATTTTCTCAAATCAGCATAGCCTGATTCTCCAGCCATTCCTCCTTAACACTTACATGTAGGCTTCTGAGTGACCTGCGCTTTACTTGGCTTGGGAGGATTTAGATTTGTCTTTAACATGTTTTGAGATCTAAACATGAAACATCGTTCATTGTGATGGTTGTTAGAAGCTGTTCCCCAGCTCAAACCCTAGCACAATCCAGTACTACTAGTGGTGGTGGGGTTAGAAGGGAGGAAGAGTAGATGTAGAAATCTTGAAAAATTCTTGCCCTCAAGCTGGAGAACCATGCTTTGTGATCAGGGCTCTGCACCTCATTTCCCTCCATTCTGACTTCCCCTGGTGTGTACCCGTGATAGGTATATGAGTGTGGGCAGAGTGGAATGATGGGGTGTAGACTGTTCTATTGGAGTCTAAGTCAACAGAACTGGTCACTCTGCTTGAACAGCTTGCAGTTTCTGACCCTGAAAAGGCTGTTACTAGAACTCCTCTTTGTTATTATTTAAGTGAGAACATGCAGCATATTTATCCCAGTGAGAATAACTACAAATAATAATGTACTAAGTACTAATTCATCCACAAATGTTGGGTTTTGTATTTATAACTTTTTATTTTGTTCATTGTTGCAACAAAATAATTGCACTAATTACCGTTATATCATGCAGTACTAAGGGTGCTTTATTCATTGGTAGTGCATGGGGTGGGAAGGGAGTTGTTATTACTTAGCTCGTGTTGCATGTTAATGATGCATGTCTGAAATTTGTTGTGTCCTTCAAGGCATGATGGGTGGCTATCCGCCAGGCCTTCCACCTTTGCAGGGCCCAGTTGATGGCCTTGTTAGCATGGGCAGCATGCAGCCACTTCACCCTGGGGGGCCTCCACCCCACCATCTTCCGCCAGGTGTGCCCGGCCTCCCGGGCATCCCACCACCGGGTAAGAACTTCATTTTCATTCACTCATTAATCTCATCTTCATATTTTCTTTTTTCTTCCTCAGCCAGTTGTTCCCAGAGGCAGCTGGTGCCTGTTGTGGCCATGCCTCCCTCACTGAGAATCCCAGAGCCATCAGCAAAAGGGTCCATCCTATGTGTTCAGCAGGTGACCTAGCACCTGTGCCCTTGTGTACTTGGTTGCCTGGCATCAGCACAAGGTGTATGGCAAAGGCCAGACACTGCCACTCAGACAATATGACATGTATTCGAAAAGTCATCTAGCTTACAAGGCCACACCCTCTTATCAGTGAATGGAGTTTCCCAAATTGCCACTCATGTATAAAAGTACTGTTTGCTCCTGAGTGCATTTCTTCATCTGGTACAATTCTTCTCTCACAGGGTCTCCAGTATAGAGTCCCTGCTCCATCTCCTCTTCCTCAAGCAGCCCTTTTCTAAGGAGATCAGAGTTACTTTTATAAAACTCTTTAGAAATTCTTTACTCAGTCTGTCTTGAGAACACAAAGGAAGGCGGGAAGGAATTTGCATTTTAATTAGTTTTGTATATCTGAATCCTCTAAGTAGTATGATACAACATTTTAAAGAACAGCCTAGGGCTGGTGGAGTTGCTCAAGTGGTAAAGCACATTCCTAGCAAGCAAGACAACCTGAATTGAAACCCCAGTACCGCCAAAAAGTAAAACAATAAAGAACAAACAGCCTAGCCCACCCTACTAGCTGTAGACACCAGTTTGTCACAGAAGCTCAAGTTCTTTCATGTAATAATATATAAATGGAGTTCAGAAAGTTATATTCAGTTTCACTTTATGATGATTTAATAAATTGAAAGATTATATTTTAAAGAATGCTTAGAGGAAAATCTCAAGTTCCAAATTTGCAAAAGAAAGAATTCTTGGCTATAAGCTAGTTAGCGGGAATGTCTCCTTTAGATGACTTGAAGCAGCATTTGTGCCTTAAAATATCTAAGGGCCCAACTCAGATAAAAATGTAGATTGAAAGCCGGGCACCGGGGTAGCTCATGCCTGTAATCCTAGCTACTCAGGAGGCAGAGATCAGGAGGATCTCGGTTCAAAGCCAGCCCAGGCAAATAGCTCTCAAGACCCTATCTCGATTAAAAAAAAGAAAAAAAACTTCACAAAAAAAAGCTGGTGGAATGGCTCAAGATGTAGGTCCTGAGTTTAAGCCCCAATACTGCAAAAAAAAAGGAAAAAAATATAGATGGAAATTGTCAGGGTTGCTTATGCCAGTGTTGACCCTACTAACCATAGGGTTTTTCAGGCTTCCAAACAATGCTTCAGAGGATGGGTCCAGCACTGTGTAGGTTGACTAAACCTGGTAGCTTGGTCTGGCCTCAAACTTGTAATCCTCCTGCCTCAGCCTCCCAAGTGTTGGGTACCACTGTGCCCAGCTGTCAAACACACCCTTTTGTGAGTATTGGTTAGAGAATGACTGCAACTCCACCACAGCATTTTTTTTTCCCCAATATATCCCTAGAAAAGGAAATGTGTGTCAAGTGGATACTTCATTTTAGAAATGGTTGACCTGTTGCGTGAATTGCTGTGGCAACAGGGGTCAATCATAAAATAGTTGTTCCTGTGTGGCAGGTGAATTTGGCCCTGATTTGGTGCCCTCACACAGTAGCATGGGGTATCTTATCAGAGTCAGTAAGACCATATTGGACTTAACACCTTCTAGATGTATATAGTACTTGATGGGAGCCCTAAGGCCAGTACTACCTCAGTGGCAGGTGGTTTTGGGTGGGTGTTGTGGCATAGTTACCCTCTCTTCTTCCTCCTTCAGATTCTAAGTTACATTGGAAGGAAGCACAACACACCTGGTTATTGTCAGGGGAACAGGGAAGAACCCTCTTGATGCATGCTCATGTCTGAGCTGGCTTCAAGGAGCCAAGGATTGAGGGAGCACCAGTACTGTCTCAGCTCACATGCTCACTGATTGCCCCTGGTATTACAGTTATAAACAGAGGAAGCAGACAGGTTTACTGATTTGCTTGTGCTGCCCTTCAAAGCAATGATGTAGGCAGCTTAGGGAGCCCCTCTGTGTAGAGTCTAAGGTGGGTAAGTGTCCAAAATGGGAAGACGGGGGCTACTAAATGTTTCTGGAGCAGAAGCTTACCCACTACCACTTCTGAGTTCATTTGTAATCATCAGGATCCTCGGTACACTTCTGAGTACTTGGAATATAAAAACCCCTATTTTTTAAACAGAAGCTTTTATTTTTTTCTTTCTCGCTAACAAATACGAGTGTGCCTAATACTTCCTGGAAGTGGCATTTAACAACTCTGAACCTAAATTCTAAATAGTTCTCAGAGCTGTTTCTGACTGATCAAATGATGTGTTCATTTTGGTCCTTCTACATAGCCAACAGGACTTATTTAAGCTTTAAAAAAAACAGCTCACCTTTAAAAGGCAGGTTTTTGTTGTGGCTTGTTTGTTAGTTTTTGATGAACTGGGTATGTCCCTTGCTTATTTCTGTGTCGTACTGGAATAGCAAATGAGTGACACTGAGATAAAAAGAGCTTCATTTAGGATATCCCATTATTATCAGTTAGTGCTTGTGAGACATCAGTTCTTGTGAACATTCACCAAGGGAAGTTTACTAACTTACCAGCCTACCAAGTGAAAGGCACTGAGTACAAACCTCAATACCAACAAAAACAAAGTTATTACAAGAGATAGTACAAATAGGACCATGAGGTCTTTCTCTGTTCCTTTCTCATTTTGTACCTGAATTGATACTAACAAGGCTACTCCAACTTCCACATCATCCATTGAAATGTCCTCTGCCATTAGTGACTTCAGATAGAACCAGATGCTGGTGGCCTATAAGAGATAGCAAGCCAGTTGCCTCCAACTTCCATAAAGCTCAGTTGACTGCACTTCCACAGCCTCTTTTGTCCCTGCTATCTTAGCACATTGGTTACTGCTGAGCCTGATTCCAATATCCTTCCTGCTGAAATTCAACACAGGCTCCTATTGCAAAAGAATGTGTTGTCAGAAAAGTACCTTAGAAACAGAGCCATATTCTAACTTTAGTTCATCTAGGGACACACTAGAATTTTATGTAGTGTTCCAATCAGTGCTAAGCCTTGAGGAATTGATGTACTTCTGACAAGTTCTACTAGCATTGTGCTTTAATAACATAGAAACAATACAAAATTTCTATTTGAATCCTGCTTTGGATGTTTAGGGTTCCTGTCCACACTCAAGGGCAAAGGTACATAGGTTGGCATTATAAATGGCATCATTTCTTATCAGACAGTAGTTTTTCACTCAGCTTAACCCAGACCCTCTAATTGTACCACTGCCTTCTGAATTACAGGTGTGATGAACCAAGGAGTGACCCCTATGGTCGGGACTCCAGCACCAGGTGGAAGTCCATATGGACAACAGGTGAGCTCCCCACCCACTCACGCCATTTATTTTCCTAGGACTCAACAGAATTTTAGTCATCTTCCTTCTTAGAACATGTGCAGAGTATCTTTTTGCCTCACCATGTAGTCCTGTGCTCTTTTAGGTGGGAGTTTTAGGACCTCCAGGGCAGCAGGCACCACCTCCATATCCCAGCCCACATCCAGCCGGCCCTCCTGTCATACAGCAGCCAACAACACCCATGTTTGTGGCTCCCCCTCCGAAGACCCAGCGGCTTCTCCACTCAGAGGCCTACCTGAAATACATCGAAGGACTCAGTGCTGAGTCCAGCAGCATTAGCAAGTGGGACCAAACTCTGGCAGGTAAAGAGTATATTTGTGAAATGCTTGCTTCCTCCTAGTCCTCTAGCTGCAGTTGGCTCTTGTACAGCAAACATCCCTTTTTATTATACCAGTAAAACAAGTCATACATCATAGAATGGTTTGGAGCTTCTTTGCATATTGACAGCACACTGAAAGTGGGGTTCTTAGACAAAATTCAAACCCTAGCTTTGTTATAAGCATCATCTTTTCAAGTATATTTTTAATTTTTTCAGTTATTTTTCAGATATTAGGTATTAGTGTAGATGTCAAATTTACTTTTTAAAAAATAGAAAAGTGTGTTTCCAGTAGCCTATCAAATTACTCATTTAGTTCAACAGACAATATATTTTTAGTACATACTGAAATAACTTACCTAGTTTGTGGAGAGGAAATCGGAAGTTTTTACTTGTTTCTAAACCCCTTGATAAAAGTAGAAGGTAAGTTTTTCCTTTTTTTCACATATTTACTTTTTTATTAACATTGAAGTAATTATTAAATGTTAGGGCACCTACAGTATTAATGATCAGATCATCTTTTAGTGCCAAATGAAATAAGAAATCTCCTTAGACATATTCTGGATCTAAAATTCACAATACTTAATAAATACTAAGTGTTTTGTGTTTTAGTAAACCTATCAGCCCTTAGAACTGAGGGGTACTTTGTCACCATAAAATTATAATTTGTGTCTCTCTCTGCACTTTAATTTTCAGCTCGAAGAAGGGATGTCCATTTGTCAAAAGAACAGGAAAGCCGTCTACCCTCTCACTGGCTCAAAAGTAAAGGAGCCCATACCACCATGGCAGATGCCCTCTGGCGCCTGCGGGATTTAATGCTTCGAGACACCCTTAATATTCGCCAAGCATACAATCTAGAAAATATTTAATCACATCATTATGTTTCTTTTATAGAAGCATAAGAAGTTGTGGAACAGTAGCCATTTTAGTTACTGGGGGTGGGGGGAAGGAACAAAGGATGGTAATTTTTATTGCATTTTACTGTACATCACAGGCCATTTTTATATAAGGACACTTTTAATAAGCTATTTCAATTGGTTTTGTTATATTAAGTTGACTTTATCAAATACACACTTTTTTTGCATATGTTTCCTTTGTTTAAAAACCAGTTTCATAATTGGTTCTATATGTAGACTTGGAGTTTTATCTTTTTACTTGTTGCCCTGGGACTTAAACCATCAAGGTTTTGTCTTGGCTTGAGGTTTTTGCTTTTTCTTTTGTTTTGGGGTTATTGTGTGTGTATGTGTATATATGTATATATATATATATAAACACATATATATATAAACATATATATATACACACACGCATATATATACATATATACATGTATATATATATATAAAACACACAAAATAAGAAAAAAAAACAGAGTTTACAGATTAGTTTAAGTTGACAATGAAATGTGAAGTTGGTCCTAGTTTACATCTTAGAGAGGGTAGTGTATATGTGTATGTTTCATGTGCCTGAATATATTAAGCCACTTTCTTGAAAAAGCTGTTCCTTACAGGGAAAGTAAAGTGCTTTATTTGAAAGGTTGTCATGTAGATTATAGATGTTTGACAGACATGGCACATTTGCTGTATTAACGCAAAGGTTCACTACAGAAATCTAAAATCAGTACTGTGCATTCATCTGCAGTTAGTATACCTCCTAGACACCTAGAGAGAAAGCAGTTTTTCTTGTGCTGAGTCAGATATCTGTGATGTCAGTGATTTTTGCAGGACCCTGAATTATATTTAGTCTTGGCAGGTAAGTTTAAGAATACTTTTGATCTGTTTATAATGAGTTCACAGTTTATGCCTATACAATATTAGAAGATTTTAATTTTAAATCTGTTACACTGAAAAACTGACGTTCATCTTGAAGAAAGCATTGAAGTATGTATGCATGGAGGGGATTTATTTTTAATCATAACATCTAACCTAAAGAAGGGAATGTGTAGTTGGATATGAGCTGCATCTTGAGCATAATTGTGAAAGGGTAGATTGCCTGCATATATGCAAGTATGTTATATTCTTTATTTTCTTATTATCAGTTGTGGCTTTTTTTTTTTTCCTTCTAAGTTTCAGGATTGTAATTCTCAACCAGAAATTTAATCCTTTCTGAAATATGTTTTTAAATGTAGCTTGTGCTTTTGAATTACAGAAGAGAATCATTATTTAAGAAAATGCTCACTTAGAAAGACCATTATGCATTCCAAACACTTTGGTTTGGTGACTTTCTTATATGGCCCTAGAATAAACATTTGGAGGCAGTGTATGACACTCAGATGGTAGGAAACTTCAAACATGGAACATTTCCCTTGGTGGTATGTTTTTTAAACCTACCTCATTGTAACAGGGTAGGTGTAGTGTGGTAGAGATTCTACTGCTCTTTGCTGAGAAAATTACTCAAAGGATACTTTTTTTTCCTTTTAATGTGTTGTGAATCAATACCCCTTTGTATAATTACCATACTCAATAAATCATGAGGGCAAAAGAGTATAGAATGGAAAAAAGTCTCTTGTATCTAGATACTTTTAAGTACAGGAGACCCTTGTAAACTAACTTAATTGCCATCAGTCAAGCACTGGATCTCAATTTGTATCAAGTATTTTAAATAATTTTAAAATTTAAAACAGGCATTTACAGTAGAATTGTCAGTACCTGATTGTTAAACTGAATCAGATAAATCTTCAGTTCCTGGTTATTTGACCACTGAATTATCATGGAATGTGTAATGCAATCAGATTCTTCTAGACATCCTTGAATTACACCAAAGAACCTGAAACTTAATTTTGGTTAAATTATTTATTTATTTCATGCATTCATTTTATTTCCCTTTTTAAGGTCTGGATGAGACTTCCTTGAGGAGCCTCTAAAAACTGTTTACTATGGGCCAGGGGCACTAGAAGCCAGAGCGCTCCTCCAGGCTCCTTTCCAGTGCCTTGGTACTATAGGAACCAAGAGCCAGCCAGGGGCTCCTTAAGGCAGTACAGAGCCAGTCCAAGGTGCCATTAGGCAGGCCCTAATTAAGTTTAAAAAAGAAAAAAAAAATATTTATTTTAGAATCATGTCTTTCTGTATACTAACTTGGAAAATATCAATATTTAGGATAGAAGATTTGAGGTCAGCCATCTTCAAAAAAAGAAAGAAAATTCTGACATAAGAAACTACAAATACACTGTACGTTTTTTTTCCATGAGTTTTAGGAACTATAGTCGTGTGGTTTAGAAAATATAATGGCCTAAATGTTTCAAAATGTAAGTTCCTATAGAGAAGAATTGTATTGAAGGGGTTTAGGTTTAAAATACAATGTCAGCCAAATGATTTAAAAGGCCACTGTTTTGTTTTCAAAAACCTCTTCCTTTGAGGTAGGATGCTTATTTGTGTAAAAATCCCCAAATTGGTGTTGATGACTTTCACCTTGAACCTTTCCAGACCTGATTAAAACTTGGTTTATTCTAATTTCTGTATTATATCCTCATCTGAGGTTTAAGTGGTAACTAGTCTTATAATGTGTATGTATCATATGTTTGTTCATCTAAAGCTTTTTAATCTAAATAAAAACAGAGTTTGCAAAGTGATTTGGATTAACCCGGTTTGGTGGTTCTGTTAAAGCTGTGTCAGACGTTAGTTTTGAGCAGACTGAAGAGAAGAACCCTGCAAGCCCTGATTTCATGCTGATGAGGATATGGCTGCCAGTTTAAAAGAATAGTGCTCTTCTGGTGGAGGTGAAAGTCAATGTGCAGACCCCCTGGTTGGGCGCCCAGGCTGTTACCATACAGAGCCACATGTAGTCATACTGCAGCCTGAAGTGCCCCACCCCTCTCAGGATCGGCAGCCTGGGCAGAAATGCGGGTTATAATTAAAACTTAGAACTTGTGACTAAGGGCAGAAGGTGAAGGAAGCATGTCCTCTATCAGAAAGCAGAATAACTCATTTCAAATAGTCAGCTTGTCTGTGGCCAGAAGAGACAGGTGGCCCAGGATGTGTCTTTGATGTGTTTCTAAGTTTTTAAAATGTGACTCTACTTTTAACAGAAAGTGTTGGTAAAATCAACCAGCCGTTTTCCTCTAACATCACTTTGCAAATCCCTGTGGTTATATTCTCCTGAGAATGTAATGCTGTACTGCCATCTATGCCCATGAAAATATTTTGAACAATCACTGATGTATAAACATCCCAGCTGAGCACTGTGAGCAAACAAATACTGCTAAATATTTCTCTCTTCCTTTTTAGTTTGGAAGTATGTTAGGTCAGCTGAATGAAAATTCAATACTGAACAAACTAATAGACTATTCCTTCCCCCTATTTTAGGTACTATTAGTCTTCATGTCTTGGGGGCTGTACTTAAATGTGTCAAGAAATTCCAAATTATGTGTGAAGTCTTAAGAACTAATACTGATTTACTAAGAGAGAAATTGCTTTGGAAAACACCATGGTCCAAGGGTACTTGGAAGTACTTATAAAAAATTCAAATACTCACAAAAGAGGTTAGTATGATTAAGTATAACATCAGTAATTTAGGTAAGGTTTCCAAAGTAGACCTGCTATTTGGACACAAATAACCCTCATTCATTATTTACTGTGTACCTAACTTATATATCCCCATCAATTCAGATGAGTAAAGTTGCAAAGCCCATGTTTATTTCCCAGCAGCACAGTGGAGGCAAATTTCTAGATATAAAGACTAAGTTCTGCATCATTCTTGAGAAGTGTTGTAGTTCTTAAAGTTTAAATTATTAAGCCAGGCACTGGTGGTCACATATGTAACTCTAGCTATTCGGGAGGCTAAGATCAGAAGGATCATGGTTTGAGGCCAGCCCAGGCAAATAGTTCTCAAGACCCCATCTCCAAAACCACCACAGCAAAATGGACTGAGGGTATTGCTCAAATGATAGTGTGCCTGGCCAAAGTTCAAACCCCAGTCCCACCCAAAAAAAAAAAAAAATCTATATATATATATATATATATATGCACATTTTTGCCTTGTAATTCACACTAGGGGGCACTGTCATTATATAATCACTGTTAAGGAACGTTGAATTTTGGGGCAGTTAAAATTCTCTTAAATAGTTCCACTGTCTGATTACTAGGGTAGTCACATTCCGAGTAGAAAGGTTAAAAAGGGGGTTTTTTTGGGAGGGGAGAGTAGATGGCTCAGTGGTAGAACATTTGCCTGGTATGTATTTAAGGTCCTGGGTTCAACTCCTAGCACTGCAAAAAAATTTTGAGAAAGTTAAAAGCCTGTACTTTAGTTAGCAAAGACATGTTCTTACTCATAGCATTCAAATGAAAGTGCTCTGAAAAATGTGTTTTACATTAAATACAATGGTTGCTTTTTCAGTCTATCTACCTTAAGATCAAGATGTTATCCTGGGCTGGTGGAGGGCTCAAGTGGTAGAGTGCCTGCCTAGCAAGTGGGAGGCCCAGAATTCAAACCCCAGTACTGTCCAAAAAAGTTATCCTGCCAACCAGGCATGGAAGTACACGCCTATGATCCCAGCTACTCAGGAGACAGAGGCAGGAGAATCTTGAGGTATAGGCCAGCCCAGTAAAACACAAACAAAAGGGCTGGAGGCATGACTTCAAGTGGTAGAGCACACACACACACACAAACACACACAAAAGATGGTATTTACCATTTTCAAAAGTTTATTATCCTTTCATAAAACTCTGATGGGCAAGCCAGGTCCTGGTGACTCACGCCTGTAATCCTAGCTACTCAGGAAGCAGAGATCAGGAGGATAGCAGTTCAAAACCCGCCTGAGCAAATAAGTCATAATATCCTATCTCAAAAAAACCCAATGGCTTAAGGTGTAGGCCCTGAGTTCAAACCCCAGTTTAAAAAAAAAAAAATGGTGGGAAACAAAATAGAAAGGAAGACCCTAGAGAAGGGTAACAGAATTTAGGTGAGGAGGCAGGGGCATGGGTCAGGGAACCACAGCAGAAACAAGCTGGCTCATGGTTTTAATTGTAAAAGGTATGACATATTTCTGTGTATCAAATACATTTCAACTTTAAACAGGGAGAAAGTGAGAGGGAACATCTAATTGAGAATCATACCATAACTTCTTATGCAGCAATAACCAATAATGTTTCTAAGATTAGGTTCACAACTCTAGATGACAAGTGGGCAGGGGATTATAGTGCAACAAATTCCTCTCTGTTGGTCATTACTGGCCTTCACACTCAAGCTTACTATATGTAGTTAATGCTCTGATGAGATCTGAGTTCGTTGGCTCTTTATTTACACTGAACTAGTTCTAACAGAAGTGGACAAACTTAGATTAGGGAAAGGTCTCTAGGAGAATGGGCTGGGAGCATGGATCCTTACTAGGTAGAGCGGCCCTGAGTTCAAACCCCCTAGTACCACCAAAAGAAAAAAGACAAGACAGGTTTATGGCAGAGATAACTAACTTGAGCATATCCTGGGTCCTTAAGCATCAGCTTGCTTATTTTTTCACAATAATTAAAAACTAGGCTGGCAAAGTGACTCAAATGGTAGAGCGCCTGCCTAGCAAGTATGAGACCCTGGCCCCAGTACCGCCAAAAAAAAGCTATTTTGAAACTTAGTCATCTTTAGAATGTAGTTTTTTGAGTTTTTTGTAGTGTTGGAATTCGAACTTTCTAGGCAGGCGCTTTACCACTTGAGCCCCCAGACTGGCCTGGACTGCAATCCTTCTATTTTTATGCTTCTCACACAGTTAAAACAGGCTAACGCCACCATGTTCAGCTCTTATTGGTTGAGATGGGGTCTTGCAAACCTTTTGCCCAAGCTGGCCTCAAAGCACAAACCTCTCAATCTCTGCCTTCTGAGTAGTTGGAATTACAGGCATAAGCCACTGCGCCTGGCATAGATTGTAGATATTCTGTTTGAAAACGTGTTGGATGTGGTTATCCAACCATGTAAAGATGTCTTTGCTTTTTCTACCAGTGACCCAAACTTTAGCTGGGTCAAATTGCCAAATCTTTTTCAATAGATTAAGCCTCTGATGTGACTTAAATCTGTGGTTATCTTCCACTGTGTAGATTTACTTTTTATGGAAGGAATAGTCTCTAGCAGCGTAATTATCATAAAGGGGTGTGAGTCATGGAGGTCCTACCCTTCTATGCAAGGGAGTTCACAAGAGCACTAGCATGAGCAATTTAGAATTAGTCAAGAATTCCTCCTACCCCAGCAAAAAGTAATTTGCATAACTGTCCTATTTTAGGTGATCTTGCAGAAGATCTTATTGTATGACCATGATTTAGTTTGAATTCTACAAAAAAAAAAAAAAAAGTAAGGTTATCATTTGTTGCTTTAAAACAACTTATTCAGTCTCAAAGCCTGGGGGTTGGGGGACCAGTTTTTTGGGGTTGGTGTTTTAGGAGGAAATAATTTTTTCACAAGTACTGTCCAAAAGTGACTTGAGAAATATTCAAGTAGAGACTGCAAAACTGAAAATTCTTTGCAAAGGAAGTTCTTGTAATACACAGCTGCTAAAGGACAAGCAGCTGAAGAGTATATTTTTTAAAGGAGCTGAAAACAATAGTGAAAATTCATACTCATTTTATTGACTGCTGACGTTCAGTTTCTGAAGCATCTTCCAGCCTTCTCTGATACTGTCTTTCTGAGGCTTTTCTACGGTAGACATCATCTGTATCAAACAAAAACTTTGCTTAAGGTGTTTAGAAAACTCAGACTTTTAGCAAACCATCCTGATGAGTAAAATTTATAAAAATACCCAGATCGGAGTAATTCAAATAATGGTCTATTTCTGTCACGTGTTTCTGGCTCTCAACAGTAATGTTTAACCCAATGCCAAAATAAACAATTTAAAAACAAAACAAGTTGAATGAGAACTATGTTAATGGAGTTCTAGACGTTAGCAGGATAAATACCAGCCTCTCCAAAGATAGGATCACGTCCTGGCACAAATTTTAGCACTGTTTTATGCCTTCCCTCACTTCCTTCTCCCCCATGATTCTCTTAACTAAAACCTGGCCCCTCGATGGCATTTCTTGCCCTGTGGTTCTCTAATGTTCCCTCCTCCATACCCCAAACCTCAGGGTAGGAGGGGAAGTCAGTTTCCTTGTGCTCAGCAGCTGCTTTTCTAGACTCTTGATTCTCTAACCTATGGTAAAGAAATCCTCTTCCTTTAAAAATCCTCTTCCTCAAGGGCTTATGCCATTTGACTATCACCATCTCTGCGCTGACACCTGCTCTCCATCATGCCCCTTCAGTCACTGAAAACACTGGCCGTTGGCTCAAGCTCCTTGCTCCATCATATGCCTTTTTTGAAAGCATTACCACTACCCTTATGGATGACACACTGGCCTCCTTCACCTCCCTGACTTTTCCAGTTACTTTCTGCTTGGACCACAACCTCTTTACCCTTTCAGCCCTCCTGACCTTAGAGTTTGCCAGCTTCTTCCCCAGGCCTTAGTCCCTTGTCTTCCCCTGTTCTCTCTTTCTGCCACACTAGCTGACCTCAATCTTTTTTTTTTTTTTTTTAGATGCTGGGGTTTCAACTCAGGTCCTGCACCTTGAACCAGCCCTTTTTTGTGAAAGGTTTTTTTGAGATAGGTCTTCTGAACTACTTGCCAGGGCTGGCTTTGGACTGGGATCTTCCTGATCTCTGCCTCCTGAGTAGCTAGGATTACAGGTGTGAGCTACCAGCATCCAGCAATATCTTACCTTCTTGACACACCCTCAAAACCCCAAACAGATTTATCCAACTTCCTACTCCATTTACCCTGCCTTGCGGTGCCTCTGCTGGGTCACAATCCAGTTTCTCAGCCATGACCCTTACCCTTCTTTATTCACCTTTGAATGACCATGAACTCTTACTACAGAGAAAAGTCATTGTAAAGAACTCTCTTGGAGCTCATTCCCAAGGTTACTCCTCCCACTCAACACTGATCCTATCCCCCTTCTCAAGGGTGAAGTTTCTGATCAGCATTTGCATATCCTTCAGTCTCTTAATCACAGGAAGTTATCTCCCCTTCACCCAGTGAAATTTCTTTACCCTCCTAGCTTCTGCAGTAACATTCCTTGTGTTCCTCCTTGCCTGTCTGGTCACTCCAAGTTTCCTTAAACATACTGGGGTTGGACTCACCAAAATTTGCCTATGAATGGTCCAGAAATCTAGATTTCAACTCCATAACTTTGAGATCTGTTTATCTCCACCCCTCCACATCCCAAACGGAGCCCAGGGTCACCCTGCCTGTGTTCCACACCTTTGTCCCACCTGTCCCATCAGAAGCCTTCATACCCCATCTCCTAATCACCTCCCTCCCCCACCCCTTGCAGGTGATGGAGCCCAGGCCCTACATAAGGAAAATGTACCACTGAACTACACCCCGCCCCAATGGTAATTATTTATGATTTGTCTTCTGAAGTAGAGGACCCTCTCTGCCTTGTTCATTAGATCCTCTCCTGGGCGGTCGTTAAATACTGAGTAGATAGAAAGAATCACTAACAAAAATGAGTTGGCAATTCACAAGTGATACTGTCTAAGGAGAGAGGCAAAACAATGCCAGGTGTTCTTTTCACAGTGCTGGGCATCTGACCTGGTGACAATAATCGCCCTATTAAAACGAGTAAGTAGCTAAGCCAGGGAGACCAGCGCCCTCCAGGGTTTGGCAGAAGACAGGCAGTTAGGAATTTCCAAGAATCCTTAGGATCCACCGCCTCTGTTGCAGTAAGCAATACTGTCACCGGAAAGGGTCAAGAGCAGGCTTGAGGGTAAGGCAGCCAGACTCTTCTCGAGCATGTGCCCTCCAAGTGCAGGGAAGGTGGAAGGGCGGGACGCTCACGTGTGCGGAGTACAAAAGAGCCCCGTGAGTCTCGAGCGAGTGTTGAACCAAAACTGCCAAATGAATGGACTGCACTCGCCCTTCCGACCAGAGTAAAAAGCAGCTCTGCGCTGAGTGGAGTCAGTATCTGCAATCTAATTCCCGCGGGGGAAAGGCCTGCCGGCTCGTGCCTTCCTCAAGGGAAACGGAGGCTACTGCGTCCCCACTTACAGAAGGTCTCCTGGCCCACGCGCACTTTAATCATGATCCACTCCATCGTTCCTCCCAGGACAAAAAAGAAGGGCAGGAACCTGTAGATTCCGAACCGCTGCTTCCCGGGCACCCGCTGCAGAACTCGCCTCACCTGGGCCCTGAAGAACATGCTCGACTGAAATCGTGGAGAAGACTACGGCGGAACCAGATACGACTGGAACGCCAGGATGCAGTCGAGGGAGGCCTGCCAGTCCTGGTTGTGTTTCGCAGCCGAACTAAGCGACCACAGCTGCGCGCCTCTGCCGGCCCCCGCGGACCTTGGCGAGCGGAAGTTGACCGCTTCACGCGTGGTCGGCTCCACCAATCAGAGTGAGGCGAAGTGCGCGGATCCGCTAATCAGAGTACTGTTTGAGTGCGCATGTTCCGTGAGGCTGAGCCGGCCTAAAGCAGCTGGCGCACGCGCTTCGGCTCTGGGGATGGGCACCGCCCGAGGGGCGGAGCCTCCAACGTGGCGTGGCCTGGCCCCGCCCTCGGTCTCCCTAGTGCTGTCCTGGGCTGGGAGTTGAGCGCCGCGCCCCCTACTCTGCCTCCGCCATCTTTTTTCCTAATACCCTGACCGAAGTCACAACCCTTAGTGAAGGACTAATGTTGTTCAGCACCATACTCTAAACTGCAATTCCGTGATGCTTTGTTTTTCTTCGGGGATGTAATCGGTGACCAGACTTCTAAAAATTTGATATGTATTGTTGAAAGCTGAACTTTTCATTTTCACAACAAAAGTCTCAGTGTCTCAGACAAAGCCTAAAATTATTACAATGCTATCCTATATGGGTACTTACTGTTATCCAGGCACTTGTGGGTGCTTTTTATGAATCGTCTTTTTTATCGCAATAATTGCAAAAGAGCACGATGGTGATGAATGTTGCTTTGTCAAACCACATCCCTCCTCCATAGGTACTCCCTTAGCTTCCCCCTTGTCAATTCTCTAACCCTTAAAAAGGGGGCCTTTTATTGATGCTGTGAGAATTTAGTGAGGTAAGAACTACTGACCACAACACCTGCAACATAGTAACTGATCAGTTAATGTTAGCTGTAAGAACCAGAGCCTTTACTCATATCCTTTCATCCTGCATCACTGCGCTTGCTGAAGATATCCATAAGGGTCATCACCCTTGTTACCTAGGGATAAAATAACTGGAGGAATAGTTTTGGAATGAGGAACATCTATGACAAGCTAAGACAATCAAATAAACGTCTATGACTATTTCCTGTTCACATGCTGGCTGTGGGCGGCCTTGGCTGTCTCCTTTACACCCATTCTGGAAAGCCGGGCAGGAAGTGGGCTTGCATACCACCTGGTGCTTGCTCCCTTTTCTCTTGGTGGTTCTGAGGGCTGGACCATGCAGGGCGTCCATGCTCCTGGACGAGGTTCACATATGCCAAGTCCCCAGTGCCTACCAGGCTCAATGGGACCTACAGAAACATAGCCATCCACAAGTCCATCTTTTGGTCTTGCGCCAGTGCCCTTCGCAGAATCTGGCACATTAGGTTCTCAGCCCAGGTGCAAGAGACCTTCAAAGTGCACACTGCACACAACCTTAAGCCCAGTCAGCCACCCGGGAAACAACATGCGCCCAGCGGGACCGCTCATCACCAACAAGGGCTGGCCTCCTCGCGACCCAGTGCACATCCTGGTACACCTGCAAGCTACAAAAGCTGATCTGGGTAGAAAAATTGAGGAAGAAAAGAGGAATTTCGTCGTAAGGTCCGGCGACATTGCTAAAACGGACAGCGGCATATCAGGAGGAGGCCTGCACTAGGCAAAGAGGAATTTGATGTAAGTTGGCCATTTGTGGTTCCTGGCCCACAGCCCCGCAGCGCACGCCCAACAGCCTCTCTCCAAGTTAGAAGAGAGCACCTGTGGCTAGGTATCGAGCGGCAAAAGAAGAGGCTGCCTCAGTGGTCTCAGCTGCCCTGCAGGTCCAGCAGTCTCACCTAGCGTGGGACTGGCATTGGGGAGCGCGCGGGAAAGGCTCTTTATTCGCGAGGTGAGTGAAGCGGACCGAACTCCGGTCAGCAGGCAGACAGACAGGCAGGCAGGGACAGGGGCAGGGGCACAGGACCGCCAGGCAGGAGGACTCGGGGACTATGCGGAGGCACTGGGATCAGGAGGACCCAGAAGCTGAGAGGAGGGACAAGAGGACCCCGGGAGCCGCGTGAAGCCGTGCGCTCCAGCCCTCTTCTCTCCACACCCCAGCCGTCCAGAGCCTCGCAGGAACGGCAGGTCTTAGGCTCTCCGACTTTTGAACGAGGGAGCAGACAAGGAGCCGCCATCGCCGCGGAGACGACCGAAAGAGGGACACAGAGCCTTGAGCCGCGGGAGGAACTGGGGGGAGGGGGTCTGGAGCCCGCCCTGCCGGGTCCCGGGGCCGCCCGCCCCCCGGGCCAAGTGGCGCACCCATTGGCCGGCCGGGCTCTGTGCGCCGCGCCCATTGGCCGGCCTCCGTGAGGAGCACGAGGCCACCGTGGCGGGCAGGCAGTCGGAGGGCGGCGGGCAGGCAGACGGGCGGAGGGCTGCGCGGGCGGCGCGCAGGGGGCATGGCGGGTGCGGGGCTGCGGACGGCCGCTCGGCGCTGGCTGCTGTGCGGAGGCCACGGTGGGCCACGAGCCGCGTCGTCCTCATCCTCCTGTCCTGGCTGCGGCCCGCCGGGTCCAGGCGCCCCCTGCCCTGGCGCCCCGCGCTCCACGCCCGCCCCGGCCCCTGCCCCTGCCCCCGCCCCCACCGACGGCGCGGAGCACAGTGCGCACCTGTGGGCTCGTTACCAGGACATGCGGAGACTGGTGCACGGTGGGTGAGCCTGGGTGGGCCGAGCGCAGGGGAGGCGTCTCCCGTGCGGCGGCGGACTGTTCGGGGTGCCACCCCCGAGCCATCTCGGGCGCCGCTTCGTAGGAAGCGCCTGGTGGGGCTGGCCAGAGCCTCAGAACCTGAGGCCCGGGACGCTTTTTGGAAGAGGTTCCAGCGAGTCGTCCCGGCTCCCGGGGAGGTTTGTGCCAGGTCTCGATCAGCAGGAGCTTGGAGTACCTGGAGTAGCCTCAGGCGAGTGCTGCCCTCCCAGGTCCTGCCTGCGGGGGGCAGCGGCGGAAACGCTCCCTACCCCTTGTTTTCTGCCGGCCCTTGTAGTGGGACTGCTGTGGACAAAGCCCGCGAGCAGTGCTCCAGGGACAGGCTCCTGGGATCCGCCTGATCTAAGAGGACACCAGAGGGGTTTTCGGGGACCTCTTGGTTTGGTCCTGGAGGTCCGGCGCACTTAGCAAGGGCTGGGAAGGCATTGGAGAAACAGACCGAGTCACCTGCTCCCCTGGAATCCTGAAGGGTTGGCTAGGGTTGCACAGGGAACCTGTCCTCCCCTACCTTCTTAATCCTTGTGCAAAATGAGCTCATATGGCCCAAGCTCCCTCCCAGAAGGCAGGCTGGGGCCAGAGGGGACACCTGAGAACCGAGAGTGCCGGAGGTCTGTCCATTTCTCTGGGTGGGACTAGTGGGGCCCTGCCTCTGCAGCAGAGAGGTGTGGTCTGGACCATGTCCCTATCACAGCCCCGCTGGATGGCCTTCAGGGCAAGCTTCACCCGCTAGGACCCTCAGGCATAAAACAATCTTGGGGCCCCTGTCACAGGACTGTGGTGATAACTCAGAAAGAGCCAGCTAAGAAGGGGTAGGAGAGCTCCTGGAGGAACCCAGAGGGGTGATCTGGTTTTCATTGTCTGGTAAGACAAAGTGGCCTGTCTAGAAGATTCCTGGACAAGGGGCTTCCACTCTAGTGTGGAGGCCTGGAGGATGGCCCGGACTCACCACCTGACAAGCTGAAGACAGAATAGTTAGGGCCTCTGAAGCCCTGGGGGTCCCGGGTTGAACTTGTCTCATGGAGGGGCAGGCTGGGGTGTTATTTAAGACCTCTTTGTTCTACTGTTCTACACCTGGAGAAGGCCCTCTGAGGAGCCTTGAGGGTGTGGGGGCTGGAAAGAGAAAGGCACATCTACTGGGCATTGTCCTCCAGGAACCTTCTGTGTTCCTAAATTCCTCTTGTACAAAGTCCTTGCCACCAACATGCCATACTGAGCACCACAGCGAGCTAACTTCTTGCCTCTAGGCATGGCCCTGCCCATCTGGCTAGGTTTTGTGAGGGAGTTTCTGGGCATTGAGGTAGGCCTCAGTGACCTCAAGTCAGCCCCTCACCCTAAGAGAGTGCAGCAAGGACCATCACCTCCCACCCACCTTGGCAGGCCAGACTGAGGAGAGTGTGATTAAGGCAGGTGCGGTGACCTGAATGTGTATCAGCTCAGTTGCCTACTGTGGGGTGGTTTGGAACAAATGACTTTATATCCCTGAATCTGTTTCTTCCCCTGGGCCAAGTGTGATTACCTCCCAGAATTGGTGAGGATTGAACAAGATGATCCCCTAGGTCTCCTGGCTGCAGGGAGAAGTTGGACCCGCAACCTGGAGGAGAAAAGGAAGAGGGTGGACAGTGCTGAGTCAGGGCACATCCTTTCCTGGCCCCATACCCCACCCCATGGAAGGAAGTGGGACCCTGCAGCAACCAGAGCTGTGGTCTTCTCAGTCCAGAGATGGAGCAACAAGGTCAGGCCCCGTGGGGGCCTATTTCCCCAGCCTGCTTTGCCCCTTGAAATACTGTCAAGAGCAGAGGTAATGCCTGGACTTAGCCATAATTCTGTACCAGAAAGGGACTGCACAGCCAAGTAGACGCCTCCCGCACTGAGGGGCTTCTGGACAGTGCACTGAGTCATAATCACAGTTGGTATTCAGCAATGCAGGGTCATGGGGAGTGTGAGAGCCAGCTAGGAGGGAGGCCTAGGGTTCTACTGACCCCAGGTGAGGTGCATCTTAGAAACAGCTCTCTAGAGAGCTGTCTGTGCACATCCAAGTGAAGTGTTCTGTCCACAGTCAGGGATCTGTGGAGCAGCTGCTCTGTCTGCTGGCCAGAGGCCACCAGAGGAACCAGCCACACCTGTTCCCACACCCACACCCTGCACTTGACTCCAAAGCAAGGCGAAGCCCTGTGTTCCAGTGGGGCCTTGGAGGCAAATGCTCTGGGCATGAGAGCACTCCAGCTTTAGGGAGGTGTCTGCCTTTGAGCACAGCAGCTAACAGACATGCTGTGAGGGGCTTCTACCTCTTGATTGGGATGGGTGTAGCTGAGAGAAGGATTCCCTGGAGGCTTGGACCCAGGCAGTGTCCTGTCTGCCCCTCTCTCCCTGCAACCTCTGCTCGGGAGTGACACCAGAAAACCAGTGACAGGTTGCTCAGGGCTTGGGAGGTATATCACCCATTTAATCCCACATGTGTGCAAGTACAGAGCAGGAATGCCACACAAAATAGATTGGTACAGTTTTTATTTCCCCTATAGAGATGAGGAAATAGGCCCAAGGACTTAGGTAACATTCCTGATTTCATCACCCTAATAAGAGAGACCCCAATCTGGCCTGGCTGACCTCATGATCCATGTCCTTGCCTTCACATCACCTTTTCCCAGCTACCTCCTCCAACCCCAGAGCCTTCTTGGCACAGTGCCCTGCTCAGCTTCTTGCTATGGGTCTGAGGGCCAACTTCAGCTGCTTGGGAGCAACCAGAGCTTAGGGTGGCCGTGACCACACCAGGGAACAGCCTGAGTAATGTCCCAGAACCCAACATCACACGTCCTGCTTGTCATAATTAGCAATGTTCCTGGCTTTAGCCAGGGAATTTCATTATGTGAGCTGGCAGACAGCTAAAATCTGATTAGATGGGCCTTGTTCCCAAGGCTGTGGCAGGTGTTCAGAGTTGGCATCCTGAGCGTCACACGGACTTCCCACCCCACTAATATTCTTCAGCCCCTAGTCAGACCAAGGCAGAGCCAGCACCCTCTGAGGTGGAGTCCTCAGTCCCCATATGCTGTCCCTCACAGGTATCCTTAAGGGGCTGAGGTGAAGCCAGTGGACAGGTGAGAAGGGGCAAGGGACCAACAGAGGTGCTCTGGAACAGGTTTTGAGTAGGCATTTTGAGCTCAGAATGAGTTGGTGGAGTGGCTCAAATGGTAGAGTGCCTGCCTAGCAAGCATGAGGCCCTGAGTTCAAGCCCCAGTACCACCAAAAAAAAAAAAAAAAGTTACAGCTGAGGCCAGATTGAGGAGTTGACTCACTGCCTGGCTGAGGGTTGCCATCAGCCACCTATCTGATGGGCCATAGTGATAAGAGCCTGAGACAACACAGGTTCAGTGTACCTAGGGGGCTGCTACTGAAGGGATAACCCAGGCAAGGTATAATAGTATAACCATGAGGAGGAGCTCCAGCCATGGGCTTGGCTCAGTACCAGCTCTGCCTCACCCCAAGCCCATTGACTCTGGGCAAGTGCCCTCTCTTTAAGCCTGTTTTGTGCCTGTGCAGCATTGAGCTAAGATTTGCCTCTGCCATGACCATCAGCCCCATGGTGCTGCCTCCTTACATCCCCTTCCTCTAGACCTTCTGCCCCCTGAGATCTGCAGCCTTCTGAACCCAGCAGCCATCTACGCCAACAATGAGATCAGCCTGCGTGATGTCGAGGTCTACGGCTTCGACTATGACTACACACTGGCCCAGTACGCAGATGCATTGCACCCTGAGATCTTCAATGCTGCCCGGGACATCCTGATCGAGCACTACAAGGTGAGTCTCACCAGGCTCTGGAGGCTGCGGGGCCCATCCTGGGCTGAGCCCAGGACTCCTGGCGCCCTGGTCTGAGGCCTGGCCTGCTTTTGCCCAACAGTACCCAGAAGGGATTCGGAAGTATGATTACAACCCCAGCTTTGCCATCCGTGGCCTCCACTATGACATTCAGAAGGTGAGCGACTGGATACATACCAGGGCTACTTCCTTAACCTCCCTCTCTCCTAAAAGAGGTCTCCTCATCTGTCCACCTGTTGGTCTCAAAGCGGTAGCTTCCTTTTGGTATGCGCCTGATCCCTTGGAGTCCAGAGGCATCTGTGGTATGGGGGATGGAATAGGCTGGCTCAGGGCCAATGATGGAAAGTACCTCCTCACCCCTGGGTTCCCCCAGAGCCTTCTGATGAAGATTGACGCCTTCCATTATGTGCAACTGGGAACAGCCTACAGGTCAGTGCTGTCTCTGCTCCATCCCACCCCTGCCCCCATCCTGCTACTGCCTGGGCTCAAACTGAGGGTGTCTGTGCCCCCTACTCAGGGGCCTCCAGCCTGTGCCAGATGAGGAGGTGATCGACCTATACGGGGGCACCCAGCACATCCCACTGTACCAGATGAGTGGCTTCTATGGCAAGGTACTCTCTGTGCCCACTGCTGCACAGAGCAGTCCTGATCAGTGATCTCATGATGGGTGCTGGCTCCCTGGGAAACAATGCCCACACTCTAGTGGCCAGCCCTGGCCCATAGGCCATGCCCTTTACCAGTGTCCTAAGGCATATCTGGAGCCCTTAATCTCCAGTGCTGGGAGTGGTGGGGCTAGAGGGATGACTGAAACATGGCCTCCTCCCCAGGGCCCTTCCATCAAGCAGTTCATGGACATCTTCTCACTGCCAGAGATGGCACTGCTGTCCTGTGTGGTGGATCACTTCCTGGGCCACGGTCTGGAGTTTGACCAAGCACACCTCTATAAGGACGTGACGGTGAGGATGCTGGGCCTGCCTCCTGGATGGCAGGAAGGTGAAGTCTAGCTACAACAGGGCAGGCCTTCCTGGGGCCCACTGAGCCTTCACTGTGTGCCTCTGCTTCTCCCAGGATGCCATCCGAGATGTGCATGTGAAGGGCCTCATGTACCAGTGGATTGAGCAAGACATGGGTAAGGGTGGACAGTAGCCCTATCACACATGGCCTGCCTGAGTAAGGGCCAGGACTGTCCTCACAGGCTCATCTTCCCCCTCAGAGAAGTACATCCTGAGAGGAGATGAAACATTTGCAGTCCTGAACCGCCTGGTAGCCCATGGAAAACAGCTGTTCCTCATTACCAACAGTCCTTTCAGCTTTGTGTGAGTTCAGCCCCCTGTGGGAGGAGGGGTGGATGGGGTGGGCAAAAGCATACCACCCTCAGACCACTGAAGCCAGTGCAACCTCTGCGCAGGGATAAGGGCATGCGGCACATGGTGGGTCCTGATTGGCGCCAGCTCTTCGATGTGGTCATTGTCCAGGCAGACAAGCCCAGCTTTTTCACTGATCGTCGCAAGTATGGTCCTCGAAGGGGCTGTGGACTTGGAAGGGGGTGGAGGCCCTACCTCAGTAAAGGGAATCGGGCACAAGGCCAGATTGGCCTTTGCTCACCACTCTTGCTTAGGATGAGGACACCCTCTTATTGGTGTGCACTTGAATGGCTGGGCCTCTTCAGGGGAGAAGAGGGAGGTACTCAGCCAATGGCCCTGTCACAGACTGGAATTTACCCTCACCCAGGCCTTTCCGAAAACTGGATGAGAAGGGCTCACTCCACTGGGACCGGATCACCCGTCTGGAAAAGGGCAAGATCTATCGTCAGGTGAGTGCTATCTGGGGAGAGGTAACACCTGGAAGGCACAGGGACTAACCATAGCCTCCAGGGAGGCAGCACAGCCTTACACTGAGGGACTGGAGCCAGCAGCCACCAGGACAGGGCTGCTAAGGAGCAACTCTGGGCAGTGTGGAGTCTCTGGGTCACGCTGCCTGGGTTTGAACTCTAGCTCTACTCAATAGCAGAGGAGGAGCCTGGCCTAGTAACCTCTAAGCCTTGTTTTCCTCCTTTGCGAAAGAAGTATAATGCTCTGCTTGAGTTGAGGTATAAAGCCCTTAGAATGTCCTGCAGTTGCTAAGTACCAGTGAATGGCACTGTGACTAGTAGGGGCTGAACACTGCTGCAGGCAGAATCAGCCTGGTTGGGGACCCTCCAGGCCAATGGAGGAGACATCTCATGGACGCTGAGGATATGACCCCCTGCCTGTCTGGCTAGGAAGATAAGAGGGGCTAGGTTAGGGCATTGAGTGGCCATGAGAAGGAGGTGATTAAGGCACTTGGCCCTGGCTGGAATGTAGAAATCTTAACTGAGCTGGGCTTTGTAGTGGGGGGTGAGTGTTCCCAGAGGCCTTGGGCCTGGGGGGAAGCCAGCCATAGACCGGTGTTGGGTGCCCAGGCTTGGCCTACAGACAGTATTCCCACTCCTGCCCTGCTGCACCCAACTCTCCACATCCCATCAGGCACAGGCTCACCCCCTTGGCTCTGAGGGTGATGTTCTCCCTTCTCTCGGTATCTGGCTGTAGCCCACAGCAGGTACCTTTGTAGAAAGGTGACTTTCTTCCTTACAAGCTGTTCAGCTCTTCTTTATGTCTCACATTTTGAAGTTTTCCTGTACAGAATAAGATCCTGCTTGTTTGTGGGAGCCTTCCCCTAAGTTCCCTTTCTCTGCCCCTCTGGAGTCTCTCTTGATCCAGGAGAGCATCCTCAATGCCCTCTCTGTCATATTTCTTCATTGGCTCCCCACTTCTGAGTTCTTCCACAACCACCTTTCCCTACTGTTCCTACCTTTCTGAGGCTTTGCCAGGTGTGCATTCTTTATCCTCTGGTGGGAGCACCTGCCCCTGTTGGCTGCTTCACTTCTAGCTCTGGCACTTCCATTTCTGCCCATCCCTCCCCACACACACACCCGGGAGCTTCCGCAGTTATGTTTGGGCTTGGCTGAGTGTTTCCATCTCTCTTGGCTTTGGAGCAGGAGAAGCATGTGGGCTGTCAGTGAGCTCTGCCATTGGTCTGCTGGGCCCCTTTGGGTCGGGGCTGTGGCAGCCACCAAGGACTTTGTGAGAAACAGATCACAGAGAGAGGCCGAAAGAGGGACTCAGCCTGGGTTGGGTGTGAGGCAACAGGGAGGGAGGCCTTTGAGGGCTATAGTGCAGTGAGGCCACGGGAAAGGGCAGCCCGGCATCCGGCTGGGTTTGGCCGCCTCTGGGGATTTGGGAGGGTTGGTGGAGTTCTTCATAGCTGAGGGAGTCCATGAAGAGGTCAGGGAAGTGCCCAAGGCACCTCAAGAACTAGATGGGGTTGTAGAAGGGGCAGAAGATGCACCCACCCTGTGTTGAGCAGGGCCTTGGTGGTGCACTTGAAGGTGAGCAGCCCTGTGGGCACAGTTGGTTCAGCAGTGCCTCTCTCCACTCCCTAGGGAAACCTGTTTGACTTCCTGCGTCTGACAGAATGGCGAGGCCCACGAGTGCTCTACTTTGGTGACCATCTCTACAGTGACCTAGCGGTGAGGGAGGCAGGACTACAGTGGGGGAGGGAAGGAAGCCCTCCCAGCTGGTGCTAAGGCCCATCCTACCCTCCACCCACCAGGATCTCATGCTGCGACATGGATGGCGCACAGGCGCCATCATCCCCGAGCTGGAGCGAGAGATCCGGATCATCAACACAGAGCAGTATATGCACTCGCTGACCTGGCAGCAGGCACTCACGGGGCTGTTAGAGCGAATGCAGGTGCAGGGGCAGTGGGAGTGGTGGGCTCCTGTGGGGAGGGGCTGGTGCTGCAGCCTCATGGGCACACACACCCCGTTGTTTCCCCAGACCTATCAGGATGCAGAGTCAAGGCAGGTGCTAGCTGCCTGGATGAAGGAGCGGCAAGAGCTGAGGTAAGCGGGGAAGAGGACAGGACCGGAATGCTATCATGGCCCTTCTTTTGCCTGTCCTTCACACCCACGTCTCCTCCTCAGGTGCATCACCAAGGCCCTGTTCAACGCTCAGTTTGGGAGCATCTTCCGCACCTTCCACAACCCCACCTATTTCTCAAGACGCCTTGTGCGCTTCTCTGACCTCTACATGGCCTCCCTCAGTTGTCTGCTCAACTACCGCGTGGACTTCACCTTCTACCCACGCCGCACACCCCTGCAGCATGAGGCACCCCTCTGGATGGACCAGCTCTGCACCGGCTGCATGAAGACACCCTTCCTTGGAGATATGGCCCACATCCGCTGAAGGCACCTTTATTGTCCATGACAAACCCCCTCAGTTCCTCCAGTGGCATCCACTCTGGGCAACCATGAGACAAGCAATAAAAGTGGTCTTCTTCGTCCATGTGCCATTGCTCACTTGACTGCAAGGATTCTCTGGGTATCAGGGAAGTCCTCCTCCATGAGCGAGTCCTGGGAGACAGAGGCCATTTGCAACAGGACAAGACTAGGCCCAGGTCCCCTTCCACAGCCTCCTGTCCCCACCCCCACTCACATCGAAAGGCTCACAAAAGGCATCATGGCTGCCAAAGACAGGGTTGGGGACAGAGACCAGGGTTGGGCTAGTCCCTTGTTGCCACGGAGAGAAGTCATCATCGGCATCATCTTCTGCCTGGAAGAAGAGGAGTGAGGGGCCTCCAACAAGATTGATGGGCCTCCAACAAGATTGATGGGCCCTGTATCCCACCTGTCCCAAGCCTACCTGGAAGGCAGAGAAGCCAAAGCCTGCAGGCTTGCTTCGGGCACGCAGGTAGAGGGCTCCAGACACCAACCCAAGCAGTGTTCCAGCAGCTACCACAGCCCCCACACTTGTTGCAACAGGTGGAGCCTCAGGTGCCAGAAATGCCCCCTACAAGCAAGGAGAGCATCAAGGACCTGGCCAGAGCTGTACCCTCACCCCTTGGTGCTCTACCTCCCCTTTCCCTGGACTCACGGTCTGTGGGGGTGCGAGGAGGGGGCTGGCCAGAACATGGATGATACCATTGACAGCCATGATGTCCCACATGATGACATGGCTAACCACAACTGCTCCTGGGGCCTGCAGGGAGACCAGAGTGAGTTCCCGAAGGTGAGTGAGGGCCAAGCCAAGGGTAGGGGCAGAGGCCAGTCTTACCACCAGGGCCCCAGAACTGTTCTCGGGGCTCAAGTCACTGATGATAAGGCTGAGACCTGAATGGGCAGGGAGCAAGGTCCCCTGGCTGGCATTGGCGCTCAGGAAGGTAGCATTGGAAGCATGCAGCTCCAGGTCTGGGCCACTCAGTGTCTAGGCAGAGCAAGCTTGGTTCAGTTAGGCCAGCTGGAGGGAGCCAACCAAGCCGTACTATTTCCACACCCTTGCTCTTACCGTATTGTCTACAAAGCCTTCATTAACAGGGACAAAGAGTGTCTTGTAGGTGAGCTCATCATCTAAGAAGTCCAGGAAGTCGAGACCCCGCTGGGTGGCGTTGGCATAGCTCAGTAGCATCTAGTAGGGTGGGGAAACAGGGCTGTGGGCAAGCTCTCTTTCTGGGGATCCTACCCCCCTACCCCTGAGGCTGGGCCTCATGCACACCCCATAGAAGGTGGAGAAGTTGGCAGTGGCAGCCAGCACGTCAAGCAGCTTCCCATTGCACACGCTGATTCCATCACCCACAAAACCGACCCGACAACTGCAAGCCACATCTGCAGAAAAGGCAGGTCAGTGGCTCAGTGGGTTGGTGAGAAAGGAACAGAACAGGAAGTGGGGCACGGTGGGGTGCACACACCTTGCACACGGTAGCAGTAGGCATCCCAATGCTCTGAGAGGTTCTTACGGACACCCAAGCTGACTACACCTACCCGACCATCACCACAGTCTGCTGCAGGAAAGACGACAGGGTGGGCAGCAGAACCATTGGCCAGCCAGCCCACGAGGCAGAGGTGGAAGCCCAGCTGTAGGAGCAGTAGGAGATACTCAGATGTAAGGCCTGACTCTAAGGACCCCTGGAGGCTTGGCTCCAACTCCTGAGCCCCACGTACCTGCTGGGCAGCAGACAGCTGAGGAAGTGTAGCAAGGACACCTCCCTGGGTCCCACATGCCACCTCAGCCTCTAAGAAGGTCAGGCCATAAGGGCCACTGCTGGCCTGGAGGTGGAAGACACCTGCCCGCTTCTCTGCAGGAAGGAAGGTATAGGATCAGCCAACTGGCACCCAGGAGCAAAGCAGGGTCTTGGGAGCAGGTGTGGCAACTCACCCTGGAAATGTAGGTCTGTGCACACGGCATCCGCATGGCAGGGTGGTGGCTGGTCCAGGCAGCGGTCCACGGGTGGCTCAGGCTCCTCCAGACACTGCAGTCCGTCACCCACGTAGCCTACATGGCACTCACAGCGCCGTGTGTTCTGGTGGCAGGGAGAATAGTGGGCACCCTGTAGAGACCAAGGAGTGAGCCCATGGGACCGCCCCGGCCTGGCTGCTTACCCCACCTGCTTACCGGGCCAGTGTTCAGACAGTCAGCATGTTCACTGCAGCCCCCACGGTGGCTGTCCAAGCAGGGGTTCCGGGCCCGGCAGTTCCAGCCATCACCCTCATAGTTGGGCAGACAAGCACAGGTGACCACTGTGCCTACTTGGCTACAGTTGGCATGCTCACTGCAGCCGCCATGCCCCTTCTGGCACAGGTCCACCACTGGGGGCAGGAAGGAGTGGCTGAACCAAGTGACTGAGGAGGTCAGTAGCCTCCCACCTGCACAGCCACCTGCTTACCTGTGCACACACGGCCATCACCTTCATAGCCCAGGCTGCACTCACAGCTGTTGCCCGCACGACACATGGCCTGGGGTGCACAGGGTGGGGTGCACACAGACTGCAGCTCTGTCCCCCATCCCACATGAACAGGTCAGTAGCTGGTCTCCACCTTCCCACCCTACCTCAGTGCTTGTACCTGAGTGGGTAGTGGGGACATGCACCCATGGTGTGTGCAAGTGTGCAGCATAAGCGCAAGGGCCACTCACCCAGCTGCACCTCACAGTGTGGCCCAGTCCAGCCTTCATCACAGAAACAGGAGCCAGAGCCTCCAAGGCCGTCATCACAGTGACCATGGGAACTGCAGCGGCAGGCTGGGGAGAGGGACAGGCAGGAAGGTAAAGGTTGGCACACTGGCCAGAGGGAGTGGGGCAGGGCAGGGATGGCCTACCTTGGCAATGGAGTCCAAAGGCACCCGGGGCACAGAGTTCACAGGCTGTTCCAGCAAAACCTGAACGGCACTGACACTGCCCACTGCCACTCATACCATCCAGGCACACACCATGGTCACTGCAGGGGCTGCTGGGACCACCAGGGCAAGCTAGGGGGTAGAGTGGGAGAAGTGAAGTTGACCAGGGAATCATCAGGACACCCATACATGCAGCCCAGCTCTGTCATCTGTCTGCAACCTAGTGGTGCTCTTCAAGGAGTACCAGTTCCATGGCCCCAGACTCCTGAGAACCCACCAAGCACAGAGAACAGCCAGACCATCCAGTGCTTCCCCCTCAACACACTTGTCCCACCCTGGGGTATCCCAATACCCTTTCTCAGGAACCAACTTGAGCCTTTCCCTTAGCTACCTTGGCAGTCACTGCCATAGTGACCAGGACAGCAGCTGGGCTTCCAGTTAGTGGTGACACAGTTGCGGTGGCAGCCCCTGCCCAGGCGTTGGGGCTGGCTCCAGAGGCTGGGCCGTACCCACACACTGCGAAGTGCCAAGGAACCCAGAGGAGGGGTTGTCCAGAACTTGGAGTAGTAGCGCCAGCAGGCCTCAGGGCTGCCCTGGCCCAAGAGGAATCAGACCACAGCCAGCCTGAGCTTGGTGGTTTTTGGCCCCTGCCCAACCCCCAGCTCAGCCTTAGCCCCTTACCTGCTCCTTCGATCCCTCAGGACAGGGCGGCTCCAGCCCACAGATGCTACAAGTCTTCTGGAAGGGATAGAAGCCAATACCACGAAGTCAGGTAGACAGACAGGACAGGGAGCCCTGCCCATCTACATAAGGCGTCCTCACCAGTCGCAGTGGCCGGGTCTCAAAGCGATCACAGCGAGCACCAAGGCCAGGTGGCTCCAGCAGCTGGTCAATGCCATAGGCCAGGCCACCTTCAAAGGGCAAGTGCCGCTGCACAATGTGGGCGTCATCCTCGCCCACCATAAGCTCACCCTGCAGAGGATGTAGAGTACATGGGGGTCGTTCGTGGGCACTAAAGTTCCTCACTGTCCCTCCTGCGGCCCTCATCCAAGCCCTCTTCCCAGACTCACTGGCCGGACCCGACTGCAGGAGAAGGAGATGGGAGTCCCGTGCATGGTTCGGAGTGGGCCCAGGTTGGGTAAATCAGCTGCCAAAGCCTGAACAAATGTAGCCACGATTGGAGCTGGGTAGGCAGTCTAAGCTGCAGGTAGAGGCAGCCAATGACTGAAGATGTACCCACCTCAACATTGCGTATCACATGGCCCCGCAGAATGGCTGACAGCTTGTCACGGTGGTCCTCATGGTACAGCCAGGCCTGCCGGTCAGGAGGTAGGGTTTGCAGGGCAGAATCTGTGGGCCACAGCATTGTGAAGGGCTGATGGGAAGCATCTCGAAGCATAGGCAGGAGGCCAGCCGTCTGGTGGGTGGGAGCAAGAGGTATGGATCACAGAGACCAGGAAGGGACTCCAGAGACCCAGGCTTAGGCAGCCTTCCCAGTAGCTACATTCATCCCAGGATGACAGTGGTCCCTCCTTATCTGCAGGGGATACATCCCATGGCCCCCAGTGGATGCCTGGAATCATGAATAGTACTGGAACCTATATATTTTTTCCTATACCTATGATAGGGTTTCATTTGTCAAGTAAGCACAGTAAGAGATTAACAATAGAGCAATGGTAACAATAAGCTGTGATAAATTACTTAAAACTTATTGGACTGGAGGCATGGCTTAACCCGTTGAATGCTTACTTTGCAAGGATGAAACCCTGAGTTCAAACCCCAGTACCACCACAAAAAAAAAAAAAAAAAAACCTTGTGAGTTATTTGGGGGGTTTTCCATTTAATAGTTTCAGACTGTAGAAAGATCATGTCTAAGGGGGACTCTTGTTCATGGGAACGTTTGCAGGGATGAAATTGTGCACAAAGACTTAAATGACTACACACTCGTCAGGTCTGCAAGCTCACATAGGCACAGTGTGCCCACACTGGGAGGCTCATGCACACAGACGTGGCCTATTTGGACAAGGGCCTAGTCACACAGGCACCTTTACAGGGGAAGTGAAGCATACACACTGTTGCACACACATGCACACTGACACGGCCATATGCGTAGGAGTGGTACCGTCACAAGGTGGCTGAAGATCTTGTACCCGAAGCTCTCCGCTGCCATAGTCACATTTCTCTGGGGAAAGGCACTCATAAGCAACAAGGTCAGGTGGGAAGGGAGGATCCCAGGCTCATGCCCAGTCATACCCGAGGAGCTGGGGTAGCGTCAGCCTCCCAGTGTAGTACATCTGGTGGCAGCAGGACACGGTCAATGAAGTGCAGGACACCATTCACTGCCTCATGGTCGCTGCTCACTATGCGAGCAAAGTCATTGAGGTATATGCTGCCCTGGGGGTGGGCACGGAGTGAATGAAGCAGATTGGTGGGGTGCTTGAAGAGCTATGGGTGAGATCTGGACAGGAGTCAAGGCAATCTCAAACACGCCTTAGTCTTAGCTAGGGACTGTGGGAGCAGGGCACTAGTGCCAGCATGGCTTGGGAATCCCAGGTTTGGAAACCCAGATTGTGGGCAAGATGCAGACAGGCCTCATCTCCCTCTCACTGTAGTACTCCTCAGGCTGGGTCTTAAATGCATGGAGGCAGAGGCTAGTCTTGAGTGGACCTGAGTTCTGGGCCTGAGGCAGGGGTGCTGGGCTCACCTCCCTCTCGCTGAAGCGCAGTGAGTGTCCTGAGAGTGCTGTGGCATATCCCTCATCCAGCATCTCCTGGCTCCGAAGCTGCCGGCAGCCAACCACATGGTAGCGAAACACAAGCTGACGATGCGCACGAATCCTAGCCAGCTCGTCCTAGGTGGAATCGTGAGGGGAATGGGAACCCCCTAGTTGTTGTCTCTGCCCATGTAGTGCCCACCACCAGAGTGCTTATCTCCCCGCAGCTGTGTACCTGTGACAGGTTGGTCATCAGATCTGCATGCGGTACGAAGATTGTGAAAGGCCCATTACCCTTGAGCTCCTTGTATTCCTGGGGGATGGGGGACAGTTGAATGGAAAAAGAGCAACCTGGGACCAATTTGGGGCTTCCATGGGTCTTCTGGAAAGACTTGAGGCCAGACTGACTACTCAACTCCATGATCAGAGGCAAGTGGGACCTGCAGGTCACAAAGGCTCCAGGCTTGTTACTTACCAGGAGGTGGAGGCTGAAGAATGAGGCATGCTTGTCCCGAAGGAGTTCCTGGGGGATTGAGGATCAGTTCAGATTTTGTATGGCTACTATTCAGGGGCTGGTGCCTGTTCCAGCACCTGTAGCCCAAGAGCTGGCCAAGGTAGAGATGAGGAAAGGAAAGCCAGGGTAATCTGAGCTGGGGTCAGGATTAATTTCATGTGTCATAGCTGAAGTTAGAACTAGGAAAAGTCAGGGATCGCGTCCAGGGTTGCAGTCGAGGCAAGGATCAGGATCAAAACTGGGATCTTAGCCAAGATCACAGTTCAGGCCCATGGGGCATAACTAAAATCAACTAAGGGATCAGACCTGAGCATCATTACCAGGCCAACTCGGGCACGGCAGGTGAATCCGTCTCCCACAGTGTGGGCTGTGTCACAGGTGCATGTCCTCTGGCCATCCCCTGAACTTTTGCACACGGCATAAGGGCTGCAGCCTCCATTATTCTGTACCGGGGACAGGAGAGAGAGAGAGGTATCAGTAGTGTCCCCTGCCCTGGGGAAAGAGACCACAAAGGTCCCTACCCAGCCCCCAAAGCCCTATTTCTGACCAAACTTGAGTTAGAGAAAGGAGGCCCACCCTACAGAAGTCCTTGGTAACCTCCTGGGCAGGGGTGTTGCTTCCTGCCTTAGTCACCTCTGTGAAATGTGGCAGTAGGGGAGCCTGACCTGGGAACAGAGGTCCAGAAGGTCACAGGTCTGAATGCCATCACCACTGTAGCCCTCGCGGCAGCTGCAGGAGACCTGTCCCAAATCCTGATCAATGGGGCTGCCAGGGGCCAAGAGCTGCCAGCACCCTGGACAGAATCATCATCCTCCACCCGACTCTCTTCCAGGCCTGGTCTGAAAGGAGGCCCCACCCACTGGGAAGGGCACAGCTCTACCCCGCTAACCTGCTGAGGTCCTGTAGGGATGCAATCAGCATGAATGTGGCAACCCCCATGGTGGATGAGACAGGCATTAGTTTCTGGGGAAAAACACTGGGGTAAGAAATGGTCCTTGAAGGCCGTTCCATCATCTCTCCATCTGCACCTCCAGTTGCTCATCCCCTCCCCTCTGTGGGTTCCCAGTCCCCACACCACATGTGCCCCTCAACACTTCCTTGTCTGCCTCAGATCACTAAAACTAGACCCTCCAGTCCCACACGCATCCTGGTTGGGGGCCCCGGTCTCACCCTGGCACAGCTGCCCATCGCCTGTGTAGCCATCACGGCAGGTACACGTCCGCTGTCCAGGTGCCACCTTGGTGCAGTTGGCATGAGGGGAGCAACCCCCATGGTCATGGGCACAAGGGTCCACCTCTAGGGTTAGATGGTTCCAGAGAGTTGTGAAGAGCAGGAGAGGGGGATAGGAAAGGAGGGCATGAGAGAAAGGAACACATCAGAGAGCTAAGACCCAAGACGGGACAGCAGTGAGGCTCTGTGGGAACAACCACCCCCAACATCTCAAAGGAGAGCCCAAGGCAGCCACGTGGCAGGACCTGAACAGTAGCTGCCGTTGCCTGAGTATCCTGCAGCACAGATGCAGACAGCAGCTCCAGCCGAGTCCTGTACACAGCTGGGAGGGACGGCAGCAGCTCAGCCTGTGCCTGGCCTGCACTGCCTTCAGTCCCCCACCACTTTCCCAGGTTGAGCTCACTCACTTGGCATTAGGGTCACAGTTCTTGAGACACTGAGGGCTAGAGATTTCTGAGGGTGGGAAGAGAGTTCTGGTCATTCAGACCCAGAATTGCCTCCCCGTCATCACTCACCCCCACTCCCCGGAACCCACTCACTCTGGTCACAGTGGAGACCCTGCCAGCCCACGTTACAGACACAACTCCCATCACCTCGCAGGCCCTCCTGGCACAGCCCGTGGGCACAGTCACACACTGTGAGTGGGATAAGACAGGAAAGGGTTAATGCCATGCCTAACCCCTGCCCCTGCCAGGATGTCCAGTCTGCTCTGCTCTCCAAGGCACCACCATGCTTCCCTTCCCAAGCCTCACCTCCAGTGCAGGTAGGCCCGTAGCGGCCCAGTTCACACATCTCACAGGCTGTTCCATGAAAGCCCTCATGGCAGCGGCACTCCCCACTGCCCAGGAGCCTGTCCTGGCACTGCCCGTGGCCTGAGCACACACCTCCCACACCCCCTGGGCACGGCTCACACAGCATGCCAAAGAATCCGGGGCAGCAGTCGGGCACCTGAAGGAGGATGGAAAGGAAGGAGAGGCCCAGCATAGGCCAGAATGGTGTCTGGGACAAGGGAGAAGTTGGGGGCAGAGACAGTAGCACAAAGCACCTTGGAACCACAGACCCGGGGATGGGTAGATACAGAGGTACAGAGAATGTCTTCTACAGCTCTCCCCTGGCAAGAGTGGGGAAGCTGGCTCAAATAGGAGGTCTAACCCAGATGGATCCCACAGTGAGGAGCAGAGCCAGGCCTGGTTGCCACTCTGACTTGAGGCGAGCTCCCTTCTCTCCCCTTCCCTTCCTCAAGCTACCCTTGCTTTGCTGGCCTCACCCAAGGCTCAGCCCTGACTCTGCCCTTGAAATCCAGTACAGAAATCATCCCCCCGTCACACAAGGGCTCCCTTTCCCACCTATTCTTCCCTGGCCAAAGCCTTTGAATGGAGTGGGGACGCTTCAGAGCAAACCTGAATCTTCTTGACACAGGTGTAAGAACAGCCTCTAGAGAAAGAGATGCCAGATCTGTAGACACAGCTCTTCCTGGGTGTGTCCTAGAAATGAGACAGGCAGAAGTCAGCCAGTGGCTTGGGCAGGGCCAGGTCAGTGACTAGGGAGGTCGACAAAGGGGCTTCAGGTATCAGAGTGAGAGAAGGGCTGGCGCTGGGGGCTGGAGCTCCTTGGGAGGAGCGAGGGCAGAGCAGCTAAGCCCAGCCTCACCTGTAGCTGGAAGCCCTGAGTGCAGCGGAATTTCCGGGTGCAGTTTATGCATTTCTCCTACAGGATAGGAAAAGCAGGGCATCAGGTGGTCCAGGAGTGGAGGCCCCCAAACCCACCACCTATCCTCCAGGGCAGGCTGACCAAAGCCAAACCATTCAGGCTAACCAGCAGCCCCTGCTGCCCTCCTGTGGCTCCAGCCTCTCACCCTCAAGGCCTCTGCATGGCTGTGTAGGCAGCGACTTGAGCCCACGGTCAGGACCCCCGACAGACCAAATAGCGAGCAGCCAGGGGCCTCTAGCAAGGGGCCTTCTATCGGCACATGGTTCACTTCAGGCTGGGAAGTGGAACAGAAAGCTGAATCCACCTACCTACCCCTCCACCACCCTTACTTTGGGGGACTCCAACTTTGGATATTTCTCCCCACTCGTTCTTCAGGCCACCTTTGTTTTGCTGGCCTCACCTGAGGTCTGGCCCTTCCTCTCCCCTTAAAATCTAGTCCTGGATCCTTCTAGGCAAAGACATACTCCAGGGGTGGAGGGGTGGCTCCAGGGGTGGAGGGGTGGCTCCAGGGATTGGGGAGGTAGCTCCAAGGATGGGATGGAGTCTCCCTGGAGCAGAGGTGAGCTTCCAAAGGGAAGCCTTCTAGAGCCAAATCCCCAGCAAAGGGCCTCCTTGCATCCTGCCCCTCAAACCTGACCACTGTGGTTGTAGAAAACGAGCCAGTGAGCTGGGCCCAGGACGGAGTTGCGGTGTCCCCCCTTGCTCAGGGTTTCCCTGGAGAGTGCTTCCCCCAGGATCACATGGTGTCGTACTGCATCTGCATCCTGGTTGGGGGGGTGGCGGCAGGAGTCAGCTCAGGGGGTTCCAGGCCTTCCAAGTACCCATCTTGTGTCCCTTTGCCTTGGCATGGGAGGCTCACCCTCTGAGCTTCACCCTCCACCCTTAGTAACCCCATCCCCATGGTCTCACCAGGCTGCTGCTGTTGCCCTGGGCCTCCAGGGAGCTGTTTGTGGGCACAAAGATGGTATAGGCAGTGGCGGCCTCGATCTGGGCCACCAGCTTGTGGTGCTAGGCACAGGGGCAGGACACAAGGATGGGCATGTCAGTCCTCAGCCCTGAGGCTAGGAGCCAACCAGGTCCCTGCAGACCCCTGGGCAGGCACTCCCTTTCCACAAGCCTCCCTCACCTGCAGCAGCTCCCGGAAGAGGCGGAAGGCAGGTACCAGGTCCAGCTGCTGCAGCAACCCCTGCCCAGTCTGCACATCCCCTCGTGGGGGCAGCAAGACCTGGTATGGAGCACAAGGGGCTATTGGTCTCTCATTGCCTCTTGGACCACCCAGAAGTTTCCCTGCATATACCCCCCTCTTGCCATACCTGGTTGAGGATATGTAGGACACCGTTGGTGGCCAGGAGGTCAGCTACATCCACGCTAGCATTCTGTACCCAGACTCTCTGGAAGGCAGCAGGCAAAGCTCAGCACAAGAGGGCACAGACATATGCTCAAGAGAGGCCTAGCCTGCTTCAGAGACTCAGGCTGTACCAGGTGGTCACATAGAGCCTCATTAGGGCTCATGTGAGAAGAGTAGATACTTGTGTGCGGACACAGCTCCTAGTAGGACAACTGCTGCCAGCTCAAAGACACACTGCCATCAGCAACATGTCCTGAGCACATCCTCTGAGACTAGCTCAGGGCTGGGGCCCTCTATCTCCCCCAGAAGCCCTGGTCTGGGGAAACCTGCAACAACTCAAGCTTCCTCCCATGCCCTCTTCTTCCCAGAGTTCACCTCGTACCCCACTGATGTTGCGAATCTCCCAGTGTGTGGTAGGGCTTAGGGTGTCCACTTCCTGCCCACTCAAACTGGCCAGCTTCTCCTCAGAAAAGGTACCCTTGAGAAAATGGGCCCTGAGGGGCCACAGTTTGGGGAGGGGCATGGAACCACGTTAATATAACGTACAGAGAGCCCTGTCCTGGGCCCTACACCAATGGGTGAATACATGCTAGACAGGGGACCCAATTCTCCATCTCTCTGGGGAGGGCCTAGATCCCACCCAAAAGCCCCCTCCCATGGTCTGGCCCAAGCATAATTGCCCCACCTGACCAGGTTTGGCAGCATTTTCGGCTGCAGCCAGAAGGCCTGGTCCTCGGGGCTCAGCCTGCGGATGGCAGACTCAGAAGGCACAAGGGCTGTGACTCGGCTGTCAGCAGGAAGAGTGATGTCAGCACTCTGCACAGTGAGCAGGGGGGCAGAAGTAGTGAAGGCAGCACGTCAAAGTAACCTGCTCCCAGCTCCAGCTCTTGGAGATGGTAGGTGGCACCCGTGCATCCAGGAAGGCCTCCTGGCTTTGAACCCCTGCCTCAGTGTTCTCCCCTATCCTACCTTGAACCACTTGAAGAAGGCAGAGAAGTGAGCATTGGCCTCCAGTTCCTAAGGGATAGGAAAGAGCTGAGGTCATGGGACTCAGCAAATTTAAGGGCAAATTCAAGGGCCCCTCTACCCATTTCAGGTGCATGGGAGGACTCCTATCCAAGCATAGGGAAGAGAGTGAGTCTTCACACCACTTACCCGGAAGATGTCTCCATAGCAACTGAAGCCATCACCCCCAAAACGAGGGGGACATGTGCAGACTCGTTGACCTCCTCCTACTGCCTTGCAGGTAGCCTGGTAAGGCCAGACAGACATGGCCCCCATTCAGAACCCATATGGCAAACTCTGTTCCCCCCTTGTCATCCATCCCCAGCTGTCTGTCTGTCCAACTATCCAGCCCTACTACCTCTCTCTCCAGCCCTGTCTATATTCACAGAGCCCCTTTTAGTGGGCCTAGCCTTGCTCCCCAGGATCACTGAACATGTGACAAGGAAATTACCCCATCCTATCATGACAGTGGGTTGGGGGATGGGAATCCCAGGGCTAAGGGGTACCCATGTGGCCTTGCACTCTCAGGAGCCTGAGCAGAGAGCAGGAGCTAACAAAGCCAGAGGGGGTTGCTCAGGGAGGCAGAAGTGTTGTCACATGGGGCAGAGTGACATCAGGTGTCACTGAGGAGCTTGGAGTAGCCAGAGGAGCAAGGAATGGGGGTAGGGTGGAACAGAGAGGAGACTGGTTAGGTGCTGGGGCTGTCTCTTCTAGGGCCTCTGGCCCTAATAAGGAAGCACAAAGACTATCCTGTGACAGGGGCAAGAGAATGACATGGTTGAATATGGGGGTTAGCATGTCTAATGTTAAAGGAGACAGAGTGACAGAACTGCTTAGGCCCACCTGGAAAAGCCTCCCCAGGTCTCTGAGCCCTCTCCCAGCACCACTCACCAGGCCATGGCAGCCACCGTTGCCCACACGGCAGGGATCGATGGGGCTGCACTCATAACCGTCCCCAGCAAAGCCCAGCTTGCAGGTACACCGGCTCTGGAGAGGTCAGGGAACAGAGGGCCTCATCTCACCACGGGTACCAACCCCAGAGTCCATCACAACCCAGGAAGGTATACCCACATCCCATGGTGAGCTTCCCCAACCCTGCCCCAGGAGAATCGCCCTCCAGATGGGACCCAGAGGTGCAGAGGGAGGATGGACTCTTAGGATGAGGCTGAGGAGGTGGTAGCACTGGTGGGGAAGCCTTCCTGGGAACTCGGTGCCTCTCTGCACTCAGAACTCTGAGAGGGCCACTGAGAAGAGCAGCTTGTGACCAATGGGCAGGTGTCTGCCAAAGCCAGTCCCCAGGATGACAAGTCAGATTCCATCCCCATCCCTGGCACACTGTTTGGCTGCTCTGGTCCCTCCCCGTAACTCCAGTACCCTTGGGCTTGTCCACACTGCATGTGAGCGATCCATAAGACACCCTCTGAACTCAATTGTCCTTGTTGTCAAATTAGGGGCATCTCAACTCACTCGTAACCTCATTCTAAATTTTAAGGCTCCCAGTGGGATTCAGAGCCCTTATACGCATCTGCGTTCTTACCGTTGATGCCCCCTAGACTGGTGGCCAAGAGGCCGGCATAGAATTGGGAGGTCAAGGAGCCCATGGGTCCTTACACAAGTTCTAAAGGTTTAGGGATGCTCCCTCCATGGGCAGGGCCTCTTCCTGCCTTGCTCGGCGTCACGATCCCCAAGTCTAGAACAGGAACCAGCCTGTTCCTCAGTAACATGAGAGAAGCCAATGAGTGGGTGAATGAACCAGTCTCTGACCTTGAGCTTGGCGTGGACATTGCTGGAGTCTGTTGGGGGCCGGGGAGGCGTTCTTGGAACTGAGGCCCTCAGCCACCCTGCTGTTCCTGACCCTACTCTGTCTTACCTGCCCAGGGCCCACATAGCTGCAGAGGGCATCAGCGTGGCAGCCACCTCGAGTGTCCAGCACACACTCATCAATGGCCACACAGACGCGCCCATCCCCGCTCCAGCCTTTGTGGCACGTGCAGTGGTGGGTGCCCAGGTCCCCAGGGACACACTCAGCCTGTAAGAGTTGTGGGTAAATGACTCAGGGATGCAGGACCAAGGGCTGAGGGCCAGGGATCCCTGTCCTGACCCTGGGTCAGAACTTCCAGGAAAGGGCAGGGGAACTAACGTTCTGTGAGCAGCCGCCGCGGTCTGGATGGGAGCAGGGGTTGCTGCGTGTGCAAGAGTAACCATCGCCGTCGAAGCCATTGAGGCAGACACACCTGGGGGCAGGTGAAGGAGGGGCCTCCTTGAGCCTGAAGAAGAGGCTGAGCCAACCACTGTGTAAGATTACGGATGGAGTAGAGAGGGGGAGGAGCCCTCACCTGGCAACGCCTGCCTGGCTAACACAGCGAGCATGCCGGTGGCAGAGCTGGGCCAGCCCCATGGGCCCACAGTCCCCCATAGACTCATTGCAGAAACGGCCTCTGAAGCCAGGAGCACATGTGCCATGCTGACACACACCCCCACTGCCTGGACGGTTGTCACATAGGCCATGGACACAGCCACAGTCTGTAGGGAGGAGATGAAAGCAGAGAAAGTGAGGCAGTAGCAAGGCTGATTGGGACCCAGGACTGGTTTTTCAAGGTGAGGCAGCCAGTACAGATTTGACTTCAAGGTCACTTCAGACAGTCAGGCAGATGAAATGTGAGGGGTGGGGGGTCATTCTGAGCTGTCAGTCACCCCATTCTAACTGCCCTGTCCCTAACACCACCATCAGGAAGATGTCCAATGTGTCTGACCAAAATCCTGCTGGCTTTAGATTAAAATGCAGTTCTCTTCCTGGCATGGGTGAAGGAGACAACATCTATTTCTGTTCCCAGATCTGGCTCCACGCCCTCTGGCCTTCATTACTCTTCTTGGTACCCTAGTACCCTACTGGGAACCCCTAACATCCTTTCTAAAGGAGACCTTTCTCTCTGGGAAGTGACCTAGGCCAGGCAGGACCACTCACCTTCCTGGCACTGGTCTCCATGCTTGTTTGGGTTGGAGCAGATATGGCAGGCGATACCCTTGTAGTCTGGGAAGCAGAGGCAGGCCCCATTGCCCTGGACCCCATCACTGCACTGGAGGGTGGGCAGGACACAGGATCAGTTCCAGGAAAGTGTCATGCCACATTCCCTCCCCTAATCCCTCTCTCTCCCCAGTCTGGCTCTGAACTCCTACTGCCCCTACCCCCATCCAGGCCTCACCCTGGAAATGACTTTCAATGTCGCTGATGCTGCCAATGAACTAGCCCCTAAAAGGCACCTGGCCCTGGCAGTTTCATGCTCAACCTAGAAACACATAACTCCCGTCTTCTTTCATAACACAGATCACAAAGTAGCCCTGATGTCATAAAGCAGATTACTAAAGAAGATACCAACAAATAAGCATTTTTGAAAATAGATACAAAAATCATTAAACTAATTATTTCTAACAGAAGCAGTGGAAATAATTAAGTACAATTTCTACTGCCTAGATGTTAGGAACCAAAGGCCAGAGAGAGAAAGGCTTGGCTCCGACCTAGACTACCAGCTTGGGAAGGCTACCTATCTTCCCCACACCTCACTCTGGGGAGCAGGGACTCACATTGCCTTTGCCATAGCAGGGGTTAGAGAAGCCCCCAGGACACTGTGTGCAGTCAGGCCCAAAAAACCCTTTGCAGCAGCCACGTTTCTGTAAGAGACCAAGCAGACAGGAGAGCCCAGGGTATGCCCTGCCTTGCCCAGGCAACTCCTGCTCCCTAGGCCCATCCCTAGGTGGCACCTCTTCCATCACTGGGATGCAGTGCAGCTCCCTGGCAAAGGCAGCCCACTCAGCTCAATTTGGGGGCCCCAAATAAGTAACAAGTGCCCAGAGTCCCCAGGGAGCACGCCCCCATGCCTAGACTCACTGTGATAGTCTGGTTGCAATAGTGAGCACAGCCCTTCTTCAGCATGTTGAGCCCAGTAGGGTCATGGGTGTAGACACACTCCTTGGGGAAGATTTCCTAGGGCATGGCCATGCAAGGCCAGTCAGTAGAGGAGACACTGGGCCAGCCCCTTTACCAGGCAGCTCTGGGTCCAGATCCTCAGCAGAGCCATAAGGCTCTGAGCTTCCAGATCTGGCTTGGCCTCCCGGCTCCTACTTCCCCCATCATAACTCAGGAGAGGAACCAGTGAGCCATTTGGGAGTCAGAGATCCCCAAGATCTGGGCCAAGGGCTGCTCACCAGCTTCACACTGTTGGGGGGGCATTTGCTGGTATTCAGGGCTTGGCAGTCCACACAGGAGCCCTGGGCAGGGGAGGGAGATTGAGGAGATGGTCAGGCATTGTTTATTTATTCAACAACCCTGAGAAAGTGACATTTAGCTGAGACCTGAGGGATGAAAAAGAGCCAACCACAGGAAGGCCAGGGGTAGTGTTGCAAGGAGGCAGGACCTTTAAGAAGCATTTAGGGTCATGAGGTCCCCCCTCTCACAGGGATTAACAGAGTCCCCTGACAGTGGGTTAGTGATCATGACAGTGAGTTGTTAAGGAGAGGGCCTTGCATCCTCTCTTGCCCTGTGATCTCTCCTGCATGTGCCTGAGGCCTTTCTGTCACCAGGGCCTCAGCAGAAGCCAAGCAGCTGCTGGCGCCTTGCTCAACTTTCAGAAGCATGAGCCAAAATAAATCTCTTAGAAAATTACCTCTTCTGCCTCAGGAGATGGTCACCTGTCCCCACGCACTAAAGTGGAAGTGGGGGTACGGGAATGGCTGAGTGTGAAAGGCTCACCAGGACGACCTTGTACTGCTCCTCGTCACAGTTTTTGGGCAAGATGGGCAGAATGGTTGGTGGCAGCAAGATGCCTTCCAGCATATGGATCACACCATTGGCAGCTGGCACATCCACTCTCCTCAGAGGCACTGCCTCAGGTCCCAAAAGGATGCGCCCCTGCCGCAGAGACAGGTGTGCCACTTTGAGTCCAACAGGCCTCCACCTGCCTTCGTTGTGTCTGTCACATGGAACAACCCTGCCGTGGGCTGACCCCTCCTCCTAGAGGCCTTTCTGCCCTGTTGGATCTATCCCTGCATCCCCCCAGATCTCCACCACAGCCTAGCAGAGTGTCCTGCCTACCATGGCTCAGGTCACACAGGCAGTGTGAAAGAGGCCAGGTGACCAGCCATCAGTAGTTTCTTCCTTGGTCTGTGTGTTCAGACATTCAGGGACCTTACCTCCTCAGAGATATTCACAACCAGGACCTGGTTTGCCATGGTGAGGACCCGCCCCTTGGAAATGAGCTTCTCCACGGTCAGCTAGGGTGAGGAGATGATGGCTTTGGGTGGGGCACTGGCCACACCTTGCTCAGGTGATGCACAGCAACCCCCCAGCCCTCCTCAACCAAAGACAGCCCCTAGGATCCCTTCAGCAGGTGATGGCTCAGAGGAGGGTCACTCACCTGGCCGTGGTTGTAGATGTGGTACCTCACCAGCTCCTGCAGTTTAGAGAGGCCCTGGCAAGGGAGAAGGAATTTGGCTCCTGGAGGCCCAGCGAGGAGGGTGGAGGCCAGCCCTGCAGCCTCTTTTCCCCACCAAGCTTACTGATGTGAAGAGGTAGATCAGACGACCATCACGCAAGCTGTCCACAGCCTCATTGCTCGGGACAAAGACTGTGAAGGGCCCAGGCCCATCCAGGATGGAAGGTAGTCCACAGTTCTGTGGCAGTGGGAGAGAGGCTCAGGGGGCTCCATGACCAGCCCCCACCTTGGGTTCCTGCCACTTTCAGCCTGAAGGGAACTCCCACAGAGTAAGTGGGAGACATGGACAATGGATCCATGCTACCACACTGAACTACAATCCCACCAGGATGGTAATGGGAAAGTTCTAGATGGGGTAGGAAAGGCCATGCTACTCCAGGACCCCAGAGCACTGTAGAACAGATCCTGGGGTAATGAAGAGTCTTGGCCCAGAAGCCAGATGGCCAGGACCCTTCCCCAGCTCACCTCCAGAATGGTTTCAAACCGGCTGAAGGCCTCGGTAGAGGCAAGGATCTGGTCAATGGTTTTCTGTAAGAAGGGATGTGCATGAGATTCCCAGAGAAGGGGTAAGGCTGCTTAGCCACCAGGGAGAAGAACCATCCTCCTGCCTGCCAGACGTGCCCTGCCTCCTACTTGGATTCTGCAGGACTCAGAGGTCACCTAGCAGCACAGGGTGGAGAGGAGGAAGGTGCTGGCTCACCTTGGGGTCGCCAGGGAGCCTGGGTGGGGGCTGCCACCGCAGGGCAGTGACAACATGGAAGACACCATTGGCTGCTATGTAGTTGGCCTTGTGGATGCTGAATGTCTGCTGGGGTTGGTCTTTGTACTTGTAGGTGTATCTCTGAGGAGACACAGAAGTCTGACTACAGCCCATATGCTGGACCCTCTGTCCTGAGGGTCCTTCCCATCTGCACACCTTTGCCAGGGCTGTCCTCCACCTGTGACTTCTCTGGTCCCCAAGCTGAGGTCACCCCCTTACCAGGCGGTTGAAGGTGACAGTGATCTCCTGCCCGGCCAGTGTCCACCACCTGCGTGTGTTCTGGGTCCCTGTGTCCTCCAGGATGTGCTGTCCTGCAATGATGTGCTGTCTGCAGAGCTCCTGGGCAAGTGCCGCCTGCAGAATGGAGTGCCGGGTGAACCCAGGAAGGCCAGCCCTCTCTGTGCCACCCCTGGTTGAACAATGGAGGGGACAAGATTCTTCCCAGGCCTCTGTTCTCCAAAGTGTGAATGAGGGGCTATCTTTGGGGCCTGAAGCTAGGGGAAGCTAGGGACAGCATGGAGGGAGGTGGTGAGGCCATGGGTTGCTCTGCATGGGAAAGGCTTACGTTCATGGTCCGAGGGGTGAGGGAGGAGCTGGAGGAGCTGGGGGAGCTGGAGGAGAGGGATGGCACCAGCACAGTGAACGGGCCCGATGTGGTGAGGATCTCCAAGCATCCCTGCTCTGGGTGGGGGAGTCAGGAGAGAGAGAGGGAGCATCAGAATAGATGGGGAGACCCTAGAGAATGGGACTGAATCTGGGATGACCTCAAGCATTAATCCTAAGTTGGGGAGTTGGGATGGGAACCTTGGGTCTAGTTTGGAGGGTAGGTGGGACCATCAGGGTTGTGGACCAGATCCCACCTCCGTCATGCACCCCACCCAACCCATTCTTTGCTGCTGGGGCTCCTGGCCAGAGAAACAGGGATCTGCAGAAGCCAGCCCTCCCTCCTTGCCAGTGCTGCCTTTATGAGGGGCAGGGTCACAAGGCAGGCTGTGGGGAGCACACACCCAGCATGGCGATGGCAACTGTCAGCCGCAGAAACACCAGGCCTATCTGGTTGGCCCTCTGCACTTCATGGAGCAGGTGTCCATAGCAGGCACGCCCATCCCCTACCTCGCCCTCCTTGCATACACAGCTGGGGGGCCAGGAAGAACTGGTTAGGCTGTGTATGCCAGTCTCCCTCCTGGTCCTCTCCCAGCCCTCCCTGCAGGGCCCTGGAGGCGCACAGGCCACCCTCTCTGCTCTGCTCCCACCGCCCCCCCAGGCCCCTGTGCCCACCTGGTCTTCCCTTCAGGGGTCACCTGGCAGGTGGCTGATTGGTCACAGGAGTGGCGGGAGCAGAAGGCGAAGCAGCCAGCAGAGGCATTGTGGTTGATGCTGAGCAGGCCTGGTTGACATGAGCAGATGGCCTGGCAGGGGCAAAAGGGGACAGTGCATTCATCCATGAGAATTTGGGAGAGCTACTCCCTATGTCTTCCTCACATAGCCCTGTTGGCCCCCACGATTGCCCTCAGAGAATAGGGGTAGCATCTTCTTCCGTCCGGGGGGACTTGGGGTGTTCCAAGGGCCTTTGGCTTGCCTCGGACTCGGCAGTCAGAGTGGGTGGGTAGATTGTGGGGACAACCCAGCCTGCGCCCTGGCTCACCTTGCCTGGCTTCTGGTATATACACAAGGTGGAGTTGCTGGGGCAGCCACCAAAGTTGGTGGTGCAAGGGTCTTGGGGCAGACACACACTCCCATCGCCATGGTAGTTCTCAGGGCAGTGACACTGGGCCTGCCCTGTGGGGCTCACTTCGCATCTAGCCAGCGGGGAGCAGGGTGATGGTTGGCAGGGGTCGAGAGCTGCCAGGGCAGAGAGAAAGCCCGCATGAGTCAAAACCCAGGAGTTCCATCCCCTTCACAGCTTCCACAGGGGTGGCCAGAGTTGAGGTGAACAGGCTTCCCTGTTCCTGCTCCACCCCTGAGCTGGAGTCCCCAGCCTCCAGCTCACAGGCTCACCTTGGCATTTGCTGCCCTCCTTGGTGTAGCCTGGCAAGCACCTGCAGGTGGGGACTTCCTTAGAGCACTGGGAGTTTGGGGGGCAGTTCAGGTCCTGGCAGACGCGGAGCTCTAAGCAGAGAAGAGAGATCACAGTGATGGACAGGGTTGGGGAGGAACACAGAAACCAAAGTACTCTGCCCAACTTGCTGTGTGACTCTGAGCAGAGCCCTGCTGTCTCTGGGTTTTCAGACAGTGGAGTTCCGGAAGACACAACTTCTCTCCGACCAGGCTGCAGGTAGAGATCCTGCTGAGGCTCAAATCCCACCTGTTGCCCTACTCATCCTTCCCCACAGAGAACCTGCCATCCTAGGCTGCCCAGTAGCCTTGCTCACCTTGGTCACAGTGGGGGCCAGTGTATCCAGCAAAGCATAGGCAGCTTCCATTCCCCAGTGGGCCACGGCTGCACACACCGTGCACACAGCTGCACACTGGGAGGGGCAAGGCAGGGATTTGTGGAAACTCAGCCTCACCAGGACACATACAGGGACATTGGGTTTCTGCCCTATGTGTGTTTCCAGGACTGGCAGGAATAACCTTGACACAGGACCACAGTGGATAGGAACCTAGAGAAGGCAGTGGCCCCACCTGGGGTCAGGAGTGCTCAGGGAGGAGGTCTCAGAACAGCATGTGTGAGGACTTGGGGTGTGAGAAGGCCAGATGTGCCTCCCTGGAGGGGAGGGGCAGGGCTGAGGAGCTGAGAGGGGCTAGGGGACACTGCCCTGCAAGCCTCACCTGATTGGCAGTCAGGCCCGAACCTCTGGGGATCTCGGCACTCCTGGCAGGCTGAGCCACTGAAGTTTTCCTATGAGTGCCTGAGTCAGTGGGGGCCTTCTGACACCCCCCTCCTGCCCTCCTCACCCTAACCCTACTTGGCCCTCACCTGGCACACACAGGTCCCATTCCCAGCCATGCCATCCAAGCAGGTCCCGTGCCCATTGCATGGGTTCTCAGCATTTCCAGGACATTCTGTGAACCACCCCCAAACTCAGCTCTGTCCCCAGAATTCTTCCCTTGGTCCAGACCCCAGGAGCTCCACCCAGTACCACATCTGGCTCCTCCCCAGGGCAGCCAGGGCTAGGAGCCATGCTTGGGAGGCGCTGGAGCAGAGGGGTCATAAGTGAACAAGGTGAGAGGGAGGGGAGGATGGGGCTGGGACAGGGGTGGGCAGATCAAGACAGTACCCGCCCCCATACCGTAACACTCGGACCCCCAGTAACCAGGGCAGCAGGCCTTCTGCACCACATCCTTCCAGCATTCCAGGCTGCAGCCACTCAAGGACATTAAAGAGTCCCCCAGCTGTACCTCGAACCTGGGAACGGAGGGTGGACAGGATGATATCCCTCACTGCAGCCTCCCACACTGGGTTCCAGGGCTCCCATCCCTCCACTCTCTTCTCTGCCTGACCTAGAGCTGAGATCAAGGCTTGCCACATAGTAGGTTCCCAGTAAACACCATCTGCCCCTCATGTTCTTCTTCCCCCCTTGCCTGCCTGTCTCTGCCTCCCTGGAGGGCGCAACAGATGGGGAAAAAGTGAGTCTTTGTCCTCACTTGCCAGCCTGCAGGGCTTCCCTGCCCTCTACTATCCTGAGGATGCTCCTGGAAGTGGGCAAGATTGGGGTGGGAGGTCCTTACTTGCACTCCTGGGATATCTTCTGTGGGAAATGCCGAAACCAGCCCGAGGGACACATTTGCTTCTTGATAGCAGCACACGTGGTGCAGGGTACATGAGTGACAAACTTGGTCTTCACATCACAACGTTTGGACCGCACCTGGGCCATGGATGGAGTGTGGACTGAGAGACCTGGACCCTGCACCCAGTCCTGACTCTGTCCTGGTTGCAGCAAGGCCAAGCACCCCTGCCTGGCAGGTTTCCATCTGGTCAGTGGGAATAAGCAAGGATGGGAAGGCCCTGAGAAACCTCCTTGTCACAAGTTCCTAATGCCACAGCATGTCCACAGCCCAGACACCTCCAAGTCTATCAATACGAGGAGAATCTTGCCATTTTGTTTTGCCTTAGCCCAACTCAGGTGAAGAAACTGAAGCCTAGGTTGGCCCTTGTCCAGTGTCACTCAGGGAAAGGGTGTGAATCATGGACTAGAACACAAACTCTTAGCCTCAAACTCATGCTTGCCTTTCACCTAAAAATAAACAGTAAGCTAGACACTGGTGGCTCATATCTGTAATCCTAGTTATTCAGGGGGCAGAGATTAGGAGGATCATGGTTCAAGGCCATCTCAGGCCAAAAAGTGAGAAGCTATCTCATAAAATACCCAACATACACAAGGGCTGGCAGAGTGGCTCAAGTGGTAGAGTGCCTGCCTACTAAACGTGAGGCCCTGAATTCAAGCCCCAGTACCACCAAAAAGAATAAATAAACAACATGTCTGACACTGAGCCAACAACTGCTTGGGTCTCATATGCCAGCCCGACCTGAGGACTGGCACAGGTGGCACACTGTAAGAATACAGCGACTCCATCCTCCATTCACAGGCACTAGAAAGAGATGCAAGCTTTCAGCCATGCCCCATGGGGACTGGTCCTCTGCGCTGAGCATTTATTTCCCCACATTGCTGATGAATGGAACTCTCCACTGCCCCAGGATCTGAGACTAAGAGTCCCAGACCAGAGAGAGGCTTGGCTCTTGGGTAAGCACAGCGTGCAAAAGGATCTGGCCTGTGTGCATTTGAGCTGAACAGCCATGGTTGACCAAGTCCTGACTCCAGGCCTGGCTCATAACCCCTCTCCGTCTCGTCCCCAAATGCAGGCACCACCCAGGGTCTAGGTGATCAATTGGGGAGCAAAGAGAACTCAGAGGATCCAGGCTGGGGGTCCAGGTGGTTTCCCGGGGCAAGTGATAATTGACTTGGGACTTGAAGGTTGCAAGAGTGTTGACCTGGGGCAGTGCTCTGGCTGAGGAGGGAGTAGAAGCAAAGGCTGGGAGCAGGAAAAGCAAATGTGACATGCAGAGTGGCTGGAGGAGAGGCTAGAGAGGGACTGGTGGCCAGGCTGGTGAACAGCCTTGAAAGCCTGAGTGAAACAGCACTGGGGGTGGCCCCAGGACTCGGTTTGTGTTTTAAATGGGCATAGAGAACAGAGTGGGGATGGGGAAAAGGTCATCGCCTAAGGATGGCCCAGCTAAAGCCACTAGGATAAGCTGGGGTAAGTGTTTAGGGCTCAGGTTGAAAACAAGAAGGGATCTGGCTTGCCTAGCTCCTGCAAGTCCACTACTGGGATTAACTGCCAGAAGCTGTAGCGCTGTCCTTTGGAGGGTGTAAAGGGTCAGAGGCAAGGTGCATGCTGATGGGGAAAGTTTGGGAGGCTTGGGGCATGGCCCAGAGAAACCAGGATGTTCTCATCCTGAAAAGTGCTGAGGATGCTACACTCCAAAGGGAGTGAGCCCAAAACATCCCTTTCCTAGAACGAGTTACAGATGTGTGGTTTCCCAAAGCAAGAGAAAAGGAGAAGTAGTGCTCCTGACTCTTTCTTCTGGTGAGCATGAGGGTCTCTCTGACACTGTGATTTGGCCTTTTCCTCTCACAGCTCTACAAAAAGGGAAGGTGCTCACGGCAGCCCCAGGGGCTGGCCTCGGGGCTGGATGCTGCAGTCTCATTCCCCACCCTGAGCCTCATCTTTTCTGAGTCAGAGAGAGCCTAGGAAATTGGGTAGTGTAGGAGCAGAGCAGCTACTCTCTCAAGGGCAAGGGCTTGGCTAGTAGTGGGCTCCCCTCAAGGCCACTTGGTCAGACAGGCAGAGCTACCAGTGTGGCCACCACTCTGACTCAGGGATCAGCTCTGAGAGGAAGGCTGGTCAGTCTTGGGTAAGGCTCAGGGAGGATAAGAGAGTGCTGTTTTCTCTCTTGGGGCAGAGCCAGGGCTGGGTGAAGCAGTAGGCAAGGGAGGACCCTGGAGGAAACTGGAGCATTGTTACTGTGTGTGAAGTGGTGATGGGTGGATAAGCAGTTGACAAATCAGCTCCTCTCCAGGGACCACACCCTAGATAGGCACTCAGGCTCTGCGTCTGCCCAGCAGCCTGGAAGTTGCATCAACAGCAGAGCCTACAATCCTGCTGTTGATGCTGCAGGGTGGAGCTAGTGCTGAATCAGATTCTGTTCTTCCTAGGGCACCTCAGGACCTGCCAGAGCCAGAGCAGGTGCTCCTACCCCACTCCAGTTCATTGCTGAGTTTGCAATGCCTGCCTTCCATAGAGATGCTGCTGGGGGAAGCAGAGGAGACATAAAATACAAGCCTGTTAGTGAGATGGTGGAAGATCCTCCAAGCTGCAACCAGGATCCTAAGAATTTTCTGGGCTGACCACCCAGAACTCAAGTATCCTAAGAGAAGAAGGGCCCCCAAACTGCTTCCCCCCTACTCTAGATCAGAGCAGGAGGGGATAGGACTGAGTCCTGGCCAATGGCCCTCTCTCTCTCTGAACCCTGGCTTAAGACCACAGCTCATGTCCAGCACAGAGGTAGAGCTGGGTATAAGGCTGCCAGATAGACAGGTGCTAAGTCCCTCCCTCAGGAAGCCCTCTGTGCCTCTGCTGCTGGAATATGCCTGAACCAAATCCTGCAGCTGCACCTTACTGGCTGTGTGATCCAGGGGTGTCCTCGCCACAGGAGGGCTGAGTGACTGTAAGTGTGAGATAAAGCCAGCATTGCTGCATCCCCATCCACAAAGACACCCCACTCTCTTCCCCAGCCCAGGCTGACTGAGCCCCAGCCCCAGAATTGCAGACTTTAGGGTGCTCAAAACTATAGGTCTGATGAGAAAAAACCTCCAACCTGAGGCTTCTCGTTGATACCTGTCTGCATTACTCACAATATAAGGGGGATACCAAAGCCTGTTAAATTCCCTTGCATTGTACACATGGGAAAACGGAGGCAGGAAGCAGGCAGGAACCTACCTGCAGGGCTCAGCACAGCAATTCTTAGCCTTTCCATCATCACTCTCACCTTCTCTGCCTCCCATCCCCTCTTGGGCTGGCCATGGAGTGAATGAAAACCTCCTCATCACCTTTCCGAGGAACCACAGGGAGTATAAGACAAAGAGCCCAATGGTGGCAGAGATCCTGGATCACTGTGCTGGGGGTGGAGCCTGGGCAAGGCTTCCCCTCACTGGACTTTACTCTGCCCATTAGTGCCGGGGACAGCAGCAGCTCCCCCAAGAAGTAGATGAACTTGGCCTTACAGGGGAAAGTTCCCTTGCCTGGAGGCAGATTCCAGCCAGAGGACTCTGAAGCCCTTCCCCAAGCTCGAGCAGAAGCAACATCCCTCCCATAGGACTGGGTGGACCCTGCAGCCAGGCAGCCATAGGGACTGGCCATATGTGCCATAGGGACCATGGCACAGCTGCACATGGGCCTCCTGTCTGCTCACTAGCATGCCTGTATAGGGAATCACAGACTGTGGTTTGGAGCACAGCTCCAGTGAGTGGAAATGGCCTGTCGCCATCACCCTTGGGCCTGGGCTTCCTCGCTAGAACAACAGGACGTGCTTGCTCAGAGATTGGGAGTTCTCAAGGGGTCAGGCTGATCAGTGGCAACTCTGTAGCTTGAAACTGTTTATCTCCAGGCAGACTTGGGGTTGGACACAGGCACACGCACATCCATACGTGTATCCCATGTGAGGTTTTCAGTTTGTAGGTCCCATGGAGGTTGATGGTGATCTTATCTCAAATCTCCAGGTAAGGGCCACAGAGACCTGGGCCTCAGTCTGGCCAGGGAGGTCAGGAGGATTGGGCTGGCTCTGTCCCCCTTCACTTATCGGCTGGGGAACCCTGGGACAGCTACCCATACCACACAGCTGGCTGGGCAGACACAGAGGAAGGCAGACAGAGGCAACCCTGCGCCCCAGGTGACCAGACACAGACCTTGGCCTGGGGAGGTGGGTACCACAGTTTAGCCACCTGGGCCAGGACAGAGGTCAGACAGGGTCCAGCTGTTCAGGTATCCCCAGACCCATGCCTATCTATGCACAGTCCTTCCCTGCTCCTACCACTGGCTGGTGAGCCCCGAATACCACGACCCCTACAACTGATTTATACTTACCTTCTGCCCCCTGGTAACACTGGAGCCCACCAGGCAGAAGGCCAGGAGGAGGCAGAGCGGGAGGAGGCTCCGAGGCTCCGCCATGGTCGGCAGGGAGCTACTGTCCAGGACAGAAGTTGCAACAGCCGGCAGCTGGGGAATGAGCTCAAAGAGGCAGGCACGGGACAGGCAGGCGGGATGGGCAGTCGCCTTAAAAGTGCCCCGCCAGCTCACCCCCACAGGAACCCACCAGGATTTCCTCCTGCGTATCAGCAGCCTGCAGGCGGAAGGGAAGGCGCTGGCCACTGACCCCTGTGTGGATGACCTGGGCCCCTGTTCAGGGCTTGCCAGACCACGATCACCACTCCCGGCACTGTGGTCTGGAAGCCCAAGCCCACCATTAGCCACAGGGTCTGGGCTGTAAGGGAAGTTCTGAAGTAAATTCAAATGCAAATGTAACAACTCACCGCCCCCATCTGCCCAGTCAGCACTTTTCATTCAGAACCTCTGGTGTTCTGGTTGCTGCACTGTGAGGTAGGGTAGCTCCTGATTCTGTGTCTGTCTCTGTCTGGACCTTTCCTACTATTAGGAGAGGCAGGTGGACTCCTGTCAGGTACCATTTAAACATAACAAAACTTCCTCTCCACATCTGTTCCATCCAGCCACTCCTCCAGCCAGTCTTAACGCCCTGCCCTGATCCCACCTCTACTCTGCAGCTCTACCCCAGCTGCACCCCTGCCCCACTTCCCACTCCACACTCTGATCCCTCTCCATATCACCTGCAGTCTCTGTGATGCAACCCCACTCTGTTCTAGCTGCCAGGGTGTTTCTCTCCTTCGTAGTGAGCTCCCTCCCGGTGCTGGTGGTTCACACCTGTAATCCTAGCTACTCAGGAGGCAGAGATCAGGAGGATCATGACTGGAAGACAGCCCAGGCAAATAAAAAGTTTGTGAGACCCTATCTCAAAAAAAATTCATCAAAAAGGGCTGGTGGAGTGGCTGGCTCAAGGTGTAGACCCTGAGTTCAAACCTCAGTACTGCAAAAAAAAAAAAAGTGAGCATTCATGCTGCTATCCTGATTGTCACAGCTGGCTCCTGTTTTAGGTCAAAAGTGTCAAAAACATTGGTTTGGATTGAGCTCCAGCACAAGGTCCAGCTGACCAGACCAATATGAATTCAATCACAGCACTGAGTTTAACTGTAACCAGTTAAGCTGTAACCTCTTAAATTGTCTTCTGGCCTCACTTTTGTTTTCTATAAATACCTCCTGATTGCAACTGCTGTTCTCAGAACCTCTTCTGGTTCTGAAGGCTGCCTGATTCAATTGTTTTCTTTGCTCTAATTAACATTTGATTTAATTAGTCTTTTAGTGTTTGTTTTCTTTTTTGATTTAATTAGTTTAAGGTTGTTATTGTGGTGCTGGGGATGGTTCAGGGTCTCATACCATACTCTAGGTGCTGTATTGCCTCTGAGTTACAGCCAAGCCCAAGTTTCTCCTTTTTACATAAGCCACCAGCTCAGATAGCTCCCAGGCTGCCTGCCAGGTGGGCCAGGACCTGATTTCATCACCTCTGGCACTGACCACCAACTGGCTTAGCTTATTTTCTGTCTCCCCCTGGAGTGTCAACTGTGGAGACAAGGGACTGAGCCTGACTGGTACAGAGTAGATAGTACAGATGCGTAGAATGAAAGAATGAATGAACGTGATTACTTTCATTGTCTTTGTTACTGGTACAGAAACTATAGCTCAGAGAGCTTAGGCATCTTGTCTGAGGTAGCTCAGCTAAACCTGTACTTCAGATCAGCCTCCCTTGAGTAGGAGCTGTCCTCATGGACCCAGCTGGGGACTACAGTTCAGGACTGGGTGTGGTGAGTACTAATTGTCACTACCCTGATTTCCTTCCCTTCCTTTCCTCCCTCTCCCTCTCTCCCTTCTCTTCCTCTTCTCTCCCTCTCCCCACCTCCTTCTTCTTTTTTTTTTTTTTTGAGGTGAGAGACTTGCTGTGTAGCCCACATTGGTCTTGAACTGACAATCCTACTGCCTCAGCTGCCTGAGTGCCGGGATTACAGGTGTGAATCACCACTCCTAGATATATCTTTGTATAAGTGCGTGCTTTGCCACTGAGCTACATCCCAGTCCTACTATCCCTGGTTTTGGTGGATATCATGGAGATGGAGAGAGGCAAGCATTTCCTGGTTTGGCCATTTGTAAAGGAAAGGCCTGGCTCAGAAACTACTCACTTGCTCCTTCTCCCCCTCAGCGTCCTCTACCCCATCAGCTTGGAGGGTCATTGGGTTGAACTTTGAGGTTTGACTAGGTGGTGCACTGCGGGTGGGAGAACTTTTTCAAGCAACTCCTTCTGCCCCTTGCTCCTTCCCCCACCCCCAGAGTCTTCTTGAGGGCAGCAGATCCTCCAGGCAGGATCCCCACTCCATTGTCACCAAAGGAAAAGTGGCAGCAGAGCAGGCCCTGGAGGTAGGTTGGCCATTCCACTTATCTCTCCATAACCCTGCCTGGCCCAGATGAAAGGTGAGTGGGGAGCAAGGCCCTGCTCTAGCAATAGGAAAGAAGTGGAGGAAGGGTAGGGCCCAGGGTTAGCTCTCAAAGAAACCCAAGGTCCTAAGGTAGGGCTCCCGAGGCAACCTGTATCTCTGTCATGGGAACAGAGAGGGACAGGCGATGTGTGTGTGTGTGTGTGTGTGTGACAGAGAGGGACAGGCGATGTGTGTGTGTGTGTGTGTGTGTCTACCAACTGGGTCTACCTCCCGTTTCCACTCAAGAGTCATCTTGGTGAGACCCCTGATGCCCCAGGTGCCAGCAATCTGACTCCGGGCCTCATCCCCACAGCAGGCTAAGCTTCAGGTGGGTAGGGCTGAGGTGCAAGACAACCTGAGACTGTCGCAGAGGGGCAGTCTGCTGTGACAAAGGTGCCCTGAGCTTTCTGGATTCTTCTCATTTGCCCCAGTCTCCTGGTTTGGCCACAGCCCAGCGTGGTCCTGTCTAGCAAGGTCCCCTGGAGAGCTGCTCTATCCTCCTCCCTCACCCACACCTTGCCCTTCTGTCTCCAGGGCACCCTCACTGCCACATGCCAACTATACCCTGGGCTGAAGACCTGCCCCACCCCCCCCAGCACCCCAGTGACCCTTGCCCTAGAAGACCAGACTGTGCCAAACTTTGCTTTATTGGAATGGAGAAAATAGGCAGCAGGAATTACGCTTGGTGCTGACAGATCTAGGTCCCCTTCACCCAGCCCCTCTCAGCCCCAAGGCCTGGGACTCCTCACTGGGCTCCCCGACTTGTCTGGACCAGGGGAGGCCTCCACTTTGGAAAGGCGCATGGGGTGGGGGCTTCCCACGTGCATTCTGCTACCAGCTTTGTGATTAGCAGCAAATGCCCACAACAACAGCAACAGCAACAGCAACAAAGGACTGGACTTGACACTTCAAGAAGGACGTGTACAGTTGATCAGATCCACAGCGCCACATGTTAACAATGGCACCACAACAACAGACAGGATACTGGTGTGCCTGGCCTCCCACTCCAGGGCTAGGCAATACACCACAGGAGGCAGATGGCACATGGACACCCTGCAGGGGGCCGGCACTCTCCCTCCCAGCATTGGAAAGAATTAACCGAACACACATGTTCACATTCTCTGTAGGGACAGTCAAGTTAAGATACCAAAGGGAGGGGAGAAAACACTTTTAAAAGAACAAAGAAAGGCTGCTTCCCTGCTCTGAACAGGCACCACGCCAGACATAGCAGGCAGCAGGGCTGGCTGTGGCTTGCACTAGCCAGTGAGCTCAACAGGCAGCTCCCGGCCACACAGGGCCTCCCACTGGCGGGCCAACAGTGAGATGAGTTTTTCTCGGCTCTCAGCACTGGGGACAAATACTTGCCACTGGACCTCACGGCCCTGGCCGGCTCTGGCAGGGCCACCTGGCACCTCCCCAAAGTGGTCCAGGGTGACATTGCCCATGACGTCATGGCCTTGTACATCATCAAATATGAGGGTGAGGGCCTGTGGGTAGGGCTGGTAGCCCATGAGCACACGGTCCAGGTCCCGGACGCGGCGGCCATCATCAAGTCGGTACCTGTCCCTCTGAGGTGGTTCTTTGGCAAACTCAGGCAGTGGGTAGTGGATATAGTCCTCATCCAGGAGAAAGATCTCAGCACTGGTGAGCAGGAGTGTCTTGGGGCGCAGTGGACCCCTGCAGCGCCCAGGTGGTGGTGGGTCCACCTGGAAGGCCTGTACATACAGCAGGATGCTGAGGGCCAGAGCCTTCTCTGGGTCAGCAGTCTTCTGTGCCACAATGTATGTCAGGTCCCCAACCTCCTCCTCGCTAGGGTAGGTGAACTTGACCCTGCTTGAGTGAATCAGCTCATAGTTCTCCATCTTCCCTGCAGAGAGAGGTGTCATCAGGGCTATGGCCTGGAACTGGCCCATGGTGGGCCTGGAAGTACCAGTGGCCACACCGCTCACAGAACCCATATGAGAAAGGCAGGTGAGGACACTCCAAGCATCTAGGGCCAACTCTTGAGATGTGTCTGCTGAATAGGCAAGGACTGCTGGGAGGAGACTCCCGCCATGGAAAAGGCCCACAGAAAACCCACACCAGCTAAGTGGGCAAAGGGAAAAAGTGAGGGAGACGGAGGCAGAGAGGGCTCTGGAGCACCGAAAGGTGCTCTGGAGCTTTTGCTGTCCACTCAGGTGCTGGTCTACAGTCTGAGCTGAACAGGGTACCTGTGCTCTTGTTCCCAAACTCTGAGTAGAAGTCTTTGTCAACAGGCTCCGGCGAGGGTGTGCGCTCCAGTGAGGACAGCACAAGCATGAGGTGCTGAAGGAAGCAGTGTGTCAGGTAGCTATCGCGCGTCAAGCATGTGACCACCTGCGTTGGGGAGGAGCCTGCGAAGGAAGGGGCTGGTCATGGTCACAGTTTGCCACTCCCCCTGCCAGGTCTCTGCCTCAGAAAGCCAGGGCCAGGAAGGCCCATGTGGGAGAGCAGTCATATCTCAGGCAGGAAGGGCTGAGACATTTTTCTGGAAGTGGCTACAGAGGCGTTAGGGAAAGAGCTTAGCTTTCTCTTCAGGAAGTATGAGTCAGAAACATCCTGCCCCTGAGGCCAGGGTCCACTCTACTCTGTCCGGATTGGCACTCCCCATCTGCCCTTCCCCCTCTCCCCACTGCCCGTAGAGCATGAGTCCTGCAATCTCAGCAGTTCCTGAAGCTGCTTCTGCCCACCCAATTAGAGGGCTTGTAAACAGACATAACTCTGCTGATGATAATGCACCCACATCTGGAAGGTAGGAGCCCATTAGTGACACCGGCCTTCACCCAACACAGGACAAAGCGCAGCAGGTACTCACCTGTCAGCCGGAAGTACTGGTCAAAAAGGCCAACGTTAACTGACTGCAGGTCGCTGAGTTTGAGTACAAAGCACTGGGAGATGTGGAAGGGACTGTTGTTATAGTCAGTGTTTTTCTGATGCCAGAAATCTACAATGGAAAGAAAGAAGCTGAGGGTGGCACTGGCTGTGGAAGGTGAGCACAAAGGTCTCAGGTGGGCAGATGTCCAGCAGGAATGAGTCACCTGACAGACAGCTGCCACCTCCTCCATGCATACAAGGCCTCATATGCAACTTGGTCTAGGTCTAAGCTTTGGCTAGCTCAGTGGAGTCAGCAGGCCAATGGCTGAGGCCACCAATGAGGCCCAAAGGGCTGTGGAATCCCTGCTGGTCACAGCCAGTGCCCAAGCACTTGCCGCACCATGGTATGTTTACATCTGGCCTTAGGACCTCTGGACAACTGCAGGAGGGAAGTGCTGCAATCATCCCTTTCCTCAGACGAGGGACTCAGCCCAGAGCAGCCAACGCCCTGCTGTCTGAGGCCACACAGCTGGCCCTCAGCCGGCCACAACATGCACTTGGATCCCCAGGCCCAGTGCCTACCCTGCAGTGGCTCTGAGAAGTAGCGGCGGAGGCCATCATGCAGCACGAAATATACAGCCTTGGTGGAGAGCAGCACGCAGGCAGTCACCTCCAGTCCTGGGGTCTGGTAGAACACCACTGATGACCACAAGAGGTGTCTTAGTTCCTCATTTTCAACCTAGACACAGAAAGGCTGGGTGTGGAAAGGGGCACACCTTCCTTCCTCCTAGACAATGCTTGAAAACACTCCCAGCAGGGTACCTCCTCCCCACCACCATCTGTAAGTCCCCCTAACGTGGTGACCTGCACACACCAGACATGCCCATGGCCTCAGATTCAAGAGGCAGGAAGCTCATCTCATCAATGTTTCTATAAACTCAGAGCAGAGAAGAGCTGGGGAGTGGGAGATGGGCATGTGGGGAGGGTTCCTAGGCCAGAGACTACACAGCGGCAGGTGGTGACACAGGGACAACTGGCTTGATGAGCAGCTCAGGATTTCCCTACCCACATCCTCAAACCTACGAGGCAGCTGAAACTGAGGACCATGTCAGAAAAATCTGAGGACTCAAGGCTGATCCCATGCAAGCCCTGCCTCATCCTCAGAACTTACTGGTGTCACAGCAGTACCCACACCTCTCTTGCCACACTTCCCTAAGACCAGCACATGGGCCACTACCTCAGCAATGCTGCTGTGGAAGAGCTCAATGATGGCGCTCCCCTGCAGGCTGGCGATGTGCCGGAGTGACGGGCAGACGGGCAAGTGTGAGGGGATCTGATTCTCCTCTGAGGTGGACTGGACCAGATGCTCACTTGGGTATTGAGCAGGGGCCTCAGCTTGTACCAGGGCCTCTGCTGGTGCTTGAGGCAGGATCTCTATTGGGGCTTCCTCTGGGCCCAAAGCTGGAGCAGGAGCCAGGGTTGGAGCTGGAGCTGGAGCTGAAGCTGGAGCTGGATCCAGGGCTGGAGCTGGGGTCTCTGCTGGGCCTGGAGCTGGAACCACCACTGGAGCCAGGGCTGGAGATGGAGCCTCTGCTGGGGCCTCATGGGGATTTTGGTCATCACTGTATCCCCCAATGCCCCAAGAAATACATTATTAATATGTGGACCCTATGGAGATTTACCTCATCTGCATACCCTCAGAGTGAAGACTGTCTGTGTACCTTGTGCCATCCCTGGGGTCAGCTGGGGTCTTCATCACCAGGTTTTTTTTTTTTTTTTGGCAGTACCTGGGCCTTCAGCTTGCTAGGCAGGTGCTCTACCTCTTGAGCCACTCCACCGGTTCCTTTTTGTGATGGGTATTTTTGAGATAGGGTCTCATGAACTATTTGCCTGGTTTGGCCTCGAACTACCATTCTCCTGATCTGTGCCTCCTGAGTAGCTAGGATTACAGGCGTGAGCCACTGGTGCCCAGCTTATGACATTTAATTTTTTGAACTGACATTAGGTCTTTTCTTTTCAGTACTGGGGTTTGAACTCAGGGCTTCAGCCTTGGTAGGCAGGTGCTCTACACTTGAGCCACTCTGCCAGCCCCATCACCAGGTTCTTTATGGGGAAAAAACAGAAGAAAGAAAGTGCCCAGTACTTTCTCTTGGGCAGGAGATAAGCAGGAAGAAGCAGAGCAGGTCATACCAGGACTGAGATACCTGCAGCAGAGGCTTTGGCCCATGGACTGAAAGCTCATTTTGAGAAGGTGGCAGAGGTATTAGGTAAAGCCACTCTGGGGTCCAGAGTGCTGATCCAGGTGCCCAGGGTTGGGACCTGGGTGTGCAGGTGCATGCAGAGGTGAGAAGCAAAATCTCTTAACTGCCCCTCAAGTTTGTTTTTCGGGTGTCCTTAGCCCACTCAACCACCACTGCACATGGCCAGGCTGTCAATGGTCTGCTCCAGTAAGCTTGAAGTCACGGAGGTTGGGGGGGTTCCCTGTACCCAGCCTTATAGGACCATGCCTGTTGAGGGGGTGTCCTTTGGATGTCATCCTCTCAACGGACCCAGTCCAGCTGAGATGCCTTGGGCTGTGGTACTGGATTTGGCCAAATACCCCCGAGGTCCCTGGACTGCTGTGCTGGGGCAGGGATATGGCTGATAGGGGTCAGGTTTCTACATGTACTTGCAGGGCTAGGGAAGACATGAAAGTGAACACAAGGTGCTACCACTAAAGCCTCACATAAGAGGAGGTGGGATTTGGATATGGCCACACAGGGCCACCTCCTACACAAGCTGCTGTCTCAAGCTGGGCACAAGATTTAGGCTGGAAGAGGTGGGGAGTCTTTTGAGATCATCAGCTGGGGGCTGGCTATAAGGAGGAAGCAAACCCCAAGAGATACTGAGGTGAGTCAGGGGTCAGGACAGGGTCTCTGTTGTCTGCCAGAAAGGAAGAGATCATAAGCTAGGCTGTCTCTTAGGCGATAGGAGGGAAAGCCAAGAAAGCAACGGAAGGCAGAGACATCCACAAGGACATAGGATCCTTCATACTGGTCTCATCTACTCTACCCCAGGTGGCCCTGAAGGAAACCCAGGAGGGAGTTCTGGGGAAGTCAGGCTCTGTGAGACAGGAGTGGTGAGAAGAACAGGAGGATAGGGCTGCCAACTTCTGCCCTCTCAATACCTCAGTCTCCCCAGAAGAAAAGGGCCCTGGAAGCGATGACCCACACAGTCCAGACACTCCTCCCAAAGTACATCCAACCCAGTCCTTCCTGAGAAGGGCTTGTGGCTCCAACAGGGCAAGCTTGGGAGCTCAACTCAGAGATGGGAAAAGCTGTCAGCTGAGGACTGTTCAACCAAGGGTTAAGACCTCTGGGAGTAGGGGAGGCAGGTGATGCCTATAGGCCATGCTTGGGTTCATGGGAGCAGAGTGCCAGGGCCAGGGTCAAAGTGATGGCTCTCTATTGGGCAGCCAAGGTGGAGGGCAGCTCTCTTGACCTGTCTGGAATGGGTGGCAGGAGCCTGGACTGACCTGCCTTTGTGAGAGGACAGCTTTCCTGGGCTTCTTCTACAGCTGGTGGATAAGGCACCAAGAACAGTGTTGAGGGCAGTCAGGGGCTGGGAGAAGCTGAGGGGCAGGAGAGTGACCACTAATTTGCAGATGCCCACAGATCGTATCTGTGCCAGTCCCACATCCCCAGGCCCTGAGAGCCTGCACTTGATCTCACCTGTCCCTGCCCTCAGCTGGCTGGCCATCCATGAGAGGGCTCTGGGACCTGGGCCCAGTTGCAGGGGTCTTGGCAATGACCACAGTCTTCAGGTCTTGCAGTGAGGCCCGCAATTGATTGTAGATGCGCAGGAAGTGGAACTTCTCGTGAGGCAGCACAAAGATAGCAGTGACAAAGCGGTACCCAACGAGCAGCTCAAGCACATGGCCGTCAGCAAAAGCACCCCGTGGCTGGGTACAGCTGCGTGTGGGGTCCAGCAGCACGGTGGAGAGTGGCACCCGGCTGAGCTTGAAGCTGTTGCGGTTGCGGCAGTTGTGGGTGCCACGGTTGGGCATGGGGTTGAAATCAGCCTTGATGACGTTGAGGTGCTGGGGTGTGAGCAGCAGCCAGTAGGGAATGGCGGCAGACTTGACAGCCTCGGAGGGTGCACAGCAAGAGCGCCGCACAGCCGAGCAGAGCGTGCAGCTGGCCCACTCGATGTTGCCTGAGTAGTCCCCGGCAGCTGTCTGTACCATGCGCTTGTCACTGTAGACCAGGTAGACAGGGAAGCAGCCCTGGCTGCGCTCCTGGCAGCCGCCAGCTACCTTGTAGAAGGTGAGCAGCTGGCGCAGAAACTCCTGCAGGCTGGTGTGGCTGCCATAGAGGATGGGGCTGCATAGCATGGCCATGTGCTGTGGGGCGAAGCAGGAGCGCAGGTCAGCGTGGAATTCGTGCAGGTTGGCAGCGTCTGAGATGATGAAGAGAGTGTTCTCACTGTGCCGCACCTTGAGCACCAGACACAGCTCCGGCATGAGGAAGCCAAACTCAGTGAGATCGCCGTGTGGGAAGCAGAAGACAAAGCGCAGGGACGACAGGATATGCTGGCTACTACCTCGGGACTCCTGGTGCGGGATCTCAAAGACTGCAATGCCGAAGTCAGTGAGCACCAGGCAGGCGGCAAACTGGCGGATGCTGCCCTGCACATGGATCAGGAAGCACCACAACACCTTGAGAATGCGGATGTGCTCCAGCAGGAAGTCCTCGTCTGCGCCCAGGGCCCACTCCAGCGCCAGGCGCTCTTCCTCGGCCTCCTCATCTTCCTCCTCCTCCTCATCCTCTTCCTCCCCCTGGCCATTGCCTTCCTCTTCCTCTGCATCTGCATCTGGAGGTCCCATTTCAAAGTAGCGGTTCTCAGTGACATCTTCCTCATCCTCGTCATCTTCCTCCTCCTCGCCTTCCTCCCCCTGGCCCTCTTCCCGTTGGTTGGCGGCCTCAATCCAGGCAGGCAGTTGCCGCTCGATGGCCTGGCGGATCAATGTGCTCAGGCGCTGGATGAAGTCCTGGTTGGTGGCCGTGTAGCCAATGCAAGTAAAGGGCAGAAAGATGATCTGGCCAGACCCAGGTACCACCTGCACTTCCGGCTCTGCATGCTCTGGACTGTGTGGGGAGAGACTAGGTCAGGGACACTGTACCCAAAACCTGCTGCTGCAACCCTGACTCCAAGGGACCAATCTATGAATCTCCTGAGCCTCCTACACAGCTAAGATTGTCTCTAGAACAGTGTGGAGCTAAAGTGCTGGCAGACAGAAGGTTAGGTGACCAATCTGAGTCCAGACTTTCATGAGCTCAGACACAGCTGTCCACCACAGCCCTGCTGAGACCACACTGGCTCCCACAACAAAAGTACTACAAAGACTTCGGTCATTCAGATGCTGCCATTAGTCCTATAGGCAATGAGTGCTCCATGACGTGAACCTATCTGTTCCTAAAGACTCCTTTCGAGGGCACCCAGGGGACCTCCAGGGGCAGGGAAGGAGGCTGGGGTGAGTCCTAGAACCTTCATGTCTAAATTCTACCTCCTCCCGCCTACTTCAGCCCTCACATGGGGAACATTTTGGAAATGCTGCTGTAAAGGGTCAGGGAACTAATATTTCAGGATTTGTGTGCTGCCCCTATCTACATAGTCTTGTTTAAACAGACATCTAAGGATATAATTATCATTCTTAGCTCACAGACTGTACAAAACAGACTGGACTAAACTGGCTTTGATCTGCCAGGATAACAAGAATCAGGCAAAGTTTAGGGAAAACAGGCCAGAGTCTGTCTAATCTGTGCTTAGTTTAAGAAAGAAATAGCTCTGTAGGACTTTTGTGAACAGACTGTTAAAATCTAGCTGATTACCCCAGCCTGTAGGTAAGAGTGTGCAGCTTGGCCATGCAGCCTGGTCCACAATACCTCTTGACCTCTTCCTTACCTTGCACCACCAACAGCTCCCGGCACGTCTCTTAAGTCATCAGAGGCTGCCTAATAAAAGAAGGAAATGCAGTCAGCCCACGTGCTGCAGTTATTCCCTGGTACTACAGGGTACTGGAACCCTGAGATGCTGCCTGTGGAGGTACCTTACCCCTCCTCCCCCTACCACTGCACTCTGGGATGCATGGTGTAGGGTAGGGCCCAGGGAACCTGTTCAGCTAGTTATCCTGCCAGCACATAGCAGGGCTTGCCTTCCCACTCGTCTATCTGACACTAGCCCACACTCCCAACCTCAGGCAAGAGCCTGTCACCACTGTCATGGTGTCTGGCATCCAGGGCTCCTCGTACTTCCCAATGGGCCAGGTCTATGGTCCACCAATTTGGTCTGGACCTAACTGGTTAGCAGCGCACAAGGAGCAGAGATATGGCAGGTATGGTGAGGTCTCCACCGCTCTATGCACACTAGGCAAGACTAGGGCTTGGGAACCTTTTGCTGTGTGACCCCAGGAATGGAGTGCTAGGCACAGACAAAGACTTAGCAAACTGTCCCAATCTCACAAGGCAATAATCCTGGGCTGTACAGACGGATGGGACCGGGAGGGGGTCAGGCACCAAGCATACAGCACATGAGCAACTCTCACTTTCCTCTTCTCTCTTTCCAGGACACAGAGATAGGCCCTGGAAGCCTGAGAAGCAGCCACAGAGAAGATGCCAGAGTCATACTGTCCCAGGCTACTGGGGTGACATGTGGGAAGGGGCAGAGTAGCCCCATGGAGGCAGAGAGAAGTACTCCCCTTGAACTGGGCAGTATGCTCATGTGGGCTCAAGGGTCACCTGTTCCCCCTGTCCCCCAGAGCCCAGTGAGAGAGCAATGCCTATTCCCATGCTGGGGAGGGGAGGGACAGGTTGAACAGAGACTCTAAACCACTCAGTTTGTCAAGACTCAACTAGAGACACATCCAAGAGAAAGACTGTGTGCCAAGCAGAGCACACAAAGAAACCCTGGCAGCATCTACCACACTCCAACCAGGCCACTTCTACTCAGGCAGCAGAACTGCCACAGAAGAAAAGGTCCCTAGAAGCAGGCAAGGGTGTTACCTGTCCTGCAGGGATGGACTCCAAGGAGTCAGAGCAGCCCCGGGCAATGGGCCGGTCCTCAGGAGTCAGACTGTCTGTGGATGAGAGGCTGCTGGCCAAGGCCTCCTCCTGCACGAACATGATCCCTGCAGAGAGATGGGGTGGGCGGGCGGGCAAGCGGAGAGAGCAGCTATTCAACAAGGGGGCTGGGCCTTGGGCTACTGGTATGGCTGGGGGCTAGCCAGACCCCAAAACCATCATCCGGGTTATAGAAGAAATGACAAAGCTGAAATCCTCAAAAAATTCAAGCATGAACCAATGACTGCTCCTTTAATTTTAGGGCAGGGAGAGGCTTTCTGAGCACACATTCAAAGGAAGAAGCTGCTAAGTACGAAAATATAAACACCAAACCTCTAGATGAATTTTAAAGACTAAGATAAGGCAAAGCCAAATGCAAAGAGAAAAAAGTACTTGTAATATTTAACCAAGATTTATATTATATCTTTAATCTATAAAGAACTGTTACAGATTACAAAACCAGGAGGGGTAAAAACCCCATCAAGAGACTGCAAAGAACATGAGATGTAGAATTAGAAACTGATACAATGTATGAAAAGGATGCTTTTCCTCTCTAGCACACAAAGTTGAAATAGGAGACCAGTTTGTCTCTCTCACTTTGGCAAAGGTCAGACTGTTCAGCTTAGCCCAACCAAACCGGGCAGAGGGGGGCACTGGGGTGCAAGCTGGCCCACCCATCAGAAGAGTAGTTTGGCGATATGTTCATCAACAGCCTTAAAAGTGTTCACTCCAGGAGCATTGTTCCAGGAAAGGAGTAGATGTGGCCCCTATGCCCTGATCAGACATTTCTGCAGGGCTCACAAATCTGCAGAACACAGGCTCCATCCCCAGGAGGCCAGACCTTGCAGGCTTCAGTTTCCTCCAGGACTGCTGGGTACAACTGGAAACAGCCTGCACCAACCAGCTTGTTTCTTACAGGGCATCCACTGATGCCCCAGGGCCACCTCCCATGAACAACAGCATTGACTCAAGACCTCCAGAAAAGCATGGGGCTTAAAAACTCTACAGAGGCTGTTTTATGAATAGAGTCTGTCTGGACTCGTTACTTCACTTCAGTCCACAGACTGGTTGAGGTGAAAGCCTTTTTAAGCATGCTCCAAACTGCAGCTAGCTGGTTTAGAGGAGTGCAGGTCTGCCTCCACAGTCTGGCTTTGCCACCAAACAGTCACCATGGCCCAACGAAATGACCCAGAGCCTCATAGGGCATGAGACTCTGTACAGTTCAGCTGCTGCCCACAACAGGACAACTCACACAGGCCAGCTCCTTTGCCCAAGACCAGGCATCCCCACAAAGCAAAGCAGCAGAGGCTCTGCAAGGCAGGAAGGGTGGCAAGCACACAGCCACGAACAAAGCGCCTCCAGGGGACCCACTTGCTGCTGTTCTTTTCTGGAATCCACCCTCTCCCACTGACACGTTCAAATCCTACTCATCCTTTGAGACTCACCTCTGATACCACCTCCATTCAAACCTCTGCTCCAGACCTTCTACAAAGACTCCAAGTCATACTACTCTGAAAACCCTTGGGGATACAGTTTACCTGCCAAGTGGCTCCACGATCCTCAGGGCACTGTCTAGAACCCCCTATTAAAGGATTAGGGAAGGGGGAGCCCTTCCTAAACACATTTTTTGAGCAAGAGCAGTGCTAAGCGCTTTCCCTTCCCCAGCATTAGCTCATGCATGCCTCTCATTATTTACCACATTTCATCAAATCTAAGATGCATGGATGTGGTGCCATCTTGGTCTTAGCAGGTGTCCACAGGTTTTTCCCCGATTCCATCACGAATACCAGCTGGCTGACAGCAACTAGGGGACGCCACTGACTGAAAGATGCATCTCAATATCAGAGAAGTCACAGGGTAGAGACATGTGCATCTTAGAATCGATGAAGTAGGGTGAACCCACTTTATAGTTGAGAAAACAGCTTCAGAGAGGCTACAAGTTGCTTGAGATCATACAGCCACAAAGTTGGAACCTGAACTCAGCTGCCTGCTCCCAACCACCTCTCTACACACCCTTCACTCAGCCCAGGGACTGGGCTGGAGAATCAACTCTGACATTTTGCACACTGGTCCCTGTCAATCACAATCCTCCATGGCTCTGACAGTTGGCTAATAGCACCTATAATGACCAGAGGTCTGGTGTTTTCTGGACAGCATACCCTTCAGGCAGGCTCCTGAGTGCCCCGTTTATTCACAAACATGATCCCCTGGTACAGATCAGGCTGGGAACAACAGGCATAGGTTAGCAAAGCTGCTCCCACAGGGGAGAAATCCCTGCCCATTCAGGCCAGCTCCAGTAACACACAGCCAAACACATGCATACGTGGGTGCCTCCACATTTGTGAGACAAAAAGCAGCACTTTCTTGCCACTACCCCCACCCCCAAGCCTTGTTTGGACATGAGGAAATGTGGACAGGGACAGTCTGTCCATTTCCTTCCTGGACTATGGCCTGCGCAAACAAGTAGTCAGAAAGGGCCACTCAGCGAATGAGATAAGGGACATTGAGAAGTCCTCATATAGGAGTTTGACCTTTTTCATTTGTCACCCAAAGGAAAGAGATGTGCACACAAAGACATCCACTGCAGTTTTATTTATAAGAGGTGCAAATCTGGGACAATGTCTCAACGTCCAGTGACTGGGAAGGGGAGACAGACTACAGAGCCACTCTGGGGAGTGCCCAGGGCAAGAGGGCAGGCAGAGAGAAGTGGTGGTAGATGAGGCCGGGCCCAGGCTGTTGCAAAGGCTTCACCACCTGCAGTTGCACCCCAGGGGGGAGACACCAGATCCCCTGCCCGCCTGAGGTCTGCTCTTCACCAGTTTATTCTCCACTTGTTCATCCACATACTCACTCACTCACTCATTAGGCCAATGCTGACCAAGAACAGGCTGTGTCCTTGGATTTGGAACCTTGGCACCTCCCTGTCTCCCAGAAGCCTGCGCCTCGGGCTTCCTCTGCAGGGCTGCCAGTGTTGTGCGGGCCCAACTTGGGGTTTGGCCTCAATGCAGGTGGCAGAGACAGGGAAACTTCCTCACAGAGATTCAAACCCTCCTTCCCTTTTATGTAAAAAATACAACCAAGAATTCTCAGCAAAGAGTTTGACAAAAGCAAATGGGCAAATTTACATACACCTAGCCCCACCGTTCCATTTTCATGAATTCTCTTCTGCATATTACAGCTGTGACCTCAGTGCACTATTCTGCATCGGGCTTTTGCCTTAACATAAACAAGTGTGTCTCCCTTCTTGCTGCCCAGTCTTCTCTCACTGATGGGACTGCCACAGAGGGTTCTGTGCCACAGCTGCCTCTCCCTCCCCTCCTTGGCGTGCATGTCACAACCTGGTGTTGCCAGCAGAGCACTTCCCCTTCCCCCAGCAAGTTATCCCTCTCCAAGAGAAGTTCTCCAGTGGGATCACCAGGTCAAGGGGTGGGAATGTGTTTCTGGCTCATGAAACCTAAGGTCAAACTGTTTTCCCAAGACCTCACACCAAGTTCTGCGTCTCCAGGAGCCTGGGCGGGCGGCGTTCTTTCCTGTGTGTCCCGAGCCTCAGCTCCACTCAGGACAGCACACCTGCCCCTCTTCCGTTGGGGCCGGGCCGGCAGACATGCTCATGGGACCTGCTTCACTCACTCATCTCCGAGGATGCCTGGGTTCAGAGGTGAAAGCCCTTTGAAAACGCTAAGACAGTGGGCAGATGAAAGGCATTGGTGTTCCATGGATCCACAGGGATGCAACCAGCCCATCTTGGTCCCAACGCAGTGTTTTAGGGCTGGGCTACACCTTGAGAGCCACAGAGATGAGGCAATGATAAAAGAAAGCTCCTCACATAGTGATCAAAGCTCCAGGCTCAGTAAAGTAACAATGCTTCCTACTAACAAGCAGCCAACCTGCCCAAGCTGCTTGCTGGGGACTGGGTTCTCATGAGCCAACAGCCCTGAGCCTGCTCAAAGGGCAGCCTCAGAGCCCAACCAGACACCCCAAGGTATCCTACAGAAGCTAGATGAGGGTGTTAGAGCACGGAGTGTCCTCACTAAGCAAACAACAGCACTGAAATTAGGCCAGGTACCCCCTGCCATGGGCCACCTGAGGAGCCAGCCTATAGACAACACCACCCTCCCTGTGCCTGACCCTGTAGGAAGCAGGTACCAGCATCTCTCCCCCAACTCCGGCCCAGACAGGGGTCCCAGGCAGGCTGGAAAGCTCCACTAGGAGCATGAGCCATATGCGATTACCTTGGTTGGAGAGGATGGGCTGGGGCAGAGAGGCAGAGGTGGGAGCTGCAGTGAGAGGGGATCCACTGGGTCTGGCACAAGGGGCAGCTAAGAGCCGGGAATCCTCACCAACCTGAGGAAAAGTGCTCAAGTCAGCCCGAAAGAGAAGGAAAAGTGCAGGAAGAACAGAAATAATAAGGCTAGAGGTGTAGAAGGAGGAGCTCAACATTCTTACAACCAGGTGATGAAGATGGCGTCACATGGCCCTAAGTGGTAGGTACTACCACTTCACCATGTCACATATGAGGGCCATGTGACTTGCCCAAGGTCTTACAGCCAGGGAGTGTGGTACAGGCAGGATAGGCAGCCCTGAGCAATCCCATGGCTCAGTCTTCTCACAAACAGCTCCTTCCTTGTCCTGCTCTTCACCACCATTCCTCCCACCTCCTACATAAATGCCCACCTTCTTCTCTGGGTTAGTCAGTTTGGACTTGACATCCTTGGCTTTCTGAATTGCTTTCAGAACTTCCACGGTATCCAGCTCCTTCTCTGTGGTTGCTGTATTATCCAGGCAGACCTACACAGGGTCCAGAAAGTGGCTTTCAGTATGGGGACTGGCAAGCATGGAGGGAGTAGGATGGCAGAGCCCTGCTGAGGAATGGGCATGAGAACCTCCTATAGGCCAGGCCTCAGAAGGCACTGGAGGTTGAGTGAGGCTCAGCTTATAGGGAAGGCAGGCTCCTTACAACAACATGAGTAACCTGAGAATGCCTTGGAGGGGCCCACAGAGGTATCACACAGCCTCCTTCATCTCTGGGAGCCCCTCTCCAAGAAGAGGGGCAGCCTTTTGGGTGGCTGTGACTAGAGGAAGGGGAGACGTAGACTAAGCTCCACTTATAAGCAGAACTCAGATGGTCAGAGAGCAAGAGGAGCGCCTTCTGGGCAAGGGAACTGGCAGGGCAAAGGTACAGAGAGCCAGAGGGGAGGAAAGGGATACCAATCTGGGAATGCAGGAGGAGCTCAGACTGGCAGGCACTCAGTAGGCGGGCAGTGTGCTCAACTGAGGGAAGGTCCCAAGGGCCTAGACAGGGCTGACATCGTGTGGCTAGGGAACCTTCCCAGGTCTGAAGACATGGCATCCTGTGGAGACTGAGTTGGGAACAGTGTGGAGACAGCAGCGCTTGGGGCAGAGGTGGGATGCAAACAGACCACCAGGGCTGGTGAAAGAATGGGGAAAGGGCCTGCTGGAGGCTGAGGGAGAGGAGTGAACACGAGGAAGGACCTGGTTGACATGGTGGCAGGTGGACAGCCACAGCAAGCAGGCAGCAGATACTGGGCTGGGCCACATTGCCAAAGGCAAGCAAAATCTGTGGGCATGTAGTCAGGCACCATGGCTAGTTGTACAAGAAACAGGATTATTTTAAGTATTTTATTTCTGCCCCTTGCCTAGAATAAACAATGTTATTTTTTCAAAGTTGAAGACAGTTCTTCCACACCCTAGATTTGTGCCTGTGAATTCCCAGGAAGCCCTCCTGACCTGTAACTCCAGCAGATGGACATAAAGCCCCGCTGATAGCCCCCAATGGGAGAGGGGTAGGAGGTACAGGGAACCTTTCCCTAGGGGGCAATGGACTGCCTAGATCTGAAAGGCATTCAGACATCCTGCTGAAGCAGGTGAAGGCAAAGAGTGGACACCCCACCTCATCCTGCCCATGCAGCCCTAAACTCCATCCTGCCATCTCCCTGGGCTCTGCTGGTGGTACCAGGACTTACCTCAGAGGCCCGCTCCCCGAACTGAGCAAGAACTTTGGTCCGGTAGTCAGGAATGATGCTCACAGGGTTGTTCAGCAGGGTCACGTGCTCCAGACATGGGAGGCTGCCAATGCTCCTGATCTCCTCCATCTGAAAGGCATGAGCGCCATTCTTTGGGCCCCTTCGCCTAATACTTCAGCCACACGACAACACTCTGGATGGCCTCTTTTAAATGAAAGGAATCTTCACGATCTTCCTTAAAGTGGTAATCACCAAGGCCCAGCAACCCCAGAGCCTGGAAGCACCTTAGGACTGTAGCTCACCTGCTCAATTCTGTTGTTGCTGAGGTCCAGGTTGAGCAGAGAGTAGAGCTTGTGCAGGCCAATCAGGCTCTCTAGGAGGTTGCCTGCTAGGTTTAAGGTCTTGATGTTCCCCAGTTTGGTGTGAATGCCTTCCAAGGAGGAGAGCTTGTTGTAGGACAGGTCAAGGTGCACAAGGTTGTACAGGTGCTGCAGAAGTATTGAGAACAGGACAGCAGCCTAGGTCAAGCTTCCCAAGAGGGGCCTGCTGACCTTCCAACCCAAACCTTGCAGAGCTGCCTTGCAGCTCTGTCATTCTCTGATGGTTACTGGGAAGGGAAGCCCTCTTTTCTACACACATCATAACCCACAGGTTATGTAGATAGGGTGGGGTAAACGCTGAACACAAGCCTGTCCATCTTCAGGATGCCGGTATGCCATCTTCATTACACTTGGTTTGTATTTACTCAGCTCTTATAATTTTTTGACTAGAGCAATCATCACTCAGGGCATCACTGGAAGCCTAAAGGAAAGGCAGCAGTCCAGCCATACCAACCCTAAGACATGGTCAAAGTCCCAAGGCTGTGATTGCCTCTTGACTTCTCTCAGGAGAATAGAACCTGGAGAACCTGTAGGGGCAGCGCTAGTCTCCACGACATTACCTGCAGGTTGTCCACAACCAGCACGCCATTATGACTCAGGTCCAAGAACTCAATCTTTGGGATCAGTTTCTTGTAAAAGAAAAGAATACAGACATTATGAGGCTGGACTCTACCCAGTCCCTGCACCTGGTGCTGGGTGTCATAGGACTCTTTCTCTTGACCACAGACTTTCCAGCTGGCTGTCCCTGCAGGGTCACTGATGTGACACCTCCCATTGCCTACCCAGCAGCACATCTGAAAGGACACACAGGGACACACTAGTCACTGTCTGTACAGAGCAACTGGCTTATGTCCCAGACAATAAGGGCGTCTACCCTTTTTTAACTCTACCCACCCTCACTAAGAAGCACGTAGATAGAATCATACTCCTGTTGCCCTAAGGTAACTGGAATGTCACTCTTACATGGGCACATCTATAATCTAGGGAGTGAATTTTCTGCTCTACTCCTTACATCACCTACCATAGTTCTGGTATTTCAAATGTATGTGTAATTGATATGCATCATTTGATCCTAAGTAGTAACTATTAATTTTAAATATTTTCATTTTGAAATTTAATTTACAAACTGCAGGCAATGCATAGAGCACAGGACACAGGTTTTCTGCAGTTGTTCCAAAGAAAGTCAAATTAAATACCCAGCCCTCAGGATTTGGTCAGATCAGAGCAGTGCCTGGCAGTGGCTACTGCCAGCATACCACAGACTCGTCGATCTTGGAGATGCTGTTGTGGCTCAGGTCGAGAGTGGTCAAAGCTTGCCATGTGGGGATGACAGCAGTCACAGTGCCTTCAAGGGCTGTGCCTTCAGGCTCCCACTCATCAAATTCCGAGGCTTCAGGAACAAGGACTTCCTGCGTAAGAACATCTGTTGAGCACCACGCTCAGCCCTCACGCAATACTAACTGGAACACTATTGTTGCAAAATTTAAGGAAGGACTGGAGCATATTTAGCATGCGGAAATGAGCTTGCATTAAAACGGGATTTGGTTCATGTGTCTTTCAATGATTGTGAAATAACTGAAAGGCTTAGCAATATAACAGCCACTTGGAATAAGTTCTGGAGTAAGTTTTTTCAGAAGCAAATGCTCCTCAAGCCCCCAAGGACCTCTGCTACATGGCGATGGCTGTTCTACCTTAATTCTCAGAGTCTTCACCCAAATTCATGCTGTTTCCAGGCAACTGTGTTTTCAGAGTGGTCCCCACCACGGACAGGAGGCCCTTTAACCACTACTTTGCAAGTATAAGATCATTGCTGAGACATGAGCACCAGTCACCGAAGGGGAGGGAAGCAGTCCTCCTTGGGTTAATTTTTGAGCATTATAAAATCTCTCCTTTTGCACTGACCAATTTGGGCTCTTTCAGTCAGGCAGCAGAGTGCCTTGGGGAGGAACAAGGCAGCCTAACCCCTTGCTCTCTCCACAGCCTCCTCCCTTCAGTCAGTAGGCTCAAGAGGAACTTTTTTTTAACGTTTTTATTAGTATGTAATAGTTGTACGGGCTTTCTGTGTGACATTTACATATGTGCATACAATGTGTCCGGGTTTGGTTCAAGGAGAAAGAATCCTCAAACTCGTATCTTGATCAGACCCTCTTGAGTCACAAAATTAGTCACTATATGCTTTTTCTATACTCAGGTGGGATTTTAACTTCACTAAGATGAAATCCAAGACAGGTAAAGAAGCCCCATTGCAAATGGAATGTTTCTGTCGTTCATGTACAAACAGTGCCCAGCACTCCTATGTCTCCTTCTACTTCAAGTTTATGGACAACAAGATACAAACGAGTGCTAAGCCAGGGACTGTTAGGCTTAGAGGAACAGATATTATCAATCTAACTGATGAAGGTCCTACCATCTCCACGGTCAAAATTTTTTCATTAAAAACAATGACCTTGCTGGGCATGTGGTGCTTACCTGTAATCCCAGCATTGGGAGGCAGAGGCAGGAAGATCATGAATTCACAGTTAACCTGGGCTACATAGTGAGACTCTCAAAGAAACTACTTGTCTCAAACAAACAAAATGAAACAAAAGCAAACCTAGTGAACCTTTTTTCTTTTTAGAGAAAAAAAAAAAAAAACACCCCCTTAAAATGCTTTGTTAACAACACTGATTTTTGGAGCAGATGCATGCTAAAGTGCTCTAGGACCCATCAAGAACTTGGAGGTCCTGCATGAATATGTGGCAACCCAAGGGAGGATGATCCAGCCTCTGGGCACAGATGGACATGGCAGTGCTGACACTGTTCTCAGTGGTGGGGATCATGGCTGGGACCCTGCCCCACAGATAGAAAACAGTAAAGGCAAAGCTTACCTTCATTGAGGTTGCTGAGAAGCGGACGCTCATTGTGGCTAAGGTGGGCTTTGAGGTGACCAGCCCTTGGATGTGCTTAGCATCACAATGACTTATCTGGAACAAAGCACAGATGCTTCTCAGAAATGGTATCTTAGTCCCATTAGGAAGCTGAGTGCTGGTGGCTCATACCTGTAATTCTAGCTACTTGGGAGGCTGAGATCAGAAGGATTGCAATTCAAGGCCCACCCAGGCAAACAGTAATCCAAACCCCATCTCCAAAATAACCACAACAAAATGGACTGGAGGTATGACTCAAGTGGTAGCATGCTTGTTTTGTAAGCGTGAAGCTCTGAGTTCAAATTCCAGTCCCATAAAAAAAGGCCCAGGAAGTGGATATTCATCCCACCTGCATAAAAAGAAGCCCAATAATGGGCAGTCCAAATGCTGGAGATGAGAACAGAGGTGATTCAAAGCCTAAGACTCTTTTTTTCCCCAATGCTATACAGAGCTGATTAAACATTCTCTGAAATACCTAGTAAGGAAGACATTGGGATTTTCAGACTCTCAATGAGCCACAAATTCCATTTTCTCAGTAAGGACTGCTTGGGGCTTGGCAGAGGGACAGAAAGGGTGGGTCATGGAAATCAGTGTGGAGAGCAAGGGGAGAAGTGCCTCCATAGTGCAGCAAGTGTGATAGCCTTCCTGCTGGCCCAGCCTTGTTCCACTGCCCTCAACTGTCCCTGTGGCAAGGAGAAGAGGGGTACAGGTCAATCACACTACCTCAAGCACCACACGACCACAGACCAGACAAAGCCCCAGCTGCTGAACAGAGCTGGGTCAGGCTTTCTTCTCACTTCTAAGGTCTTAGTCAGCCTGCAGTGGTCAAGGCACACACCCTGAATTTCTATCAAGGGGAGTGGCCCTCAAGACCCAAGACAAGCCTAGACTGCTGTAGGCAGAACGGGCCAAAGGATAGCAGGGTTCTGAAGTCAGACTCAGCCAGAAATTCAAATCTCAGCTTGCCACTCCTTAACTGTGTGATCCTGTCCAAACTTCCTTACCCTCCTAAGCCTCAGTTTTCTCAACTGTAAACTGAGAATAAAAGCACCCACTTCACAGAGCTGTTGGGAAGATTTGATTAAGGAGTACACATCAACAAGGGGTCTCAGGCTGAACACAAAAGCCAACTTCAGCTTAGGAAACATAGCCTTTAAAAACAGTTTTACTCCCCTCCCTTCCCTTCCCCTTTCCTTTCTTTCTCTTCCTCTCCCTCCCTCTCCCTGAAACCACAATCCTCCTGATCTTAGCTTTCCAAGCAGCTTTGGGTGACAGGCATGAGCTACCCCACCTGGCTTCCTCTTTCTTTTTAAAAATGGTAACAAAAATTAGCTTTGACAACCAAAGAGTTCAAACAATGTAAAGCAATTCTTGTTAGGCTTGGGCATCTTTATGAGGGCAAGGGACCCTCAAAGTCCTTTGTCTGAGCTGGGCACCAGTGACTTATGCCTATAATCCTAGCTACTTGAGAGTCTGAGATAGGAGGATCGTGATTTAAGGCCAGCCTCGGCAAATAGTTCAAGAGGCCTTATCTCCAAAATAACCAGAGCAAAATGAACTGGAGGTGTGCCTTAAACAATAGAGCCTGCTTTGTGAGCATAAAGCCCTGAGTTCAAACCCCAGCCCCCCACCTCCATCACACAAAAAGCCCTTTGCCTTAGAAACTAAAGACTTGGAATTCAGTCTGTCTGTTCCTTAGGATAATTTCCCAGGATTTCTGCTTGTATAGCCCAAGTCCTCTGACTCCATGAGAGGCCCAGAAGGAGCCAGCCTCTAGAACCAGTGCTTCACCTGTCTAAATGCCTTCTGTTGTTCATGTCAGGGACAGAGACATGCAGACCAGCCAAGGACAGGAGAAGCTCCCTCTCTGCCTTTAGAGGGGCCTGATTCACTTGAATAAAATCAGCCATTTATTGTTGAACATGAAAGCAACAGTTCCTTAAGATTCGATCTGGACAGGTGATATCAAAACCACTCCTTAGCCACAGGCAGTTGGAGAGAGATGATGCTTGTGCAGGGCTCAGCCCGCCTGCTCTCCAGTGGCCCTGGCCCTTACCTCCACCTGATGAAGAGACTTGAATATTGACAGATCAAACGGCAGGAGCTGCTCCTGAATGTTGCTGGTCCCAAAAGGTCCTTCTGTGCCAGAAACCTGAGACCAAAGATGGGGCTTAAATTAGTGCTGCTGCTGCCACCACTTGCCATCTGCACTCTTAGCCAGTGGAGCAGCAACTCCCAAACCTGAAGCTCTGACTACTTCTACTGGCAACAAAGGGGCTATGTAGGTTTAAAAGGAGTCGGGACGCCCCCTGGTGTTCATAGCCAAAAGCACAGTGCCAAAAACACTTTCTTCCATGGAGATCCCCACCCTTGGCGTCCTTCATACACACACTCCAGCCAGTGAGCTGTCAAGCCCCATGGCCAGCTGAGTGCCTTGTTACTGCTGAGCCACTGTATCTTTTTACCTTAAGGTATTTAAGGCGACAGGTGAAGTCCAGGATGTGCCCAAGGTCAGTCTTGGCATCCCCACTGGCGCACGTAGGCTTTCCCTGTGACAGCTGCTCGGTGACTGCATAGAGTTGCAGGGGTCTGATAGCAAAGACCTCACCAGCCCCCAGGAGCTGTTCTCCTGTAACAGCCAAGCCCTGCAAGATGAGTGCCCACCCCCAGCCCACTGTACGGCCAGGGCGTTTGTCTGCCACTAACAGTCAACAAGCACTAAGCAAGCACCTATTACACACACCTGTGTTGGGATATGCACAGTCCTAAGCACACAGGAGTAGCTGCCTTCCTGAGCTCACATTGGGCACAGAGCAACCCTAGACACATGGTGACAATGGAGGGAAAGGGCATGGGGGACTGTAACTGGGGAGCCATCCTGAAGAGTGAGGCTGAGTCAGACCTAAGGCTCTGACCAGGATAGGGCTGATGAGAAGCAGTGTTCTGGGCAATGCCACAACCTTCAAAATGCAGGTGCCATGGCTAGTTGCAAGCCTGAGATGCCAGGTCAGTACAGAGCCTGAACGGCATCTCGGGTAAGCAGGTGGAATCTTAGAGAGCAGACTGATTGGCATTTGGTCCTTGCGCTGCTCCTCTTGGGCATGCACCCACCCTTAAGCAGGTTAGTGGGTGTCTATCCTTACTTCTACCTATGGTCTCTAGCAGGGAAGGAATGGTAAACAGTGCTGTTGGCAGGCGTGCTCCTTAGCTACTGTCACCATGCTCTCTGAGGGGGCTGTGACCCAAGGTTAACTTCTATTTGCCATTTGAACCCTTTCAGGCAAGGACAGACCAAGTGTAAGATATAGCATGCCAGCCACGTTTCAGCACCCCACCATGGCGCTTTGGAATAGATCCTAAGCCCACAGTGAGCTGTGACACAGAGACTCAATGAAGAATCTCAAGGTGGGAAAACTGAAAGCTGCTGAAGTCAGTTTAAGAAAGGGACTAGGGAAAAGGGAACATAATGGAGGGGGAACCAAACCGGGGTACACTGTATGTATATATGGAAATATCACAATGAAACCCCTGTATAACTATCGTATACTAACGAAAGCATAAAAAAAAAAGTCTCAGGGTGAAAGACCACAGGATGGATAGGTGGCAGGCTTAACTATGGCCCAGAGCCAGGGATGTGAGTACCTAAGGAAGTGGGCTCTGGCTAGGCCTCCAGCCATCTAATGGGACTAGGAAAGTTGTGGCCAGTATTTCAAGGACCAGTGGCCATGTACCTTTTTCAAAGAGTTCTTCAGCCAGTGCTGCAGTGATACCATTTATCTCCTGTGGAGAAAATAAATCCTGTGGTTAGGAAGTCTATTTGCCCTGTCACTGGAATCAGTACATTTGCTATCTATTTGCTCTGCTGCTATGCCAACTCTCTAGGCAGTAAACACAATAAAGGAGGAGGCAAACTATAATGAAGCAAGGAGCTTATCAAAGGAAACTAGGCATTTCCAGATATGTGAACACCTGAAAGGATTCCTCAAAAGCACAAGATCAGACTAATGTTGTAACTCCAGGTCCATATGGGCACTGCTGAATGCACCATGGCCAGAGAGGCCAGTACTTGGCTACGCTAAGGGCTTGCCTGGGAAGCCAACAGCACCCAAAACCGGCTCTGGAGTTCCTAGGAGAGGGTGTGGTAGAGAAGTCCTATTTCTTTTGGAAAAGAGGCCCCTCTATCACTCAGGTGGAAGGAAGAATCTCCCAGAGTCAACCTTCCCTAGGAAGACCATACCCGCCTTCTCTCATTTCATGTGTCTCAGAAAAAAGTGGACACTTGTTCTCTTCCTGTGCTCATCCCTTCCAGACTCACAGCAGTACCACTCAGCCCTCTGAGGGTCATTACAAGGAATGGGAAAGGTTTTTCTTTCAGAACGATGCGATAAGCACTGGCAGAGTGGCTCAAGTGGTAGAGTGCCTGGCTAACAAGCATGAAGCCCTGAGTTCATATTACAGTACTGCCAAAAAAAAAAACAAAAAAAAAAAAAAGAAAAAAGAAAATGCGATAAAGGACAAGGACGAGCCTTCAGTCACAGTAACAACTAACATGCTGGGCTCTAATTAACATCAGGTACTGGCTCACTGAACCCTCCCACCACCCTGCAAGAGGAAGCTGCAACCTTGAACCCTGGTACAAAGATAAGCAAACACAGGTAGAGATTGGATAATGTGACCCTTCAATTTTATATGGCTAGAAACTAGAAAAGTCCTATTTAAGCACTTGGCCTTGGGTCTCTCTACATAACCAATCACCTCAGCACTTCGATGGCAACTGGCAGCTCCCACCCCCACCTCTCACAGGTAGGAATTTTAACTAGCTGACAGATGGCAGGCAACAGGCCTTTCTGTAAACAGGTCCAGATAGAGGCTGCACAATCACTTTCACAGCTCACAGGACATGTAATTCACATGTTGATGGGACTCTGAAGGCACTGACTACAGGAGACAGAGTGTCCTGTTCCTGTTTTTCTCTTTGGTTGTTTGTCTCTTTCTTGTTATCTTTTATATACCACACTACTTCCCCTCTCCCAGTACTGGGATTGAGCCCAGGGCCTCATGCATGCTACATTAAGACAGCACTTTAGCACTGAGCTACATCACTCTTTTCTAAATTTTATTTTAAGACAGGGTCTTAACTAAGTTGCCCAGGCTGGCTTCGAAATTGCAGCTCTCCTGCCTCAGCCTTCCAAGTAGTTGGATTACAGTTGTGTACCTCCATGCTCACTCACCGCAGCTTCTTTAACAGCTGTTTATATGCTGTAAACATTTCCTCCCAGACTGTGTATGCCTTTATCCTTTGTTCAAGGTGGTTTTCATGACATAGCAAGATTTTTCATTTGTGACTTTGAGGGTTTCTTCCCCACCTTACGATTATAAAAATATCCTAATTTTCTTTTGGTCCTTTATGGCATTTTAAAAAGATGTGTTTATTGCCAGTGTGGAAAGGAGATGAGGTGGATCAAGATTTGAGGTCACCTTGGGCAAAAAGTTAGTGAGACCCCCATCTCAACAAGAGGCTAGCCTGGGCAAAAAGTTAGTGAGACCTCATCTCAGCAAACAAGAAGGATGTGGTAGGTGTATCTGTAATCCCATCTACATGAGATGTATAGGTGGGAGGATCAAGGTCTGAGATACCTGAAAAAATAACCAAAGCAAAAAGGGACCAAGTGACAAGGCTCAAGTGGTAGAGTGCCTGCGCCTAGCAAGCTTGCAGTCCAACTTCAAATTCCAGTACTGCCCTGGGTGGGGTGTTATTTAATCTGCTTGAAATTCAGTTTATATGTATTATGTATAATGTGAAAGTCATTCTTCTCTCACCCCTTCCCCTCAGTGTACAAAAGCCAAAGGGAACAAAATGAGCCAACACAGTTCCTTTTTAAAGGATTTAGTGGGACAGGGCCAAATGTAAAAGGGCAAGAGGAACTTAGCAACCTAAAAGGAGGGGAGGGGCTATGGGTTCACTCTGAACTTCAACTTCACTCTCTTGCAGCCTCTTTAATTCAATTACATTTTCCTAGGCAGCTGTGAAGACTGAAGATTAGGAAGAGCTTGGAATGATGCAAAGACTCATGCCTCTGACGCTTTTGAGAACCACGCCTTGTCTACAAATCCTCCCTACAGTCAGATCACCTGGCTTTGAGCAGTCCCAGGGCTGCCAATTTACACCCACCCCAATCTCCCAAAGGCAGCTTTGAAGCCTCTCAGCACAATCAGGCTTCCATAAACTTCTCACCAGGAAAGGGTTCTGTTGCCCGTTGTTTTGAACAATTCTCACCTTTCTCTAGGCAGCTGGCATCTCAGAAAGAGCACAGAAAACAAGAATGCCCCTAGGCACTAGCCCTCCTAAGGAATTTCCAGAAGACACAAAAAGCTGAGACAGTGACGGCAAAGGGCTTGTGCTAAGCAAAGGGCAAGCTTAAACCAAACTATATAACCTCTCCCTGCTCTTGGGGCACAGGAAGGGCACACTGTTGTGCTTTGTACTTGATTTCCCCAGCCAACATTCACCTTGGGAGGGAGCCTGAACTGGAACACAGGAATGCCTTAGCTCCACACCTAGAGCACTGGCTTCCTCTGGCCAAAATTTGGACCTGTGGGCAAAGGCACAGAGTCAGTTCTGTCTGGATCAGGAGATAGGGGCCCCTGAGCCCTAGCTCTTGCTGATACTTCACAGATGTCTTCCCTTAGGATATTGGCTGTAGACCTTCCTTCATTGCACAGTCTCATGCAGGCTTCAAAAGGGCCCCTGATCATCACCCTCCAGCTTACAAGAGACTGGGGCACAGAAAGTTTAAATGACTGGCTTAGAATAAGCTGTTAGGAAGGAGCTGGGCTAGGAGATAAACTTGGCTCTATCTCTAAGTCCACTCTTAGGGATCCTGTTCCAAATTGGTGTGCTAGAATTCTCCACCGGATTCCATTCCAGAGCTTGAAAACTGCTGCTCTAGAGGTTCTGAGATGCAGTCTGTGCCTGTGGGACCAGAAGATAGGGTGGAGTTATCCAGGGAGAGAGCAGACATAGGCTGCTCTGACCCCTGAATTCCCTATCTCAGAGTTGGCTGGGGAGAGAAGTGCTGCTTTCTTTCCTTGTCATTAAAATCCACACTGCAGAAGAACTGAGTTAGACCCCTACCTCACATCATATACAAAAATTAACTCAAAATGGATCAAAGCCCTACATGTAAAATCTAAACCTAAAACTCCTACAAGAAAATATAGTCACGTTTGTGACCTTGGATTATACAATGGTTTCTCAGATATGACACCAAAACCCCAAGTGACCAAAGGAAAAAATAGATAAACTGAACATCATTAAAATCTAAAACTTGGCCAGGTGGGGTGGTACACACCTGAAACCCCAGTATTTGGGAGGCTGAGATAGGAGGATCCTGAGGATCATGTTTATGAGCAACATAACAAGATCCTGTCTTTAAAAAGTGAAGCAGCCAGGGGTGTAGCTCAGTGGTAGAGTGCACGTTTAGCATGTATAAGGCCCTGGGTTTGATCTCCAGGAGAAAAAAAAAAAAAAAGAAAGAAAAAGAAAGGAAGGAAGAAAAAGACAATCTATAGAATGGAAGGAATTATTTGCCTATCACATTTCAGGTAATGGTCTAGCATCCAGAATACATATAAAGAACTGTTATAACTGAGCAAGTGTTTACAGGATAAAGGATCTGAATACATTTTTCCAAAGAAGATACACAGATGGCCAATAAGCACATGCAAAGAGGCTAAACATCATTAGTAACTGTGATAATGCAGACTAAAACCACAGGAGATATTACTTCACACCTACTAGGACATCTAGGATTTAAAAAAAAATGGTAAGAGTGTTAGCAAGGATATAGGGAATTTAGAACTTACACATTGCTGGTAAGTACATAAAAGTACAGGAACTTTGGAAATTAATTTGGCAGTTCCTCAAAAAGTCCAAACAGTTACTATGTGACTCAGTTTCCACTTCTGGATATAACGCAACAGGTAAGAAAATATAAGTTCACACAAAAACTTATACAGTAGTCTCCTCCTTATCCACAGTTTCATTTTCTGTGGTTTCAGTCACCCATGGTCAACTGCAGATTGAGATTATTAAACAGAAAATTCCAGAAACAATTTACAAATTTTACGTTACACACCGTTTTTAGTATCATGATGAAATCTCATGCTGTGCTCTGCCTCCTTTGTCCAGCATAGCCACACCATATACATGTCACTTAGTAGCCATCTCTGTTACCACAGTATTAAGGAAGTATTAAGTTTCTTACGTTCAAGTAACCCTATTTTACTTAATAGTAGTCTCAAAGTGGAACAGTAATGATGCTGGCAAATCAGATATGACAAAAAGAAGCCTTATTAACGTGTTTCCTTAAATGAAAAGATGAACGTTTTCAATTTAATAAGGAAAAAAAATATCATTTGCTAAGACTGGTAAGATCTGCAGTAAGAATGAGTCTTCTTATCCAGAAAATCATGACACGGTAAATTTGTGTATGTATGTAGAGTAAAAAACAGGGCTTAGTCTTATCCTTCTCTCAGGCGTCCAGTGGGAGTTTGGAACGTATTTCCCATGGATGGGGCAGGGCACTACTGTGCATAAATGTTCACAGCAGCATTATTCGTAATAGCCAAAGAGCAGAGACAACCCGTTAACTGATTGGATGGATAAACGTGTGGTGCAGTAGCCCCCACTCATCCAAGGGGGATACATTCCAAGATCCCCAGGGATGATTAAAACTGCAGACAGTGCCAAACCCTTTTGGGGTTTGAACTCAGTACCTTGCACTTGCTAGGCAGGCACTCTACCACTTGAGCCATGCCCCCAAGCCAATTTTGCTTTTAGTTATTTTTTTGGATAGGGTCTTGCGTTATTGCCTGGGCCAACGTGGACTGTGATCCTCCTATTTTACACTTCCCACTTAGCTGGGTGACAGGTGTGTACTATTACACCCAGACTATTGGTTGAAATGGGGTCTTGTTAACTTTTTGGCTCAGGCTGGCCTCAAACACAATCTTCCCAACCTCTGCCTATGTAGCTGGGATTATAGGTTTCTCAGCTCCAAACCCTTTATATACTATTTTTTTTCTGTTTCGTACATACCCATGATGAACTTTAATCTATAAATCAGGCATATAAGATATTAATAACTAACACTAGAATAGAAAAAATATAATAGTATACCATAATAAATATTTTGTGAATGTGGTCTCTCTTGAAAAACATCTTCTACTTCCACCTCTTCACTTCACTTTACTTCCTCTTTAGGAAACACTTCCTGACTTATCTTCCGAACATCCACATTGCCAGCATCACTCCTCAGGTGCTTTGGGACCATTATTACGTAAAATAAGAGTAAACCGAACGTAAGCACTGTGAAACTGTGCCAGCCATCATGGCTAATAACTGACTAATGGGCTACTAAGTGATGCGTATACACTGTGGGTATGCTGCACAAAGGGCTCATCTGTGTCCCAGGAGGGGCAGCTACGACTCAGCAGGGTATAAAAACTAAAACTCATGAATTGCTTACTTCTGGAATTTTCCATTGGAAGATGAAAACATGGGTAAGTGGGACCCCTGTATAGTATATCTAAATAATATGATATTATTCAGTCGTAAAAGGACTAAGAGGGCTGGAGGTGTGGCTCAGGTGTTAGAGCACATGCCTAACAAGTGAGTTCAAGGCCCAGTACCAACAACAGAAAAAGGATTCATGCTACGATATGAATGGACCTTGAAAACAATGCTAAATGAAGTCAGTTACAAAAAGCCGTATGTTGGGCTGGGATGTAGCTCGGTGGTACAGCGCTTGCCTAGCATGCGTGAGGCCCTGGGTTCGATCCCAGCACAAAAAAGAAAAGACAAAAAAAAAGAAAAAAAGCCGTACGTTGTGTAGACCATTTACATGCAGGGGCAGGAAGGGTTAGAAAGTTACTGTTAATGGGTATGGGATGAACTGTTCTGGTTAGATAGTGGTGGTGACTGCAAAACTTTGTGAATATACTAAAAACTACCAAACTGTACATTTTAAGTATGAATTTTGTCTGCACATGGTGGCTCAAGTCTGTAATCCTAGCTACTTGGGAGGTAGAGATTGGGAGGACCATGGTTTAAGGCAGCCAACTCCAGGCAAAAAGTTTGAGAGACCTCATCTCAACCAGTAAAAGCTGAGCATGTGCCTGTCATGCCAGTCAGATGGGAGACATATCATGCCAGTCAGATGGGAGACATAAATAGTAGGTCTGAGGTCCAGGCTGATCCAGGCATAAATTCAAGACCCTATCTCAAATAATCAAAACCTGGGGGGTTGGTACCAGGGGGAGGGGGGAGGATATAAGGAAAGGGTACAGAAGAGTGAATATGGTAGAAATATTATATACTCATGTATGAAAATGGAAAAATGAGACCTGCTGAAACTATTCCAGGAATAGGGGGAGGGTGGAAAAAGGAGAATGATGAAGGGGGTGAATTCAACTTATGATATATTGTCAGAACTTTGGTAGATGTCACAATGTACCTCTATTACAACAATTAAAAATTAATTAATTAATTTTAAAAAATAACCAAAGCAAAAATGGTTGGGCCTGTGGTTCAAGTGATATAGCACAGTACCACCAGAAAAAAAAAAAAAAGAGTATGATTTTATGTGAATTATATCTCAATTAAAAAGTAATCCACACCATGGCCAAACAAGGGGCCCTGGGTCCACTGGGCCCACCTCATCCAGTGCCAGTAACGTAAGAGGTAGAACACATTTGGAATGACTCCAGAAGGGACACTGATGGTACAAAGTCTAAGAGAAACATTCCCCAGACAGCTCCTCCACCCCACCTGCAGAAGGCTGACGGTGCTATTGGACCATGTTCATTCGAGCTCAAATGAGGATCTAAATCCAGCGGTTCTCAACTGGGTACAATTTCACATTCTGGGGGCACCTGAGCAATGTCTGGAGATACTTCTAGCGCCACAATGAGGTGGGGAAAGTGCTATTGGCAACCTGTGGGGAAGAGGCCAGAGACAATGTCCTAAGCAATGCATAGGACAGCTCCTCACAGCAACAACTTATTCAGTCCAAAATGTCAACAGTACCCCAGTAGAGAAACTCTGGCTTAATCTAATCCTTGGATTTATATAATCTAGGGACCTCTTTGATACCAGTAATTTCAAATATATCCAAACTATTCCAAATAGGAGCATATGCCTCAAACCAAAACCACAATGTAGGACGGCCCAAGGCCCATCTCAGGCAGGCCTGTCTCGAAAAGAGCATTCAGGGCCTTTCCATGCTCAGAGCTGGGCAAGCCTGCAGCAGTCCTGGAGAATGCCTCTCCTCCAAGGAATAGGTCTTAAGCAACAAATTATATTCTCGAAGGGCTGCTTATCAAGTTTCATCCTTAAATGTAGAATCAAAGCTTTCTTAAAAGTACATTTCTTAAAATACTAACCAGAGAAGTTTATCTGAAAATCTCATATAAGGATGCAAATTTTTTTCTCACATAAGGAAAGGAAATGTAAAAAAAAATATTTACAACAGGAAAGTGTTGTTAACCACCATAAGCTTCTGGTGTGTGCTGAGTAAAATCCAAAGCACACAGACATATTCCAGTTTAAACACCACCCTTTCTCCACAGGACCCCACCCAGCTCAGTAGCCAGAAGTTAGCACCATCTCCAAACTCTCAATCTCCAGCCTCAAATTAGCGCTCCAAGAAAGGTTCAGCTCGATTACTCTGCAATGACTTCAAGAAAGTTGTGAGTTGGACCTTGCACCCATCACCCACGTCTCTTTCTACAAGACTGAAATGGGAGCAAACTCTTTGGTATCCTATTATTTTTCACATAAGGGTAAAATAATTAAATAGATTATCTGGAAATCTATCATCCAGAGTAAACTGCTCCTAGAATTTTGATGTATAAACTTCTAGAATTTTCCTAGACAAATATACCCATATAAAACTTTTTTCTTATAAAAGTAGAACTGTACTCTACATACTGTCTTAGGACCTGCTCTTTTCATAATTTATTTTTCTCATGTCAGTAAGTTCACAGCTATCCCATCATTTTTCCAGCAGCAAAATATCCAATTGCATGGTAGTACCCTTCAATTTTTTTTTTTCTTTTTGCAGCACTGGGGTTTGAACTCAGGGTCTCACGCTTGTTCAAGCCAAGCACTCTATCTCTTGACCGTCACTCGACCAGCCCTTTTTTGTGATAGTTTTTCGAGATAGGGTCTTGTGAAACTATTTGCCCGGGCTGGCTTTGAACCTCAATCGTCCTGATCTCTGTCTCCTGAGTAGTTAGGATTACAAGCGTGAGCCACCAGCACCCAGCTTGTTTTTTTTTTAAAACCTCTTCCCAGGGGATTTTTGGACTGTCTTCAGTATCTTGCTATAAATCCTGAAATAACTGTCTTTGTTCATATATCCTTTTGGCGGTTGCCTGATTTTTTCCTTAGAATAAATTCTCAGAAGAGGAACTGCTAGCTGCTTTTAGTGTTTTGGTTTCACAATGCCAAATTCCCTTCTTGAGGTCTCACTTTTTTTTTCTTCTTTTTTTGGGCAGCACTAGGGTTTGAACACAGGGCCTCACATTTGCTGGGCAGGCACTTTTACTGCTTGAGCTACTCCGCCAGCCCTTTACTTCTTTTTTGAGACAAGGTCTTGCTAGGTAGCTAGGCTGGCATCAAGCTCATGACCAGCCTCATCCTCTGAAGTGCTGTACCATCATGCACAGCTTGGGGTCTGACAACTTATTCTGTCACCAGTGGCCCGTGATTGTTACTCTACCCAAATGCTCTGTAAGTACTCTCCCCTGTAAGGAGGGTGTTTACCCTCAGCCTCTGCAACCTGCCAGTGTGGACCCAGACTAAGGGCCCCAAGATGGTAATGTTCTGCCATCACAGACTGATCCCTTAATTAGCCTTGAGCTGTGACCCAACAACTCAACAACAGTCTATGCGAGGTGTCAGCTGTCTAATCTACCCTCATCCGTTTAGATGGAAATCTACCTTAAACACCCACAGGCCAGTTTTGCTAAACAAAATGTCTCGTGGTAGAGTAAAGCCTCTCTGTGGCTACAGTCAGTCTAATTTAAGACAAACTGTGAACATGTCCACAAACGTTCTGCTCACAGCCCACCCCCAACTTGGGCAATGATCCTCCATTTTCTAGTCTTAGGGTCAAAGTCCAGCCACTTCTCCTGTTTGCCTCCTTGAGCTTTAGTGGCTGAGGGTTTGCAGGCAAAGGTGAGAACCCAAAGAGGAACTTACATAGAACTGAAAATGCAAGAAGTGGGCCAAGACTCTGGGGGCCACGCCGGGGAAGGCAGCCAGGAGTGTCTGGAGGTAGACCTCCAGATCCTTCTCCCTCTTCTCCACCAAGCTTCTCGAGTTTTTCCCAATTATCTTTTTGGGTGGAAGTAGATTTTTATCAATTTTTCTCTCTGCAACAAGCTGGAAGAAAACATAAGCACATCAACCACAGACCAAGAAGATCTGTGCTTATCCAAGATCAAGGTGAACAGCAGGCACTTGTCACAACTTCCACAGCCCCTCCCAGCAGCAGTACCAAGACCAGTGACCCAACTAGTGCACCTGGGATTTGGCCTTTTCAAACCCAATCAGTATTAGAAATAACAATACAATTCCAGATGAGGAATTCCATCTGGAGACTCTGGGGACATTCAGAAAAGAATACTTAAGGCCCCTGAAATTGCCATCTTTCCAAGCCAGAATGGAAACCAATGGAGGCAATGGTGTGTCTTTAAGACTCTCACTGCAAATGACCCAGAGAAAGACAGCTCTCTCCAAAAGCAAAGAAAGAAATACAGTCTTAGCCAGATATTAAAGAACAGGATCTGAAATAGCTGTATTAAGTGGAGCAAGTTCAAACCTGTCCCATCCTGGGGAAACTGCCTTATATCCAAGCCAGCACTGGCAATTTTAAAATGAAAATTCAAATTTGCTTCTTGCAGACTGTCTCATACTGGGGTTGAACTCCTAGGATCCACAAGTTCTTTTGCCAGTTATATTAATAAACTGATTCGTTAAATAAGTTAACTATAGACATGCAGCTGGTTTTGCCCTAAAACTAACGTGTGGCACAACCGGAACTTGACTTCAAAGCCCCCAACCTCTGAGACACAGGCTCCCAGCTCCTAAGGATTACCTTTTCATGCAGGTCATGGAAGTCACTATAGCGGTGCTTGACTGTCCATTCATGGCTGCCATCTGTGACCTGGATGATATAAACCTAAAAGAGGAAATGACAGTCTTGTGGCAGGCAGAATTAGATAGCAACAACCAGAGGTCCCCTGCATCCACAATAGCTGCAGGACATTCAGATCTCCCATCCCAATAGTCAAAGCAGGTGCACTTGACCCTTGTTGAGCAGCAGTGGCTCCCCTCAGCCTCCTCCACAGTCCTAGCTATCTGGGACGCACATGAGGCATGGCTGTGGCTTCATCCATCAGTAAAGAACAGAAAAGGTGACTCCACCACAATAAGGTAACTCCTTAGGTTTTTACCTCCTGCCTTCAGGTAATTTAAAACCCTACTTGAGCTGTAGGCAGGGCCACCTCTTTCAAGGGAGGCACAGCAGGACAGGTTTGGCAAGACAGGCTTTTCTGCTGTATCTCTTTCCAGAAGTTCTTACTCCATCCTAGAAGCAAATCCTTTCCCAACCCTTTAAACTAGTTTGTTTGTGGTTGTGACTTCTGCTGCTGAATCAGGGGTCAAAGCACCAAGAAGCTGCTGGGGGAGGCAGTGGTGGGCAATTAGTAATGACAGGAGGCAATATGGTTTCGTGATTAAGTCCAAAACCTAAACTCTCTCTGGGCTTTAGTTCTTCTACCTTAAACCTCATAGGTTTAAGGATCAAGTAGGGCAACAGGTGTAAAATGCCTTGCACAGGGCCTGACATCCAACAAAAGATAGGTATGTTAGTAACATCCAACTGGGCACACCCAGGGACAGACAATGAGCCCGCCTGGATCACCACCTTGCCTCCTCACATTTGGAGCAGAATAGGGAGCACTTCTTGGAAATGACCTTCCCGCTGACTACAGCCATCAGCTCAGAAACCTCCTCAACTAGACTAGCCCATCCCTCTCTGCAGCAGGGAAGTGGGAGGAGGAAATAGTCAACTCAACTGAAGCCTCTAAACCTGAGGAGCAGCCATTTCTCTAGGGTAGGCCTGTTGTTACACTGGCAGCCTGTCTTCCATCCCCACGGCCTGCCTTCCTTATCCTCAGGAAAAGAAAAAGAGCCAGAGGAATGGCTCTCAGGAGGGGGGCATTAGGATGAGGGCCATGGGGAGGCGGCACAGGAAGGGCTACCCCCCAACCCTCCTGGGAACAAAGGACAGGAGAGGAGGCTAGGAGGTGCTCAGTTAGCCCCACCCCAGAACAAGTTTTCCCCAGTAGCCCACCAGACTCAGGCCTGGCATCCAACTCCGCACAGATCCAGGAGGGCCTCCAATCCATGGCCATTGGGAACTACCTGCCTTTTTTTGTCTCTGCCTCCCTCATAGCCTAGAAGTGTGTGTTGCAGGCTTACTGTCTTATCTCACCCCCACAGCCCAAAGCAAAGATGCCCCCTCAGGTTCGTGTATCCTGGACTTCAGGCCTTGGATATGGGTCCTCACCCCCCCTTTCCTCATGGTTGGGCTCCACCCCCCACTCCACCCCACCCCTGTTCTTTCCTCCAGCCATCCTTCCAGAGCCTCAAGTCCCTCCTTCACTTCGCAGAGATCAGGATTCCATCCACTCCTCTTCAAGACCTGCAGGGCCTTGATCCTTTCCCCTGATTCCACCCGAGACCCCCGTCAAGGCCTCCCAGACCCGCACCCCTCCAGGCCTGGAGGATCTAGCGGGGTTCAGCCTCATCTAGACATCTTCCTATCCTATTATCCCCATATCCCCCTCTCAACCAGAGTCTGCTTTTCTGATCACGTACCCCTTTCCAAAACCCACTCCCCGGGCGTCATCCCAGAGTCCTTCTCCTGGATCTGAGGGATCCAAGACCCTTCCTCACTACCCCATCTCAGGCCCCCCCCTTTGCGTCGTCGCCTTTCTACCCGCTCGTGGGCCTTTCTACCCGCTCCTCCCGGTTGAGGGGGCCAGATCTCTCCCCAAGACCCCTGACTCGGACTCCGGGTTCCATTCGGCACCATCGCTTCGCGTGCCCGCACCCCCAGCACACCGTATACGTGTCCACGAACTCGGAGCCCACTACGCGCGCCTCCTTGGCCGGCTCGGCCTCCCGCTCCGGCCCGAAGCTGCGTGCCGCCGCCGCCGCCATATTCCCGGCTTCGCCGCTGCCGCCGCCCGGCGCAGACTAACAGCAGCAGGAGGGGGCGGGGTCAGCGTCCCACCGCCCCCCGGCCCCCACCGCCCCCCGCCCGCGTCTCGCGCCGCGCCGCCATCTTGGTCCCGCCACCTCCTAGCGCTCTCGTCCCGCCCCTTGCGCGTAATTGACAGGACCGCTAGCGGTGCGCGTGCGCAGTCCGCGCTGGCCTGCTAGCTTGTGTAGGGTGTACTTGCGTAGCAAACTTGAGATCCCGGGCGGAGGCATGTCTGGTCCTCGTCCCTCCGTCCTCAAGAAGGGAAGGCAGAGGCCACGGGCCTCCGGAGCTTCCCGAAGCAAGTCACTGCTCCACCTGGCCCCAGTTTCTTTCTCTGGAAAAGGGAGACAGTAATAGCGGCTCACCTGGCTGTTGGACTCGTTCCTTATGAGTCCGAAGCGAGTTGAAGAAGATGCCCTGCCCCTGAGCAGGGCAGAGTGACTGAGCCCGTTCTTAACCTCTGTGACCCTCAGAAGTCTCTGTCGCATACTCCCCTGGAGAACTCAGCGGGTTGATTCAGGTTGATTCGTGCATTGCTTAGTACGCAACAGCAGCAGTGGGCAAGTCGGGAAGCTAGTGTGTTATTTTGGAGGGAGGGATATGTATTGAGCAAGGGGTGCAGGTGGAGGGAACGAGTAGGTGCTGCTCACTGGGCAGATGATGTCTTGTCAGAGCCCAAACCAAGGGTGAGACAGACTGACCCTGGACCCAAGAACTACAGAGCTGGAATTAGGAAACAGCCCTAACCCAGGGAAAGACTTAGACCTAGAAGAAGGAGACGGCAATCCAACTGGACAGTAAGGAAAGAAAGAGGAGAGCCTAACACAGATGGGACTCTGTATGAGTGAACAGAGTGCAGCTGACTCAAGTCCAAAGTGAGCATTGTTCTCCCTGGGAAGATGGAAGGTTTGGGGCACAGCTCCCTTGTCACCTCTGACTGAAGGGCTTCAAATTTTCTTGTCTTGGATGGGTCAGTGACTCACCAGTTCCATGTCACCATATTCTGACAGAGGTTGGCATTTGGGACTTCTCTTGGCAGGGCTTTACACTCCCAGTCTCTCTGCATGTTTTGTCCCCCCACCTATCCTGCAGAGAGGGGTAGTTTAAAGCAGGTGCTGTCAACTGAGTCAGATCTTGGGCAAGTCACAACCCCTCAAGGAACCTCCAGTTTCTTATCTGGAGTTTCCTGATTGGAATGAAAGCTTGAGCTGCTGTGTGTAGGGGCCTGACCTGGGGCCCACTACTTCCCAACTCCTATCTGGGCCTGGGCTCATTCAAGAAAACTTTCCTGAGAGTCTCCTGTGGGGTGTGGGGGACAGAGGGCAAGAGACTTATTCTTTGCAGTCCTTTATTGCTCTCTGCCCTGGGCAGAGGATACAGGGACTCAGGCCAAGCTGAGATCACCCAGGCCAGGGGAGGGGGTGGAGGATACCACGCAGTGGTGGGCTGGGCTGGGAATGCTGCAGAGAGGCAGGGCTATTTAAGCGGAGGGTAAGGGCTGGCTGGCAGTCCCAGCAGTCTGTCCTGTGAGCTGCCAGCATGGATGACATCTACAAGGCTGCGGTGAGGGACCGGCCTGGGAAGGGCTGGGGTGGGTGGATCCACTGGGGACTCAGCTTAGAATGTGGGGCAAGATCGCCCCAGGAGAGTGATGGGGACATAACCCAGGGCCCACATACTTTTAGCCCAGGCCCCCAAGGGAGTGATAGGGCTGGTGTTCAGAATGCAGAAGAGATGGGGGACTTGGGGTTTGGAGAGGAGCTGTTAAGGTGGGGAAATAGGGAGGCTTCAGCTTTTAGCATCCTGTGCCCCCTGATTCCATGTATCTGTAGTCTGCGTCACTGTCCCTTGGTCATATCTCTATATCTGTGTCCTCTGGATCTTTTGGTCTTTCTTAGTTTCTTTCCATCTCTTTGTTCCTCCTGAGTTGTCTCTCTGAGTTCCTGTTGCTGTCTCCCTGTCCTACTCTCTCATTTCCACTTTTCACATTGTTTTCATATGCTCATAGTCTGGGCCTTTCTCCAACTGAAGATGTTTTGGAGGATGACAGGGGATTGTGAGGAGGGGGCACAGAGCCTCAATCCTGGGCTGGGGAAGGGGCTTTTGAAGGTTGAGGCAGGGAAGGACTGGGCTTGGGGAGAACTGAGGTCCCAGCCTCCCATAAGGTCTGGCAATCTTGGGGTTCAGGGCTTAGCTGGGGGTGAGGGTAAGGGAGCAAGGGCTGGAGAGTAGTCTTCTGGAGTCACTGAGGGGCTTTAGATGCCACTCTATCCTTGGGGGGGTAACCTCTCCTCATTCCAGAAACAAGGCCATCCTCAAACAGACAGCTGTTCCCAGGGGACCCCCCCCTCTCCAGCGCCCAGAATATGCCCACTCCTGAACAGGGAAAGGCTACAGCTGGCTCCAGGGTTGCCACTGCCTATCCTGGAGCTGAGGGGTGGGGAGGCAGCCCTCCACCCAGTGCCCATACAAGGCCTGGAGGGGCTGGGGACTAATTTTGGCTCCTGAGGCAGCACCAGCAGGCCAGGGGGCCAGATAACGCTGCCCCACCCCCTGCATACCAAAGTCCCCAGAACAATCCCCAGGTTTAGCTTTGTCCCCCACGTTAAAAATAGCCCAGTGGCTACCCTGGTCAGATTACAGTGGGTGACTTTACTCACCCCCACATTGGTTTTATTGTCAACCTGAGAGACAGCTGTCCCTCAGGCTATACAGCTTAGGTTTCATTAGTGTGGCTAATCACTGAGTATTGTTAATCAGAGTCACCTTGGTCTTTGACAGAGTGCCCTCCTGTCACCCTGGCCCCAACCCCAACCTCTGTGAGGACAGCTAGGTCACCTTAGGGCTTTGGTCATAAGAAGGGAGGGCTGAGGCCCCTGCTCTGTGACTTGGGAATGACCCCTTCAGTCTTCCTGGCTTCAGTCTTCCTGCCTAGGGAATGGGTTGGTTTCCTCAGCAGCAGCTAAGGCCTCAGTCTGAGTCCTGAGATCCCCTTTCCTCTCTAGGTAGAGCAGCTGACAGAAGAACAGAAAAATGGTGAGTGCCCTGCCTCCCTGGGGAGTATAGGGGGACTGGGGGGGGGAGTGGGGAAGGGGTAGGGGGACTAGGCGGGGGGGAGTGGGGAAGGGGTAGGGGGACTAGGCGGGGGTGGGGGGGGGAGTGGGGAAGGGGTAGGGGGACTAGGCGGGGGTGGGGGGGGGAGTGGGGAAGGGGTAGGGGGACTAGGCGGGGGGGAGTGGGGAAGGGGTAGGGGGACTAGTAGCATGAGAAACTCCTTACCAGAAGTGAATTCCAGACTGGAGGTCAAGAGCTGCTGTCTTCCTCACTGTGACCTCGGAGAGCTCTTAGAGGGAGGTGGCCCCAGAGATCTGGCTTTCTCAGGTCCTGGCTGCTTAGCCCTGGCTGCTCTTTCCTCCCCACCCCGCCATTGGACACAGAGTTCAAGGCTGCCTTTGACATCTTTGTGCTGGGTGCTGAGGATGGCTGCATCAGCACCAAGGAGCTGGGCAAGGTGATGAGGATGCTGGGTCAAAACCCCACACCGGAGGAGCTACAGGAGATGATTGATGAGGTGGATGAGGATGGTGAGTTCCTCTGTGCCCCTAGGCTACAGACACATAGCATCCCTGGCTTGCTGGGAACTCACATCCATCCTGGCTCTGTTTACTCAGGAGCTGTTTGGCCTCCAAGCCTCAGTCGTTTCATCTATAAAGTGGGCATAATGACCACACTAGCTCACAGAGTTGGTTTGTGGAGGATGGTGCCTGCACCTCTCTTAATGGTTACTCTGCTCACCCCCAGGCAGTGGCACAGTGGACTTTGATGAGTTCCTGGTCATGATGGTTCGGTGCATGAAGGATGACAGCAAAGGGAAGTCTGAGGAGGAGCTGTCAGACCTCTTCCGCATGTTTGACAAGTGAGCACAGATGTACAACTTCTGACCATGACCTAAGCAGAGCTGCAGAAGAGGACAGACTCAGATCCCCGGCTAGGAGCTCTGTGGCCTCAGTCTCTCATCTGTGTGACGGCGGGACATAGGGATGCTCATCTCCCAGTGCCCCTGCCCTGTCTCTTGGGATCATGGGGGGGCTGCCTCTTCTCTTCACCACAACTTGTCCTGGGCTCTGAGGCCCCTTCCTTGCCCTCCCTGCAGAAATGCTGATGGCTACATCGACCTGGAGGAGCTGAAGATGATGCTGCAGGCTACGGGTGAGACCATCACAGAGGATGACATCGAGGAACTCATGAAGGACGGCGACAAGAACAATGATGGCCGCATTGACTACGATGGTGTGTGGGTGGATGGGTGGCTGGATCCCCCTGCTGTTCACACCCTTCCTGGTCCTTACCTCTGACCCATGCCTGCCTCTCTTTTCACAGAGTTCCTGGAGTTCATGAAGGGTGTGGAGTAGACACTACTGACCTTTGCACAGAGCTGCCTATGCCCACCTTCCCACTCCATCCAGGCCCTGGGATGGGGCAGAGGGCCGGGGTCCTTGACCTTCCCTGACTTTCTCCCCATCCCTGTCCTGGGAAATGCAAATAAAGCCTTGCTCCCTGAGGCCTGGTGTCCCACTCTGATGTTCTCTGGGGCCATGGACTTGTCTGTCAACCCCATCCCAGGCAGGCTGGCTGCAGAGTCCTTCTGCAGGAGGGCTTTCATTAGATCAGAGCTGACCTGCTCTAGGCTCTGCTGACTGCTTTCTGTAGCTGCTGGCATTCAGGCCCTGTCTACAGTGACCCAGCCTCTGGAAGATGTGGTGGCCATGGAACCTGCATTTTAACAAGCTCCTAGGGCATTGCCTTGATCAGCCAGTGTGGCAGCCTAGTTCTCTCCTACTCTCCCACTTGGAGAGAACTGAGTTACAGTAGGCCCTGGATGCCCCTTGACACGGCAGCAGCAGTGACTTCTCAGCCCTGATTGGAGTGAAGCTAGACCCTATAGGGGCCTGTGGTTCTAACCCATCTTCCACTTGCTTGTACTTCCTGCCAGCAACCTCTACTCCCAGGTTCTGAGGGACATGAAGTCTGCCCTGTACCCCATCGCTCATTTCACACATGAGGACCCAATGGTCCAGAGAGCCAAGGTTATCTGGTGAGTCTACAGGAGAATCCAGCCACCTAACTTTCAGCCTAGGGCTCTGTCTAATGAGCCAGGTCCAAATAGGCCTAATTTCTAGTTACTGTTATCCTCAGAGGTTGACCACCAGCCCCAATCTCCCTCCCTGACAGGAAATGGAGGTCTAAGGCCTGGTGGCTCCCAGATTAGGGTGGCGCCCAGGTCAAGGCTATAGCCAGCACAGTGACACTGGCCTTGGGGAGGGGTGTTGGATGTTGCAAGGAAGTGGAGGTGTTTGTAGTGGTTCTTGCAGGAGGGACAGCTGCCATTGGCACCCAGGCACCAGCCAGAATGTTAGCAGCTGTCCTTTCTCCACCCAGCCACCCCACTGCTTCTGCATCTGTGCCCCAGCCTAGGCATTCTCCAGACAAGCCGGGCATTCCAGAGACAGTCTTGGAATTCTAGAGATGCCTCTGGTGCAGGCCAGAGATGGCAGGAGCTGCCTGGTCCCTGGAGGGATCTGGAAGGAATGGAGAGGGGTCTGCTCAGGCTTGTCCTTGGGAGCTAGACATCTTAGGTGCCTATACAGACACATAGAGTGACCTAGGAAGTATGAGATCCCAGGAGAGAAGGAGGTACGCAGTGGATGGCCTGGTCCAACAGTGTATCATTGAATAGTTTACTCACACACCATGTGTCCAGCACAGGGCTGGATGCTGGGACACATCAGAGCAAGGCCTAGTCCCAGTCTTATGGAATTTCTAGTCAACTCAGGGAGATGAAGAGGTAGACAAATTCAGAGAGGAAACGAGCATGAGGCCAGAATGTCATGGCAGGTGTGAGAGAGTCATCCAAGAACCCTTCCTAGAGGAGGTGTCACTGAATGAAGTCTGAAGAATGCCAGGGAACCAAGCAGGAGAGGGAGTGCAGGAGGAAAGACTCAGAAGGTCTCAGGAACAGAAAGGCAGTGTTGGGTTGGAGTCAAGCTCCAGCAGCCTCAGGAAGAAGGGGGTGGTGACAGGCTTGTGAGAAGCTCAGCCTGTAAGAGGAGTGAGGCACTCTGGGGCTGCAGAGGGGAGAAGGAAGCCAGGAGGCTGGCTGCAGGCTGGAACAGGTTCTGGGTGACAAGTCCTGGTGGCTCTGTGCACAGTGGGATGCTGGTGTTAGAGGGAAAGGGGCAGCATAGATTCAGGACATATTTTGGAACTAGAACTAGAACTTGCTGAAGAATTGACTGTGAGGGACAAATAACTAGGGAGTTAAGGGTAAGCCTTACATTTTTGGTCAAACTGCCATTTCCTGAGATATGGAAGCCTAGGGGAGGCACAGGTTCTGCCCAGAGTATTGGGGAATGGAAGTTACTTTGTTTTAGGTTTTTCTGTTTTTCCATTTTTAAATTTCAGAATTGCAAAAATGTTGCAAAAATAGTACAAAGAACTCTCATTTACACTTCAGCCAACTTCCCCAAACTTGAACATCAGATAACCACAGGACAATGATCAAGCCCAGGAAATTAACAATGGACACAGCACTACTAATTCACCTTCAGATTTCACTGAAAATTTGCCAGTTGCTCTGCTAAAGTCCTTTTCCTGGGCAGACAACCAAAGATCACTAGTGTGATCCAGCCATCTTGCTCCTGGTTCTCTACTAGTCTGTGAGTTTCTCAGTCTTTCCCTGTCCTTCAAGACCTTGGGACTTTGGAAGGGCACAGGCCTGAGTTTTCCTCAAGATTAGGTTTAGATGAAGCATTTCAATTTTTTTTTTTTTTTAGGTGAGGCATTTCACAGGAAAGATGAAGAGTTTTTTGCCCATGTCTGGATGGGCTGGTGGGAAGGTCAAATCCAGGAGATAAGGAACAGGGCAGAACAAGAGCTTGGGAATGTAGGTATCATTAGAATCAGAAGTCCTTTCCCAGCTTTGGTCATGAATGAGGGCCCCAGGGAAAGTTTGTGGAGAGGTGACAGAGGACAAGGTGCTGGGTACCCCACATGAGCAGTTGGGGAGGACATGTAGCCAATGGGGTGAAAAAGACCCTGGGTAAATGAGGGTTCCCTGGGGCCAGTAGGGAAAGAAGAAAGAATGGATGACAGCTGATGGCCCCAGTGTTCTGGAACCTGTAAGCCCCCAAGCCTTGGCTACCTGAGCGTTTCAGTGGAGCAGTGAAGAGAGAACACAACTGGAGAGAGTCAAAGAGGTCTACAGAGGTCCAGAGGAGATGTTGTGTGTGGACAGCCACCAGGGGACAGAGGTATGGGGTCTAGGGGAGGCCTGTTGGAGGGGTGGTCACGAATGGCTCACGTGCTAAGGGGGAATAAGCCAGCAAAACAGGAGAAGGGGTGAGACAGAGGCAGCACAGAACAGCCACGGGCTGTGGGACCTCTCTCTGGGCTATGGATCCAAGTTGGGCAAGGAGAAAGGGGGACTTGGGACAATGAGGGCAGGCAGAAAGTCTTGGTGAGTGAAGAGTTGTGGTGGGGGAGGGGTACTGAGTGGAGACATTGGCATCCAGAGGAATAGATATTCCAAAGGAACACACAGAAGGCCACTTTTTTTGGTGGCCACTTGAAAGGTGAGTAGCTGAGGTGGGGAGAGAAGGTGATTGGCAGAGAATATGGATAGGGACTAGTGCTGAAGGGACTGGGGCAGAAAGAAGTCAAGTCCTCTGTGACAGAAAGAGAAGGATGACCAGACTAGTTAGAGAGCTACAACCTCTTTGACTAGTTCTGCCCCTCAAGACCAGGTGTGTACCAGGTTGAGGGAGAAGAAGGGCAACTGTCTACCTCACTGCTCTCCATCAACTGCCAGGGACAGAGAACAAGTCCTGGGAGAGGTGGAGGAGATGATGGCCCTGCTAGTGGGTGGACCTTCTAGAGGACACTGTGGGGAGTGTTGGATGGGGTAGGAGCTATATCGGTAGGCTGACTGTGTGGCTAACTCTCAGGGAGAGAGGGGAGATCCCATGGGATTGTCACAATGCCTCTGTTCCACCAAGGTTGGGGCTGGGAGCAACCACTCATTCCAGGAATGCCCACCCCAGAATTCTACTTGGGAGTAGCTGGGCTGTGACCCACCTGGTGGCACCTATGGTACAAACATGCACATCACACACGATGGCCAATGGCTCATAAGCTCCCACCAGCTTATGGCTTATTGCTTTCTACACACATCACCTAATGCAGTCTCTCTGCTGCTGAGCTCTGTCATGCTTTGTTTGGATAACGCCTCCTCCATGAAGCCTCTCTTGATTTCTCCCACCAGAAGAATCATTGGAGAATCTTCCATTCCCCCTGCCTCTTTGTATTGTGGTTGCCTGGTTCCAGACTTCCTCGCCAAAGACTGAGGGTTCTGCTGGGGCGGCCCAGCTGTCCAACACAGAATCTGACAGCCTGAGCAGCTTTGGGGTCTTCTGCAGTTCTCTCTTTATCCACTAGATGGCACCCAATGCCTGTAACTGGGCCTGTTGATTTGAGGATTTAGGGAGGGTCTGTTTCCCACCTGCAGCCAGCAAAAAGGGGCCTTTAGAGAAGATCCTTACCCCTCTCTAGATGGGAACCCAGACCCCTCTAGGTTCCAGAGAGGAAGAAGACCTGACTGAGACCACATCGGTTAAAAGTTTCGGATCTTTCCACAGTGTGGAGTGAACTGCTGCTCCCTCCCCCACCACACACCACCACTCCTGCTCTAGGAGACACAGGCCTCTCCCACCAGTTGGGGACCTGGCTAAGTCAAGACCCCCAGGGTGGGCTGGAAGATTGAGGAGTGGTTGGGCTCCTGCCCACAGCTGGTGGCCACATGCTGTCTGAAGGGCTATCCAGCTCAATCTCCAGGTATACATTGGCCCCTAGCCTGGGCTTCTGCCAAAATAGCTCCCTAGGGAAATGGAGCCAGAGGGGCTCCATCCTACTGAGTTCCAGGATATAAGCAGCAGCCCCTGTGCAAGTACCGCTCACCAGTTTTTATATATAAAGTCTGTTACATCCAAAGTGGCTGGTCTCTGGCCCTGGGAGCAGAAGACAGATTCAACAAATGGAAAGCCTTGGCTGAGGTTCTCCAGCAAGCCAGAGCAGGGGTGGGCTGAGTTCAGTCACTGATCTCTGAGAAGCACCTGGACCATTTCCAGGTTAGGCTGCCCCTGGGAAGAGGCATGGGCAGGGGAAGGGGACAGGGAGAAGGAGTTGTGGGCTTCTGTGTCTTTCTCATACTGACCCAAGGGCTAACTTGTTTCCCTTCCAGTGATGAGGTGGGTAGGGGAGATGGGACCCTTGTACCCCAAAAGAGGGCCCCAGGAAGGAGCAGGTCTGAGCTGTGCCTGTTTTCAACCTGCTGTGTGGCTTAGGCCAGGTCTTTCTTCTCTGAGTACCCTCCAAATTTCCTGACCCCTACCTGAAGGCTCAGGCCAGTCCATTTGGGAGGCCCAACCTATGAGAGTTTCTAAAATCCTGAGAGCTCTAACTTTGACTCAGAGTTGAAATCTTAGTGCCCAGGGCCTTGAGTAGGAGTCTAGTGGGATGATGAGGACTTGGGCGGGTGGGGCATGAGCTACTCTGGGAAAAGGAGCATGGAGAGGTTTCCTTACTGGCCCCAGATTCAGTCCCTCAGTCTCATCTCACCCTTGGCCCCCTTCAATGACTCCCTGCTCCTCTCCCTGTCAGAGTGCAGGGCAGAGTGAGTGAAGTCTGGCAGGAATCTGGTGTATAGGGCCTGTGTGCTCTGGGAAGAACCCACTGCTGACCTGCTGTGTTCTGGACCTGAGCTTCTGAAGGACTGGCAGTCTGGGGGAAGCAGGGCAATGAAGGTTCTCCCTGGGCATGGGGTGGACCCTTGCCCCTACCCCAAGGCAAACACAGTGAGGCAAGATGGGGTCTGGATAAGGGGAGGAGCTGTAGGGCCTGGAGGCCAGATGGGGACGGTCCTGAGTAGGAGAACCTGGGTATTCATCTCTTGCTAGTCCCAGATCTGTGAAGTGTGACCAGACTTCAAGCTCCTGGCTAGAACATGGGATTTCTTTGGCTGAAATGACCCATCACACAAGGCAGCTTGGACCCTGCCAGGTGAGCTGGAAGCCAAGATTTCAGGAGCTGGGCCATCATAGTATTGCAGACCTGGGTCCGAGACCAGTTTGTGGAGAGGCAGATGACAAAGCAGGCCCAGCTATACCTATACTCTATCTTCCAGTCCCTCAACCTCTGGCTTCTGATCCCTGACCTGCCCTTGTCAATTTGCTGGAACCCGAGGTGATGCATTTGTAAACATCTCTCTGTGCAAACTGTCCACACCTCAGCTGTGGGGGGTGGGGTGTCTCCCCAGTGTGGGGAACTGACCAGGCATCGCAGGGCTAGCTGTAGCGGAGGGAGAAGCTGCAGGTAGACATTGGGCTTTGCCTCCTTCCTTCCTGCTCCCCGCCTTCCCGCCCAGGACTGGGTGGAGCCGCTGCCTTATAAGTGACTGGCCTGGTGGCAACAGAGCAAACTACAGCCAGCAGCGGGACCGGAGGGTGGCTCCCTGTCCCCAGCATGGCCCTCTCCGCGTGGGCCTTCTGCTGCTTTCTGGGGGGCCTCTTGCTCCCTGGGGGCAGCCCCAGCCCCAGCCCCAGCTCCAGCGTGCCCCGCTTGCGGCTCTCCTACCGAGGTACTGACCCATCTACCCTGTTCATGTGCATTTCCCTGGGTGTCCTGGCTCCAGACATCCCCCCAGCCTGCCGGGGCCGTCTGTCCTGCCAGCAGGAGAGGGTGGAGCAAGGTCCCCCGCACAGCCCTTGGGAAAGGCTTCCTGCTCAGACCCAGGACGGTGTTGGGGATAACTGAGGGGAGGGGAGGGTCTCCTGAAAGCCATAACCAGCATGGAGCCGGGAGATAGAGACACAGAGGGAGAACCCAAAGAGCTACTAAAAAGGGAGGGGACAGATGGACACTCTCAGAGACCTCAATAATGGGGCACAGAGATGGGGAGGGGGCCAGACAGTGGGTGAGTGGGCAGCAACCTGTTCCTCTGGTCAGGAGCCACAGGGAGGGGAAGAGCCTCCCCCACCTCTTCCAGCCCTCTACCTAAGATGACTTTATCACCCTCCCTCCACCCTGAAGCCCAGGCAGAATTCAACCTCCTTCTCTGCCACTCTAGGGACTTGGGGTTATTCTGTCTCCTCACCCAGCTGCGTGGTGCTGTTTCCTCTGATGGTCCATGGGGAAAGGAGGGGTAATCTGGGATCCCCAATCAGGGGATGGGGAACAAGTCTCCTGTGGAGATTCTAAAGAGGAGACATTTCTCCATATATAGAGAGTCTGAAGGAGAACGGGGGTCCTATCTTAGGAGCTGTGGTTTTGTGGGGAGGTCAGGCTACTAGAAGAAGTAATAGGGAAGGATCCCAAAGGGACTATCAACCAAGGAAAGCTTCCCGGAAGAAGCTATTGATGAATTTGGGGGTAGAGTGGAGGCTGGGTTGAGACGATCCCATTGGGAAAGACAGGATATTCTGGGCACCCCCTTCTTGCCACGTCCTCCTACTGTCCCTTGCTGGCCCATCACCTCCACCTCTCTAGCCAAACCCATGGACCCATGTCAGGATTTTCAACTCTTGGGACCACTGTCCCTAGAACAATCTGCCTGGATGGGCAATGTCCACAGGGGAGAAAATCCTTTTTGGTCACAACCCTGAGGTGGAGGCTGAAGCTGGCCACATCTGGCCTGCCCTGGACCTAGGCCCTTGCCAAGTGTTCCCTCTGATGAGTGCACTCTCCCCTGCCTGTCCACCTCTCCAACAGTCAGCCTTGCTCCCTGTTCAGATTCCCCTACCTTTCTCTCTGCTTGCCAAGCATTTTGTCAGGCTTGCCACTCTGATCTCTGCCAGTGGGGCCATCTTCCTTGGGACTGGGCAGGGCACAGACAGGATAGGGAAGAAGTTGTCCGAAAGATCAAGGGGCTGAAGAATATGGAGGAGGTTAGCAGTTGCAGAATGCTTGCCAGGCATGCAGGAGGCCCTGGGTTCGATCCCCAGCACCCTCACCCATGGTTAAAAAAGGATTGGAGGTAGGTCCTAGGGTAGGCTGAGTAGCGGTTGGGCTCTCAGAGCATCCTGTCCTACTTGCCCCCGGGAGCCATGTCCCGAAAGTCTTCCAGAAGCCCTGTGGTTAGAAACATTTTCCAGATGTGCGTGTGGGGGGGGCGGGTAAAAGAACAGCTGGAACCCTCTATCTCCACTCCTTGGCTGGGGAAGTAGGCTGAACAGCAGGTCCTGACCTGACTCCTTCTGCTCCCTCCTAGACCTCCTGTCTGCCAACCGCTCTGCCATCTTTCTGGGCCCCCGGGGCTCCTTGGACCTCCGGACCATGTATCTTGATGAGTATCGGGACCGCCTCTTTCTGGGAGGCCGAGATGCTCTGTACTCTCTGAGGCTGGACCAGGCATGGCCAGACCCCCGGGAGGTGAGCTGGACTGATGGGGAAAAGCTGGGTACCTCCAGATGGGGAAACTGAGGCTATGAGGCTAGGGGAACACTGGGATGTGTTTCAGGTCCTGTGGCCACCACAGCCAGGGCAGAGGGAAGAATGTGTTCGAAAGGGACGAGATCCTTTGGTGAGTACTGTTGCGAGGGACTGCTTCCCAATCTTGTCTGCCTCAGGCCCTGACCCCCAGGATAGACTGCTGCTGCTCCCTCAGGGGCTGGCGGTGTGGGGAGGGGGCATTTGGAGCAGATTCTGAGGTTTTAGAGGTCTGGAAAGAATGTCATCTCACCTACTTCCCCAGAGGGGATTGGCCATGCAGGGCTGAGCCTTGTGGCCCAAGGAGACTGCAAGGTTCCCCCTCACCCCTCTGCTCCCTTCCTTCTCCCTACTAGACGGAGTGTGCCAACTTTGTGCGGGTACTGCAGCCACATAACCGGACCCACTTGTTGGCATGTGGCACCGGGGCCTTCCAGCCCATCTGTGCTCTCATTACAGTCGGGCATCGTGGGGAGGTGAGCTGGGGCCAGCTTCTTGAAGGATTGTACAGTGACCTTTCCTTCCTACTGTCTGAACACTTCCATTGAGTCTGGGTAGGAGCAGGGGGCAGGGGCTTGAAAGGCGCCTTTGTGCTGGGGTGCTGACCCCATTAGAGAGGCCCTGAATAAAGATGCCTTCTGCCCACCCCCCCCACTGTCCCACTGCACGCAAGGAGGGCCACTGCCCCTTGGGGGCTAGTGCTTCTTTTCTAGGTGATGCTCTTCCCTCTCCCTTTCCTCTTCACAGCATGTACTCCACCTGGAACTTCGCAGTGTGGAGAGCGGCCGTGGGCGATGCCCACACGAACCCAGTCACCCTTTTGCCAGCACCTTTGTAGGTGGGTGATCCCAGGCCAGGATGGGACAAGGGAAGGTGGGAGCTGGCCTATGGCACTGGGAAAGGATGAGGCTGGGCTGCCGAGCCTGGCCCTCCTCCCCTGACTCTGCCCTCCATATCCCTCCAGGTGGGGAGCTATACACAGGTCTCACTGCTGACTTCCTGGGGCGAGAAGCCATGATCTTCCGAAGTGGGGGTCCCCGGACGGCCCTGCGTTCTGACTCTGACCAGAGCCTCCTGCATGGTAAGGCAATGGAGGACAAGGCTGGCTGGGACCTGCTCTGGAATTGGCAGGGGAGGAGATGCTGGAATGGGGAGGAGAGGCTGCTGTAATTTTGTGGGCCTCCAGCCTCCAGTGGGGGTCCTCATGCAGCTCTCCCTCCTCTGTGAGCCCCTGTGAGCCCTCCCATTATCCCCCATCACCTTCCCAGACCCCCGGTTTGTGATGGCTGCACGGATTGCTGACAACTCTGACCAGGACGATGATAAGGTGTACTTCTTCTTCTCGGAGACTGTCCCATCACCTGATGGTGGCCTGGGCCATGTCATAGTCAGCCGTGTGGGACGAGTCTGTGTGGTGAGAGCTGTGAAGAGGTGATGAGGTCCCAGACCCCTGCCACACCCCCTTTCCCAACCCCTCCCCCCAGTAGGGAAACAGAGGCAAGGATGCAAAGCCGATATCCATACCTCTCGTCCATGGGTGAGGGTGGAGGAGGAGGACGTGTGACTCATCCTGGTGGGGCCTAAGGCTGACTCTGGTCTTCCCCCACCTTAGAATGATGCTGGTGGCCAGCGGGTGCTGGTGAACAAATGGAGCACCTTTCTCAAGGCCAGGCTGGTCTGCTCTGTGCCTGGCCCTGGTGGTGCTGAGACCCACTTTGATCAGCTGGGTAAGAGCATGGCTGGGCAGGCCTGGGTGCTGGGAGTGGGAAGGGCTCAGAGCTGATGGGTGAATGGGGTCATTGACATAGTCATAGTGCCTCTGTCCCCTTCTGTATCCCAGAGGATGTGTTCCTGTTGTGGCCCAAGTCAGGGAAAGGCCTCGAGATATATGCGCTGTTCAGCACCATCAGGTGAGCACACCAACCTCTCTGTACCCTGTCATCTCTGGCCCTGTCTCTGCACTCCTGGCTTCTCTGTTGAGCCTCTGCCTCCATGACTAGTCTTGTGATGGGTCCCTGTCTTTGTCTCTGATTCAGTGACTCTGATTCTTTGTCTCCCTCTCTTGCTTTTTGCCTCTGTGTCCTTGTGTTCCAATCACTGCTTGTAGCAGGCACCTGTTACCCTCTGTCTCTCCTATGGAGCCAGCCTGCCCTTTTTCTGCCTATGTCAGTCACCCCGGCCTGACTGTCCCTGTCTGCCCTCTGCAGTGCTGTGTTCCAGGGCTTTGCCATCTGTGTGTACCACATGGTGGATATCTGGGAGGTCTTCAACGGGCCCTTTGCCCACCGAGATGGTCCTCAGCACCAGTGGGGGCCCTATGGGGGCAAGGTGCCCTTCCCCCGCCCTGGCGTGGTGAGTGTGCCTGAGCCAGGCAACAGAGGCCTAAGAGATACCAGGAGGGATTCCTCTTCTAGCAGCTCGGGGAGCACTTGCAGTCCACCACAGTGCTAGCTGCTGCCCAGAAGGCTTGGGCAGGGTGGTGTGGTGGGAGAAGAGGTCCTTTACTACATGGGGGTGGAAATAGGTTGGTGGGGGTTTGCCACCCCAGGGATTTCAGGTGCTCCCTTTGCTGCTGCCTGCAGTGTCCCAGCAAGATGACTGCACAGCCAGGACGGCCCTTTGGCAGCACCAAGGACTACCCGGATGACGTGCTGCAGTTTGCTCGAGCCCACCCACTCATGTTCCAGCCTGTGCGGCCTCGGCATGGCCGCCCTGTCCTGGTCAAGACTCACCTGACCCAGCAGCTGCGCCAGATTGTGGTGGATCGTGTTGAGGCTGAAGACGGGACCTATGATGTCATCTTCCTGGGGACAGGTAGGAGGATGTGTGTGTGTGTGTGTGTGTGTGTGTGTGGTCAGGCTGGGAAGATTGGGGGGTCTGAGCTACCCCTTCTCCCACTGACCCATCCTTTTTCCACTGTTCCAGACTCAGGCTCTGTGCTCAAGGTCATGGCCCTCCAAGCAGGGGCTTTGGCTGAGCCTGAGGAGGTGGTTCTGGAGGAACTCCAGGTGTTTAAGGTGAGCAGGGGCTGGTGGGAGATCCTCTCATCACCCAACTCCATCCCCGCCCCACTCCCATGACTGGGGCTGGTGACAGGGGAGCAGGAGAGAGCCAAGAGTGGGGCTGAAAGTTGGGCATACACTGCTGCAGAGGCCTCACTGATGCTTCTGAATGACTGGAGGACCTGGAGCTGCAGTCTGTGGACTGAAAGTGCCTGGGGCTCCCCGGGGAGTGACTGCCAAGGCAAGCACCCTTGACACAGCCTCACTGCCTCAAGTTGCAGTGAAAAGGTGGCTGAGATTTTACATCTCCAGTGATTCTGTTAGCCCTTCTATAGATTCAGGCAGGGGTCATCTATGTTGGGAGACTATTGTGTCCCAACATGACATGGGTGCTTGCCTCCCATGGCTGTGTGAGGGGACACTGAGTCTCTGTGCTTTTAGCCAAGCTTCCTACTTGGATGCCAGCCAGAATGAGGGGACCTTTCTGGTCGCCCAATGTCTGGGAAAGACTGTCCAGCTTTGCTGTCATGGGGTGTTTGGACCAGACTGGGATACATGTGGCTCCCACCCAGGAGCTGAGGGAGGCTAACAGCAGGGATGTGGGGGAAACTCTTGTCCCATCCACTCATACTGAGACCCTACTCCTTCTCCAGGTGCCAACACCCATCATGGAGATGGAGATTTCTGTCAAAAGAGTAAGAGCAGCTGCTGTCCCCCTGCATCCTCCTCCCCTCTGCCCCACCTACAGCCTCCTTGGGCACTGCCATAGTCTGCTAGAGAGTCATGCCAGGCAGGCCTGAGTAGGCCCTACAACCAAGGACTGCATCCAGCTGGGAGCTGAGTCTCACATGGGTGAAAACTGGGAGGTGCGGAATAAATGAGACTGTTTGGATAAGGAGAACTCCACAAAAGCTAGTTTCTAAGGGAGGTGACGTGTGTGGAAACAAAATCCACATTTTAAAAAAGAGATCCACTTTCTAGAGGTCTGCTGTGTATCCTTTTGCAGATTACAAGTATTCTAACTTTTGTACTGGGGTTGTTCAAAGCAAGGTGCACCTCTAAAGTCAGAGGCCAGTCAGACAAAGGCCTTGGGGTAGAGGGTAGCAAGGAGGGCCCAGATCCCTTGGAGAAAAGACTTGGGGCCCATCCCACCCCCTCCACATGTTAGCACAGGATCGAGGTGATCAACATCTTCATTTTTGTGAAGGAACCCAAGAGGTTCTGGAAGCTTTCCTGAAAGTGGCAGGAGTCTCAGAGGGTTGAGAGCCTAGCTGCTCCTTGGTGAAGCTCAGGCTCACCCCAGCCTCTGCCTGTGTTTCTCCCCAGCAAATGCTGTACGTGGGCTCTCAGCTGGGTGTGGCCCAGCTGCAGCTGCACCAGTGTGAGACTTATGGCAGTGCCTGTGCCGAATGCTGCCTGGCCCGGGACCCATACTGTGCCTGGGATGGTGATTCCTGTTCTCGCTACCGCCCTAGCCCCAGCAAGCGACGGTTCCGTAGGCAGGACATCAGGCATGGCAACCCTGCCCTGCAGTGTCTGGGCCAGAGCCAGGATGGTGAGTGGTAGGAGGTATGGGGGGGCACTAACAGGGTCCCTCTTATCCTGTGGCCTGAGCTCCATCCAGTTGTAACAAACAGTCCTCAGTTTCCCTATCTGTGCAGCTCTAGTCACTGCATGGATGCAGGATCTTTGGGCAAAGAGACTGGCTTGTGGATGGATGTCTAGGTCCTTATCATACTGGTGGGCTGTGGAGTCAGTTGGTGGGCCCCAGGACCTGGGTCCCATAGTTTCTTAGCTGAGCCAACCCAGACCTTTCTGACCTTTCTGACGCAGAGGAGGCGTCAGGACTGGTGGCCACCAGGGTCTATGGCATGGAGCACAACAGCACCATCCTGGAGTGCCTGCCCAAGTCTCCCCAGGCTTCTGTGCGCTGGTTCTTGCAGAGGCCAGAGGATGAGAGGGCTGACCTGGTGAGTGAAGACCCTTCTTCTGGTTCCACCTCCCTCCTTGAATCCCAAACTTTGAGCCCTGGGAGGAATCACCAAGATCAACCTGAGAAAAGTGCATATTAGGCTCCTAGGCGGCCTAGGAAGAGCCGCCCCTATTTCTGCCTCTGGGAATGCCCAGGACAGATGTGGCTGAAGCTTCCCTAGTCTGATGGGTGGGGTAGCAGAGACGGAAGGGAAGAAATGGGGTCTGGGCTAGTCCAGCACTTCCCCATGCTTAGACATGTGGCTCAACTTTGAAGGGGTCTCTTCCCCAGAGCTTCTTGGTCTTCCTTTGCCCCAGACCTGGGTTCCTGACCACTGCTCACTGGACTTCCCCACCCTTCCACTCCCTCCATCTTCAATTTCTGACCTTATATTTCTTCCTTTTCTTCCTGGAGACCAGTTATTTGCCCAGGCCCTCTCCTCCCCCGACCCAGAAAGGCCTGTCAACCCCTGAGATGGTTCAGTCTGGGACCTTGGGCTGGGAGTGGATCAGGCAGAGCGAGGCACCATTCTCCTATAAGGAAGAAGGTGGGGGTTGATGCCAGGGGGCCTCTCCCTCTAGCTTGAAAACTGGGGGAGGCCAGACTTGAGCCAGCTGTTGGGTTGGGCACTGAGGAGACTCCCTGGGGTAGGAGGAACAGCAAGATGAAATTACACAACATTAACCACCCAAGCAGTCCACCCTCAGCACACAAATGCACAGACTAAAGCCCAGACTAGACTCAGAGAGATGGGTTGGAGCACAGCTGTCCCCTGCCTCTTACACTGAAGTAGGCACTTAGCCCATCCCAGGCTGTGTCTGGGAGCCTCGCACTGTGGGAGTGATCAGGGCATACCAAGACAGAGAAGGACCAACGTGGCTGGTGTGTGTGTGTGTGCTCCCTGGGTATGTGTGCCAGGGCTCTCTAAGGCCAAGATTGGTGCCCTAGGGCTCTGACTAGGGGAGACACCAGCCATTCAAAATTTTGAAAAACCCCCTTTGCAGTCCCTGTCCTGGGCTCTGAGAAGGTGAGGCCCTACCTGCATTTAGCTTACAGTCTAGAAGCCAAACCTGCCAAGCTGCTGGGTCCTTCCTGGGAAGGAGGAATGGGCAAGAGGAAGTGCCCAAGCATGGGGCCCAAGGATGACAATCTTATGTCCCCTCTATTCTCCCGATTGCCTGACAGGTAAAAACAGATGAGCGTATCCTGCAAACAGAGCAGGGGCTGCTGTTCCGTAGGCTCAGCCGCCTTGATGCAGGTACCTACACCTGCACAACGCTGGAGCGTGGTTTCTCCCAGACTGTGGTCCGTCTGGCTCTGGAGGTGATTGCAGCCACACAGCTGAATAGCCTGTTCCCTCGGGAGCCAAGACCAGAGGAGTCCTCAGCCTGGGGAGGTCCAGCCTCTGCCCCACCTAAAGCTTGGTATAAGGACATCCTACAACTTATTGGCTTCTCCAGCCTGCCCCAGGTTGATGAGTACTGTGAGCGTGTGTGGTGTAGGGGCGTTGGGGAGCACTCAGGCTTCTTCCGGAGCCGGGGGAAGCAGGCCAAAGGCAAGAGCTGGGCAGGCCTGGAGCTGCGCAAGAAGGTGAAGAGCCGGGTGCAGGCTGAGCGCAATCGGACGCCCCGGGAGGTGGAGGCCGCATAGAGAGGGCTTAGGAGGGGGTGATCAGGCTGGGCTGGGGGACCCAGCAGCAGCCCCCAGCATCTCCCACCCATCCAGCTAGGGCAGAGGTGGGCCAGGATGCCTGATTGCCTCTGAGAGATGGAAGTGTCTGCCACTCATAGGCAAGACTGAGGATCTGAGGGAGGGGCCCTGTACCTGAAACCTGATTTCTGCCACTCTCTGGGCTCTGAGTTCCAGGCTGGAGCTGGCACCTCTGGCCACTGGCAGTCCCAAAGGGCCTGCTATTTGTTCTCAGAGATGGCCTGGCTCCCGGAGAACATTTCCGGTTGTACCCAGAGGCAAGAGGGTTGGGTGGTTCTTTCCCAGAGTGTGCAGAACAATGCCCATTCTGAGTGACCTTCAGAATGGGTGTGTGGGTAGCTCTAAGGAGTTATCTAGGCAGGGGCGCTCAGTCAGCCAGAGGAGCGTAGAAGTGGCCTCTTACGCTAGTACCTGTTAAGAAGAACCTACCCTGTCCAGAGCTGGGGAGGGAAAGTAGAGGCGTTGAGAAGGTAGAGCAGCGATACAGTTTCCCTCTTTCATGCTATTCCCCACCACCTCTTCTGCATCTCAATTACAGAGGCATGGGTTGTTGGGACCTGGAAGTGTTCTGAGCCTTGGGTCCCACTTTATAGACCAGGGAGAGTAGTCTCACAGCCTGCTGTCCCTTCCCCAGGCTCTGAACTGTTAGGCCAGGTTTGCTGAGATGCCCATCTCTTCATCATCAAGGTCTCATGCTGGGGAGCAGACGAGGGGTAGGATCTAGGGCAATGCCGGCCTTCATCTCTGTGGACTAGAGAGGGAAAGAGAGGACCTAGAAGAAGCATGGGGTGGGAGGAGTGGTTGTCTTTCCAAACCCACTGGGGTATGCAGTGCAGGCCCACCCCAGCCCTGGGAGTGAAGGAATGTAGAGGCTCTGAGAGCTGTGGTGAGTAATCAGGATTAGGATAAGGATCCAGGGCTTTGTCCAGGGCCACAGAGAACTGAAAGGCTATCAAGATGGAGAGAGGATAGGAGACCCTCTTAGAGGGGCTAATGGACTCAGGAACAGGTGTCCTAAAGGATTCACAATGGCATCAACTGGTTCAGGAGCCATTGGGAAGTCCAGATATTCCCAACCCCAGAATCTGTATTTTCTGCTAGATAGGGTTGAGCATGGATGGTTCATTTACAAAGTCTTTCTTCTCTTTCTTTCTTTCTTTCTTTCTGTCTTTCTTTCTCTCTCTTTCTTTCTTTCTTTCCTTTCCTTCCTTCCTTCCTTCCTTCCTTCCTTCCTTCCTTCCTTCCTTCCTTCCTTCCTTCTTTCCTTCCTTCCTTCCTTCCTTCCTTCCTTCCTTCCTTCCTTCCTTCCTTCCTTCCTTCCTTCCTTCCTTCTTTCTTTCTTTCATCTCTCCTTCTAGGCCTTTTTTTCTTTTAGGGGAAAAAAACATGGAAGAAAAAAGCTGCTAAAATCTGTAAAGCCTGCTGGTTTGTGGGTGAGGCTGGGTGGCCAGGTCAATTTTGCCTAGGCTGTAGGGGAGGTGTTTTTGCCATCAGCAGTTTTTTTCTTTTGGGGTGGGGGGAGGGCAGAGGAGCACAGAGGGGGAGGAGGACAATTAAATGAAGTTGTTCCCAGTCTGTACTTAGACAAGTTGTGATGCACTAAACTGACAGAGGGAGAAAACAGAAGTTTGAGATTCTCTCCTTTAAAAAATCAAGAGGAAGAAAAAAGGAAGAGGGGGAAAAAAAGATAAAAAGCAAGTCCAGGCCTCTTGCCTCACTGAAACCCAAACCTGAGTGTTTTGGGTTTTATCTTCCCCATCCTGACACCCCTAGAGTACTGGGATCTGAAATAGCACTCCTCTTTCCCTTTGATTGTACCAACAGAAGCCTGGAGATGAGCCTAACAACACCTTAAGAATCCTTCCTCTTTAGGATTGGGGATATTAGTGGCTGAAAGCAAAGGAGAAAAGGAGAAGGATGGGGGCTGGAGGGAAGAAGGGAAGGGGAAATTAAGGAGATGAGAGAGATAGAGAAAGTGCTGAGCTCCAGGAAAAGGGTGACGGAGCTGCAGCCCGAGCCACTCCTCTATCCCTGGGAAGTCAGAAAGAGACAACCCAGCCCTCAGTGGGTTTGGACTGGGCCCAGGTTTGGCAAGCTCCAGACAGGGCCCTGGGGAAATGACCCTGGAACATGGAACAAGAAGGAAAATAGATCCTGAACAATGTGCATCTAACCCCTGGGAAAATATAGACAGCTTCTATCAACTGCCATCCTCCCCATGGTGCTGTGTGTTATTAACTCCTGGAAATGCCATCAATGTATGTGTAAATTCTACTTCATGTTTGTATTTTTGAGATTGGTCTTGTGGTTTCTCTCTCTTCAAATCATACTTCTTGTTATTGCTATTGATATTTTTATTGTCATGGTTGCCCTGAACATTGGTGAGGAGGGCAGAGTCTACCAGGAAAGGGATGAAGTTAATATTTATATCACATAATTACACAATTATTGTATCTTGTAAATTGATTGATGCTATCTATATGAGCTGGAGAAGGGGGGCCTGCCCCATCTGTTCTGAGAGGGAAGGTCAGAGGTCACCCTGGGTGGTATTTTTCTAGAAGGGAGGGAGATGGGTAGCAGGGGAAGGAAGGAGTTAGAGGGCTTTGTCTATGAAACTGAGATTGCTCATTAAATTAGGAAAATCCTGTCCTGAGGGCTTATAAAATTGACCTTCTTGGAATGTCAGGAGGATCTTGAACCAGAAAAGAGGAAAATGCTGGCAAAGGGCAGCCAGGCACGTAGGCAACTCTACTCCTTTTTTTTTTTTTTTTTAATAACACTTGACATTAACAGCAACACTTAGCCTGGTTCCTCCTTCATCCCAAGCCACATGCCAATGTATATTAAGGTCACCCAGCTCATGACTGGGCTATGCTGTGCTGTGGGGGCCGCAGCTTCTCGGGAGGAGGGGAGGCTCTGAGAATTGGAGCTACTGGGCATACTCAGAAGGCCCTCTGACCATGGCCCCCAAGTCCCCAGTGACATCATGACCCCTGCCCAAAAAGCAGACTCCACTGGTACTAGAGGGAGACGGGAAAACCACAGGAGCACTTCAAAGATGAGGGAGACATCAATCAATATTCTTAGAGAGATGGTCCTAGGCCTCTTGCTTGAGTGGGCTATACCATAGCCCAGGGAGCTTAACAGAACAAGTCAGTTATCAGGTCCATCTTGTTGCAGGCCCTGGAGCCAGGCCCCTCCTTTTACCCCTTTGTCCCCATCACAAACACCCAGACCTGACAGACTCAGAAGCCCTGCTACCCCACCCCAAGCCATTATCCCCACCGACTGAGAGTCATCATCATTGTACCCACTTGGCACTGGCTTGGCAGGTTGCATAAGTGTGGCCCCCACAACCCTTCTCCCCTCGAATGCTACTCTCCCTGTGGCAGCCCAATGTCTCTGCTCTCAGCTAACGCTGCTGCACATGCTCCCAAGATTTCTCCCTGACCCCACTCCCCCTCCCACCTCCCATCTTGAGTTCTATTTCCTGCTTCACAATTTCACCCTCTCTCTATCTTCCTCTTGCAGCTTTTTCCTCTAAGTTTCATACTTCCCCTTGTCTCTGGGCTTCTGTTCATGATTTCTAGAACAGGTTTAGAACTAGAGAGTGGCTGAGACAAAGAGACTAGTCAAGTATTTTTAAAATGCTGTTCCCTGAACTGGTAGTCCCAGGAAATCCTCTACCATCTCGTGGTTTTCATGGTTAGATTCCAGGATTTCTGTATCCTTGGACCCCACAGATATGTGGACTGCCTGTTTGCCTGCTCTGTGAAGGCCCTGAGAAGTCTTTTTGTGGTCTCTCACTAATCTACATGCTTACTATGGTGCTGTATGATTCTCCAAAACATTTGATCCTCTATCTCTTTTTCTGCCATGAAGCAGCTAACAACTCATGTTTCTAATATTCTGTAGAGCACATTTTGGAAAACTGTGGTTAGACTAATTCCTTCCCTTATAACACATGAGATTAATTTGTTAATCTCTGCCCCCCAAGCCTGTAAACACTGGAGGTCCTGACCTCCCAGATGTCAGTCACATCTTGGTTTCCTGTGGCCTTCACCAGAGTAGTATCTGCTATTCCAGGGACAGGATTGCCAAGCCACTGGTTTACCAACACTTGGGCCTAGACTCTGCTGTGCTTCTGGCTACCATCTTGCCACCCTCAGCCTGTTTGTCTCACTAGCCTCCTGGAGTTGCCTGTGTCTGACATGGTCCTCTGTATTTGTGTGAGTGGGGGCTAGGATTCATCCCAGGTCTGCAACTGTCCTGCAATCCAACAGCAGAATGTCTCAGGAAGGGTGGTTGGCAGGGAGGGGTCAGAATAAGGGAAGAAAACAACCCTTTTTACTATCTCAAGTGCTCCCCTTTCATTTAGCTAATCTCGGTTCAGGTCCTAGACACCCCTAGAATCTGGATTGGAGGAGTGGGTATGTAGTAGCCACCAGGAGCCTGGCCTGTCTCCTGCCAGGCTGTCTTCTCTTAGACTGGCAGGGGCTCTGGCTGCAACTCCAGAGGACCATTTCACATGTTTCTGCCAGTCCAGCAAACTGAGGCTTCTCTGGTCAGCCACATCTTAGAATTAGATTGTTGCTCAGAAATAGTCCTGTTTCCATCTGAGTTAAGGATCCATCCAGCCTCACCCAAGTCCTTGGCTGCAGAGGATTCCATAAGGAGGAAGTTCAACACACATCAAGAGCAAATCTCCAGAGTTTTCTAAGGCTACAAACTTGGAAAGAAAGGAGTGGGCAGGGCTAGATTTAGACGTGATAGCTGATAAGAAGCCTGGGGATTGTTGGGTCCCCACCCTGGCTCCTCTTCCGGATTTACCCACCCTTTCTGGTATAGGGAAGATGAGGCAAGACAGTGGTGGCCCTGTGCCCACTTCTCAACACCCACCCATCTTTGCCATGCTGGACTCCTCTTCCTTAGAGGCTGCATGCTAATGAAGACTTTCACTTTCCCAGCTGGAGTTTCATTAAGGAAACTTCTAGTTCCTCAATGCAGCCTTTAAAAAAAAAAAATCCTTTTCCACCAGGAATGGGAACAGCTGCAAAGTCTCCAGGGAGGCCTTGTAAAGAATGCTAGGCTCAATTCCTGTGCCAGGCTTCCAGCAGCCAGTGAGTAGCCTGCACTTATGGACTCTGCTGACAGGGTCTCAGATGACCAGTTTTGACCTCTTTCTCCCAGGAGGAAGATGATCAGAATGCACCCTAATCCATCCACTGGTGCCATTTCACTGCCACAAGTATCCCACTGGGCAGAGAGGGACAACCAGGGCTGGAGGACAGTTGTGGGCAAAGTGAATCAACAGAGGCTTAGAGCGGAATCCAGGTGTCTGTTATTAAATGAAGGGGACTGTACTAGGGACACCTGAAGCCTAGATTGGCCTGTTGGGAGGGCAAGTTGTTAGGCTCTGTTCCCACAGATATAGGTATAAAAGAATGACGTATCAGACAAACAGCTTGCTTTATGGATGCCATGATCTCATCATTCACTCCACACCACCTCAACCCCCCTTAACTGATAAGAATCTGGCGCTGTTTCCTGTAGTCCAAGGGTCCCAGACAATGGTGTGAACGGTTGGTCCTACTGGAAAGGACATTGTTCAAGGAAGAAAAAACAACACCCTAGCACAAAGCCAGGGCAGGATCTGTCTAAATGTAAGCGCCTGTTTACAAATCCATGATTTCCAAGGGATAGAACACAATGGGGGATTGTTTTAGTGAGGCTGGTGTCCCCTTCAGTATGCTCCTGGGGACTGGAGATGGCTTTGATGGCTCAGATGGGTCTCAGATGCTCTGAGAGGAATGGACACGGATGGCGGGATGCCTTCCTGTTTATCAGGGAATGCATGCAGGTCAGGGTCAAGAAGCCAATTATACTGAAAACAGGGGGAGGGGCTCCTGGGCTTCACCACTTCCATCCAGGCCTCATGCTGTCTCAGTGCTCAGAGACCCCAGAGAGGGTTTGCTAGTAAAGGCAAAGAGCAAGGGTGTTTTTGTGTGTGTTTATGTGCAAGTGTGTGTGTGTGCATGTGTGTGTGCATGTGTGTGTATGTGTTTGAGTATCTAGTAGGAGGGCAGGGAAGAAGAGGATTAGAACCATATCACATATTCCCCTTGGGATTGGAAGTCACCATTTTTGGTGGCAGGGAGGGTAACTAGGATTAAGAGAGCCACTTTGGGTCTGGAGAAACTATTAGGATTGTTTGAGGATTTGACCTGTGGTGGAAATGTCATTAGTGGCTTTTATATTAATTTATAAACCCAATAAAATACAACTCATGAATAAACTCAAACAAATGCATTTAGAACAAGCGAGAAGCAATGAATGCTATGCAATCCCAAAACAAAAGTAAGCTTTTCATCAGCCATTCTGTTTTCCAGGCCCAAGGATTTACCATCTCCTTTGTCAACAGTGCCCTCTGGTGTTTGGTAGTAAAATAACAGGCATATATGAATAGAGCATTCAAGAGCACATCTATGGGGCCAGTAGATCCAACTGCCTCTGAAGGTGGGGTTTTGGACTAGGCATAATGAGCGGAAGAAAGGTTAGTAAGAGAGACAGGTCCTTGCCTTAAGAGTCTTCTAATCTGGCAGGAGAGACAGAGCCACAATTGTAGGGCTCACAGAGAATGACATGGGCTATACAAGCAGAGGACAAAAGAGAATGCCCAGAGATAAAGAGATGGTGATTATGCTGTGTTCAACAGACTGAGGATTCTAAGCCCGAGACAATATTTCAGTGTAGCCAGGGCAGAATGCCCATGGGTGGGGTTCCTGGGAGATGCAGCTGTACAGGGCTCTATTTGCAGAAGGCCACAGATGCCAATCTCAGTAGAGTCATCCTAAGCAAAAAGCCAGCACATTTTATGGTAACCAGCAGAAGAGAAAAGGGTAGATGTGTCAGTGAAGTGGACATAGAAATCTGTGCAGACAGAAGCTCTTGCAGTAGTTTTGTGAAGATCTGAGCTGAGCACTGGTTATGGGAAGGAGAGGAAGGCAAACATTTGAAAACAGTCAAATTGATAAGAAAGAGAGGAGTTGAGCAGAGAGGAAAGAAGGAAATTCTGAGATTTATGGCCTCAGCTGTGGCTTCAGGAAAGGTAAGAATCAGAGGAAGGGGAGCAGATGTTTTGGGGAATTTTTATTTAACATTTATTCCTATCCTGTCCAAGTGAAGTATTTATTCTGGGTCCTAAGTTATGAGAGAGTAGTTAATTCTAATAAACACACCCATTCTGAAAACAGATCTTTGAAATATACAAGATAAGCTTGGGACATTGTATAGTGCCAAAAAATAAGTAAGTGCTCAAACACAAAACAAAATACACAATGATAGGGATGTATGAAAAGGACACAGGAACACCCAATGGCCAAAGCTGGAAATAGTCAAATAAAATAAAGTAGTATTGGACTGAAACCCAAAGCATAGTATTTATTGCCATGAGTCTGTGCTGATATAAATACATGGTTGAATAAACAAGTAAGTAGGAGAGAATAGGTAAATCTCCCATCCAGAAGAATTCCCAATAATGTATGTTGAGAGAAGGGTGCCTAAATTGCCCCTCCTTAATTGTGGGCTGCACAGTCACTTCTTTCCCAAAGGTATAGTAGGGAAAGGCGGGAAAACAGTAACTTTACAGTGAAGAAACCTGATAGACAGTATCTCAGCCAGGTGATCAGTGTTAACATCAATGATAGGTCAGGTTGATAGCATGTAACTTTGATGTGATGAAAATGGCACTAGGCCTCCATAGTTTTCCCCCTGCAAGCCCCTAACCCCAGTCTTACCATGAGAAAAACATCAGACAAATCCCAATTAAGGGATACTCTACAAAATACCTGATCAATACTCCTCAAAACTGTCAAGATCATCAAAACAAGAAAAGTCTGACAGATTGTTACCGCCAAGAGGAAACTAAAGAGAAAGGACAATTCATGGCAATGTGTAATTCTGGATGGGATCCTGAAAAAAATTTAGGCAAAAACTAGGAAAATCTGAATAAACTATGGGCTTTAGTTAATAGTTACTTTGTTTACTTGATATGATGAATTTACCATACTAATGTAAGACATTAATGATAAAGGAAAATGGGTTTTAGCTCATATGGGAACTCTACACTATCTTGGCAATTTTTCTGTAAAACTATTCTAACATTAAAAATTTATTAAAAAACCAAAATAGACCTGAAACCAGATAGCCAAGCAATTCAAAGGCACACAATTACCTGCTGGCATGTAACTAGGTATACTCTCAAGGCCAAAAGTGCTGTATAGGGGGCCCATTAAATGCTTCATACTAGGAGACATGCATTTGGAGCACTGCCCAGTCAGAAGCACTCCTCCACTGCTCTGCAGCACACAATCAAGAAGCGACAACACAGAGGGGACACTACCCAGTTCATATACCTTTATTTCCACTTTTCTGATATCTTCTGAGGACAGAACATCTGTGAACAAGTTTTTATTTAATCAGAAAACAGATTTTTAAAGTGATTCTTTAAAAAAACAGCAGCTGTTCACTGTAACTTGTATTTATAAAACCATGTGATGCAGGTCTCACTGCTCATTTGCTGGGATGCCATCTTTCAACACTGTGCTAACTCACAGATGAAGCTTTCAGTGGTATGAGAAAATACAGATTTTTTTTGTGACAAAAAGTTTATTAATGTGGAGGTTGAGCTAGGAGGATCATGACTTGAGGGCAGCCTGGGCTACATAATAAGGTAAGAGGCCAGCTTGAGCTACATAGTGAGATCCTGTCTCAATAAAACAAACAAAAAGTTTAAGAAAAATCAGTTATTTAATGGAGAATGATTAGGCCCAGAGGAAGAATAGAATATTGCAAAGTTGGACTTTTGAGCCTACAAGACTGGTATTGGCTATTAATATCAACGGAGCATAAAAGTATAAAGAGGAAGAAATGGTTAATTGTGTGTGTGTGTGTGTGTGTGTGTATGTAAGGACATGCACTGCCTGCTAGTTAGTAGCATAATACCAATTGCAGCTGAATGTTTGGGTGACAAAAGTCTTCCCACACTCCCAACATAAGCTCTGTCTTCTACTCACTGAAGCTGAAGTCAAGAGAGCACTGTTAAGGGCCATTACGTTTACCTAAGATGGTGTTTCTCACACTTTAGTATACAAGTAGACTTCTATAAAGGGAAAGATAACACCACAGATTGCTTTTTGGTGTACTGAGGGGGTTTGAACTCAGGGTCTCATGCTTGCTAGGTAGGTTCTGTACCACCAGTCCTTTTTGGTTTGGTTATTTTTGAGATAGAATCTCATTTTATGCCTGAGCTGGCCTGGATCGTGCCCAGCCATTGGTTGAGATGTAGTCTTGCAAATGTTTTTGCCTGGGCTGGCCTCAAGTCATGATCCCAATCTCTGCCTCCTGAGCAACTAGGATAACAGGTATGAGCCACTGTGCCCAGGTACTACCACATATCTCCAAGAATAGGCCCGAGTCCCAAGTTACAATAACTCTAGGTTAAGAAACTAAAGTCTGATTTAATCAAGGAAGTGTTTTTGAGTTGAGAATGACCACTGCAGGAGTTGAGCCTATAGGATGGGAAAAACATTGCTTTGAAATGAAAATCCATAATTTAAAAATTCCCTTATTACTTGCAGAGCTCTGAAAAAATCTCCTTGGATGCTCAGGTTAGGAAGCATAGCGTTGAGTGGTCAAACCCATAAGAAAGATAAGTGGCATCATCATGGGAAGCTCCAGGATGCCAGCTATGTAAGTCCAGGGGCAGCCAGCTCAGAGGAGTAGGCTCTAGGAGGCAGGTCTTCCAGAAAAGAAGTGCAACTGATACTTTAATGATCTATCATCTGACCTTTGAGGAATTAGTAGTAAGTACACAGAAAAAAAAAAGCAGCAGCTATTAATCTCAGTAAAAACATGGTATAGGAAAGGTAATCATAACATACAGTCTGGCTCAGTAATAAACAGAATTCACAGTCATAATAATGTATCAGAAAAAGCCAATTTAACAAAATTATAATGTAACTAAGGCAAGAAGAATGAAAATGGGAAGCTTATAAAAGTGCTAAGTCTTATATAACACAATAGGTAGGCAATAATGTCTAAGATTAATAATTCAGAAAACTGCTAAGAAATGGCAAATAGTTGCCTTTAAGAAATAGGATAGAGGAGTCTTTGCTCCCATTTCCTGTGTGGGAAACAGGAAATGTTTCTCTTTCTTTTCTCCTCCCCCCTTGTCTATACTTTATGCTGTTATACTAAGATAAATCCTTGCTAAAACTTTAAAACAAACAAAAAGTAGGATGGATATAGAGAAGGGTGAGTTGAGACTGTTTTTCATTATAATCCTCTAAGTACTATTAGACTTTGTGTGTGTGCTGGGGGATTGAATCCAGGTTTTGCACATGGCAACATGTGCTCTACCACTGAGCCACACCCCTAGTCATAAGACTTTTTAAAGTGTATCTTACTTTGCCTATATATTTTGATAGTAAGTAACACTAATACCCTCTATTTGATTCCAAATGAATCTGGTCAAATATGAAGGCAATCACCGTATATACCTTGGATATAAGTCTGTAGAACTCAGCAATATTTGGAACTAGGACATTGTCCTCTACTATTAAGTGACAATGACTCAGTGAATCCCTGAGACTTTAGTATATGGCAATGGTTTCGAGTTTCCCTCACTAATCCAAATCCCATGAAATCATGAAAAACATACAAATGTAAGATAGGCTCTATTTAATTTCTTCCTAGGCCTTCTGCCAGATTCCCATCCTAGCTGCCTTGCCTAATGTTAATGTCCTGGCATGCAAATTCAGTCAGGACAGAAATGCTCAAACTACTAGGCAGTGAGGGTTTCAGGGGTTCACTTCAGCTGTGGAGGTATGCTAAGACCACAGTGGCCTAGAGTCAGTGGATTCCCTTCTGCCTTACATCCATTCTCTGTCATGTTTGAGTCCAGGGCCCAAGCCTTGAAAAAAGGACCTATTCTCAGTCCAGAGTGGACTGCTTGCTATACTGGCTCACTTCCCTGATGAGAACCAATTGAAATCTCTACCCCTGGAATTTCAATTTCCCTGCAGACTAATTCCCTTCCTAAGTAATACACTTATGTTCTATGTTCAAAGTTCCACATCCATCTACTAAATTTTATGCATTAGAAGGGTAGATTTTCTTATTCTTTCACTCTACCCTCTAAATTCCTTAGCATGCTAGACAAGTTCCAGAGTGAGTTTATAAGGAGACATCAATGGGGAGAAAAACCTTTATTTGCAAAATAACAAACATGAGCGAAGAAGAGGCATATGAGAACAGATTAAGATAGAAGAATCTTGGTGGAAGCGGAGAAGAAAGAGAATCTGGGAGAAAGAGCAGAGGCATTCTCATAGCCACAAACATGCTCAGTTGCTGGCATCTGACTCTGCTCTTTTCTCATGTTCCCTTGGGACTTCTTTCCTTGGCTCATAGTCTCACTGCTGGCCCCCTTTCCTTGTTTCACAGTACCAAAGTGCTCCCTCCCCCAAACCCAATGGAGGAGTGTTGCTTCGTACCTAATTGTGTTGGCAGCAACTACTCAGAAGCTGTTAATTGGATTTTTTGCAGCTCTTAGTGATTTTGACTCTCTTGGACTGCCAGGAGTGTCCCCTCCTGCCACCAGAGGACTCCGGCTTTTCTAATAAGGAAGGTCCCGGCCAATCAGTCCAAGAAGGGCCTGGATTTTCTGCCAGGCTAGTGTCTCTGCAGAATTGCTCCTGGGGGTGGAAGGTGCTGCTGCAGGATGGGATGTTACCTGAATTTTCAGTTATGTAGTCTGTGATGAAAGAAAGGTGGGGAAGGAAAACTCAGCCCTTTGTTTCTCCCAAGTGCAGGTTCTTAGGCTCCTCCCTAAGGAGGAACCAAGTTCTCCTGCCCCACCCCAGTTCTTAGACCAAACCATCCCTCCAGCCCTACCTACAAGTGAAGCAGAAGGTGAACACTCCTCACACTCCCATTTCTTGCTGTTGGATCTGAGAAATGAGCAGTCCCTATGCGTTCCATGGGATCCACATGTAGCACAGAGAACGAGGCGCCACCTCCTATGGGAAGTGCCAAGGGGGGATTTAGGGACAAGCAGAACACTACCTCCCACTGTGGGATGTTTGTTATGGTCCAGCCTCAGTTATGCTGAAGATTTCCCCAAGCATTTTTTTTTTTTAACTATACATTTCACCCATCACATATCTGAGGCTCAGAGAAGCTGAGTGTCGATCCCAGGATCCCACAGGCAGGCATAGCCCTTTACAAGATGGATTTGGAAAGAAATTGGCCTGAGTGTCTCTTCACTGAGCACAAGGAGCTGACCCTGCAGAGGATATCTATCCACTTGCACATGAATGAGTTAGGGGCTTGTCAAGAATGGGACTTAGCAATTGTGTTCACTCTGAGGTATGCTGACAAGAGTGAACTTATACTGAGAATGTGGCTGAAGTAGTAGAGTGCTTGCCTAGCAAGTCCTGAAGTCCTAAGTTCAAGCCTTAGTATCTCCCCCTCACCCCCCTCAAAAAAAGAGCCAACTTCTTGTTCCTACTGTGCCAACATCTAATTCTAAAATGGCACTAATGAGAACTTTTTAGCCAGGAGCGTCTCCCTACCCTTCATCCTCAAAGCTGTCTCTGCCTTGTTCATACAGACAGGTGGGGGCATCACAATGCTGATAGCGCTGATACAACTCTGAGAAAGCTCCTGGCTCAAGTTCCCAGGCAGCATCTCTGCAATGGGAGAAGAAACAGTGAGTGAGGAACACACAATCCACTCTGTCCACCAGAGAGGAACTGCGAAGAACCCAAGCTAAGCACAAGAGTTCAACAGGCAACCTGAACACTTCCAACAAGGCTAGACAAATAGCCAGGGTATGGGAGAGGCCTGAGGCAGGGTGAGTGGAACATCGGGGTTCCTTAGTTCCACTCTAGAATTAAGAACTCAATCCCCTAGAGAATTCTGACCCCAAAAGTACCCTATTTAGAACCATGTCTCCCACCCACTTTTTCCTCCCTTTTCTTTTGATAATTGAAGAGCACTCTCTCACCCTTCCCTCTTCACTGTCTATCAATACTTCTGCCACTCTCATTCTCTGAACTATCATCATACTCAACCCTTCTTTAAAAATCTAGCAACCCACTCCTTGGCTCGCTTCCTGTTTGTAGAGTTTCCTTTACCTGTCTGGAATATGAATTCCCATTCTTAGCATTTCTTGAGGAAACTCTTCTCTGTTGTTACACTGGGGACATTTGAAGAAATGCTTTGCTGACGTGTGGGCATATTTCTGTAAGAGAAACAAGGAAGAGCTTTGTGTTTGTAAAAACACTCCTGACCAGCTTCTTCTCAATTCAACTCTTACCCCATGGGGTTCAGGAAAAGCAGTTTGGGTGGGCAAGGGTGAGGGCTGCAAATCCAGGTGTCATGCTTGGGACCAAAATGCTTTCAAGAGAGTTCCCAGAAGTACCTTAGCTGTTATCTCTGGCTACAGGTCTTGGTAGTTTTGACTAAGTAGAGGTCAAGTGCCTGGATACATTCTCCTTTCTTTCATCCCAGTATTAGGGCTGATTTTGAGGCTCCTTGACTCATTCTGGGATAAGTCCATTTGCTCTAGCAATTCTGAGAATTTTGCTCAGCCTAAATCTTATCATGAATGAGCTCCTATGGGCCAAGAATGACTAGAGACCGGGCTGACTTTCTTCTCATTGACCAAAAGCAATCCTGCATATAGGCCTGCAGCATGGAGTGCCAAAGTTAAGACTATCTGAGCATTCCCAGGGTGCCCTGGTTCTAGGCAAACAACTAGGGCAATTGTAGAAGGTACCTCCAGGGCAGAGAAAGCCCCACCTGGATGCACTTGCGGTGGTAGATAGTATGACTACAACAAGGGCTCTGGATGTTCTCAACACTCGCTTGAGATAAGTCTTCACAACACAAGACACAGCTTTCCTCCCTTATGTTCCCCTGTTGGATGTTCTGTTTTGGGCGATGTTTTCCACAAAATGATCTGTGACAGGATAAACAGACTTGGTTTCTGGCTTGTCACTGATGCAGATTCCCAGCTGCCTGGCTTATGAAGGGCAGTCAGCCATCCATCCTAGTGCTCAGTGAACCTCCTCATTCAGGGAGAAGGAGAAGTAGGGTGAAGCACAGCCACATGTCTTCTCATGGCTGCTCTCCCACTGAGCAGAGCTCCCAGGACTGTCTCCACTGCCTCCCATTCCTGAAAGCCCCACTTAGTTCTGAGCAGCTGGCTAAGAACCCCAGCTGTTTGTAATTTAAGGAGGGGATGGGAAGCAAGAAGAAACTCCTGTGAAATCTCCAAGTCAAGACACTTTCCCATTATTGAACGAAGGGACAGATTTAATGGTGAATCAAAACAGGCCCGTGAGAACTGGGTTCTGATTACATCAAGTGGCTAAAGAGCAAGTTGCAAAAGGGCAGCCCAACTTTCCCCCTTCCTCACTCACTTGTACTCTCCAAAAAATTGTGAAAGGCAACCCCTTTCTTGGCCACAAGGCAGATGGAAGTTTCTGACACAATGATCCTTCTGACAGTTGATAGCAGCTCCCTTTTTCTTGCAAACAAAACAGATCTGAAAATGAGATCCCAGAGAGTGCTCAGTGACCTGAGAAAGACAGAGACATACACTACACTACAGCACATCATTCTAAGTAATGAAATACTGTGAAGCAACAGATGTGCCCTTTCCTCTGTGGTCCTGAAAGCTCCAGGGCACACTGAAGCTGAACTTCAAGCAGCACTATATTCAGTAAAGTTTTCTCAGGCTGCTGCACTTTCTCCTCATTTAGGATACTACATCACAGAGGAGAATGGGACTTAAGAGAAGGACAAGGGCTAGAGATAAAGCTCAGTGGAAGAATGCTTACTTAGCATGTGCAGACTCTGGATTTGATCCCTAGCACTGCAAAAATACACACACACACGAGAGAAAGGCCAGTTAGGAAATCCAAGAGTCCTTTGACTTCTAAATTAGTAATTAGAGAAAGAACATCAACAGGGACTTAGGTATTAAAAGAGGTCTACCCAGTTCAAGGGGTTCTAACCTTCCTAGAAGCCCGGGCTGCCTCCTTTTTGATGTCTTCAGGCAGGAATCCATGGAAACCTCTGTTGGATTGGCCCCTCTGAGGCAACTTGCTAGATAAGATCTGAGGGAGCAGTAGAACCAAGCTGTCAACACTGATGCTGTGAAATAGTGTAGTATGGTGAGGATGATTGGGGAAGAGAGCTAAGAAACAGTTTGGTGGAATATATTTACATTTACAGAGTAATTTATTTAATGAAAGTCCATGTAGCACTAGATTTTGGTTCTATAGATGTAGTACTCTTAAGCACTTTTCAAATATTAATTGGACAACCCAACTTTCTTTCTTCACTGGAGAGATGTGACTTGCTCAAAGCCACAGAGCTCCAGAACCTGTGCTCTCATGCACCTTTGTGCTATACTGCCTCTCACTTACTGAGGGATGCTGCTACTACTGTGTACTGAACACTGGGGAAGGAAACACTCCTCCTGTACCCACTCATTTTGTGCTCACCACAGCTCTGATATTGAAACTATTGTGACCCTTATCTTTCAGGCCACCGAGGTGCAGTGTGGCAAGGGATGTGACTAGGGTTACATGGCAAGGAGGAACAGAGATAGCATTTACTCTTGGGCCTAAAGAATCCACACTCTTACCCTTTCTGCTGTATTGCCCTTCAGTAAAGAATACTTTTCTCAGTAGTACAGGAAGGTAAATAATATTTTTTAAGTCTCCTGACTATATAAGTCTGTGTTATAAAAGGGAAGGAATTGCACTTTTCTTTTAAAGACACACTTTAAAAGGCCTTTTGTTTATTTGTTGGTTTTGTGTTTTTGAGACAGTGTCTTGCTATGTAGTCCATGCTGGCCTAAAACTCATAATCCTCTTGCATCTCACCCTCCAAAGTACTGGATTATAGGTGTATACCACCATACTTGATATAAAAGGGCCTTTTACTTCTAAAAATTTTCTAAAGCATGGTCTGGATTGGGAAATCAAGGAAAAAGAAGCAGCTGGGCATGGGCTACCTGTGATCCCAGCACTCTAGAGGTTGAGGCAGGAGAATTGAGAGTTTGAGGCCAGCCTAGAATATATTGAGAGGCCCTGTCTCAAACCAACCAACCAGCCAAACAAAAAACAAAAACAAAAGGAAGAAGATACTAGACTATTATGTAAGTTGGGAATATGTCATCACTTCAACTTCTACTGCAAGAATCTTCCAACAATATTGGGAAGGGTGGACTTCTTGCAGAATTTACATAAAGTGTAAGGAACTCAGATTTTTTTTTGAGACAGGTATTCCTAATTGTGCTTAAAACATAAATTTTAAGACGAATTATCTCAGGGATTTAGCATAATATGAATGATTTCTATTTAATTTACACTTTTAAGTATTATTCACATTTTCTATAATGACATATTATTTCTATAAACAGAAAAATCAGTGAAGATGAGAAATAAGCTGGGTGCTGGTGGCTCGAACCTTTAATCCTAGCCTCTCAGGAGGCAGTGATGAGTAGGATGGTGGTTCAAGGCCAGCCCGGGCAACAAAAGTGAGACCCTCTCTCGAAAATATTCAAAAGGGCTGGCAGAGTGGCTCAAGTGGTAGAGTGCCTGCCTAGCAAGCATGAAAACCTGAGTTCAAACCCCAGTGCCTCTCCCACCCCCAATCAGAAATAACCTAAATGCCCTTTAATAAGAATTTGTTTTAATACTCTCTGGCACACCCGTACCTGAAATACCAATTCGCTACTAAAAGAAAAAACTAGGTCTACATGTTCTATATGGGAAGATCTCCAAAATATATGAGAGAGAAAAAAAAAAGCCAAGATACAAAACGTTGTGTATAGTATGTTTATTTTTATGTTAAAAATATATATGCTTGTAAATGCATCAGAATTAATTAAGCCCTGATACCTGGTAGGACTTATAAGAAAGGAAAAAAAATTACAAATCAATATTTCTCATGAGCATAGATATAAAAGTCAAACAAAACATTAGCAAATTCAAGGACAATATATTATGACCAATAGGGTATATACCAGGAAGGGAAGATGAGTTTAACATTAAATAATCCAGTTGTCATAACAAACCACATTAACAAAATGAAAGAGAAAAATCAAGATCATCTCAATAAATTCAAAAAAGCATTTGACACAATTCAAACCACATTTAGTAAGTTAGGAGTAAAGGGAACTTCAATACGACAAAAAGCACCTATGAAGAAAACCTTACAGCTAACATCATATTTATAATGATGACAAACTAGATGCTGTCCACTAATGTTGGGAACAAGACTTAGATGACTACTTACATCACTTCTACTGAACATTAGGTTGAAAGTCCTACCCAGAATAAGGTAAGAAGAAATAAAAGACAAAAATTGGAAAAAAAAAAAAGTAGAACTGTCTTTATTCACACATGACATGACAATGTGAATCCTAAATAAATAAAAGCAACTACTTAACTAATAACAAGATTGCAGAATATAAAGTCAACATATAAAATTGCATTTCCATATTTCAACAATAAACTTGAAAATGAAAAGTCAAAATGCCATTTATAACAACATAACCTCAAAATATTTAGGAATATATTTAACAAAGGATGTGCAAGACCTCTTCACTAAAATGATAGAACAGATGAGACAGACTTTAAATGACTCAAAATAAACGGAGAAATACACCAACTCTCCCCAAATTGATCTGTAAATTCGAGGCACCAAATTACAATCCCAGTAGATTTTTTAAAAAGTAAAATTGATAAGCTTAAATATAAAATTTATAAGGAAAAAGAAATCCCAATAGTCAAAACAATCTTGGAAAAGATTGTAAAACTTACCATACTTAATATTAAGACACTGTAAGACCACAGTAATTAAGACAGTGAGGTACTGATGTATAAATCAATGACATAAATAGATCATTGAGATTCAAAGATATATGGTCAATTGATTTTGATAAAGGCACCTAGAAATTCAATGGGTAGGCTCAAATGGTCCTTTAGGATCATTTAGGACACACAAAAATCACTAATCATAAAAGAAAAAAATTATAAACATGACTTCATCAAAATTAAAAACTTATTCTTTGGAAAGACACAATTAAGAAAATGAAAAGGCAAGGCACAGATTAGGAGAAAATACAATACTATATTTGAAAAAGAATTTGTATCCAGAATATATAAACAACTCAACAATAAGACCTGTTTTTTAAATAGACAGAGTATTTGTACAGACACTTTGTAAAGGAAAATATGTGAATGCCAATAACCACATGAAAAGCTCAACATCTTATCAGAGAAGTGCAAATTAAAACCATAATGAGAAACCAATACACATCCGGCAGAATGGCTAAAATTAAAAAGATTGATGATACCAAGTTTTTGCAAGAAAATTGTGCAACTGGAACTCTCATAAATTGTTTGTGGGAGTGAAAAATGGTACAACCACTTTGGAAAATGACTTGGCAACTTCACATAAAGTTAAATACTTATTTAGCATACAATCAGTAATTCTACTCCTAGGCATCTGCCGAGAGAAATGAAAATATGTTCACAAAAAAGACTTATTACATGAATGTTCATAGCAGCTTTGCTCACACTGATCCCAAATGGAAACAATTCAAATGTCCACCACCAGAGAAAGAGATAAGCAAACTGGAACATATTCATGCAACAGAATACTACTGACAATAAAAGGGCACAAGCTACAACTATGGATGCATGGAACAACATGGATCAGTCTCTAAAACATTGTGTTGGGAGAAAAAAGCCAGATGTGAAAGAGTATAAACAATGTATATGAAGTTAAAGAATAAGCAAAAATAATCTACAAATCATAGCAGTGATTATCTCTGGTGGGATCGATTAGATGAGGGAAATCTTATTCGATGGTAATAGTGATTACACTGGGATATACATTTATTGAAACCCACCTAACTGTACGCTTAAAATTGGTTCATTTTATGCTATGCAAATTATACCTTGTAGAAAAGAATACTGGGAAAAATAACTAGAAGGACATCTCAACAACTGTTGAAAGCATTTGTTTCTTAGGAGAGTGAAAGATAGGGAATACTGTTTGAGGAAGAGGTTTTTTTTGTACATACTTTATACTATCAGGATTTTATAAACATGTATGTATATATTTTTTTTAAAAAACGATTTAAAAAGAAAAATCTATTAAGAAACAGGGCTATAAATTTGAGGCTGGATACAAAAATAGTCTGGATAGCAAAAGCTCAAGACATTCAAAGCAAAGGAGGCCTTATACTCACAAGACAGAAATAATGCACGCTGAGATTGTCTTTCTGAAGAAATTCTCCTAATTTTTCAGGATCCCCAGGTTCTCGAAGGCATAGCCGGCAAACTAGAAGAGTGAACATAAAGAATTAGGAGAGGGGGTACAGAGCACTTGCCTAGCAAGTACAAAACCATGGGTTCAAACCCCAATACTGCCAAAAAAATTTATAGGCCTGGCTCAACTTGGCCCTTAAGAATGGAAAAGGAGGCTGGTGGAGTGGCTCATTAGTAAGAATACCTGCTTAGCAAGTGTGAGGCCCTGAATTCAAATACTAGTGCTGCCAAAAAAAAAAAAGACTAACCATCTAAGTACAGGAAGGAATACTGACTTACAAAGGGATTATGTCCGGATAAACCCTTTATAATTTTGAAAAGCTGCAAATACATTAAATATAGGTATTATATATAATGCAGGTATAATACACACACACACATATCAGAGATTAGCAACACGGTGTACTATTGGTTGTTTCCCCTCATTATTGTGTGGCTGACTGGGAGCTGTGTCTTGCTGCTGCTACTTAGCGTTGTGAAAGAATATTGTACCACATATTGCTAGTTTGGGAAAAGATCAAAATCCAAAACTTGACATATGGTTTCTACTAAATACAGATCACTTTTGTACCACTATAAAGTTTGAAAATTGTAAGTCAAACCATTGTAAATCAAGGATCATCTGTATTGGGAAGAGGGTCATTTTGGCAAGGAGGAAGATTAGGATGAGATCTTATTTGGTATGTTAGGCCTTGATATAATTTTAGTCACACTGAAGGAGTTGGCTGCAACTAATCATTTCATATTTTTTGGTATCAAGTGGTTTTAATTTCTTGTTTCTTAAACTTCAAACATGAAAATTTAAAACTATAGACCCTGAGTTCTTCAAGATTATAGACTCTGGGAAAAAAGTGGAGTTGACAGTGAGAGAAGCAAGTTTACTGCCCTACACAGGTGGCCTTCTTTGCTAAGGTCTGGAGGTGGTAGCTCAACACAACCTCATCTTTCTTACCAGGTCCTGAAGATGGCTTCCTTTGTGTTACCCTCCTAGTCTTGGCAGGTTTTCTACAAGAGAAAAAAGTCTTTGAGGATAATCCTTAAAAAATAACTCTTAACATTTCCCTTAAAATGTCATTCATATATCTGATGAAGGACCAAAATAGCTAAAGGCTAAAATATCAGTTTCCTTTCATATTCCATATGTTTTTGAAAGCACAAAGTATACCTACCACATTATTTGAGGATATGGGTTAGAGTACAGGTTAAGTAATCTTTTTGTAACCATCTTTCTGTCCCTGTGCCTGTATTGCCTGTATGACTAAATCTCAGGTGTACCACCTTCCCAAAGCACATTAAAGTGATACAGAGTTGACTGAGCATTTCCCATTGGTAGGCATTATATTTGGTATTAGTTCAGTGAATGTACAGAACACTCTACAAAGTGAGTGCTATTATTATGTACATTTTCCCAGTCACATAGTTAGCAAGAGACAGAGCAAGGATATGGAATGAGGTAGTAAAGTTCCAGAGCCAACACTCTGTTCCTATGGATAGTCTGGGAAGATAGGAAGAGCAGCTTCTAGGGGCCACTGGTATGTGCTTTCCCACTGTCCAACACCAGCCTGAGATGACACCAAAGGGAGCAAAAATGCAGCATGTACCATTGGCCATTGGACAATTTCTCCCAACTCTCTCATGTTGCCTACTCTACCTCAATCTTTGGCATGCCTTCTTCTTTTCTTTTACAGTCTTCATTCGATGCTGCCTCTCTCTCCTATCTTGAATTCTTCTCTACTATTATGGGGACAATACAGGTTGTTCAGCTATAAATATAAACAGGGCTTGGTCAGCAATTTTTTCTTGCCATACTGGGGATTGAACTCAGGGCCTTGTGCTTGCTAGGCAAGCACTTTGCCACTTGAGTCAAAAGTCAGCATATTGTTGGTCAGCAATTTAATTCTACATTTGGTCATCACGTTCCACAAAGTCAAGTCAACAATATACCTCACCTCCCAACTCATGTTATACAATAAAAAGGATATCCGGTATTAATGCTAGGAATAGTCAATAATTATTAAATTGTGCCAATAACTGTTCTAGGCACTTTGTGTGTTAACACACAAAAACCCCATGCAGTAGGTACAATTACTCCCATTTTCAAGATGAGAAGACTGAGGCACAAAGAGGTAAATATTTTGCCCAAGGTCAGAGTTAGTGATTTTGGTGGGATTTGTACTCCAGTAGCCTGGCTCAAGAGACCAACATCAACTTCCATGTTATATTGCTACCACAGAGCAGTATAAGACTAGGAACCATTGCTTGGCTTAAATAGTTCTTTGTGCCTAATAAATGCATGAGACACAGTCAGGAAAAAAGGCACCTTGTGCAAGTGTGGGCACCTTAATTTTACCTAGGTAAAGCTAGATAAGGTAGCTAGCTAGCTCTTTCATAGAAAGAAAGAGCCTGTGAGATCTTAGCTAACTAAAAGCAACTCCCTCTAGAAAGACAAGAAATAACAATGACCACTTCCTTAGCTCCTATCACTTTTTTTTGTTTTAAACCAAACTCAGATATCCTCTGGGGCTTGGTGTCTCCCTAACCTCTGTCTAGATCTGGACAGAATAAAATGCTCAAAAGTGGAGAAGACACCTTGCCATTTCTCCAATGTCCGCAGATTACAAAATTAACAGTTTTCACTGTCAATGGGTAAATCCCTGAGAGAGAATGAGGACAAAAGAAATCACATCCACCCTATGAAGGAAGGACTAGGTCTAGTCAGAGGAGCGAGGACAGCATTTCTCAGGAGGGGTGCCAGGTGAATCGTTTCCTCCAGGGACATACACTCCAGTGCCCACAGCCTTGGAACTAGGCCAGGGATCATGAATCACTTTAGGGATTTTTCACCTATTCTGCATGAATACGTCTAGTAAGGTCAGGAGCCAGTTAGAGAACCAAGTCTAGCCGGCCCTCCCATTCTTGCTGCGTGCTCCATCTCCTCTTCCAAGCCATGAGATGCAGTTTCAGCAGGTGGCATCTGTTGCCTACTTACTCAACAGAAGCGCTTGCACAGGCTGGAGGAGGAGAGAGAAGCGCACGCTAATTTTGCGGTTCCCTTTGGGGACACAATATAGCTGACAACTGAGCAGTTGGGGCTATCCCGACCATCTTGCAATAGAAATAAACCTTGAAATTTCAGATCTTTGCATCGCTGGACCACGACGTTCCTTGAGTAGGATTCTGGACACACTGGTAGTTACAAGACGCAACAATCTTCAAAACATTTGAGGGACGTGGCAAATGCGGGCTTCCACAAGCTGCACAGTCCGTGATTTCCTAACCCGGCGGATGTCTCCCTCGAAACGCTTACCAAGTTGTTTCACTGGATAAGTGCTGGGTAAATGCTTGCTGGAAAAAAAAAACAAAACAACAAAACCTAAAAATAAATTAACGTGTTCGGTCCCGCCGCCGCCGCAAGAATAAACAATGATTTATTTGGAAAATACGTGTTGGGGTGGCCACAACTGTGCTCCGGGGTAACAGCCGGAGAAGGGGCTCAAGGAGCATCCCGCGGATGCCAGACCAGGCTCATGGCGCGCCTGCCGGAAGGCTGGTGCAGGGCCGGGCCGGGCCGGAGGTCGCTTTCGCCGCTAGCTCCTCTCGGTAGCGCACCGGCTGCCGCTCCCGACCGGGGCTGCCCACCCAGCTGTCCTTGAGGGCGCCTCTGTCCAGGAGCTTTATACGTTGTCAAAGGCCGTGGCAGCTACTTCACGGGCGGCTGCCCCGCGCGGTGACTCCGCCGGCAAAGGAGGCGAACGCGCAAGCAGGGGCACGGTCACGAGAACTGCCGCCCGCGGGCACCTCAGCGGAGCAGACAGTTAGAGAGCTGGACCAGTAACGGCCGCGCGCTAACGGCCGCGCGCTTGCCCCGCCCTCCTCCGCGCCCGCGCGCCTGCCCCCTTGAGCGCGTGCCCACTTCCGAGTGCGTGCCCGCCTGTGCAGTTTGGCAAGCGGAAGACTGAGCCTCTGGGCGGGGCGGTCGCGCAGTGGTGACGTACTACTCCCGGCGCGGGAGGGTGACGTGACAGGGCCCGTTGTCTGTGTGTGGGGCTGAGGGGCCCCGGGAGCGGTAGGGGCTCCCGGCGGGGGCGGCGGGGTGGGGGTCGGAAGGGCCTGGACATGGCGCTGAGGGGCCGCTCCGCGGGAAGATGAATAAGGGCTGGCTGGAGCTGGAGAGCGACCCGGGTGAGGAGGGGGCTGGGCGGGCCGGGGGCTGGGAGGCCGGTTGGGCCTGGGACGCGCCTGCCTAACTCTCCCCATCCCTTTCGCCTCTCTTGTCCCAACCAGGCCTCTTCACCCTCCTGGTGGAAGATTTCGGTAAGAGTCTTTCTTGCCCGCCGAACCGGGGCTGTGGGGGGCTTCATCTCTGCGCCCTCGCTGTAGGGCCAGAGGCTGCCCTTCCCGTTCTCTTTCCTTTTGTGATCGCAGGTGTCAAAGGGGTACAGGTGGAGGAGATCTATGACCTTCAGAGCAAATGCCAGGGGTGAGTGGCTGGGCCGCCGCTTACACCCAGCGGGCTGGGGCCACACCTGGGAAGAAATGCTCCCAAGGAGAGCAGTATCAAGAAACCCAACTTGTAAAATGTCACTTAAGGAAGCATCTCTCCTTCTGGGTGCCTGCTTAACCACGCTGTGTTTTGTTTTCTCCCAGTCTTCCCTCAGCGCTGCGTCCCGTTACTAGTGCTTCCCTCCCCCAACTCTAGCCACCCTTGGGGGTACAGTTCAGCTGCCTTTTCTGGTTTTGCAGCAGGAAGCCCCAGGTCGCACAATACTTTTTGTGCAACTGCGTAATTCATTACTTACATGCCTATGTGTGCTGTGCCTTTGACAAAGGTCGTCCTGTATTGATTGGTGGGTGTAATAAAGCCCCTCCCAAGGTACCCAAATTCTGGGACTTGTCCTGGTGATCTGTAGAATAGGGGTATAGAGGGACTGCTGTAGTGACTGAACCAGGAAGTTTGCTTTCATTTCCTGGAAAAGAAGGACATGTTGTGGGTGTTCATGTGCTTCCCTGGTTTTATTGGGACTCAGGCACTCTCACTTGGGGTCCACAAGTGAGAGTGCTTAAATTCTTCTTCAGTTTTTGTTCTTGCCTTACTTTGTGTTCCTGCCCTGCTCTGTCCTACATATGGTATCAGTACTAGCCTTTCTTCTCTTACCCAGAGCCACAGACTTCATAAAGAGAATGTGAGCTCCTGGAGCACTGCAGCCAGAAACTCATGCTTGACTCTGCCTTTGACAGGTGTCTGGGGTGTGAGGGCTCAGGGCCACGTTGGATACAGTATTGGGAAGAAGCCAAGGGAGAGGTGGGATCATGACAAGAGCACCCCAGTGATGACACAGTGCAAAAGAATAGGGGAGAAAGAAGGGGATGCAGATTGTCTTCTGTCTCTTAATTCTCCAGCCCTGTGTATGGATTCATCTTCCTGTTCAAATGGATCGAAGAACGCAGGTCCCGTCGCAAGGTTTCTACCTTGGTGGATGATACCTCCGTGATTGATGATGATATTGTGAATAATATGTTCTTTGCTCACCAGGTCTGCTGGGCTTTGTGCTTGTTTGGAGGGTGGGATGCTGGCACTTTTTTTGGTTTGGGATGTGGAAATAAGGAATGCAGGAGAAGGAGATAGCCAGATACTGAGGGTGGTGGTTACAGAAACTCCTTGCCAGAAAGAACCTAGCTCCTGTTCATTAAAGGGAACACCTTACGGTAGGTTGATGTCTTGGTCCACTGTCCATGTTCCCAGATGCTGCGTATCTATTTAGTTAATGTTAAATGAACAAACACAGGGCAAAGATGAGGGTAGCTGATGAGGGTTGTTGTTCAGATAGAACTCCCTGTCTTGATCCCCATGGACTTGGGGGAGCTTGGAGTGAAGGGTGCTATGTGTGGGTGACTATCATTGGTTTCACAGCTGATACCCAACTCTTGTGCCACTCATGCCTTGCTGAGCGTGCTCCTGAACTGCAGCAATGTGGACCTGGGGCCCACCTTGAGTCGAATGAAGGATTTTACCAAAGGTTTCAGCCCTGAGGTAAGCTGCCGTGCCTCATCCTGGCTCACTCCTAGCTGGCTAGATGTGATCCTCAGGGCCGTTGGTAATGCCACCACATGTATTTGGTATTACTTCGTTGGTACTTTTTCAAAAGCCATTAATGTTACATTTGACTTATAAGTAATTATGTAAGGCAACTAGTTTTAGGCTCAGCTGTTAGGAAAGGAGATAGACATAGGAAGGAAGAGACTTAAGCCATGCCATGTCAGAACCTTTTCTTGCTGTCAGGTTGGGTTGCTCCCCAGTGTCTACTCATTACTGTGCAAGACAGCCATCTCTTTGGGAGTCAAGAGCTCTCTTTTACACCCACCAACACAGTTCAGCTGTGCTGCTTCAGATTCCTGGAATGCCTCCAGGCCTGTTCTCTGGAACATCCTTCCCCTACCCCCATCAGAAGGCCACCTGAGAAGCTTTTCTGATGTGGCCTATTTTCTCCCTAGAGCAAAGGATATGCAATTGGCAATGCCCCAGAGTTGGCCAAGGCACATAATAGCCATGCCAGGTATGTGGGAGCTAATGTGGGGTGGGGTTGGGAGAGTAATTTTTTAGAGACCTGACTTTGTCCTTCCCCAGGCCAGAGCCACGTCACCTCCCTGAGAAGCAGAATGGTCTTAGTGCAGTGCGGACCATGGAGGCATTCCACTTTGTCAGCTATGTGCCCATCACAGGACGGCTCTTTGAACTTGATGGGCTGAAGGTCTACCCCATTGACCATGGTAAGCGCCCTGAAGTAGGGGCCTGTGGGTTTCTCTGTTTACCTCCTGGGTATCTGGTACTCAGGTCTTCAGGTGCTTGGGACCCAGTGGCAGGGGTTGGTTAGGTATTGAGGACATCTAACTCTGGTCAGGATTTCACCTTACACTGTATTACCTGAACAACTCATGATTCTCTGGCTCAGCTACATTTCTCTGTCTTCTTCCCACTCCTGGCCTGCCCAAATTCAGGGTTTCCCACCTGCTGGTTTCACATCTTGGTCTTTCCTAGGGCCCTGGGGGGAGGATGAAGAGTGGACAGACAAAGCCCGGCGGGTCATCATGGAGCGTATCGGCCTCGCCACTGCAGGGTAAGGGTCCTGACTGCTCTGCTCTATCCTCCTGGAGCTATGCACTCTTTGTGAAGGACACAGAGAGCCCAGGTGATTTGTAAATTGCAAGGGCATGTGGTAAATCTGGTTAGATCAGGCTTAGTTCTTGATCTGTCATCTCCTTGCCCTGTTTACAGTTTGGGCTGCCTGTGGCCTATTCTGAACTGGGCTGGGGGGTAGGGCAGGCATTAGTGGAGCCCTGGGTAGCCCAGGCATGCTGGTTCACTTCCTGACAGACCCCTTACACAGCTTAGGGGAAGGTACCAGCTCAGGTTTCTGCTCTGCATGGCTAGTTGCTGCTCATCTGTTCGGGTGGGGCCTATACTTATGGCTGCAGGTGTGCTGTGGGGAGCCCTGCCAAGATATCTACTTCAACCTGATGGTGGGGCTGGGGCGGGAGCTGCTCTCATGGCCACGGCTGTGACTGCAGGGAGCCCTACCACGACATCCGCTTCAACCTGATGGCAGTGGTACCTGACCGCAGGATCAAGTATGAGGCCAGGCTGCATGTGCTGAAGGTGAACCGTCAGACAGTACTGGAGGCTCTGCAGCAGGTAGGTGCTCCTCCTGCCTAGCCAACTTTGCCTTTCCTCCACTGCAACATGTGTCTCTGATATTCAAATCATATGCTTTTGTGGACTCATGCTTCAACTAACCACTCCTTTCCTTTACTTCCTTCATGGGAAAGAATGGAACATGGGGTGGGAAGGGAGAATAGCTTTTAAAAGGAAATTGTGGTTTGGCCTTTTTGTTTCCCTGTTAATGTGTGAGTGAATGTGTAGGACCAAGGCCATTGTGCTGTCCCTTTGCTGTGGAGGCCTGGCTCTAACCTCTCTCCTCTGAGTCTTGGATTCTGTTTTCAGCTGATTAGAGTAACACAACCTGAGCTGATTCAGACCCACAAGTCTCAAGAGTCACAGCTGCCTGAGGAGTCCAAGCCAGCCAGCGGCAAGTCCCCCCTTGTGCTGGAGGCAGGCAGGACCCCAGCGGCCTCTGAGGGCACCCACACAGGTATTGGGGGAACTTGGGATCTTTCATGGGTCTCAGAGCCATCCTCCATAGCTTGATTTGGGAGGCCCACGCAATACAAGTCTTTTTCTCTTGAGGTATGTGGGGAGTGGTACAGAAGCTCCTACGGGAGGCCTGAAATCCTAGTGCCTACTGCTCTCCCTCTCAGACATAGTGGGAGAGTGTTTCTTTGCCTAAAGGTACATGAAAAGGGCTGCCATTATGTCAAGTTCCTGAGGTTTCTGTAGTGTATCCTCCCTTTCTTGTTTTCTCTAGAGGCCTCTTCCTGCTTCCCTCTTTTTTTCCATTTCATTCTCCAGTCTGGCTATGGGACCATTACTTAGAGTTTGCGCACTCCCATCCTGTCAGCTGACTCAGCTGTTCTATGGGAAGGGAGGAAGAACAGTTTTGTTATAGGATTGGGAAGACTGTGGGCATTTCTTGAGGATCCAACTGAAGGTCCTGCCTATACTCCTTGCCCTGTCTCAGACGGTGTGGAGGAGGTGGCTGGTTCATGCCCACAAGCTCCAACCCACAGTCCTCCCAGCAAACCCAAGCTGGTGGTGAAGCCTCCAGGGAGCAGCCTCAATGGGGTTCCCCCCAACCCCACCCCCATTGTCCAGCGGCTGCCGGCCTTTCTAGACAATCACAACTATGCCAAGTCCCCCATGCAGGTAAGCTGGGAGTGCCCTGGCAGGATTTCCTCTCAGAGGTCACAGTGGCAGTTCACCATGTGGTTCTTTGGTGTTCATCCTCTGCCTGGGCCTGAATGGCAGATTCCTCTGATACTCAGGGGCCTCACAGTAGCAGAGGCTTAAGGAAGCAGGGAGAGCTTCTTGGACTTTAAATCCAATCACATGGCTCTGGGGTTAAATGTTTAGGGTATACACCTTGGCACAGCTCTATGGGTTGGGTTCTGCTGGCAAAATAAAGGCATGTGTCAGGGTGCTCTGTTTCTCTTAGAAGCCCTCCATAAACTTCTGTGTAGTATCAGTGTGTGGCAGCCTCCCAGGGAGCCAAAGGAAGCACCTGGAAGTGCTCAGTGGACTCAGCCTGGATGGCCACGTTGCTTTTCTCCCTGGCTGTGAGTGCTAATGCCCAGTGTGGGGAAGTAGCTCCTTCTTAAGACTGCCCTTGTTTTCTGCCTCAGGAGGAGGAAGACCTGGCAGCAGGTGTGGGCCGAAGTCGTGTTCCAGTCCGCCCACCCCAGCAATACTCGGATGATGAGGATGACTATGAGGATGATGAGGAAGATGACGTGCAGAACACCAATTTTGCCATCAGGTCAGCTTTGGCTCTGTAAGGCTAACAGACTCTTGTGCCTTAGATCCTTTTTAGAATATTCTCCACATGGGAGAATGCCCTTCAGCAGATAACATTGGGCATTACAGAAGCAGTGCCTTGGGTGGCTGGCTTGAAGTAGCTGATCCCAGGTCTCCAAGAAGTTTTTGGTGGGCTTGGGGGCGAGCTGAGTACATAAGCATATATCAAGGCATGTTCCTACTGGAGGTGATCTTTTAGCTGGACTTCAATCAATTGTGGCAAGAGGACAGGTTGAAGATGCAAGGGTGAGGGAGGCAGCTTTACTGGAAAATATGACATTGGCAGAAGGCCAAGGATGAGCCAGCTGGAGTAGAGGAGGTATGACAGCCTAGTGCCATGCATAGCATGGCTGGGTTAAGCTGCTTGGACCAAGTGTAAGGAGCTTCAGGGTCGGTCCCTGAAGGCTAGGATGTGTTCAAGGGGTTATGGGCACTTCTGGGTGTGGTCACCTGGCCCATTCCCTCTGCTCCTTTTCTTGGGCCCCACAGATACAAGCGGAAAGGGACAGGGAAGCCAGGGTCATTGAGCAGTTCTGCAGAGGGGCAGCTGTCAGTGCTACAGCCCAACACCATCAACGTCTTGGCTGAGAAGCTCCAAGAGTCCCAGAAAGACCTCTCACTTCCTCTGTCCATCAAGACTAGCAGTGGGACTGGGAGTCCAGCTGTGGCAGTGCCCACACACTCACAGCCCTCACCCACCCCCAGCAATGAGAGCACAGACACTGCCTCTGAGATTGGCAGTGCTTTCAACTCACCTTTGCGCTCACCTATCCGCTCAGCCAACCCAACACGGCCCTCAAGCCCTGTCACCTCCCACATCTCCAAGGTGCTTTTTGGAGAGGATGATAGCCTGCTACGTGTTGACTGTATACGCTACAATCGTGCTGTCCGTGACCTGGGTCCTATCATCAGTACAGGCCTACTACACCTTGCTGAGGATGGTGTGCTGAGTCCCCTGGCACTGACAGGTGGGCCTTGGGCTGCTCACTGACCAGATGCAGCAGTGAGCCCCAGGAGGGGTGCTGGGAGGGGGGAGGTAGCCAAGTAACCACAAATGTCCTGTACTCTGATGTGTCTTTTCATGCCGTCTCCCAGAGAGTGGAAAGGGTTCCTCACCTTCCATCAGACTGAGCCAAGTCAACCAGGGATCCAGCAGCCTAGAGGAGAAGGAGGTGGTAGAAGCCACAGATAGCAGAGAGAAGACTGGGTTGTTCAGGCCCAGTGAGCCCTTGAGTGGGGAGAAGTACTCACCTAAGGTGAGCTTCCTTTGTGACTTTCTTTTCCAATCCTGGCAGAGGGAAGAGCCTGAGTCCCTGCTGCCCCGGTATGGGATTTTTGATTAGAATTTTGGTCTGAAGGTTGGTGGCTGGGGCCAGGTGCCAGGAAGCCTTTCTGGGTTGGGTGATGGCAGGGACCTCAGTAGGCCCCATGGACTGGCTACTCACCCTTGCTTCTAGCTGATCTGGGTAGTAGAGCTTCAGTACCAGCCAGGCCCTTTAGGTGCAATGCTGGATTTTGGCAGGAACTGCTGGCATTGCTAAAGTGTGTGGAGGCTGAGATTGCAAACTATGAAGCTTGCCTCAAGGAGGAGGTGGAGAAGAGGAAGAAATTCAAGGTGGGTTCTCTCTCCACTGCCTGCTTCCCTCCTACTACTGCTGAGCTCAGCTGTTCTGGGGAGATCGAACTGTGACACCCCCACCCTTCCTTTCCTCCAGATTGATGACCAGAGAAGGACCCATAACTATGACGAGTTTATTTGCACCTTCATCTCCATGCTGGCTCAGGAAGGTGAGGAGGTTTACTGCTGCATCTTAATTGGGACACGCTACAGAGGGTCATGTCCCTCAGGTCCTCCTTCAGAACTCTCCTGAGGTTTGAGTAGACTGTGGGGCATAGGGAGAAACATTAGAGCCTCAGACTTGGCCTGACACTGTGGCCAATTGATTGGGTGGCTGTTGGGCAACCTGCCACCTGCTCAAGGGTCTCTGCCTTCTGCAGGCATGCTGGCCAACCTGGTGGAGCAGAACATCTCTGTGAGGCGGCGTCAAGGGGTCAGCATTGGCCGGCTTCATAAGCAGCGGAAGCCTGACCGGCGGAAACGCTCTCGCCCCTACAAAGCCAAGCGCCAGTGAGGGCTGCTAATCCTGACTGTAGCCTGCTCTTGCCGTGAGGCCCTAACCAGGGCCCCTCTCTGCCCTGTTCCCTCTTTTCCCAGTATTACTAAATAGTTCCAGCTGGAGCCCAGGTCCTGGGAGTGGGAACCAGGTCACTGTCCCTTTATCATGCCCTGGGATCTGGCTGAAGGCAGGTCAGCCCCATAGTGCTCAGGAAGCAGCAGCTGGAGTTGGGCCACAGCGAGGTGCTGTGGCTTCCTCCACAGCCGGCTGTGGAGTGGCAGGACCTGGCCCTGTTGCCTGGGCAGAATATATATTTTACCTATCAGAGACGTCTATTTTTCTCGGCTCCAACCTATCTTGCCACTGTATTAAAGTGGCTGGCTTCCCAACTCTGCTTTCTCTCTTAGCAGCTGTCATCCTGGTGGGGCCAGGTCTCTGAATCACACCAGGATCACAACTGTAGGGTTCTAGCTGGGAGCCTCAATGGGCATTGAGCCTTGCTGCTCTAGCCTTAGTTGGCAGCCTGTCCTTGTTGTGAGGAAGCCAGGCCTACTTTCTTCATTCCTTTTGGGAGAGCGCCAAACTCAGGGACCTGGCTGCTGGGCTGGAATAGGTATTGTGTGTCCCAGTGAGAATGGTATGAACAGCTTACTGGGGTCCCACAGCCTAGCCGAGAGAAGTGTTCAAACTTGTGTGGTGGCCTGTAAACTGCCCTAGTTCTAGCCAGGCTTGTTGAGACTACTGTCCACAGCAAGGCTCTGGGGCTCTTTGCCTTCAGTGTTAGTGTTGTGGCCCTGGCTATGGGCCTACTTTGGGCTCCTAGTCTCTGTCCCTGGAGCCTGGGGCTCAGAGGAGCCTCTGCCCAGCCCCTCAGTATTACCATGTCTCCCTCCTCTTAGGGATAGCAGAGACGGCTGCTTGCAGGAAGCTGGTACCACTCAGCTTTTCCTGCTGTGCTGGCTTCTTCAGCCTCTGCAAGGTACTCAGGGTGGGGAAAAGCAGGATCAAGATAACCGTTGGAACCCTTGTGTTCCCAGAGGGCTCAATGCCAAGGGGTAATGGGCTCAGTACCGCCTGAGCTCAGGCCCCAAATGTAGCCCTGTGGCCTCTGCTGGATGGCTTTGAAGGTGATCCAAACAGGCCCCTTATCTGTACATACTGACTAGGGGGGACTGGCAGGTGTGGCAGCTGCCTCTGGGCTGAGCACGGCCTGAACCCCCGGCTCCTGTAAATACTGGATCCGTGAATGAATAAAACCGCTAAGAAGTGATCCCTCCTGTGGTTGCTGGCCTAAGGTCTGCAGGTTAGGCTGTGATGGGAGTGAGGGAGCTAGACCTCCTGGGCCCAAGGCCCTATGACAAGAGAGCTGGACTATTATACTTTCCTGGGGTGTCTGAGCCAGAGATCCTTGGGACGCTAATCTGTCTGGGTGGGGGTCTGGGAGTGTCTTCCATTGGGCTGTGGACAAGGTACACTGTGGGGAGAGGGCTTGGCTTCCACCTGATTGGTGGCTTTGCACCAGAGGTGCTGGGGCTTTGGGTTGAGGAGACAGGGCTGCCTCTAGTCCTGCCTGGTACAGTTTCTGGAGGAACACAGAGATCTGGGAGAGCACATGTCTCATTCCTTATATTAGGACACATACAGCAGGCCAAAGCTGTCTCTGCTGCTTTCTTCCTTATTGACCATGTTCTTTGCTGAGGCTGCTGTGGCTTCTCACCACTATACTAGCAATAGGTCCTACAGAGAGGGTCTCATGCAGGCAGCTAAGGCACAGCTGGACTAAGTGAAAAAACTGACTTTAATGGCTCTCTCTGACTCTTCCCAAGTCTAGTAGTCCAAGGCACAGATGAGGGCTACACCACGCTTTATCCAGTGTCGCTGAGGCTGGTTGGTGGGGATCTCCACAGCAATGACATAGTTGGTGGAGTGGCCTGTGGTAGATAGTGTTCCTGGAGCAGACAAAAAGTACAGGGGGAGTTAAGTTGTGCTCTGTCACCTCTATAGCAGGCATGGGATAGGGGCAGTGAATTTCAGCTGGGGACAAGAGGAGCCCTAGTCCAAAAGGAAGCCTCCCTGGTGAGTGGGTCTGGTCAAGGCTCAGGCCTTTCCAGGGTTACTACATTGGGGATTGAAGATGGGGTAGGAGAGTTTGCCACTGCTCATTCCCTGACAGATCCAGCCCAGGCTCATCCCCTTTCTGGACCTCAGTTACTCCTCTGAAACCCCTGTGGCAAGTGGGACTCATAGGCTCCCAGGACCCAAGAGAGAAAAGCAGGCAGGAGCTTGGCCCCTGGGTGTTCACTTGCCTGCTGTTAGCCTGGCTCTACCTCTGTTGGCCTCTCTGTTCAGCTCACCCCAGTCAGTCTAACTGACTTGGGATGGGCTAAGTGGGCTAGGTCAGTCCTGGGTCCCCACCTGTAGTGTAGACTCCCTGCCCTGGTCCCCATACCAGCACGGGTTAGTGTCTTGTAGATGGGACACAGGTAGAAGTCCTGGCTCTGGGCCTTGCGGTTTGGCATTGGCAAGAGCCAGATAACAGCCATCTCTGTGTACAGCTCCTTGGGCCGAGATTCAGCCAACTGGAAGGCCACTGGATCCCAGCGGGCCCCTTCCAGGAATAGTCCGTGGATATAGCACCCCTCTTTGGGCCTTTTCTTAAGCTCTGATGGTGCCAGGGCCATCACCTGTAGTGGGCACACAGACACACCCACACCAAGACCCACAATCTGTGTTAGGATTTTGGTCAGGAGAGACTCCATCCTGAGAGCTGTTGCCCAAAGTCACCCACCATTGTAGCTAGTGACCTGCAATCTGTGAACTTCCCTAGGGTTCCTGGTCTCTCCTGGCCTGGGTTTCCCACCCTCCTGCTTAGGGTTGCCCCAACTGCCAGGCAGCTATGGTTGCAGTGCTCCTCCTGCCTGAGCTATACCCCGGCCCGTCACTTGACCTGGCCCTGGTTGTGCCCAGACCTTGAAATCAAAGGAGATAGTGTCGATAGAGATGATAAACTTTCGGGCAAAGTTCTGCAGAGTGCCTGTCAGGAAAGCCTGAGGGAAGAAGAAGCCACTGATCCAGAAGACAGCTGGGATGCCGTTTTGGATCCAGCCATGCACAAAATCCAGACGCTGTAGCAGGTCCATGACCCATGAGGCTAGTGGCTTGAGTGATGGGTAGGCCTTGGCATTCCAGAGCTCAGGTACAGTGTTGTTGTACAGGCTGGCAGCCATCAGCTCTAGCTGGGAGGACATTACCACCAGCCCCTTGAGTGCATTGAGCATGTCTTTCAGTGTCTGTGTGATCACCTGTAGCAGCCGGTTGTACCTGTGGGGCCAGTGGCAAGCAAGTAGGCAGTGGGCTGGGGTTGTGTGGCAGTATCTGTACTCTCCAATTCAGGGACATAGACAGAAAAGGGATAGTAGAACATAAAGACTGAGAGCAGAGCTGGGTTAGGCAGCCTGGGTACAAATCCTAGCTCTGGCCTTTAGTAAATAGGTGACCTGCAATAGTTACTTAACTTTTTGGGAGCCTCAGTTTATTTATAAAATGGAGTCATAAACAAGCAGCTTAGTAAGAAGAGTTGTTTGGCACTTGGTATGACATCTGGCCCACAGTACTCTTATTACTATAGCACAGTGGCCACTGACTAGGGGTAGGGGTGTGGCAGGGGGAATTACCTAATGACCTCTTGTACCAGCACTGTGTTCATTGATTCCTCATACAGCACGGGGTACTTGGTGATCACCTTTTGCAAGTTGATAGGCTCAGGTACTTGCAGCAGAATGTTCTGGGCCACATTCTCTACTATCTGCAGGGGCAAAGACATTGGAGGACAGGGCTGGCTTCCCTGAACCCCTGCAGGCTTCCACATGCAGAGTCCATCATTCTGCTGTTACCAGGAAAAATGGTGGAGCTTGGTTTTGCCCAGCCCTCGGCCCCTTTTCCTTGCTACTACCTACCTCTTCCCTACCCTGGCCACCCACAGAGGATGATTTGGGCTGTAGCTGGATGATGGCACTGAGCAGGGCAAAAGTCTCATTCTGGGCAAAGGTGATGTTGGCGTTGTCGTGTAGGCCGAAGATCTCGGGCATATCATTGAGTGGGAGGCCCTTGATATAGGAGAGGTAGCCCTAGGAGGCAGGAACACCAACACTAAAGGCCCTGTCTTGCTCTATCCCAGCCTTCAGAGTCACCCTCTTTTTGAGTACATCCCATTTGTCACCCTAGTAATAACCCTTAAGCATCTTCCTGTTTGTTCTCAGGACTGCATGGCTTTTTGGGGCTGTGTCCTGCAGTCTTTGCTTCCTTCCCAGCCCCTTTCTCATGGCTATCCAGCTCCCTGCTCCTCCAGGCAGCTGCTCAAACCTGACATGCTCTCCCCACCTCAGGCCCTTTGCACTGGTGTCCACCCAGCCCAGCCTCAGCTCAGGACTTCACACACACTTCAGCAGAAATATCGTCCTGCCAGGCATGATGGCCCAAGCCTATAATCCTAGCTACTCCGGAGATGGAGATCAGGAGGATCAAGGTTCAAGGCAGCGTGGGCAAAAAGTTTGCAAGACCCCATCTCAACCAATAGCTGGATGAGGTAATGCATACCCGTCATCTTAGCTACAAGGGGAAGTACAAATAGTTGTATCCTGGCCCAGGTCAGCCTGGGCATGAAGTGAGACCCTATCTCAAAAATAACTAACACAAGCCAGGTGCCTGTGGCTCATGCCTGTAATTCTAGGCACTCAGGAGGCAGAGATCAGGAAGATCACGGTTCGAAGCCAGCCTGGGCAAATAGTTCCACGAGACCTTACCTTGAAAAACCCTTCACAAAATAAGGATGGTGGAGTGGCTCAAGGAGAAGGCCCTAAGTTCAAGCCCCAGTACCGCAAAAAGAAAAGGAAAAAAAAAAAAAGACTGGTGGAGTAGCTCAAATGATAGAGTACTTTTCTAGCAAGTGTGAAGTCCTGAGTTCAACCCCCAGTACTGAAATGGGGCAGGGGAAAAGGAAAGAAAGAAAAGAAGAAAAAAAAGATCATGTCCTCAGGGAGCCCTCCTTGACTGCAGGGCCTTGGTTGGTCACTGCACTGAGTAGTTACACATAAGCAGCCAAGGTGAGGTTTACCTCTCTCACCGAACCTGTTCTCTAGTGGCATAGACTGATGGTGCCTCCCTCACCATGGGCTGGATTCCTCAATGAAAAGGAGCACCAAGTTGTCTAATGGCATCCCAGAACTCCTGCCTAACAGGCCCTTTCTGACTCAGCTCCCTGGGAGTGGCCTCACATTGAGATCATAGGTGGGTTGGATCTGGTGGTAAACGCCAGAGGCACTATAGCTGTGCTCAGGGGAGAGCACAGCTGGGTTGTAGAAGTCTTCTAGGATGTTCATGACACAGCGGCGGTCCCAGTCATCTGTGACTCGGCCCCCATAGTTGATCTCCCCAGCTGTGTACTTGAGGACCTACAGGGTGGGTGGGTGAGAAGTGCCCATTGGTACCCAAGCCACTGACCCCGCTACCCTCCAGCCTGTCCCTGGCCCACCTTGTAGGGGATATCATCATATTCATCAAGGAACATCTTGAGCTGGCTTATGCAGATGCGCAGGTCTCCATCTGTGAACTCATAGGGGATGTTGAAGCCCAGGGGCCCGAACTTACGACGCTCCAGTGCATTCCCATGGAACAGGCATAGAGACAGCAGCAGGGATTTGAACTCCATCACCTGTGGGAGGTATAGGGGCAGGAGGAATTAGGAATAAGTATAGAAGCAGATAGGAGGGTGTGTGCCAAGTGTGCATCACCTTGTTACAGGAGAGGAGGAAATCGTCATTGAGGCTGTTGTAGGACTTTAGCAGGTTGGCCTTGACACCACGTGGTGGCTCAATGGTCATCTTTGAGCCATTTTGCAGGATGGATACTGGGAACTTGTTGCTAGGAAGGCTGGTGAGCCACAGGCGGAAGTCCCGGTGTACCTGGTGGCCACAGCTCCTCATGAGCATTGAGACCCAAGCCCAAGGGCCCTCCTACCCAGGTCCCTTAGCATACCCTCTGCCTGACTACCCCAGGGTAGGCTAGGAAAGGCTGCATGAACAGCTAGTTAAGAATATGGACTTTGTTAAGTCCCAGGGTCACCAGTCTGCTGGATGAGGCTGGGCAAGTCACTAGGCCCCTGAGACCTAGTAACCTGGGGGGCGATTGAGAAGATTAATCTAGATGTGGCATGGTATATATGTCAGCTACTGGGCATTTGCTCTGTGCCCGGAGCTGAATGCTTCTCGGGATTATCTCTTTAGTCCTGAGTGGATGACTTATTAGTCCCTTTGCAGAGCAGGACCCAGTGGGTATGTGGTGGCCAGCATGGCACACCTTGTCAGGGTTGATGTGCTCAATGAGGCGCTCCAGCGCTGGCATCCAGCTTGGTGCCAGGTGACAGTTCTGGAAGAAGACCCACTTGCCCCTCTCTATGGAGCTGTGCATCATGGCTTCTGCCCGAGGGCCCTGTGAGGAAGGAGCACTGAGCAGTGAGAGACAGCTGCCCATCCCCTCAGCCTACTCCCTTTCTCTCTGCCTAACTCTTACCTGACCCTGGCCCAGGGAGATGGCAGAGAGCTTCTTAGAGAACTTCATCTCTTCAGCAAACTTGTAGAGGTCAGCAGCGGGGTCTGTGCCAGGTGACAGCACAAAGATGAGGGGTGTGGTGGAGTTTGAGTCTTTGAACACTACTGACAGGTTGGCTGTCTGCAAGGACAGGGGGAGATGCTGTGATCACCTGGGGCTGATGAGAAACAGGGCCTAGGGAAAGGGAAGGGGATTCTGGGCCCCCAGAGAGGTCTCAGAGGGGCTTCCTGGTGAGGCCTGGAACCTCCCAGATCCTTTGGGGCTGGGTAGGAGTTCTGACCTGGTCAAGGCTACAATGTAGTCCATGCAGTCTGCCAGCCCATTGAGACCTGGGGTATCATCCCTGTCTGGATACCAGTACTTGCCTGGGGTTCAATGAAGCGTGGCTCCAGGTGGGAGGCCACAAAGTCCTGCATGGCATTGGTAACCTTGTCCCCACGCAGGCAGCGGAGGACCAACAGCTTCTGGAACTGGTCCAGGTACTGGTCCCAGATGCCAGGCAGGGGCTCCCTGCAATAGTGCCCACATTTCCCTGAGAACCAGCCCTTGGGAGGCCACTAGCCTCAGGGATTCTGCTGGCTGACAACCGGGAAGGGTGAGATGTTTCTAGGAGTACAGGGTTGGGGGCACAAAAGAGATATGGTCACAAGTTCAAGAGAACCTTGGGTTGTCCCTTAGAGAAGACTGTTTCTGGGCTCTCACCTCCTTCATGTGTCCACCCTGCTATACTCTGGGACCCAGCTTACCGGTGGGGCTCAAGGCTGTCAAAGATGACCCGGAATTCCGAGAGGTGCTTCACAAAGTCAACAGAGAAGGAGGAAAATGTTTGCAGGTTCGAAAGTGCGAGAATGTCTCGCCAGGCCCGGTCTGACAGCCAGTCTGGTGCAGGGTTCTCAGTCATGACCTGGATGGAACCCCCAGACAGGAGGTAGCGCCACTCACCCTGTCAGGGGACAAGGAAGGTTGATGCCATGCCCCTTGGCCAGCTCCTCTCTGCCTTTGGGCACCCACCCAGAGAAATGGAATTGCCCCTGGGAGTGTCAGTGAAACAGTTCTGGTTTCATTGGCCCTTTCCTGGATGTGTGCTCCATGGGAGCTCTGAGCCAAACAGGTAAGAGAGGCTCAGCACAGTCAGCTCCTGGGGACAGGCTCTCTGCTCATCAGCACATTCAAGGTTTTGAGAAGGCCTGTATTCACAAGCATTGGTTGGGCCACATTAATCCATAGTTTCCTTAGGCCTCTTCCCCTTTGCTCATACTGTGCCCTCAGGTCCGACCTGCCCTTTCCATCCACACTGTCCTCTCAGACCCACAACAGAGCAACCCCTTAGGTAGGCAGTTCCACTGGTGGAATGCCTGCTTCTCCACCTGGTTGATCTTGCCCTCATTCATCATGATGCGGACACACAGCAGGAAGGCAAACATCAGCTTGTGCTTCTCAAAGAGGCTCCGGCAGACATTGCTGTAGAGGCTGTATGTCAGGTAGCGGTTGATGTTGGTGATGCGCTTCTTCAGGTTGTCTGCAGGGCAGAAAGGTGATGGCAGAATGCGGGGAGCAGGGAGAAGGAAGACTCTAGGGTCTGGCCCAGCCTAACCACTCTCCTAGCAGCCATCAGGGCAGTCTGGGCTTCCCTGTGGGCAGTTGGTGTTCCTCCCTCCTGGGGTCTCTAGGAGGGTAGGGAGTAGTGTGAGTGTCCTTGGGTATCATGAGGTTAATGTGAGAGTAGGTGCCAGTGAACATGGATGTGAGTTTATGTGTGTGCTTTAGTGGTAATGTGTCCACACACATTCTGTTCAAGGTAGGGTAGTCATGCCTGTGTGCCAGAGCTACCTGCCCTTTCTGAGTTGGCAATGCCAGAGAGGAAGATGTTGAGGAACCACTCCAGGGAGTACTGGTACATGGGATCCACATTGGCCAGGTCAGACACACAGAAGAAGAGGATCTGGGTACGGACAGCCACAGGTATGTACTCCATGCGTGTGAGGTCAATGTCCTTCTCTGTCTGCTCTGCAATCCTGACCTTGGCCTGGGGGTGCAGTGGGAGGGGTGTTAGACCTAGGTGGGCTGGCAAAGAGCAGAAGGCAGAGGCGGAGGGTGATGGGGCAGGCGTAAGGCAGATAGGGAGAGGTAGGGGCAGGCCTGGAGCAGGTGGGGAGAGGAGGGGGTAGGCCTGGGGAAGGTGGAGAGAGGTGGGTGAGCAGGCAGTTGCCTACCTGGATCTCAGCAGCTTTCATCTTGGAAGCCTCCAGCACCTTGATGAGCTCCATGTCATCCACAGGGTTGCCCTCAGAGCTGCTGAGCCGGTAGAGGATCTGGTCTTCAATATCCTTCAGCTCCTGACGCATTTTGGCATTACTAATGATCAGTTGGTTCTTGGCCTCTTCTAGATCAGGTCGCTCCTCAGCCACTACCTGGCCCAGTAGCTGGTCCTCTAGGCCACTGCCAGGGACAGGTGAAACCATGTTTGTAACACCTGGTGAGCGCCAGAGGACCAGTTTTGAGTCTGTTCACTTATCTGCCTGTTCTCTAGAACTGCAAGAGCCTGGCATCCTTACCAGTGTCAGCCTGAAGACCTGGCCTCTATCTCAGGCTGCAGAGCTGTGCAGAGCCTACCTTCAAAGTACCTTGAATGGTAGCCTGGAGCCCAGTGGAGACTGGCCAGTCAGAGGCTGGGATCCCTGATCTTCCTTAGCAGGTGCTTTCACCTCCTGACTTGTGGAGAGGTTCGTAGTGGTCACTAAAGTGGAAGGCTTGGCATGGAGTAGGCCTTTGGGGTGAGGGTTCTTAGGTGGAAGTGGAGGCAGGTAGAGGAGCTTGCAGAGGGACTAGAAAGCTCTGGGAGGACGCGGACAGAGCCATTGAGTGGGCAAAGACTGAGTCCCAGCCTGGAGGAAGAGCTGATGCTTGGGGTTCCCAGGGTTGGGTCTTACCTGGGTGACAGGGTGAAGTTGATGAGGGTGAGTTTGGTGGAGATCTCGGGAGTGTAGTGTGGGTTGGGCAGCTTGGTGGTTATGTACATCCTGAAGTCCTCATGGTAGGGAATCACCGTGTCCCCCAGCTTCAGCACCGTGTTCCCCTGTTGCTTGTATGTCTGTAGTGGGTGGGATGGGCAGGTACTGTGGCCTGAGCTTCAGGGTGGCCACAGGATGGCATGAACAGATTCCTATCCAGGCTTCTAGCCCACAGAGTCCCTCCCCACATAGGCCCACCTGCTTGAGCAGCACAGGCTCCAGGGCTGGGTCCAACTCCTCGCCCACATTCTCCAGAAGGCATGGCTTGCCAAAGCGGATGGCATTCTCCATGCTGCGCAGGAAGTCGCAGTCACTCAGTTTGAACACATCCAGTCCGTTGTCCTTCTCCTGTGGGGACAGGGGGTAGGTGGGGACTGCGGAGGCCAAAAACCAGCAAGAGACTCAGTTACTCCCCCATACCTGCTGGGCCTGGCTGGGATAGGAGGCAACATCAGTGTGAATGTGCTTACCATGTTCTTGATCCACTTGTTGGCCTGGCTTTGAGGGTCAATGAAGTGGGTCCAACGCTGGGAGTACTGGTTGATGACCCCATTCTCCACTGACAAAGTGTCATTGGGGAGGCCAGCAATCTGTGGGAGGCCAGGTGTCAGCTGGGTCAGGGTTTTCTGTATGAGCAAGTCTGCCTGGGACATGAGCTACTCCCAACCTCATGCTTTGGCTGTAGACTTCCTTTATTGCACATTTTGGATGTGGTGGGCAGGTGACAGTGTGGGTAAGGATGCATTTCCCAGGATCCTTGCCTCTCTACTGCTCCTGGGCTGGCTCCTTTAGTGGGTCTGTCTGTCCTCATGCCTACTGACTCCTTGCTCAATGACACTACCTTCATGGAGCCCACACCCCATTGGCCCTCCTGGCCTTTGCCCATGCTTGGCCTCTGCCCACAGCCTCTGTTCTTTCCCTTTGCCAACTTGCCCTTTCAGGGTCTAGTTCAGACATGATTTCTTTTAGAAAACCTTTCGTAACCCCCACCCTATAATCTTAAAAGTACTCCTTATGCCTTCTCCTCACATTTAGCTAGCATCTATGTCACACTTGGCCCATCTGTTGCCTTCTTTCCTACCCAGCACCCTTTTGCTGGGTTCAGGGGAGGCATCTCTGAGACAGGCAGAAAAGAGGGTAGGATTGAGGTGGGAGTCTTTGGGTCCGGCCTGGTCATTGCTGTCCCCAGGGTGGGTACCTGCCATGAGCGGATCTTCACAGGATTCCCCAGTGTCCCAATTAGCGTGGGCTCAGAGGAGTGAGGAACTTGGTGAGTTGTGAGCTGCTTGACCCACTGGTCATAGAGTGCTGTGCGATACTGGCCCTGAGGAGATGCCAGACTCAAGACCACCACATGAGACAATGCAGCACCCTTCCCATCTCCCATTACACTACAGCTTGGTGGTTACACACAGAAGTCACAAATCAGAATTGGAGCTAGATGCTTGCATTTGAGTCCCATTTCAGGTGACCTGCTTGGACTCTACAAACCTCAGCCCCTCATCTGTGAAATGAGTAATGCTAACAGTGCCCTTCTGGAGAACAGTTGTGAGGATTAAATGGGACACAGGATGAAACATTTAGAACAGTGCCTGACACACAGGTGCACATGTGTGAGCTCTCGTATATTCCCAGTAGAAGGCCATCTGTCCAGGGCAGCTCTTCTGGCTATTCTGGGCACTGCTGGGTGCCAGATGCCTTCCCACACTTGGCTCAGTGAGGGCCTGAAGAGTGCTTGCGGAATGATGGGGGGATGGAGGAAAGAACACCCTGTGGGCTGCCCTCATAGGGGAAGGGCCTCTTTTGAAGATGAGACTCATCAAAGGCAGAATGGGAGCTCCTTACCGTGAAGGGTCCTAGGTAGGCCACAAAGCCGGAGGCTAGCAGGATGTCACCAGAGATGTTGTCAAGCATGTGCTCCAGGTTCTCTACTGTATCCTGCCAGCGCACCCTCTCATCTGACAGTCCATTGATGAGCTGCAGAGGTAGCCCCATAGAATGGGCTCTGGAAGACTAGCTTGAGGGCTAGGGCTGGCTCTGCCCACTACAGGTCTGGATGCTACTAAGGAGGGGGTGTGGAACCCTCCACCCCAGGCCCTTTGGACCCCTGTCAGGTGGGCACACCCATGGGCCTCATGGAGGAGGGGAGCACACCTTGTCAGCACGGCCCAGCCGCTGCTCGCACTGCTCACATTTCAGTTCCAGCTCCTCTTTCTTGGCGACACATTCTCGGTACTTGGCCTGCAACGTGGCAATGCCATCCTCCACCTCACGCAGGCGCTGCTTTGCTTCCTCCAGGATCTTCTGGGTCACCTCCAAGTCGTCCTGGGCCTCCCGCAGGGCTTGCTGCATGCAGAGGGAGGCCAGTGCCAGCTTGCTGCAAGAACCTGGGGAGGGGAGCCAGCCCCCACCAGCTTTACCCTATCCTCACCCGCTTGGGCTCCACTGCCTTGGCCACAAAGTGGTACTTGTGCATGGCACGCACCCACTGGCAGATAGAAGTGCAGGCCTTGGACACTTTGGCAATGGCAGCTGGCTGGAACTCCTCATTGTCAATGTATGGCTGGATGGCTTTAATCACCGCCTCCGCAATGTTGTCCTGGAGTGGGAACCATGGGCTTCAGTAGGATGCTTCCCATGGGGGCCCAGGGGAGGGGCTCTGCTGGGAGGTGGGACCTCTGAAGAATACCTGGATCCCACTTTAATGACCCAAGCCCTGTGTAGACCATAGTACAGTATCCTTAAACAGCAAACACAGCCAAGAAAGGAACTTCTGTGTATCTCTGAGTTTCACTGTCTGTCCATCTGGGGGTCTCAGTGTCTGTGAGCATGTGCTGTGTACTAGATAAGGAGCTTCTGTGTCCCCAGGATCTCATATACATTCCTCAGAAGCCTCAAGATCTAACAATACACAAGGCTCTGTTTAAAAACTCATTTATCTTAATTTTCCTAGATGGTCCTTCTCTCATTTAATGTAACCTTTTCCTCAATAAAGATGATTATTAAGTGTAAAAAAAAATAAAAAAATAAAAACTCATTTAAAGGGCTGGGGGCGTGTCTTAAGTGGAAGAACATCTACCTAGCAAGCATGAGGTCTGAGTTCAAACTCCAGTACCACCAAAGAAAACACAGAAATTGAAACAACCACTCATTTAAAGGCACAGGCTGGTGCCTAAGAACAAGAGCCTCAGCAGGTGGGGAGAAAAGTGCTTCTGGTGCTCCAGAGAGCCTACCACACCTGGGGCTCTCATCCTTGGGGAGAGTCCAACTCTACTGTTTGTGATGAACCCAGGAACTAAATTGCTAACAAGCTCCCAAGGTCAGAGTTTGGGTGGACTCGGGAGCCTGAGAACTGGCCAGGCACATGCCTGGCTTGGGTGCTTCTCCCAGGTGTTTCATTAGTCCTGAGAGCCTCTGGTTTCCTGCCTGATGCTGCCGAGCCAGGCCTCTGTCTCCACTCTACCATTTCATTGTGTGAGGTGTCCAGTTCCTGACACGGACACTGGTGGCAGGGGGTGGTCCATGCAGGAAGGCAGCTGCCTCTTGGCCAATTTCTGAGCTGGAGAGGGGATTTGTGAAGGGACTGTGGGCCCTGGGTCACCTTACCATGGGCACAGCCCCTGAGAGGTACATACCCACAGACACTGAGAACCCAGATGGACATACAGACAAATCCCCAGAGATACATGGGAAACTGAATCTTAGGTGCTGAGGCCAAGGACATAGAGCAGGTGGTGATGTCTTGGACAATGCCATGGGGTCCAGGGAGGACAGTGCAGGAAAAAGAATCTTGTGAAACCTTAGAGTGACTGTGGGTGACATCTAATGGGCATAGGAGCCTTTCCCAGTCCCAACTTCCTTAATACCCATCTGCTGGCAGGTCTGCTTGTCACCCCACCAGACAGCTGTTGGGGCCGGCTGTATGCTCCATGGTCCCAGTCAGCTATGTGGCTCACTGGGCTGGGTGTGCTGCTGGTGGGGTTGGGGCAGACAGAGAGAGAGAGGACAGAGACCATAGCATGGCAGACTCTGATGGGGCAGACTCCTCTCCAGCTTCCCTGCCCTATTGGGTCCTGTTCTCACATACTGGCTGGCCCAGGTGCCTGGCACGCTCACTTTGTCAAACTTGAAGAGGCCCTCAAGGAAGCGACCAGGGTCCTGTAGCAGCCCTTTGCCTGGCTCCCAGTAGTCGTCCACTTTAGAGCCTGGCTTCTCTCCAGGAACCTTCTTGGGCTTGATGCCTTTCATGATGCACATAGCTTCTATGACCAGCTTCACACCTGGGGGTGGCCGCTGCATGGCGCGCACCTGTAGATGGAGTCACAAGGTGAAGGGGAAGGTCCTTTACTGAGTGATTACCCTGGGCAGGGACACTGATAGACAGGGAGGGCCTCACCACCCAAGTCACTACTGCCACAGTACCAAAGGCATACCCAGAGAATTTCTGAGGTCAGCTTCAGCCTGTGGCTCCTTGGGTGCTGGCACAAGAGGGTGGGGCAGGCAGTGAGGGTCTAGATCTAGTTCTGCTCTCACCGTTTGGCACATAGCCCCCAGGGGATGTGCAGAAGAAGAGTCTGGGGATACCACCAGGACCCAAGTGGACACCAGAGAGAGAGATGAGAGTGAGTGCCTGGAGATGCCCAGATGCCCACCTCAGTCACGTCATTCTTGTTGAGGTTGCGGAGGCTGGCCAGGGCCGCGTCCAGGGCTGGCAATGCCTCATCCAGATCCTTCTGAGCATCATCAGCAATAGCTTGTGCCTTACTGGCCTTCTCATTGGCCTTTATCTCCTCTGCCTGGACTGAATTTCGGGTCTCCTCAGCAATGGCTGTATCCACCTGGGGATGGGGGACAGGAAGAGCTCCAATGGTGGCCGGTGGCAGGGATAGGCATGCCCTTTCCCCTTCTTTCCCTTTGCATCTCCATCTCCCCAGAAAGAAGGAGATGAGGATTGGGATGTCCCATTCTCCAAGGGCCCGTCCACAAATGGCTGATAGAGATCTGGGAAGGTCAGGAGCCCCTTCCACATCCTGAATGTTCATCATGAGGTTCAAGACTTTCCAGGTTTGAACTTGCCTGCCCCACAGGGGAAGGGACCCCAAGCTCACAGGGCTCTTCATGCACAACAGAGAAAGGTACTCCTCCCCCTTTCTTCCTGGATCATTTTGCAGCACCCTGATTTTGTGCTGCTGCCAGAAAGCTGTCATACAAGTCTGTACAAGTCTTGTACAAGTCTGTGATGCCTGCTGGAGAATAAGGCCCTCAAATGTGAGCACTAGTGCTGTGCAGAATCTGTGTGTCTGCCTGTGGCAGCCCTGCCATTCTGTCTGATTGTGATTATTAGTGTTGTCCAGAGGAAGGATCTGCCCTGCTGTTGACCGATTGTCTGCCTAGGGAGTGCCTAGCACAAAATAGCTCTGACTGAGCATCTGTCAAACGAATGACTGTGAACGAGGAAACTGAGGTATACAAAGGCTAAGTGACTTGCTAGGGTCAGGAGCTAATGATCCGGTGATTGTTTAGAGATGCTGAGCATCCTTAGGCAGGGTCAGGCATCCCGGAGAGGGTTCCAAGAGCACACCCACCTTGATCTGCTCCATAGTGAGTATGGTGTCCTTGGCAGCCTCCTCCAGCAGGGGGCGCATAATCTCTAGCTCCTCCTGCATCTTGGCCACGTCTTCAGAAGTGCGCAGCAGCTGGGGGTGGGCGCAGGTACAGAAAGTAAAAGAGGTGTGACAGGGACCAGAGAGAGGCCAGGTATGCAGTATAATAAGGAGAGGGCCCTGCTGCGCCACCTCATTCATGACTCCCAGGTTGTTGAGTGAACCCTGAGAAAGAGGCTGAGTACCCTAAGAACCTGCTTTAGCCTTGTCCTTGGCTGATGACTTTTATTCTGAAGACGAGCCTGTTTCAACACTGTGGTCTGCAGTTTGAGATGCCAGATCACCCTTGCCTCAGGACTAACACCCAGCAGGCAGAACCATAGCTAGCCAATGTCCACAGGCCTTCAAACCCACCTTGTCTAGGCCACTCTTCATTCGGTTTTTGGCAGTTTTCAGCTCCAGTTTCTTCTGCCCAAAGAGGATGGAGAAAATACGGAGCAGCTCCAAATAGCTCTTGGGGGTCACATAGTTGTGGCGGGCTAGCTCTGCCAGGTACTCAATGCACTTCTTAGATACTGACTGGTGGATGTACACACAAACCTGAATCTGTGAGGGGGAAACCATTGATGTTGTTCTAGTGGGGAAAAAATGGGGTACATGGGGCCCACAAAGCCACTGAAGCCTGGTGCCAAGGAGGCAGCCACAGCAGGAACCTCCATATCTCATGCTTATACTTTCCTAAGAGCCTCACAACCAGTAATAGGTTAAGGTCATCTCTTATGCAGATGAAAAAACCTGGGGCTGGCTTCGAATGTGGACTCAGATGCCTCCTAGCTGGGGTCCTTGTCACAGCCCCCATGACCTATTTGTCTCTGAGAGTTCTAAGATGCTGAGCCCCTCAGAGGATGGATCTCTGAGATTGGACCAGACAAATCTATCCCATACCCTCTGTGATCTCTGGAATTGTGTCAGCAGACTTTTGGAAGAAAGCTGCTGTTATACCCTCAGGTGATAAGGGAGACAGTGATCATTTAGCTATATGCCAAGCATCCCGTCACCATATGACCTGTGGCACTCCCCATTTTACAGGTGAGGAAACTGAGGCTTAAACAGGTAAAGCTGTCTGACCAAAGGCTTACCAAAGGTGGCTGTCCCAGTACTCTTAGGCCTCAGGAACCCCCAGCCCACACCCAAAAATGAAACAGTTTTCCGAGAGCTTCCTTCTCACCAAGACACCTACCAGTCCTTCAATTATTTCTGAGGAACATTCCAGTTCTGGGATCTCATTCAGGAATCTGGTGGCCACAGACTCCAGGGCCTCTGCTGGCCACTCGTTAAACCAGTCAATGGTACAGCAGTTGACAAGGGAGGGAAACTGCCTCAGACGAGCTCGGAAGACTTCTCCAATGGGGCTAGGGGTCCAGGGATCCAAATGAGGCCAGGAGACACTGACTTAGGCTCCCAGGACCCAAGGCCCTTCTATAGCCCTGTGGCATGGCAGCCAGGGTACAACTGCACAGCAGCCTGGCCCTAATGGCATGGTGACCAGGCCCAGATGACCTCTCATCTAGGCCCAAGTTCCCAGGCCTCTAGCATCTCTGGGGCTGGCCCCACCACCCCAACCTTACTGTGTGGCCTGGTGACAGCTGGCTGTACCTCATACACAGTACCATATGGATGTTACTGCGCACACGCCCAGTGTAGGCAGCCATGAGGTTGGCCTTGGTGGGCTGCAGGCCCTGCTCCTGGATGTAGGGCCGCATGGTATTGACAATTAGGTCCTGCTCTTCAGCATTGTAGAGGTTGGGAATGTCACCCGAGTTCAGGACATTGTTGATGTCCTCCAGGAAGGACTCATTCTTGATCTGGAGAAGGATGAGGGGTAGGAGAACAGCCTTCATTATGACTGCATTATTTGTCTTATGGCCTCTCCTTCACCCAGCGACCTGGGGAGAGGCCTTAGGCCCAGGAAGTCCCAGAGGGAGCAGCCCCCCAGACGGGAGCTATGGGTTCCCCATACTTTGGGCACAAACCCTCTGGTGGGAAGCTGTTTGGCAGTGAGCAGTGTGCCATGGTACTGGGAGTCTTCTTTACGCTTGAAGTGTGAGTATGATCTAGGCCCCCTCCTACCCCAGTTCTGAGGGGTTGGGTTTGACCCTGCACTCCCAACCAGACCATCTATGGCCCCACCTGGTCCTGCTGGTTCCTCCTCAGATCTGCTATCACTGATAGTGAGTTGGGCATGAAGGACTGACTACCTTCCAGGATGCCATACTAGGACACTGTTATATTCAGCCCACCCTGAGTCCTGCCTACTGCTGTGGCAGTGGCACCTGGGTATCCGAGAACAGGAAGGTGATGGGGAGGTTCTGCAGGCCGGCCTTAAGCAGGACCTTCTTGACATCTTCACGCCACTCAGCCATGCCGTAGTTCTTGGACAGCTCAATCTGGAAGCACTCATACTCGGCCCTGGAGGCAGGAGTTTGGGTCAAGGCCTAATAGGGTCCTAGGATCAGGCACTGACAGTGGTGGGTACCTGCACATTCTGCAGGTCCTGAACCTGCTCTCTTGCCTCCAGACCTTAGCTCAAGCTGTTCCCTCAGCCTGTAATACCCTTCCCTTCTATCCTCCCAGCTCTGATTCTGAGAGCAGGCTGATGGACATCTTCCCCAGGAAGCTCTCTGGGATGCCTGTTATCTACATCTCCATCTCCACATCCCCATGGAGCACTGCTACTGCTTCTGGTCCAGGTCCCATTCTCAGTCCTTCTAGAAGCCCATGGACTGGGTGGATCTGCCTCAGGTGTACCCTGGGGCTTCCACCAATGTGGAAAAGCATCAATCCAACTGACGTATGTTTACCAGCTGCCCACTGCCCACCATGCCTGGAGGCCCTTACATATGTGAGGCGAGCAGGGTGAGGGAGCTGCGGCCACTGCCACCCACGCCTAGCAGGAGTGCATTGCCCAGAGCCTGGCGCAGAGTGCGGCTGATGCGGCAGATGTGGCTCATGGCATCCATGAAGAGGACCAACGTCAGCTTGGCTGTGTTGATCTGGTTGTAGTCCTCCACGTACTCCTCGATCACATTCATCATCTGTGAGCAGGGTGGAGGGCGTGGTGGGCTGGTTCTCCTTCACTGTAGGGCCTCCTAGTTCCCTCCCACTTTTCTCTGGCCCCACTGAGAAACACAGAGTGACTGACTACTCTGTGATCTGGCAGCTGCATTTTCAGACTTGAACCCAGACTAACTCTACCTCAGCCAATTTCCCTAAACTCTCGTATAAACTCTGTCACCCACCCTGTTATCGTGGACCCACAGAACATCTTGTCTCTCTGTGTATCACGAGGAAGCTGTAGCCCCCTCTGTATGTGAAGTCTCTTGATAAATGCTTCAGACTGATCACTCTGCACTCTAGTGCTTCTTTCTTAGGAATCCCAATCAGCTCCATCTTCGGGCGGTTTGGAGCAGTCCCTTGTAGGAATCCTCCTGCCACCACTTTTGTGGTGTCTCCAGCCATGGGTCTGACTGGTTGGAACCCTATGCACCAAGGCCCTCCCTGACAGGGAGCTCACACCCTCCTGCAGCCAGCCCTGCTCCTCCCATGCATGGGTGGATGCTGGCTTTAAGAAGCCAGGTCTGCCTGAAAGAGGCCTGACCCATGGGACACACCCAGGCCCGAGTCCCACCTTCCCTTTCTGGGGCTCACCAGTATGTACTGACCCTGGGTCTCTGGAGGAAGCATCTGGGAACTAGGAGAGGATGCGTGTGGGAAAAAACTCATCTGAAGGTCCACTGCACTCATGCAGCTCTGGGGCCACTGATGGGCCTCAACCCTTCCCCACGGGGGTCTTGACTGAGAGCTGTGGCCTCAGAGCTCCTACTGCTCCTCTGTGAGTGGGAATGGTGTGTCACTGTTTGCAGGGCCTGTCTAGATGAACCCCAGGTTTGTTCTCAGAGACAGGTTGAGCAGGACCTCTCAGCTGTGCCCATGCGACAGGTGGGGGGAAACAGGGACTCAGCCAGGCCAAGAGCTTGCCTCATTTTCCTAACCTTCTGGTCTGGTATGGTGGTCTGTTAGTGGTGATTACAAATGACTTGGGTCCTAGGGGTCAGACTGAAGAGGACCCACCAGGGGAAAGGCACCAGCCTAGACCCCCTCACCTTACTCTCACTGACGATAAGCTCATAGGACTTCACATCTGAGCCTGGCGACATGAAGTCCCCATAAAGAATGGGCTGGAAGGGGCAGACATCATTGAAGGCCACCTCCCACTGCTCCATGTGTTTCTCGAGGAGTTGGTCAAACCAGTGACGGTCCTCCTCATTCACCAGTCGGTCACGGAACACGCGGCAGTTCTCATGATACCACAGTCGCAGCAGCTGCACCTTGTCCTGTGGACACCCAGCATCAGTACCACCCCTTGGCTCCAGCCCCTCAGCCATCTCTCAAAGCACCAGGAAGAGGTCGGAAGTAGGAGCCACAGCTTCTGGGCCAGACTCCCCTTACGAGCCAGCTAGGGCCTTGTGCAGAGGCTGCTGGGAGGTATGTCTACTGGCCAGCTGAGGACTAAGTGAATTGCATAGTGTGGCAAGACCTTTCCATCCTCAGCTCTAGCACTGGCTGGGCACTCAGCTCCACTAGCTGGTCATGAGTGCTTCAAAGTTACCGCTTCCCTCTCTTTCAGTTCTTGAAACTCCAAGCCTAGACCTGGTTCTCCTTTCATCTTCCTGATACCCCACATCTAGCAAGCATGGAACCCCACCAATTTCCTCAGGAGCTGACCCTCTCTCTATCTCTGCTGCCTCCTCTTCCCCAGCTTCCATGTGTCTCCTAGGATAACTGGACTATCCTTGAGAAGCCCCAGGTTCTTCTTGCCAGTCCTTGGCCAAGAGCTGGGTAAGGCCAGGGCTGGCTTGTGTCCTGTCTTCCCCCATCTCCCCAGGCTCTGGCCACACACATATTGGTTGTCCAGACAGTGGCTCAACATGGCTCCCTATCATCCTTAGGATGAAAGTCAAGCTCCCCACAGCCTGCAAGTCTGGCTCCATTTCCCGCTCTGCTTACTGATTCTTCTGTCTGGCTGGCTCTCAAAGGTACCTTGTTCACTCCCCACCATCACAAACACCTTAAGAGTTCTTCTCACATAGAAGGTCTGTAGCAGAAGCCCTCTTACTCCCTAACCTTGCCCTGGTTCCCTCTTTTGTGTGACCCCCTTCATGGCCACCATTCCTGGCATGGGTTTGATCCACAAGATAGGCCAGACTCTTGAGGGCCTGACACCTGCATGTCCCAGTCTCCTTAGAGTCTGGGTGGACCAGGGCTGGAAAGTGTTTAGGCAGGAAGATCTAAAATTGGGGGGCCTAGGGAGGACAGCAAGGGTAGCATGGGCATTGGGGAAGGACCTGCTGGAGCCTCACCTCAACGTTGGCTGGGTCGGCCATAAGCATGCCCTGGAAGACCTTGGAGAGGTCCCTCAGGTTGAAGGTATAGTGGGACTTGGCTGGAGTGGGCAGTAGCTGGGAGGTGACAGTGGCATACACCATGATGGTGGCTTCCACAAGAGGCTCTGTGAGGTGGGCAATGTTGGGGGCTCCAGCTGTGGGGACAGGAGAGTGGCTTAGGTCACCCAGGTGGGGAGCTCCCAGCGCAGCCTTTGCAGATCCTAAGGTCTGTGCCTTTGCTGTGCTGAATTCCCCACAGCTCCCTGCCCCACCTTCAGGCTTGAATTCCACTCACCCCTTAGCCCCATCTGAGATGCCTCAGAGTGGGAATCTCCTGTTCTGAGTGCCTCCCTTTGGTGTCCTCATTTCTGACAGCCTGCCATGCCTTGGGAAACTGAGATGCACTCACAGAATAGTTGGCACCAACAGGCTCAGTGCTGGGCAGGCCCTTACTGCCTTACACTACCAACTTGTACTGAACATGCCAGCTCTGGGCCACACTTGGTCCATGTAGGCTTCTGTGGGAGCTTAGGTCCAGGTGGACCTTTGGGGCTTGCCACCCCCCCAGGGAGCTGCTGCAACCTCCAGCCTGTGTTTACCACTAATGTCCCCGTTGCCTTGTTCTTTGAAAACAACCTTATTCTTTGCTGTGAACCAAAATTCTGCAGTGGGAATTTGGGATATAGGGAGCACTTAGCAGTAGGAAAAGGACAGAAGGGGAAGGAGAGGGTCCTGTCTATAAACACAGGCACTGTTATAGGTGCCAGGCATATAGAGGGTGACTCAAATAGACGCTCTTCACCCTCAACAAGCTGACATTCTTGTCTTGGAGACAGTGAACAGGTCAACAAGTAAAGAAGACAGTGACAAGGTGACAAGTGCTACATAGAGATTTGCAGCAGGAGAGGTTTGAGGAACAACAGGGTTGGGCTTTAGGAAGAGGGTGGTTCTAGAAATACTAGGGAATGCTTCATTGGGAAAGGGGACATTGAAGCCAAAACCACAGAAGTGAAATGCAAGCATGCACATAGCTGGAACAAAAAGTGTTCCAGGCAGAGGGCACGGCAAGGGCAGAGACCTGGAGGTGGGAGCATGCCTGAGAAGTTAATGGCCAGGGAGGAGGGGCTGGCTGAATAGGAGATGAGACCAGAGGAGTATTGAGGGGCACGAGTTAAGGACAGCTTTGCCTACTACTGTCCTGTCGGGATTTGGGCTCTTGTTTGGATGAGACAGTTGAACAGAGGAGGAGCGTGGTCTCATTTAATGTTTTTGTGGTTTTTTTTTTTTTTTTGGTGGTGGTACTGGGGTTTGAACTCAGGCTTCTTGCTTGCTAGGCAGGTGCTCTAGTGCTTGAGTCATATCTCCAGCCTCTTTTTCTTTGTTATTTTGGAGACAAGATCTTACTTTTTGGACTGGAGGTGTGGCTTAAGCAGTAGAGTGCGTGTTTTTCTTTTCTTTTCTTTTTTTTTTTTTGAGTGCCTGTTTTTCAAAGCATGAATCCCTGAATTCAAACCCTGGTCCCACATACAAAAAAAAAAAAAAAAGATCTTGCTTTTTTCCCAGGCTAGCCTGGACCACAACCCTCCTAATTTATGCTCTCCTCTGTAGCTGGGATAGGATGATAGGTGAGCACCACCACACCAGTCTTTTTTTGTTGTTGAGATGGGGTCTCACAAACTTTTTTTTTTTTTATCTGGGCTGGTCTGGAACTGTAATCTTCCCTATTTCTGCTTCCTATGAAGCTGAGATGAAAGGCATGTACTACTGTGCCCACCTATTGGTTGAGATGGGGAGGGGTCTTACTACTTACTTTTTGCATAGGCAGGCCTCAAACCATGGTCCTCTGGCTCTCAGCTTCCGAATTAGCTAGGATTATAGGCATGAGCCATGGGTACCTGGCTTGCTTTTGTGATTTTTTTTGACACGGTCTCACTATATTGCCCAGGCTGGTCTTGAATTCCTGGGTTCAAGCAATCCTCCCACCTCAGCCTCCTGAATAGTTGAGACTACAGGCTTGTGTCACCATTTTGGAGATGAGGTCTCACAAACTGTTTGCTCAGGCTAGCCCTCAACTGCAATTCTCCTAATCTCAGCCTCCCAAATAGCTAGTATTACAAGTGTGAGCCACTGCACTTGGCTTGATTTAATGTTTTAATGGGTCCCTCTGGAGGCAAGTGGAAGGTGGAGTCTTGACAGGTGAAGGCAGAAACAAGGAGACCAGGGAAGGTGCTACAATGGTCAGGTGAGTGAGGCTGAGAAGGTGAGCAGCCAATTTGGGATGGATTCTGCAGGGAAAGCCAACAGATATGGCAGATGAGGTGAGGCATGAGAAGAGGCATGAGAAGAAGAGAGGGGTCGAGGATGATGTCAAAGCTCTGTTGTGAGCACCTAGAAGGACAGAGATACCATCACCTGAAATGAGAAGAGGACTGGGAGGGGCATCCAGAAATCTGGATTTGGGCAGGGTCAGTCTAGATGCTCAGTGGACACTGAGAGATGTAGAGTCAGGCTTTTGAGAGGCCTGGCTGAGGAGGGGACTTGGGTGTCAGTAGCATAAAGATGGCTTTTATCACCAGATGCAGGTTGAGATTGCCAGAGGAAAGTGTGGTTAGAGGGAGAGGAGGGGAAAGGTTAAACTCCAGTCAGTCCAAGAAGGGTTGCCAGAGAGGAAGGAAGGCCTGGGAGAAGATGAGAAGGAGCGGCTACCTGTGGGACAGATGAGGACCAAGAACAGAGCATTCTCAGGGGATGTGGGGACAGCTCAAGGGAAAGTGGGAGAGGACGTTGGTGCCAACAGGAAGAGTTTTTGAGTTTTCCATCAGGGTGAGCAGAGAAGTGGGGTGATGACCTAGGGTGTAGGAAGGGGATTGGCTGAGCGTAGGAGGTAATTTTGTGTTTGGAATAATATGGGAGAAACTGGGACTTGTTTGTATGCTGTTGAAGTGCTCCAGTAGAACAGGGAGTACTGGTGTTGGGGAAGGCATGGATCACATCCTTTAGCTGGGCCAAGAGGAGCCTGTGCTGGAGTGGAAAGTCCACATCTAGTCGAGGCAAGAAGATGGGCCCATGAGGAAGGCCAGACACAAGTAAGCAGGTGGGTATAGAGTCCTATGGAGGAAGCCTGATGGCCTCTTTAAGTTGAGAGGAGGAGAGGGGAGCACAAGGAGAAGACAGAGTCTGAAGTGTCTGGCCACCATGTGTTGATGACCAAGACATGGGAGGTGAATGAAGCTGCCACACAAGGGATGCCTGCTCCCCAGCTACACATCACCCCTGGCTCTCTTGCTCATGCCTCCTCCCTGGAAAAGGCTGGCTCTCCTTTGAGTTGTGGCTGTGGCTTTTCACATAGGGTGGAGTTTGTTGGGTTCCTTCTTTCATCCACTCATCTTGCGTTTCCTGAGCATCTACTGTCAATCAGACACTAACCCAGGCACTGAGGAACTGACTTGCAATACCAATGGGTGCAGGAGACTAGGGGGGCAGTCTGTACTGGTTGCCAACCTTTGTCCTGGCCCTCGCATGAGCCCAAGGAGGGTCCACCATGGCCTCAAGTCCTAGCCTTAGCACATTTGGCCAGACTCAGAGCCCCCTCCCTTCCAGGCCCCGCCCTCCTGGGCCCCTGCCCTGGCCACACTTACGCACAGGCTCTCGATAACTTCTTTCTCCAAGGAGTCCATCTGGAGGGTTGAGGGAGATATACAGGCCTCAGTTCGATAGGCTATCTTGCTGCCTGCTTTCTCCACTGTTCCCAGCTGGGATGCTCTTAAAGCAGCCACTCGCTACTCCTGCTGCACCTCAGAGCAACATGCCCCTCACCCCAATCTGGATATGCAGGAAAGTCCTGGCCCATACCCTTGGGGGCAGTGTGGCCAGGTCAGAGGAGGGAATACCTAACTTCCATTACTCACCACCTGACACAGTGCCAAGTCGTGTTCCATGGTCAGTGTGTGAGAAGTGGGCTGGTGGGGAAAGAGCATCAGGGGGTGGACCTTATCTAGTCTGTCTTGGTGGCTTTTCCTGATTTATAAAAGTAATACCCTTCCACTTGAGTTTCTGGGCAAACCCTAACACATACACACGTGTATGCGTGTATATATGTGGGTGAAGGCATAAGCATGCATGCACACGCGCACACACGCGCAGCAATCACCCTGTACCAGGTTTCATTCTAGATACTCTGTGTGCCATGTCTTACTCTTATAACTTGGAGCGATAGTACTAATATATTATCACCCATTTTACAGATGAAGAAACTGGAGTTTAGAGAGGCTCATGAGCTTGCCAAAGGTAACAGATGAGTATGGGGTGAAGCTGGGGTTACAGTTGGTGAGTGGCTCCCCAGCTGTCCTTCGTGTGGCACCTGGCCTGGGCTCCTGCCTTTGCCCATGGCCTCTCTTGCCCTCTCCTGATACTCACCCATCCAGCATCCCAGGATGGTGGAGAAGATGCGTTTCTTGCTGACCTCATCCATCTCGGTGAAGGACAAGTAGTTAAAGTGACGTGTCAGCCTTGGGGTGATGGAATTTCTGCCTCCCCCCGGGGGTCCCATGGCACAGACAAAGTTGATGTCCACCAGGTTCTTGAAGGCTCCTGAGTGAGGGCAGGAGATCAGTTCCTTCCCAGAACTGAATTACGATTTTTGTGGGTCTCCTTCCCCATGAAAATAATATATATTAAAATTATAATTTACAACAGTATTGACAAATGTGTTCACAGACATTAAAGTTTTCCTTTGACTAAAAGTTCATTTTCCCCAATCTTAAGAGATTAGGGGTCTCTTAAGAGACCCCTAAAAGTATTGCAGGATCTTGTAGGAATGAAGGTACCCCTGCCCAGCACACAGGCCCCACACCCTACTGGCCCAGGCTGGCACGCACCAATGATCTTACGGTCATACCAGCCACCATGGTCCATCCACTGGCGTAACAGCTCAATGGGCGGCTGTGCGCCGTATGTCTCCAGGGCTGGCATATTCAGGTCATCAATGAAGAAGATGAAGTTGCGCCCCAAGGGTGGCCCGAACACACCCTTCCGCCTGTTGGAGGGGCTGTGTGAGCCTAGCACCCATGGACACCAGGTCCTCTAAGAATCCAGGGCAGCAGGGTGGTACATTACTAAAAACGAGCCTCCCCCAAATTGCTACTTTGTGACCAGCCCTCTGTCTTGTTCTGAGTGTTCTGGGATGTCAGGGACTAGCTGACCTGCCTCTCTTAGAGTCTTGCCTCCCAGGCAGGTAGATAATAGGCATCTCCAAGACAGACTCACAGCTCAGCCCAAGTGCCCATCCCAGGACTAAGACCCCATTGAAAGGCTCTGGAGGAATTTTTTTTTTTTGCGGTACTGAGGTTTGAACTCAGGGTCTACACCTTGAGCCACTCCACCAGCCCTTTTTTGTGATGGTTTTTTTTGAGATAGGGTCTCGTGAACTATTTGCCCGGCCTGGCTTCAATCCTCCTGATCTCTACCTCCTGAGAGCAAGGATTACAGACATGAGTTATCGGTGTCTGGTGGAATATTGATAGAGAGAGGGCTCTGGAGCAGTCTGGGAGGGAACCCAGGGCTCCTTGAGGAACTTCCAGCTCCCCCCACCCTAGGGAGGCTTCTGGCAAACCCAAGATCATAATTTGGTGAGGAGGTGAGGCAGCAGCCGTTTTAGCCAGGCTGGGGGACTGGGATTGAGGAAGAATCAAGGGGTGCCCTGCCTCTTGTCCAGCTTGCTGTCGATGAGGTCCTGGGTCTGGTTGGCTGATGTGTGTGCAGAGAAGGTGAGGAAGTGGCTGATGTACTCCAGTGGCAGGTTCTTGAGGAGTTTGTCAGAGACAGTGATGGTTTTCCCCGTGCCCGTCGGCCCAATACACAACACCTGAGACGCGGGATTGGGCAGGTGGGGCACACAGAGGACAAGCACACAGAGGGAGCTGCTGCCTCATCAGTGTGGGAAGCTAGCCACCCACCAAAGGGTGTGGTATGAGGACTCACAGGCTTGTGGTTGGTGAGCAGCATGCCCAGCAGGTAGGACATCTGCACAGTGTCCATGGTGGGCACGATGATGTTGCAATAGTTGGTGTCTGGCATCATGGTGAACGTTGCTGAGGAGTCCATCCACTTCACCCAGGTAACCTGGAACCACAGCTGGTTCAAGATGGCCCCAGAACCCCTTCCCGCCCAACTCCTGGCTGTTGTCCTGCTGTCAAGTGCAGTAAGAGTGTGAGGAACTGCACTGCTAGGTCTTGGCAAGATGGCCCGGGTGAGGAACTACTTCTGACAGAAATAGGAATTTCTGTGGCCTGTTCTTTGAGTGGGGTGGGGGACTTGCAGCACAAGCCACTGGGAAGGGATGCTCTGAACACAGCTTTGACACAGTTGTTCAGGTGGGGATCCCTGCATGCAGCTGTCGACGTAGGGACTTCCTCACACACAGGTGTCTTGGATGAAGTACCCTACGGATTGCCAGGAGATGCTCTGGGAATTGGGCAACCCAGAATGCAAAGATGCCTGCTGTTTAGTTTCAGGCTAACCAAGGAGTGTGGGGACTAGAAAAAGGGCACTGGCATCAGCTGGATGCTGAGGCCACCTGGCTTGGTCTCCCCACCGCCCCTGCCTGCATGAATCCCTTCACCCACAGCCCTGACCCAGCATGCAGACTTCTTTCCATGAGGGGTTTATTATGGCCAAAGCAACATGTTCCACTTGGGGCAGTTTGGGACCCTACATAGTACAAATCAGGTCTCTGTAGATGCTCTCTGTCCTCTCCTTCTTGACTGGGTTTTGATCTTGGAATAAGGGTGGGCTCATTGGGTATCACTGGCTGATAGAAGAGATGAGGACACTGAGAAGGCAGGTCAGAGAGCTTTTCTCCGGGCTCTTACAGAGCTCATTATTCCCTGGGAAGATGAAGCTGTTAAGTAAAACTACGGTGGCTAGACCCAGGGCTCAGTATCAACCACAGAGGAAGCAGTGCATGTGGTTGGAAAGGGAGGCACTCGGACATTTCCCAGCCCCAGGTTCAAGTCCAGCCTTACCGCTCACTAGCTGAGTGTGAGTATTCTGAGCATCAGTTTCCTTGTCTGGAAAATGGGCACAATAATAACCACCCAGAAAGGGCTGTGCAGATCCATAAGGTGATGCAAATTACCCCCAGCCTGAGACCTGGTGGTTGTCAACGGGGCTTTCTCTTGGTGGCTGTTAGTCATTAAGAACAGCCACCACCCAGTGAGGCCCTTCCCACCCTGGCCTGCAGCCACCTGCTTGCCCTCCTCCTCTTCATCGTCTTCATCCTCTGTGCTGCTGATCCCGGCGTCCTCCAGTCTGTAATCGAACACCAGCCCCTCTTCAGGGAAGTGGAGAGTCAGCTGCCGGGGACCAGGAGAAAAAGCAGCCTGTGAAGCCCAGGGGCTTTGCCTGCTTCTGGCCCAAGGGGCCTGGATTGGGAGCACCCCTCTCTCACATTTTCTGCTATCATCTTCTTCCTCAGCCAGTGGCTGAAGCTGATGCGGCTGCTACTGTCCCCAGTGGCGCCCACACTCCAGACCAGAGAGAAGATGAACCAGGGCTCGATCAGCTCTGAGATGCGACTGAGTTTTTCTGAGGGGAACCTCTTGAGGTCCTGGGGACAGCGGAAAAAAGATCTGTGTACGTAGGAGAAGTACTGGTTGGCCTGAAGAAGTAGGGTGGGGACATGCCATGGCTTTGTTTCTCTATAGGACTTTGGATGGGGTGGCTCCACATCAATCCAATTCATCTTCCAGGAAGCAGGGATTCTGAGCCCAACGGCAGCCTAGGCAAGGACAGCAGGAGGCAAGAGAGGCTACGCCTGTAGCTTGACTGTTTGAGGTTGTACCTCTCTAGGCTGAAAGGGTTTGAAGAAGCAGTCGAGCAGCTTAAGGAAGCTGATGGTCAGGTTGCTGTTGGTTGAGGGGATCACCTCCTTCACTGAGGACCGAACAAAGTCAATGGAATCCTGTAGGGAGTGAGCATCAGGTTGTCATGGCCGGTGGCCACAGTGCTCTGCTGTCTCACCTGACTGGGATACCTGTGGCCTCACTTACCTGCAGAAACCTGGCAAAGAGGTCCTTGAACTGGTCCTCGTGGGGCTTCAGCAAGGTAGGGATCTTTCTTAGCCAGCACTCAATGAAGGGCATGAGGCCCAGGATGCTGGGCTCTAAGTACACCATGCCACAGCGGGACACGGTGGCTGGGGAGGCCACTGCCAGGTCCTGTACCTCGAACATCATGGTCATTGCCTAGTTTCAAAATGAAGTGTGTGAGCGGGCCAGCTGCTAGGCTCCGGAGGCAGAGGAAAGGCATAAGGGCCGGGGGCGGGGGGTGGGGTGGGGAGACGACTGCACATCCTGTCTGAGAGATCTGTGGGCAGGTTGTGGGTTGGGGGGTGGGGGTTGGGTGCAGAGACCCCTGGGCCTTCAGCTGATAATGTTCCCTCCCTGGAGCCCAGAAGAGGAGCCCAAATTGGAAGGTTCTTGGGATTCTCTGGCCAGCCTGAGGTCCCTGGACACCTGGGACCTGGAGACAGGAACTGTTGTGCCCTGTTCCAGGGCCCATTGGGACACAAGTCTATATTGCATGCCATATGTTCTCAGGATCCCAGCTCAGCACACATTGTGAAATGCTCGTATACCTATCCCATATCCCTCTTTCTTAAGAAGAGAACTGCTTCTCCTATACCAAGCAGGTCCTTGTGACCAGGTCTATGTCACCTATCTCCAGACCCTGGGCATGTTGCCAGAACTGGGTGGACTTATGGCTAAGACTAGGTTGACATGGCTGAAAGTGGGCCTGGGAGGCAAAAGGCAGCATCGTCTGGGAAACAGTGGGACAGTCATTCTGGCCCTGATCCCAGAGCATCCCAGGAAGTGGGTCTACTGAAAAAGCAGCACTGAGCAACTGAGCAGCAGATAGCCAAGGTGAGGGAGCTCAGGGGCAGGGAGGGGCACTGGGAACCACGCCCTAGCTCTTGACAGGTAGTAGGTTCCTAGGTGGGAGGTGGTTGGGAACCAAAAGCCACAGTCTAACAAGGTGGCCGTGGCTTAGCAGCATTCTGACAAGGTCAGAATGTGCAGGTGCACCATGTCTCTATCACGGTGGGAAGGAACGCTAAATGGTTTCCCTTGACTGAAAACAAGTTTATACTTAGTCAAGGACATTGGCAGTAAAAATACAGGATTGCAAAAACAGAAAGGTTGTAACTAGGTCAGAGTGTTTTGATGTTTAAGTCTCTTCCTCTTTTGTACAAAGTGTGCTGAGAAAAATAAAATTTTGCCAATTAGTCATCAGCCTGCTGGCCCTCTTGATATGTGTTTTGTTATTCCCTTCCTGAGTAAGTCCTTTCATATGTCCTGTCTTGTTCATTCCATTTTTGAGCCCTTCCGGGTCAAGGACCTCTGTGATCCCAACAAGAGGTAGTGGTGGTCTGAGATGCAGCTGTGGTCCCAAGAGGCGGGGGTAGAGGGGACAAGGCTTGGTCAATGTGGCATGGCCTCTTGGCTCACCCGTGATAGAGAAAGTGTATGGGCAGACAGGGGGGCGCACCTCTGTGAGCTTGATGATCTCCCCAGAGCTGAGGCACAACTTCTTGTTGTCATCCAGCACCGTGTTCATGTTCTCAATCCAGACAGCATCTACTGGCCCGTCGAACATGTACCACTTCTTGTTGGTGTCATTGGTGACAGCCCCCGCCCGGATGAGAGAGGAGAAAATCCCATCTGTCCTGCAGCCACCAGGGAGGACAGGGCTATAGGTACCAGGGAGGCAGGGTGGCAGGCACAGCTGGTTCCCAGGGAAACCTGGCTGCCCAATGGCTCCTATCTGCTTTTTTAACTCCATCAGTATTTTTGATCATTTAAAAATTATAATAGGAAAAATGGGGCTTTTTGGTATAACATCATATAACAGAAACATGTTTTTATCTCCCACCCTGCTGAATTGCCATGGAGGTCACATTAAAGGAAGATAAATGGTGGTATCCCAACAGGACAAAAGGAATAGTGGAAAAGGCAACAACAGAGATGGGACACGCATAGCTCTGGAAGGCTGAGAAGGACCACGTCTTGCCACAGAACCCCAAGAGGCTCACACTTCAGAGGCTCCACAGTCCAGGGAAGGGAGCACTAGATTCTCTGTCTTGTCAAACCTTAGTCAAGCTCCTGAACCATCTGTGTACTTCCTCATAAGATCCAGTTTGGGCAAAGAGGCTTGCTAAGTTAATTTAGCCAGAATTTCTGACCCTGGATACCTAATCTACCTCAGTATCTGATCAGGTGAGGTCTGTTTTCAGCAAGAATCCTGTGATTCACCCTTTTTGGATCCTCTAGTAATTTTCTATCCACTAATCCCCACCCTGCTCCTTGGCTATAAAGTCCCACTTGCCCATGTTCTCTCTCTCCCTTGCTGCAGTGGTCCTTGTACTTATGGTAACGGCCCTGAATAAAGTCTTCTTTAGCATGCTTTGAAGGGTATCACTGGATACTGAATAATTTTTTCTTTAATGTAATGTTTTTCTGGTCTGACCTGCAGACTCCCACCCCTCCACATAAGAGACTGGAGTGGATACCAGTGAGCCCCTTCACCAGAAGTAGGGATTCAGTACAGGTCCACACTGGGAAAGATGGGTGACTATCCCTTTCCAGTGTCTACCTCTCATTGGTCTTGGCAGGACACTGGAGCCAAGCAAACACTCCTAAGAAGGAGGTGGAGACTCTGGAGAAATGGAACAGCTCTAGAGAAAAGACTTTCATGTGATAACATTTGAGGGATCTCTTCTCAGTTGCCCTTCTCCTAGCTCAATGCACTTCCCTTAAAATGCATGCTAGCCTGGGAGCAGAGGCCCTGAGAGGGACCACTAGCCTCTCTCAGGGCAATGACAATAGCCATTTGCTGAGCATCAACTAGGTGCCAGATACTGTCCCAGCCACTTTCCATGTGTTTCATTCTTGCCTTACCATAATAACAGAACATCATTATCCTCTCTGTGCAGAGGAGGGAACCAAGGGAGGATGAGGAAGGTACCCAGAGAGGAAATGAAATAGTGGCTAAATCCTCTGGTTTTGGGCTGAGAGCCTCAGCTACCAATCTGCCACTAGTGGATGGGGTTGAGGGGGTGGCACGGCCCACAGATAGCCTTCAGAGGCCTGGGAGCAGAGCAGTTACTGGAGGGGGTCAGAGGTCACTTACCACTCATGGGTGAGCACATCAAACTCCCCATACAGCTGGCCCATTGTGATAGACTTGGGGTTGAGCACGTAGTAGTTGACAGCCTCATACACACCACCACTGACAGATGGCTGCCCTTTCAGCATCGTCATAGCAGCTGCCAGGACTCTATAACACTGGGAAGATCCCACCCCAGTGAGCTCCCTGGCTCCCCAGAGAGAAGGGATGGAGTGGACTGGTGACCACAGGAAGTGGGAGGATCACTCTAGAGGCCAAGGGGATATCAATGGAGGCCAACACCTCTGTTGAAGTTGCCCAACCTCTCAGGCCCACTGTCCAGACACTGGGTTGCCCAGCTTGGCTCTACTCACGTTACTCTTGCCAGAGCCTGTGGGCCCAACAAGCATGAGGCCATGCCGCACCACTGTGGTCTCGTAGAGCTGGATGCACTTGGTCAGGAAGCCTGAGGAACATGGAAGGGGAACCAAAGGTAAGAGCATGGGTTTGGGTCCTGCTTCTGCCACTAGCTTGTGTGACCTTGGGTAAGTACTTCACTCTCCCTGAGCCTGTTTCCTCATCTATAAAGTGGGGTGACAGTTGTTCCTATCTCATAGGAAGATACAGGTGAAACCCCAAGCACAGAGCCTGATGTGTCGGTAGGAACTTTGTAGATGCCAGTCATGTCTAGTTGCAGTTACTCCCTAACATCCTCTGTTAGGTGGTCAGCTGTCACAGGCCCCAGAGTTGACTTCTGCCCTCTGAGCTCCTGCCCAACCTGCTGAGAGAGCCAGTAAGTGGCTAATATGGAGCAAAATCCTAGGGATGAAATCCTAGTGAGTCAGGAGCTATAGGGACATCTGCCAGTCACAGGAAGAGGGCCAGGCCCACACAGATAGGGAATGAGTGCACTGCTTTGGTGCAAGGGCAGTAGGGGCTGGTAGCTCTGGCCTTGCAGGCCCAGGGGTCCCTGCAAAAGGGACAGAGTCCAATTAGTCAGGGGTGGCAAAGCTGACTTAAGTCAGTGAGGGCGAGGAGCCCGAGGCTTTATTGAGCAAATCTGCTGGGCCTGAGAGTAGGAGGTGGCCAGAGAAGGAAGCATTAGAGCCACATGTGTACAGAGCACATGTGGAGGGTCCGGGGGAGAGGGCCTGCAGGGCTGTGCACATCAGGCCCCAGAGGAAGGCTCTATGTGGCCAGAGCTGCTGAGCCACAGTTTTCTGGGGGTGTCCCTCACTCCTAAGGACCCTCTGGGAGGGAGTGGGAGCAGGTGTGTCAGGGGACAGAAGGAATGAAGGCTCAAGCTCCATGGACATGTGGTGACTGGACTGGGATCCTCCCTCACTACCAGCACCCAAGCAGGTGAGGACAGAGACAGGATAGCCACTGTCAGCAAGGAGTCCGTGCCTGAGACCAGGGACTGAGACCACTACTCAATGGACAGGAGGGCCTCAATCGTGAGATCCCAGAAAGGGGACAGCACTTGCTTCCCATCACCTAGTGGGCCCCAGTGGAGACAGGGCCAGGGACACACTTGGCCAGGTGTAAAGGGACCCTGAGGCTGAGGTGTCCTGTCCTTGTCTCCCAGAGTGGACTCTAAGGTGGCTAGAGCCAGCCTCTCCTCAGATACCCACAGGACTATAGGCAGGCAGGGGCTGGCAGCTCACCCTCCACGTCCTTGAGGTTTTTCTTCTCACAGGCCTTGCGGATGGCTTTGTCCAGGATCCCATAGTCAGTGTCCTCCTCCTTGATGGTGGGGAACAGGTCAGACACAATTCCCGCAAAGAGCTTGAGGTCCTCCTGCAGGAACTTGGGCACGTTCACATCCCTGATGGCCCGGAGGCAGATCAGCTCCTGCAGCAAGCACTGGCTCAGTCTTCAGGGTGGTGGGCACAGTGGCCTGCAGCTGCCCTGAACCCTTTCTGTAGGAACCCTGAGGATACAGCTCACCTCATCCATACTGGGGTTTTCTCGCTTGAGGTTCCCAGCTGCTGAGATCACAGTCTTCACAGCTCGCATCCCGAAGTCATAGTGATCCTGTTCACATTGCACAGAAGGCCAGGGTGGGTGCTGTCCTTCTTGGGGTCTGCCTGGAATGCTCTGCCTCCTACCTGGTACCTGGCCACGCCTGATCACCCAGCTCACAGTTGAAATGTCACTTCTCCTGCTGGGCCTCTGTGACTACCCACTTGCATGCTCCAGCCTGGGCTGGTCCTCTCGCCTTTGGGCTTCTCTGGGACTTTCCACTCCATCATTCCAGTGTTCCTCACATGCTGTATTACCTATTCTGCATCTTTGATCAAGGCTGCCTTGGTCTCAGCTAAATTCCTGCAGTCTCCTCACGGTGCCAAGGGCAGGGAGGCCCTCAGGTGTGTTCCAGAAGTGAATGAGGGGGTTTGTCATTTGCAATAAATGGGCTGGTCTCCATGGCCTTTGAGTTTTCCTCTAACATTCTCTGCAACATCTCTCTAAAGCCAATCTTTGGGCCATACCGTTTGGTTTTTCCTACTGGTTCTGTTTCTCCCAGTGATATTGTAGGTGTGTTGAAAACAGTTAACTGCTTCATTTTGCCCCATGGTGTCAGACCACCCGTAGACCTAACCCAAAGACCAGCCCCAGAAATCTTGGTCTTGGAGCTGTATGGAGACTGGGCTTGACTGGGAAGGGCTGAGTGTGTTTCCAAAACCATGTGGCATAGTTGCTTCAGTGGGGGATACTTTTCAAAGTGGATGATTATAAAGTAGGGTGTGGGAGTGCTGGCAGTCAGGGGTGCACTGCAGTGTCATGTTCTTAACTCCTGCTCCATGGGCCTGGCCAGGCTGTTAGCTGCTTAGACCCCAGCGTCATCAGCTGAGAAACAGGGATATAACTCCTATCTTGCAGGGTTTTTGGGAGTAGTCAATAAGAAGATGCATGCAGAGCAGCTAGCACAGAGCTGGACACTCAATATAAAGTGAATTCAGAGCAGGTCTAGAGTCTGAGGGCAGACAGCAATGCTTCTTAGACTTTGGAAATTGGCTGGGGTCTCACCTGGGAGCTGAGCTGCTCCGAAGACAACTTGAAGGTTGTCGTGATCTTCTTAGCCAGCACATTAGCCTCATTGAAGCCAAAGGAGTAGAGGGAGATCTCCGCAATCATGGCATAATCCGGAACCATCATGGCCACGGGCCGGAAGAGTGCCTGGGAACATAGTGCATGTGTGAACAGTAGGCAGACATCGGCCCTCACCCTACCCTCTTTGGTACCACCCACTCTCTGGTCTTCAGAAGGCAGCTTCACCTGACCCTCCTTCCTAGGGAAAGCTGGGATTCCCTTCTGCATCATACCTTTCATGGCTGAGGCTTCCGCTCCCCATGTGGTTGGACAGCTCTGGCCATTAGAAACAGGTCCTTGGTGTTGATCTGAACCTGCCCCCATACAGTTCCCCGGAGGTGGCCCCTCTTAGCTCCTGTCTTCCCCAGCTGCTAGGCTGGGCCTAGCAGCTCCTATCAGCGGACCCCCATACTCCTAGGCAGCTTAGATTTCTCCATGTTCTGAGGAAAAGCCTGGGGCTTCTCCTTGACAGTTGGGGATGGGCCTCAGGACCTCTGGGCAGGAGCGCTGCCATAGGAAATCACAGTGCCTGATGTCCGGCAGCTGTGTGCCCTTGAATCAGTGATTTAGTATCTCAGATTCCAGACCAGAACTCTGGTGGCCAGGCCACCCTGGGCCTGAACTTGCCTTCAGATTGTCAGGCAGCTCTGTTCGGCCAGCATATCCAGGGTTCATGGTGATAAACACTGCACAGGATGGTACAAGTGGGATCTCGACACCCTCAAACATGAAGCGCTCCACCTGTGGTGGGGGGTGGGAGCTTGAGTCACTTGGAGCAGAGGGTGCCCAGCCCTGTTGCCTCCTCTGGATGGGACCCCTTCTCCCCTATTGGTTCCTCTGTCCTGGCAGCAGCTGGTCAGCCAGGACTGAAGCCCTGATCATGGGCTGAATCCTCTCTGAGGATCTGGACTAAGCCCTTAGGTACCGCTCACCACCCATGGCCTCCCACCCAGGTTCTGGCTCTAGTCCCTCTGAGGTTCACACACAGCCCCTGCTTCCACTCTTCACTCCAAACTCCCGACATGGATCTCCCCAGGCTTAGGCAAGCTCAGCCCTGACCAGGAACTGGGGCCCTACTTTGTGGGTGTGGGTGTGTGTGTGTGGGGGGGGGTTCTACCAGTCTCTCAGTTCTTATCCCCAGAATAAGATCCCTTGCTATCCTGATCAAGGTTGGTGGAAAGGCTAATGCCTGGGACTTTCCACAAGCATTGGGATGTAGGATCCTTTACCTGCCAGAGCTTGGCCTGTTTGCTGCCTAAACTGGGGTAAGAGACAGTGCCATACCCCTGTGAGATAAGAAAGGCTGGCCCGGGTAGGCCTGAGTACCTGACTTCTCTCCTGCAGTGTGGGAGCTGCAGGGTGGCACTGGTAGTGCAGTGGTGAAGGGGTGGCATGGCAGTGGGGGGGCGGTGCCTGAGACTCACCCGCTGCTGCTGTGCCTTCTGGATGGTGGTGATCTGCTGTGCCACCACTGACAGCACCTCGATGTCAATGCGGTTGAACTCATCGAAGCAGGCCCAGGCCCCAGCACTAAGTGAGGCCAGAACATTGGGTAGGGCACACGTGCTCTGAGCCCACTAGGCACCTCCCTCCCGAGGCTCCTCTGAGTGTGCTGGGGAGGAAGCCCTCAGTGGCAATCCTCAGCAGCTCAGCCACACTGCTATGTCTGCCCTGATCCTAGTGACATTGAGTTAAGCCTTTGACTCCTGTCACCCCATCCTGTCCCCTCCACCATCTGGTGAGGCTCCTCTTGGGCAGTGCCCTTGCCTAGCTCTACCTGGGGTTGGAGGAAGAGCTCAGCCTTCTCCCCTTGCCCTGTGCCACCCTCACACCTGGCCTTACCTAGCCAGGCCTTTGAAGAACTTGCCCATGGCCATGAAATCGAGCTGGTCAGAGCAGTTGAACACAACTGTCTGTATGGCGAAGGCCTTGCCCAGGTCTTTGGTGGTCTCTGTTTTCCCTGTGCCAGCTGGACCAGCTGGGGCACCCCCAAATTTGAGATGCAGAGCTCCAGTCAGGGTCAGATAGCACCTGTGGGAGTAAGAGGAGGTAGATATGGGCCACATATATCCTGGGTGCCACATATACCCATGGGCCACATATATCCACTTCTGGGGGTTTGCACAGCCCAGGGAACCTCCTTTTCTTGGTCCTTATGGATGGTGGCTCTCATTCCTCCCAACCCCCTCAGCGCCCAGGTGTGCCAGCCCTGGCTGCTAGGGTTAGGATTGGAACCCACGGCTACCTACTCCACTTCATGGCCCAGGGATCTGCTTGGCTGGCTGACCTGTGGCTAACCACTTCCCTTACATACAACCCAACTGGGACTTGGGAGGATCCATGATTACAGGCCAGCTTGGGTAAAGAGTTAGTGAGACCCTATCTCAAAGAACAACCTGGACATGGTGGTTCATGTCTGTAATCCTAGCTACACAGGAAGTGTAGGTAGGAGGACTGTGATCTGAAACTGACTGGGGCAAAAAGTGCAAGACCCTATCTGAAACATAACTAAAGCAAAAAGGGCTAAGAACTGTTGCTCAAGTAGTAAGTGCTTGCCAAGCAAGTGCAAGGCCCTGGGTTCAAACCTCAGTACTGCCAAAAAAATTTCCAAAACAAAAGAAAACCCAATGGGGTGGAGGGTGGGGACCCGAACCTGTCAGTGAGGGGTGTGATCACCAGTCTTCCACTATTTCCTAGGTACTCATAGCCATAGATGAACTCGGCGTTCACAGCACGGATGTACAAGTTGTTATTTGTCCAGTAGTACCTGTCAGTGCAGGACACGGGTTCCTGGCTGTGGGCCACTGGCCAGGTATGTAGTTGAGGAGAGGGGGTACTTTTGGGGAATGAGGGCATTGAAGTATCCCTGCCCAGCTTGTCCCAGATCCTTGAGGGCAGGGAGCAACCTATTGTTAACTGATTGTCTGTCCCTCCCCTGACTATCTCCTGGAGACACTCTGGCCTGGATGGCCCTCATGCCCTTACCTGAGCTGTGAGATCCACTCAAAGTCATTCACGCTGACCACTCCCTCCTGGATCAACTTGCTTACAACGTCCTTGGCGTGGACCTCAATGACAATCAGCGCTGACAGCACTGCTCGCTGCATGTGGGACAGCTTACCCCGTACCAGGGCCACCAGGTCACTGAGCTGCAGGAGCGGGGAGTCCTGTCAGAGATCCAGGATCTGCAGGGGAGGCTCCCCCTCCCTTGCACAGAGGATAGGCTTCTCTGTGAACCACCCCCTATTCTGGGGGCTTCTGATGGTCTGGAAGGGGAAGGGACCAAGGATCGGTTCAGAGGAAGGAAGTGAATAAAGGCAGAGGCACAGTCAGGGACCAGCTGGGTTGGGCCGACCTGTGGCTAACCACATTACAGGCCTCCTTGTAGTGCGCAGTGCCACCTGAACCTTCAGGAACAGGTGGTAGACTTAGTGAGGAACTGGAGGCTGGAGTGTGCTGAGGAGCCAGTACACAGAGCAAGGATAGCCTAAGGAATGACACAAGAGGGACCCAGGTATGTGGTTCTTTCACTGACCATTGGGAGAGGGGGATCTGCCTGGCCTCAGAGCTCTCCTCAGGTTCCCAGTCCCTTCTGCTCGTGACTATTGTAAGACATCCATTTCAGGGGTGTCTGACCTGCTCTTTGGACCCAACCCTTGGCCTCTTGCAGACTCAATGTCGGAAAAAGTTCCTTTGGGGCTGGGCTCTCCAGGGGTGTGGGGAGCAGGGACACTCTTTGCTCTCACCTGCTTGGAGAGCTGGGGAAACAGCTGGCTGCTGAGGTTGCTGACCTCCAGAGCCTCCCCAACTTCCATGGTCCAGTACGTCTGGCAGCCAGCAATGGTCACTTGGCCTGGCCAGTTCAGAACCCACTGGGTCCTGGGCATCTGGAAAAACAACATGGGCAGGCTGACCCAGGCAGCCGCCAGCTGTCCCTTCCCCTCTTCTTCCCTTGAACATTGTCTGTCCTCTGGTCCTGCAGACTCTGGGTTCTAATCATTCGTTCCACCAGTCCCTCAAAATGGAAAGAAGTCATTAAGCTTCTCGGGGTGGGCAGGATCAACATTTCCTCAGCAGATGAGGCCTTGGAGAAGATGGGTGGGAGCCCAGAATCAGGGAGCACACAGTCCTGGGTTCGAATCCTAGATCTATCCCTGCAAATCACATGCTCTTGAGTAGAACACATCCCTGAACAGCCTCTGGACTGGGGCTTCCTCTACAGTCCTTCCTCTACAGTATGGGTGGAGGGATGGAGAGAGGAATGCTGGCGTGGTTCCAGCCTAGGCCTGGGAGTATGGTAAGTGCTTCTGGAGCATAGTAAGTGATTACAATCATGATTATCATTATAGTGAGTCTCACTTTCCAGAGTGTGGGTGGAAAGGGAAGACTTCATGGTGACTGAAAGCAGCCTTGGTCAGGGCTGCAGCCTGAGAAGGAGGCAAGTGAGAACAGAGAGAGGCACTGAGGAGGGAGGAGGGAGCAGCCTGGAGGGCCAGGTGGGAATGCCAAGTAGGAGGGGTGTGCTCACTGTGGGGTAGGCCCGGATGGCCCTCTCGATGATGTCATGCACACTGGCCTTCATGCTGTGCTCCACCTCCAGCAGCCAGTCCTCCACGTTGCTGGTGGGGTAGATGGAGAAGGATAGCTGTACCTCCTCACCCTCCGCCGAGTACATGTGTGTGATCTTCAGGTCCTCCTGGAACAGCAGCTGTGGGCAATGGGGGACCAAGTACAGGTCACCCTGGGTGTACCAGAGGGCCTGCCTCCAGCCCCAGGCTGACCTGGCCAGTGCCCTCCCCTTTAGGAAGAGAACTCTGCCCCTTGTTCCCCCACCCCCAGGGTCTGCTTTGGCTGAGCCTTCTCTGACTTCAGGCAGGAAGGACGCATCTGCCTTTCTCCAGCTGTGCCCCAGCCCTGGCCCAGGCCTGGACTGAGGCAGGCACTTGGAAGGAGGCTAGGTCAGCCCTGCATGTCCCTGTCCTTCACAGACCTGTGTGGCCTCCTTGGTGGATGAGGGCAAGATGAGGGTCACAAACCTTCTGGCCTCCTGGGTTTCTCAAGCCAGCCAATACGTCTCTGTGCTGGGGGCATATGGAGCCCCTGGATGAGTGAGGAGCCTAGGGCCCCAGCCCCGAGCAGAGGGGTGTTCTTATAGTTGAATTTCTTCCCACCAAGTCAAGACCCCTAATCTCTCTTGCCACCCCATCTCTACATAATGGGCTTGGCATGAGGGCAGAGATGTCCCACCGGGGTGGGCTTCAGTGTTGCTGGCCCTCAGTCCCAGGCCCAGCTACCCACCCGGGCAATGTTCTCGAAGCACTTGCGCAGGTGGGGCTGCACAGCCATAGGGTCCTTTGTCTGGGACAAGATCTCTAGCAGCTCATCATCTGACAGGAAGTAGAATCTGCCAGGAGACAAGGGTGAGAGCGTGGGCCTGGCAGGTTCCATGGCCCTAGCAAGCCCAAGCACCACTGATATGCTTGCATCCTAGTCTGGCAGGGCACTTGAGGTCCTAGCTTTGCAGCAGACACTGGCATGGCTCATGATACCCACCTCGGGAAGGCACTCCGTTTGGTCTCTAGGTACTCGCTGAGGCCCTTCTGCACCAGGTCCAGCAGTTTGTTGCAGTCCCGCAGGCTCTCTAGCAGCCTCTGGTCAGGACACACATTGATGACCTGCAGGGCCAGGCCCAGAGAGAAAGTGGAAGTGTGCATGGTCCAACTAAGAGAAGGTAAGGTGGGCTCACCAGAGAGCACCCATGCTAGTCAGAAACCCTCACTGGGGCCTGGGAAGTATGGGGCAGGAAAATTGTCTCTGAGCTACAGACTGACTCACTCAGCCCTGCCAACTACACAGAGAATTATAAAATGGTCAAAAAAATGAGAGTGAAGCAAAGCTAAGGAGTTTGTTTTGCAGCAAGACTTGTCAGGGCCTCTAAAATGCTAATGTGGACTGTAGATCTCCAAGAGAAAAACCATCACTGCTGTGCTTCTGAAGAGCATCTAAAGGATCAGGGAACTATTACAGAGGTTACAGGTTATAGCCAAAGCCTTGGACTTGTCCTTGAGTCCTTCTTGTTTAGGGAGGAAAGAGACCAAGAGTTTCCCAACAATGTGACCAGAGCCCTTGGGTCCCCGCTGCCCTCCCTGCCCCATGGAGCTCACCTCCCGGTTCTCATAGGCGTTCTTCATGATCTTCCTCCAGATCCGCTCCATGGTCTGGTAGCGCTTGCTTTCCACAGGCAGTTGCCGGGTGATGTCTTCAGATCTGAAGATGGGCTCAAGGTAGAGCCAGGACCGCTGGCAGTTCAGCCATTCCTCCAGCACCTCCTGGGAAGGGAGGGGCAGAGTATGAACTGTGAAGGTCCAGGGCTCAAGTTGGGTTCTGTCCCCATGACCAAACATTTCACCCTATCAAAGTGCTGGGCACCAGAGCCAGTTTCCTCAGGGTAACTTTTAGATGGTGCTGACAGCAAGGAACTCCAGGGAACAGAAATGTGCAGGGATTCCTGTCCTCTAAAGAAATCCCATGGCCCCACAGCATGTTCACACCTCCAAAAGCAAAACAGCAAACCCCCTAGGCCCTCGGTGACATAGGAAAGTCACTCAGTTTATAGAAAACCATACCAGTCTCCTCTGAATCCTGGGTCATGGCCAGGATTCTGAGGTTTAATTGGGACTTGAACTTGAGTTCCTTAAAAAGCTCTCTGAAACAGTCCAAGGGTGAGATATCTTCAGAACAAGTCACCTCACCCTTCTGCCTCCCAATTCCCCACTCAAGATTTATCTCTCATCTTCTCCCATCAGTGCAAACTTGTTCATTCATCTCTTCTTCATGAGATGACTGGTGCCAGGCCCAAGTGGGTACCAGGAGGAAGGGGGAACAGTATAGGACTCCTGCCTTTGAGGAGGCCACAGTCCACTAAGGGGCTTATTCTGTCCGTGGATCACCAAGGTCCCAACGTGTGTGTTGGTCGCTGTAAGAGGCAATGACTAAGGACCTCAGTGGTGCACCCTGTAGGAAGGTGTGGGGAAAAGCCTTGTGTTGAGCCTTGGAGGAGAAGGGAGGTGGGGTAGAACTCCAGAGAGGGGACAGCCTGAGAAAAGAGGGAAGCCAGGAACAATGATGACCAGCACAGGCATCTCTAGCTAGTTCAGGAGGCATACAACTTCCCCCCCTTTCTTGGGGGTTGTTGGATACACCTTGAGGCCCGTCCACCAGGGCTTTGTGAGAAGCCCCTGCTTTTGTCTTGAGAGCCAGAGACAGGGGTAGTTCCCAGTGCCCTGGTGCCTCTCCCTAAGGTAGCACCAAATGAGATGGGAACGGGAAGTTGAGGGCAGGGTGGAAAAGGGTCTGAGAAGCCTGGGGCCTCATTGTGTCCGGCCCACAAAGTTCCAATACAAGAGGTTCTGACTTTCCCAAGCCCAGGCAGCCCTTTGGAGGTTTGTTGGCAACCACATTTTTAGACTAAATCCTGCCCTTAAGCCTAACTGCCTCTTTCAGTAGCTAACCTCATAGTGGACAGCCTGGCCCATTCCAGTCACCCTCTTCTGGAGAGTGACAGCCCTCTGTTGTCAGAGAGCCAAGAGCTAGGGGAGCATGGGCAAGGTTCCACTGACCTGAGCTTCAACCAGGTACTATATGAAAATGCCACTTATGGAACAGGGTTCCTTGAGGGTGGGGGGAAGGATGAGGGAAGGACAGAGGGAGAAGGGCTCACCTGGGTGAGCTTCAGTTTGGTCTCCCAGGAGTTGATGCGCTGCTCAAAAGGCTTCTTGTAGGGTGAGAAGGACATGCTTTGGGTCATGACAATGTGGTCGTCCAGCAGTTGTGAGGCCTCATCCGGGCTTTTGAGGATGTAGGTTTCTGTCTCCTTGTAGGGCAACACATTGAACAGGATGGTGGACCACGCTTTCTCCATCTTGTCTAGTGCCTGGGGTGGAAGACGAATCAAGGTTGGGTCCTGGGAAGGGGCTGGCCATCAGTCTGTCTGACTAGTACTGGGCAGGGAAGAACAGAACCTGCTTGGCTATATTGCCTGGCAAATACTCTTACTTTGTCCTGGTCAATGAGTCCCCTATGGGCCTTTGTCTGAATTCAGGTCCAGCTCAGTCTCACATATGTGCTATATATATATGACATGTTTGCACATAAATGTTGGGAAGCAGCAGCTAAGATGCCAGTTAGGAATATGAACACTGGTCTCAGTTCTGACACTTACTGGACATGTCAACTAGGCCATTGCTAAACATTCCTGAGCCATAAGGTACTCATCTGTTTAATTAATTAATTAATTGACTAAGTTTGCAGTCCTGGGGACCAAACCCAGGGCCTCACACTTGCGAAGCGAGTTCTCTGAGTGATACTCCCAGCTCCTGTACTTATCTGCTAAATGGGAATATGCTAACAGCTTCTTTCTAGGATCTTGAGGGGTAACTGAGGACTAATAGCAACAGTGGGCACCATGCCAAGTACTTACTAGAATGCACCTCTCCCCCTAGATATGATTTCCCCAGGGAAGGGGCCATTACTGTCATCCTCCCAAGTGGCTATTATTGCAAGGGCTGGAGGCCAGGCTGTCTAGCAGTGCCTGTGTGGGGTGGGGTGGACCTGCTGGTGGCTGCCCACCTGTTCGATGGCATATTCCTTGCCAGCAACCTCAGCCACCTTGCTGATGCTCTCAATATGGTCCTGAAGGTTCATATCAAGGCAGCGGGCAAAGGTCAGGTTGGCCTTGGGTCTGACATTGATGTTGATCTCATTGGAGAGTATATCCCAGTGCCGGTTCCGCATACCAGGGTTGCGCAGCCCCTGGATCAGCGGGATGTATGGCTTGAACTCCTCAATGCGGGCTCGGATGTCTAAGGCGACATCCTGGCAGGCTGTAGGGTAGGGCAGGCAGGCATGAGAGGCAGCTGGCACAGGTGGGAACAGGGAAGACAGGCTGTCTTGGCTACCTACCTGGTATGTCCTTGAACTGCTTAACACACTTGTGCATGGTCTTGAAGGACTCAATAACGTTCTTCTCCAGCTGCTCAGCATCAATGGCTGACAGGGGATCATTCATCCAGCTCTCAGACCAGCGCAGCCAGTCAGAGGCTGTGGTCCAGAGGTCTAGGTAGGGCTGGAAGTCCTTCACCATTCTCAAAAGCTTGTCATACTGCAGTAGCAGAAGGCAGGGCTGGGGCTGTCTTCTCTCCACACTGGTTTTACTGGGCCAGGTCCCTTCTCCCTCCTTGCTCCTGGCTGCTATCACTCCTGTCCCCATAGACCCAGGCATGGCCTCCCTTCTTCCCACCCCACCTAAGCTCTGGGCTCTGAGCTTTTAAGTAAGGCCTAGGCTGACCCTCAAGAGGCCTACTGTCTGATTCCACCAGCCTCCTTCTTCTGGGAACCAACACAAGGTTATCTCTACCACACTGCAGCCCACTTTGTCCTGCCCCGAAATGCCAGAGCCCTGCTACCAGAAACTGCAGACCCACAGGGGGCAGGAGAGCAGGGTGCCCATAGGAGGCCTACATTGGTGATGGGCAAGCCAAAGATGCGCTCGCGGTTGTTGTAGAGCATCGCCAGCTGCTGGCAATCTTTCAGCTGCTTCTTGACCCTCCGCACCTCGTTGGCAATCTCATGTGCTCGAGTGATATCCACATGGGTGGAAAAGCCAGCTACCACCAGCTGTGGGCCAAGGAGCAGGGGGTCAGATGCCACTTGTCCCACCATACGCAGGCATTAGCCAACACTTCCAGGGAACATGAGCTCCTGGGGCATTGTCTTCTTCCAGCTCTGAGGGACTTTGTTTTGGAGTGAGCAGGTTGCTGTCTCAAGGCAGGCTGACTGCTTCAGGGTAACATGGTGTAGACTCAGTACCATGAACACTGTGCTGAATGCCCACCAGGACATCAAGGACATTACAGAATAATTAAGGTCTTCTAAATGTGTGTTTTTCTAGAGCTTGCTGCCTAGACATCTCTCTGGCCTTTCAGTTCATTCTTTCAACCACTTATTCATTTATCCATCCACTTGTCCATCACACATTGACATAGCACCTCCTAATCACAGGACTCAAGGCCAGAATATATGTGTGGTGGGGAGCAGGTCCTAATCCAGAGTCCTCAGCCAAACCCCACCTGCAGCCCTTCCAGCTTCTCCTGGAAGTTGTTCTGGTCCATGATTTGGATTTTGCGGAACTTTTCCTCATCCTCAATGTGCTGCTGCCGCACCATCTCTATCTGTCCGAGGATCTTAGAAGGCCAGTTGCTGGCAGCCCATCTATAGGGATGGGGTTTGGGGAAATGCCACAGTTGAAATGATGGGGTAGAAAGGCCAGGCAGGGGTGCCCTGCCAGGCACCTAGGCCCAGCATCTATGCAGCCAGGGGTATGGGGGAAGGCAGGGAAATCAGGTAGCAGCTGGAGGCATTTGGGACTAGGCAAGTGGAATGTCCAGGTAGGCTTTGTCACTGCCAACATCAGGGAGACAACCTCTGCCCTGCCCTCTGGGAGCTGTGGTCAGCATCAATGCCATGCAACTTCAGTGTGCCCAGTGCAATGTCAGAGGCAAAGGGGAAATGATTAGTGATGCCAAGTTCCCTCTCAAGCCCTAAGAATTTCAAGGCCTCACCTCCAATGAAGCAAAACAACAGTTTCTAGCTTGCAAGTCCTTGGTGACCAACCAGGGCCACCAGGCCAGCTTCCTTCATTATACCAATTCCCTCTACCTGGCCAAAACAGGGTATCTGCCTAGGGATGTCAACTCTTGGACGCCTTGTCAGGCTGGTGTCTTAGGGTTCTTAGGCATGGACCTAATGGTCCTAAACTCCCAACCTCATCTGTGAGGCAGAGCTGGATGACAGCTTTATTGTGACCCAGGGACTACCCACCAGGCTGGCCTTTTGCTTCTCTCACTGATTCCCAACCACAATCAGGGTACTCTAAATCTGGAGTAAATGTGTGTTAGGCCATTGATGGGACAGATAAAAGGTCAGGGGAGCAGCTGGGTCCCTAGGCCAAGAGGATTTCATCTCAGTGATTTATTTCTTCCCCACGGGCTACCTGACCCTGCCTGGTTCTGGTCCCTGTGTGGTATTATGGCATCTGGCATCATGGCAGGGCATTTCTGGTGTGATTACACAGTCTGTGTTAGCTGGAATATTTGGCAGTCACTGAAGCTCAGTAACTCTTCTCCCACCTTCTGCTCCCACTCACTTGTCATTGAAGTCTTCATTGCTGAGGTTGTAAAGGAATTCATCTATAACCTCGTAGTCATCTACGACCTTTGCAATCCGCTCCTGCATGTACAGGTGAGGAAGGGGTTATTGGGACCAGACTCTCCTCCAAAGACGTTAGATACTAGAGAGGGAAGGTCTGGGGCTATGGGCCATATGGGGTATGGGGTGTGAGGCCAGCCATAGGCCCAGAGCTCCGAGATCATGGACACCACACCCAGTTTCCAGTCTTCTGTCCCATGCCCTCCTGGATCCCCTAAACAGCATAGCTCCAAACCTCTGCAGTATCCCCAACCCAGAAACCTCTGAACTGCACCTATCCTCCATGTGCCGCCCACCAGGTCCTAGACACTGCCCCATCAGAAACCATACACCTGTCTCACCTCCAGCATGGCTAGCTTCTCAGGGATGCCCTTCATCCACTCCCGCAGTTCAGCGAGCTCCTCTATGCTGTTAGGCTTCTCATAGATTTTGCGGCTGATGCTGCGGAATGCCTCACAGATCTGGCAGTGTGAGGAGGATGCTGCAGAGGGCTGTGAGCTGCTCCCTTGCCTTCCCTGGGGCCTACTTTTCTTCAAGTTCCCCAGTGCCTCCCAAAAAGTAACTCACTGTCTCAACATGAGGCATACCCTGCAGTGCTTCCCAAGAGGGACGCTCCCAGCAGGCTCCCTGGGTTGTTGAGGTCTCTTGTGGGGCAGGGGAGTCACTTAGATCTCTCCACCCTCCCAGCCTCCTGTGGCCCCACCAATGCACTTAAGACTTCTGAGGCCTGCACTTGTACACCCCCAACTCTTGGAATGGTCCATCCCAGGGTGTCCTTTGTGAGGGTGTCCCAAGTCTCTAAGGAAGGAGCTAGCAACCTCCCATATGGGACAACTCCCTACAGGCATATGGAGACTGAGGCAGAATGATTTCCAGTTCCTTCTGTTGGCCTCTGCAGGCACCCCTGACCTTGGCTGCAGACATCTTGCTAGTGGGAGTACACTGTGTGTACAAGGGTTCTTGGGTGTAGCTATGGCCTCTGGGGCCAGGTGGGTGGGAACTTACACTTTCCACTTCATTGTGTAGGTTCTTGGCCAGGATGTCCAGCATGGAATTGGCCAGGGTTTTGCGTTTCTTGGACAGGCTCTGTTTGACGTTGTCAACGTTGATATAGAAGGGCCCGATGACGATGCTGCTGGGCAGTGAGTTGTCCAAGATTTCTTTCTCCATCAGGTGGGTGAGCACCACCTCCCGCACCTCCTCAGCTGTCGGGCTCTGTGTCTGGTAGTCCCTAAGGACAGTGTGACACGTGGAGCAGGGTATATGGGGACACACACACAGGCACACTCGAACTTGCACACACACACACACGGACATACTTGAGGAAGGTGGCAACATCACTGTTGTTCAGCTCTAGGTACTTTCTATATTCCTTGGCATAGGCCTGCAGAGGAACCATGGCCTGGTGCATGGCATTAGCGATCATGGCCCGCAGCTCTTCCACCAGTGGCTCATGAAGCCCCACTGACTCCAGCAAGGGGTTGCCACTGATAAAGATATCCTCCATCACCAGCTGCAAAGGAAGGGATGGGGAGGGCAGAGCTGGATGAGCTGCAGGATGGGTAGGCAGGGGGTTGGAGGTAGGGATGTCCTTCCAAGGCAAGCAAGGATATGTGACCTAAAGACTGATTGGGTGGCACTGTGGCCAAGCACAGCCAGAAGAATATGGAGGTAGGGAAAGGGGGTGCAATAGCATGACTTTGAGAGGGCTACAGACAAATCCAAGGCTTCAATGTCAGACTCTGATCAGTGCAAAGGAAAGAAGCAGAGGACAGCCAGGTGGCTGTAGCTCTGACTGGCCAGCAGGAGAAACGAGAGGGCATTTGAATTCCAAAGGCTCTTGGGCCTGGGGAGAGAGCTGTGTGTGGCAGGGTGTGTGTGTGCACTGGTGGTGATTGGTGGGGACCTTGGATAGTAGTTGTGTGTGGAAGTTGGCTTGTGTCTGCTCTTGAGATGAAGAGAGTGTAGGAGTTGGGTGGGATCAGGGGGTAAGATGTGGGACAGATGTGGCTGTGGCAAGCCCAGGATTCAAGTTGCTGTTCTGACACTTGTCAGTTTTGTGACTCTAAGCTAATGATTAAAGTTCTCCAGATCTACAAAGTGGGGTGTTAATAGTTCACAACCCAGCTGTGGAGAGGATTAAAGGAGGAATTTGAGAATTGTAGGACTGATCACATGACCTACCAAGCAGGAGGAGACCCATGAAACAGTTCCACTGTCCTGAGATGTGGTAGTACCCTACAGCTCAGGGAGCCACTAAGAGCCAGGCCAGCAGGCGGCCCAACCCTACCCAAGTGTAGCATATACCTTCTCCAGCTGCGGTACAGCGTGGGTAGCCAGGATGCCCTTGTCAAAGAGGCTGAGCACAGTTGTCTCGAACTGCTCCAGTGGGGTGCTATAGTGTACCCCAGAGCTGTCCAGCACCAGGTCCACGATAAACAGAGGATTCTTCCGGGGTCTGAGGGGCAACAGCTGGTCTGACTGTGGGCAGGACCTGAGGTAGGACCCTCTGCTATTCCTTCCAGCACTGCAGCCCTTGAGCTTCTCCATGCATAACCCTTGCCTTGTCCCTCCCAGAAACCTCCAAGTTACCAGAAAGAAAGATCCTGGTCCACCAAATTCCTTTACTCCATCCTCATGCCCAGAAATCCCCAGGCACCACAGAGAGAGAGACCTCCACTCCAGGCAGGTTGGTCAGACCCTAGGCACTAGAACCCCCCACCCTCACACTCTCCCTGGGAGCCCATCAACATTGGTTTCAGATGTTACTACTACACACCAATAGCCCCGAAACCTGGATCCCAGCCAGGGCCCCTCTGATGGCTTCTGACTAACCTAAAACAAACCCAGCCCCCAATCATGACCCCAGAAGGCTCTTCATGATCTGGTCATTTCCCATTTCATCCTGACCAGGCCTCCCTTCCCTTAACCCCCCTTTAGCCATACTGGCCAATCTGTCCTTCTCCAGCTGCCCCAAGCCATTTCTCTCTTTGGTGTCTCTGCATGGGTTGGTCTCTCCACCTAGTGGACACCATATTTCTTTTCATTTCTCAGGTATTAGTTCAGATGCCACCACCTCTCTGATCCTCTGGCAAAGGCCCACCCCCAGTGACTACTGCTAGTCCCTAACAAAGTCAGCAAGGACAGTATCTGTCTAATGACTTGTGCCATTCCTCCTGGAAACAGCAGAAACTGTATGTCTGGTTCCCCTAGTACCATGCCCGATTCATGGCAAGTGCTCAAAGAATTATTTCTCAACTAAGTAACTAAAAAACTGAGTGAATGCAAGTGAGAGTTGGTGACTTCCAGGAAGCCACGCACGCTCTGCCTGTTGTCAGGCCCTGGCTGCACCAACCCGGCTACTGAGGACTGGTAAGGAGCAGCTGTGTCTGCCCAGCTGGGCCCACCTGTAGGGGCTGTTTATGAAGTCTTCACCCCAGACCATGCCGTCGGTGCATTCGAGCACACTGCAGCAGGCATCACTGATGAACTGCGAGAAGCTGGCCAGTGAGTCCTGCACCAGGAAGCGCAGTGCGTCCTGCAGCATGTACTTGATCAGCTCCATTAGCTTGCGGAGTTTTGACATGAGGTACACCTCCCAGTTGGTCTCATAGAGGTTGTACCAGCCCTTGCTCATGTCGCGCAGGCTGCTGCGCATGGCTACCTTCAGTGTGCTGATCCAGCTGTCCTTGAGGAACATCTGCACCTGGAGGGGCCACAGGTGTGGCCACAAAGTCACCCAGAGACCCCTCCCATCCATAGCTGCCACACTTGAGAACCCTATGTAGGGTTCTTGAGGTGGCCTTAGGACTCATCTGACTAGGGAGGGAGCTCCCCAAATTCCAAGTTACTGCCAAGCCCTGCCAACCAACATCCTCATGTGACCCTATATCCTCTTTGTCCTGCAAAATGAGTCCCATCTCAGGCTCCAACAAGGCCTAGGAAGAAGCAAGGGCTTCTCGGAGCCCTGGCCTGTGCCTCTCAGCTCCAAGGGCCTGATTGCACCACCCTTCATGCCCCAATGTCCAGGCACCTGGGAGAAGGTCTGCGACTGGATCTGCTCAAATTCCTCCAGGCGGCTGTACTTAGAGAGGTTCGAGTGGAACAGTGACATGCAAGTCACCTTGTTGCACTCAGCCCGCACCTTGCTCAGGGCCGTGATGACTTCTGGCCGTGTGAGCAGGGACACAAAGGTGAAGTCTTCCTTCTGCTCCCGGAAGGGGTACTTGGGGACTTGCACCATTCCTACAGGGTGGGAGCCAAGGATCAATATCAGATGGGCCTGGGATATACCAGGGGTCTGGATGCAGCTACATGGTGTTGAGTCTCCTGCTTCCTCCCCAGAAGAGACAGCTTTGTTCCCAGAACCTTTCTTCCCCACAGCCTGCCAGAGTGGCCCCAAGGCCTGTAATGAGTTGCTGGCTCTGGGATGGGTAAGGAATTCCCTTGAGGCCTCTCTAGTCACAGGTCCCTTATATAAGTAGGTGGTAACTATGGATTCTCTACCTGTCATTTCCTGCCCATGCTGTATACACCCTGAGGAGACTGCCCTCTAAACCCAAGAAAGGAAGCTGTGGCCATCAGAACCCCTCAGAATGCCTGCTGTTGCACCCCAGCCAGTGTCCTGGGCACAGCACATATGGGAAGCCAGGTTAGGAAACGAGGTTAGCGTGAATTGGTAAGCTCAAAGCAAGGGTACTTGGGGACCCAGGATCCTGCTCTGAGACTTGGTCTGCCACGTGTCTACATGGCTGCAGCAATGCCAACCCCACTCTTGCTACTGGAGGAAGGAAGGACAATATGTCCTTGAGGTCTGACCACCAGAGCCCCTGTCATCTACTTTTGACCATGGCTTTCCTGGTACATGTTTATCTATGGTTTCTGCATTACTAAGGCTAATATATATTTTTAAAGATTCCTTCTCTCATTTCCCTGACAAGAGCCTTCCAGGCAGCTGGTAAAGGATTGTTATGAATGCTGGGGACAGGGTGGGCACAAGGAAGTGTCAGGCTCAAGAGGACAGCAGCAGTAGGATGGACCATCCTAGAGGGAGAGGTGGGAGGGGTAGCTAGCCAGGTGGATAGCCACGGGTCCAACAACTCTCACCATGCTCAGGTACCTTCTCCTCCTCCTTCATGGGCAGGGTCACGTAGGAGAACGTTCCGGGCTTGGAGGAGACTATTTGGTCAAAGTTGATCTTGTTCATGCTACGCTCGTAGTCCAGGCTCACTTCTCTGGTGAGACTGCTAAGGTGTTCAAGGACCCTGTCCGTGGAGAGGTAGACTGGGGAGTTAGGGACTGTTGACCCCCACCTTGGGCCAGCTGGGGCCCAGGCTCTGCTCTGGCATGGACTTGGGAGCTTCCACTCTGGATCCATGGGCATATCCCTTCCTGGACCCCGAGTAGTAACCTTCACCATGGTCCCCTGCTTCTTTCCTAGGTCCCCAGACCCTCATTACTTCAGTCCTCAGGTCTTCCCATTTTCCACTTATCACTGTTGTCTTAGTGTAGGGCCCCCTTCCTGGTCCCCTTGCCTCCACCTCTGCCCACTCCAATCCATTCCCCACAAAACTCAAATTTTATCACATCCTTCTGCTTAAAACCCCTGGTTCTTAAAGCAAAACCCAACCTCTTCCTATGACCCAAGAGGCCCTTTCTATTGACCTCAGCATTGTATTGTAATACACACAATAACATAAAATAATGAGGGAATTGAGATAAAACATACTAGCCATATCAATAAATAAGAATGGGCTTAGCTCACTTTTTTTTTGTGGTACTAGGGTTTGAACTCAGGGCCTACACCTTGAGCCACTCCACCAGCCCTTTTTTTTGTGATGGGTTCTTTTGAGATAGGGTCTTGTGAATTATTTGCCTAAGCTGGCTTTGAACTGCAATCCTCCTGATCTCTGTCTCCTGAGTAGCTAGGATTACAGGCATGAGCCACTGGCACCTGGCAAAACATGTTGCAAAGAAGCTGATTTGTGAGTCTCTTTTTTATTTTTCTTGGTGGGACTGGGGTTTGAACTCAGGGTTTTGAATTTGAAAAGTAGGCACTCTACTGTTTAGCTCACTTATTATAAGAAAAAGATTTTTCATTTGGCTCACAAAGTAAGACCCAACTATATGCCAAAAGCAAGAGACCTATCAAACAAAATAATTCAGAAAGGCTCAAAATAGAGGGATATATCAGACAAATGGAAACAATAAGAGAGCCAGGTAAAGCAAAGTTCACATAAAAAAGCATTGCAAACTGGGCATGCTGGCACATACCTGTAATCCCAGCATTTGGGAGACTGAGGCAGGAAGATTGTGAGTCTGAGGCTACCCTAGCTACATATCAAGACCCTGCCAAAGAAAGAAAAAGAAGGAAGGAAGGAAGAAGAAGGGTAGGAAGAGAAGGGAAGGAGGGAAGGGAGAGAGGGAAGGAAGGAGGGAAGGGAGGGAAAGAAGGAAGGAGGGAAGGAAGGAAAGGAGGTAAGGAAGGAAGGAAAAGAGGGAACAGAGGGAGGAAGGAAAAAAGGGAGGGAGGGAGGAAGAAAAAAAGGAGGGAGGGAGAGAGAGAAGAAGGGGAAGGAAGGGAGAGAGAGAAGGAGGGGAGGGAAGGGAGGGAAGAAAGGAAGATACAAAACCAAATCAGACATTTAAGAATAGCCAGGAAAACATTAAAAGGGAAAAGCTACAAGGAGGACTAGCCCTACAAGACACTAAAACATACTATAAAACAGTACAGTGCAAGAGCAGGAATAGACAGGCTAATGGAAGAGAAAGTCCAAACAGACCCAAGTACATATGAAATTAGTGGATGGTAAAGGTGGCATCTCAAATTACTTGGCCAAAGATGGAAGTTTAATAAATACTGCTGGAACAACTGGCTAATCATTTGGAAAAAGGTAAAACTGGATCCACATAGGGCTGAATCAAGAAAATATATGCAAAAACTGAAACAATATATGTAGTAGAAGAAAACTTCCCTATAAAGGAGGACTTCCCATCTATGCCTCAAAATGCAGATGCAACTGAAGAAAAGATTAATAAAATTGTCTAAGATTTTTATATGCAAAACTACCATTAAAAAATCAAAACATGGGCTGGCAAGAGTTCAAACCCCAGTACCACCAAAAGAAAAAATAAAAAGTCAAAACATAAGTAACAATTCAGGAAAAGATATTTATGACATAGCACAGATAAAGAACCAATAACCCTAGTATATATACAAGCCTAAAAATTGGAAAGACTAAGAAGCCTTAGTCTTTCCAAATGAAAAATGGATGAAAGACATAACTAGATAGGTCAGAAAAGATATAAAAACTATCCTTAATCATATGAAAAGATATTTGGCCTCACTTATAATAAGATAAAACTATACTGAGAAACCATTTCTTACTTCTAGATAATCAAAAAATTTTATAGTGTTATAACACACTCTTGGCAAAGCCATGGGGAAGCAGGCACTCTCACACATTGCTGGTGAGCATGCAAAATGATGAGACCCTTCTGGAGGGTAATTTGGCAGTACCTAACATTATCTTTGTACCTAGCAATCTGATTTGTAAGAATCTACCTCAAAGATATACCTCCATCAATACAGACAAATATGCAAGATTATTAATGGCAACATTCATTATGTGTAATCACAACATACTGAAAATGACCTAAATGTCAACATATTGAAAAATGGTTGAATAAACCATGATTCATCATGCAATGAATTACAATGCAGTTGCAAAAAGCAACAAAGGAAATTTCAATGGACTGATAGGGATTGATATAGATATAAAAATACAGATATGTGTGGTTATATATAATGCAATGTCATATATATCCCATATATTTACTCTATCTATCTATCTATCTATCTATCTATCGATCTATCTATATCTCCCAGATCTGTCTTGCCTTAAGAATCTTGAAGCAAAGATTTCCCAGTAGCAACAAACACACCTAATGCCAAAATCTTGCCTTCTAAATATTCCTCTAAAGTGAATCAGGGCTCTGTAGAGAAAAGGATGATTTCAGGCTGGATCTGGGACACTTTCTGTGTCAGAAAGTGAGGATGTACTCAGAGAACAATGGGAACATGTTAAAAAAAAAAGACACAGGGATAGCCTGAAAAGGCTTCCATTGGTCAGATCCGAGCATCAAAATAAAAAATGGTAGTAATGCATTGTAACCCTCTCAATGAAGTAAGAATCCATGAGTCCAACTTGATAATAAGGGATCTGGAGATGAACAAGAAATCGCTTGGGTCCTAAGTCCATATGTAGTGGGCAAGACAGTCCCACATAGGTAAACCTCACACAGGGAGTTCTACCCCATGGTAGCTCTACTTCCCCCACAGAAAGGCCCCCCTGAAGGAGGCTTGCAGGCACTCACTGTGGCCCTTTGCGCATCCGGGGTGTGCTCATGGCCCATTGCTTGATCTTGCTTAGGCTCTGCTCATTGATGAGCCACTGGCCCTCCGAGGGCATGCAGTCCACATACAGGTTGTACAGCAGCAGTGCCTCCGTGTTCTTGCGCAGGGCATTGGCCTGGACCACACGCTGTGTGAACACGCGAGGATCCTCAGCACAGAAGAGAAGCTGGATCCGTGGCACCCAGTACTGACATACCAGAAGGGGTGGCCTTCCTGGGGGCCGGGTGGGAGGGAGAAGGGGACAGAGTCAGGCTCTCTGGGCTGGAGTACTGGGTTTTGGTCAGCTGTGCCATTGATGCTTGGTGGTCGGTCCTGAACAAGTGCTTTCCCTTCTCCTATTCCCTGTCCAATGAATGAAATAGGTATGATGACATTCCCTGCTTTGCCTACTTCACAGGATGTCATGGGTGGATACAAGGTGTTTTGTAAACTGTAAAGAGCTGTGCTCAGATAAGGAATTACACAGGAGAGGTCATTCAGGTCCTCACTCTGCAATGCCACACCTGGAGCAAACCTCACTAATCCATGGGCCTAAGCTCCTTTTCCATATCATGCTAAAAGCAGCACTGCCAGATGCTCAGAGTTCACTGAGCCTTTTGCCCTTCCTGGGGTCTCCCTTTCTCTTTTCCCTCCCTCCCTCCTTCCCTCCTGTCTTCCTTTCTTATTTTCTCTTCTTTTTTTCTTTCGGTACTGGGGATTGAACCCAGGGCCTCATACATGTTAGGCAAGTATTCTACCACTAGAATTATAGCACCAGATCTTTGTTTTTTAAGATAGGGTCTCATGACTGGCTAACTTTGCCCAGGCTGGCCTTTAATTAGATTTCCTGCCTCCATTTCTCAAGTAGCTGGGATTATAGGTATGCACCATTTTGCCTGGCCCTTCTTGGGGACTGAGTCACCTGTCTGTTGGTTCTTACTGGTCAGGGAACAGACAGCCACAGATTAAACTGAAGGCAGAAGTCAGATCTGAGTTGGTGGTGCCTGTGGCGGGATTTTCGAGAATGGGCCAGGACTGAGCTGGGAGTCCACCTGGGAGAGGCAGAGCTCATACCTTTGTCTGTGACTCCTCCATTCAGGATGGGCATCCCTGTCTCATCTCGCACCAAGCCTTTCTCATCCGTTTTATGCACCAGGTACAGCTTGTTCTCCTCATCATAGTCCAGGATGCCAACCTCACACCATTTGTAGTCCAGTCTCTGACTCTTGGGGTCCTCTAAAACAGGAGGGGACACCCCACCAGTGCTCTTTGCCACAGGAGCTGAGAGAGGCCTCTGTATGTGGCAGCAGGTGCAGGACAGATCTCAAAGGTCACTAGCCTGGCCCCTTCCCACCAGAACACCCCGTGGCTCCCGTAGAACAAGGGCCCTGCTTTCTCCAAGCTAAGCTGGCTGCTGATGAACCCCTGGCCACACAAAGACTCAGAAGGACCAGGCCTCTCTGTACAATCTACCAAGGCAGACAGAGACAGAGGCCAATGGGGCAGGGACAGAAGGTAAAAAAGCCTCAAGCACACAAGAAAACTGCTGAGTACCTGTCATGGGTGGTCATCATGGATGAGTTGGACCTCTTCAAGGTGACCAAGGCCAGGGTGAAGCCCTCCCCAAAGAGTCATTGGGCTCTTTGTATCAGAAGTGGGCAGGATAGAGCAGAGTCTGGGCCTTAGCCTGTTTGGTAAGGAGGGGTCTCCTGCCTCCTCCTTGGGCTGAACACTTTGGTCCTGTTCTGTAGTTCACCTGCTGCTGCTGCCCCCTCACTTCTTTCTCTCCAGATCACTACACAGCTTCCTATTTCTGTGATTTTTGAGCTTGTTCCTGCCTTAGGGCCCCTGCATTGGCTATGCCTTTTGCCCAAACATTCTTCACTCAGGTGGCCTCATTGCTGTTTTTTTCCCTGCTCAAGTTGGAGAATTATCTCTGATTAAAATACCATCTCTGACTATTATCCCTTTTGTGTCTCTCACAGTACCTAGTTAGGCTACTGTCAGCTTCTTAAGAGCAGAAGCAATTTTGTTCTGTCTTGGTCACAGATGTGGACCTAAGCCTAGAATGGAAACTGGTGCCCAGAATGGAAACTGTTGAAGAAAAAAGATGTTCACACATGGTGCCCAGCAGATGAGACCCCAACACACAATAGCTTAAAACAAACCAATGGGATCTGTACATGGGGTAAGGAAGGAAGGGCTAGAATTCCAAGGAAAGAGTCTCCATCTGTTGACATCAGATGAGTAAAGAAGGTTGCTGAAGTATACCTCACCTGTTTTTTTTTTCCTTTTCTTTTATTATTCATATGTGCATACAAGGCTTGGTTCATTACCTCACCCGTTTGCTTTCCCCTTCCTTTCCTAGTAAGTTCCCTTTTTAAAAATGCTGACTTAGCCTTGGCTCAACTCAGAGGAAAAGCTGTCACAAGAAGCCCCCAGTGGAAAACAAGAGGTCTTGGGCAGATGCTCCACGTGGCCCACTCCCACCCTAGTGCTTATGCCCAAGGTCAGGGCCCCTGTGAAACGGGGAGTTTGGTGCTTGGGGCACTTAAGGTTATGTGGTCCCCCAAACCTTCTGGTTTTATCACTGGGAGTTAGAGATCTGGGAACAACTGAGTTAAATTATTTCTGTAAATAAATCCAAATTGAAGGGAACATTCTGGAATTCTTGTGTAGGTCAGAAAAATTGATTCTAGTATTAATGCATTTTTAAAATGAAACATAAATTTGCAACCTGCTCAATAGAAGTTGAGCTCCCTGTGAGCTAGGGAGGCAGCACAGTCTTAAAACTGGTCATTGTTCTCTTTTTTGGGGGGGGGTACTGGGGTTTGAACTCAGGTCCTTATGCTAGGTAGGCACTTTACCACTTAAGCTGTGCCCCCAGCTCTTTTTGCTTTAGTTATTTTTCACATAGGGTCTTGTGCCTTTTGCCTGGGCTGGCCTTGCACGGAAATCCTCCTATCTATGCTTCCTACATAGCTAAGATTACAGACATGAGCCATCACACCCTGCCTCAGTCATTGGTCTTACAATCCTGTCTTCTACTTGGGGACTGGCCAACTGGGGCTACTACCCACTCCATGGGCATCATGTCCACCCAAACGTCAGGGAGCAGAGTAGCCTTCCCTGAATGGGGGAAGAGCCATCTCCAGTCTCCAAACTTAGAACCCTGACCTTCCCAGGAAGCCTCCACAGAGACCCAGCTATGCAGGCCAGGAGGGAGCCATGAGCACTCACCTTGGCCCTGTTTCTGACAGCAGGCAACTGGAGAAAGCCTCCATGGCCACCAGGAAAGACTTGAGGCCAAAGGAGAAGCACTCTGGGCAGACATAGACAAGACATGCCAATCTATGTAGCATCTATGGGTATGTGTAGGTGGGGTACTGTGGTGGCCAATGGGTGATGTGACAGTTGGGATACATTAGTGTGTAGTAAAAATGTATGTGGGATGGTGTGTGATTGTGAATGTGTGTGGCAGGGTGCATTTCTATGAGAAAGTGTGTGACAGTGTGTGTTGCCCACACAGAGGGAAAAGCTCAGAGGCTATAGTTATAGCTGGAACAAGGATGATTTCTGGGTGGTGGGATGGAAGGACTCTAATCATGCCCCTTATTCACCTTTGAACATTCCTAATGAGCACATGTATCTTTTATTACTAATAAATCAAAGATTTAAAAAAAAATACTAGACACTATCTAGCTGTCCTGTTTTCCAGCCTTCTCCACAACACCATCCCTGGTCCCTGCCTCTATGTGGCCAGCTCTCTGGCCTGGAGTCCAGCTGGGAAGCCTCAAAAGACCCCTTACTTCCCATGGCAGCCAGGTTCCAGGGGAGCCCAGGAATCCCTGCCAGAGCAGCCCAGGAATCCCTGCCAGGACTGCTACTGGGAAAAGACAGGACCCCATCCTGGGCTGGCCCTGCTCACCATGTCCCAGGAAATCATCAGTGGGCAGGAGGGCTTTTCCAGGCACAGGTTTCCTGTTCTGAGACTCTGGATCCAAGCCCATGTTGAGCCACTCTCTGGGAGTCCTGCAGTCAAACTCCTCATTGTCAAACACCTGGAGAAAGTAGTCAAATGTCCAGAGGAAGCAGTTGCCCTATGGCTGGGTAGAGCTGCTCCCAAGGGCACACAGGGTGTAGATGAGGGGGAACCAGATTTCTGTTCACCAGGCCAACCAAGACTCAGGCAGAGAGCATTTGGGAACTCAGCACAAGTTGTGGGCTCTCTTGCCTACACCTAGGTCAGGCCTGAAAGAACAAACAGGTGGGTCTTGGGTTTCTTGAGCACCCCACACAAACTGGGAAGCAATGGAGATTCAGGGCTATCAGGAGACAGCCTTTGGCAGGTTAACAGCATCTGGATTCAGCTCTGCCTCCAGCAGGAACCACCAGGCAAGAGACACTAAAGGCCTCATAGAGGAAGGGAGGAGAGGTGAGTGAAAACCAGGCTGTGGTCCCTTTCTCTCCTCTCCAGACTCAGTTTCCCCATTTGTACCCTGATAAGGTGACACTGATATCCTCCTCTATCCCTGGTCTCCCTATTTCAGTAGCCCAGAAAGCAGTCTTCCACCCTCAGGCAGGCCCTGCTCAGGGAGTCCTGTACACTACTTCTCCATCCAACTGAGCTGATTCTAGGTGCCTGTGGGTGGGGTGGGGACACAGGTGAGGCACACAGGCTGTCCAGGCTCCCAGGAAAGAAGCAGAGAGTCAGTGTCCTGGGAGATCTTGGGATCCTTCCTGCTACAGCCTAGGATGCTCAAGGTAACGGGTGTGTTCTGATTATTCAGTTGTCCTGTTTGACAAGTGAGTGCTCATGGCTGGAGCAGAGATCCCCTTTGGGGTCTAACTTCTGATTCTCAGCTGGGGTCTCACCGCCCCCCACCTGTCGACTGGCAATCCATGGCAGTTTGGCTTACCTTCAGTGGAAGATAGATGGGGAAGAGTGGGTCATGGCCCTGTTCAATGGTTTGGGGATTTTGGGGGTCTGGGTGCCTGGGCATGAGCTTGTTGGAGTCAATGCCCTCTTTGGCCAGCAACTGTTCAATGTCCAGGCTCAGGTACTGCCGCTTCCTCCTGGCCAGGACAGGGAGGTGTCTCAGGACAACGCCTCATGTAAGGTGGCTTCAGAGGTGTCAGTAAGGGCCCAGGAGTACAGTGTTAGAGCTGTGGCCCAGAGATTCCTCTGGAGCCCTCTGCCCCTTGGGACTCGTCAGGAAGTGGTACAATGGCTGGGGGTAGAGTCCTGGGTTCCAACTACCCTTCTGTCCTGTCCTGGTCCCACTTCATTACCTAAATGCCACCTTTTCTGATTCCACAATTCTCTGCCTATTAAGAGACTAGACTAGATTTGATTTAACATTTGCGCATACACCGTGCCATGGGGTTATTCACCAAGTGGTCTGCAGTTCCTCAACCTTTAGATTGAGCAGATGCCACCTCCTGGGAACAGGCCATCCCCACAGCCCACCCCAGCATACCTCTCAATCTCAATCTTGCGGGGACACTGGCCCGGCAGCACCTGGAAGGGCACCTGCACCTTGGGCTCGTAGGCCCGCAGCGGGAAGTCCGTATGGGTGAGCAGGCGTGTGGTAGACCCAATGCATTGCTGCTCCACACGCTCCTCAAAGTCCTCAGGAATCTCAAAAGTTCTGACTGCAGGCAGAGACAGGCATGGCAGGACTCAGGCTGGGGCCCAACAACTCCACCCCCAATCATCTAATAACACATATTGCCAGGAAAGAACCAGGTGGGCGCACTGGGGTGTGGGAAACTCAGCAGCTGCCTGTGGCCAGGCAGAGTCAGGGAGAAGATAGATGAGAGACCAGGTGCCTGACAGGGTGTGAGCCCGGAGGGGCCAGGGCCTCATAAAAAGCTATTTTGGCCCTGTTCTTCCTGTCCCAGGCCCTTGCAATGCACCTTTATCTCTTACCAGCCTCATTTCACCCTTGAGGAGATGGGGGCTTTCTGCCAAAAAGAGACTATCTCCCTTAGGTCAGAGGCCTTGCTTCTAAGTGAGCCCACCTACTCCATCCTCCTGAGTACTGACCTTTTGGGGTGAACTTGTCAAGGTCAGCCTGACGCAGCAAGTTCTGTTTTACGCAGGGGCCACGACACACATTCTGAAACCAAACCCCAGAGTTCTGAGAGTACATAAACATCCCAGAGACAGTTAGGACTCGGGAGGGTGACCAAGGCTAGGTGTTTCCCTTAGGCCTACCAGGGTGCACCCCAGGAACATGAGAGTCAGGCAGAACCACTGAGTCACACACTGTTCAGAGACCACAGTGGGAGACAAACTGTTGCAACCATAGCTATCCTGTTCTGGTCCAGCACAGTTCTCTTCCTCACTGAGAATATTCCCAGTGTGTGTCCTGGGGCTAAGCCATGAGACAGGTACTGCAAGACCAGCAGGTGTCTCTGTGTGTGTGACTTCTCTCCCAAGGGTCACTGAATGGAACTCAGCAATATGCCATCTCATTCATGGACCACTTTCTAACCAAAGTTGGAGGAAAGGGACTTCCCCATCAAACCATCACCCCATCACAATAGGGATATGAATATCTTGTCTTTGCTAAGTGGTGAGTTCAGGGCCTGACACGTAGCAAGAGCTTAGTGGTGAGTTGTAAATGAATGGACAGAAGGATGGACAGCTAGATGGATGGGTACATATGTATTTATGGTTATATGGGCAGAAGGGTGAGTAGATGGATGGTCAATTAGATAGCTGGACAGACAGATGGCTAAATGAACAGATTAATTGATAGAGAAGAAGATGAAAAGATGAGCCCATAGGGAGGGCTCAAGCTTGGCCGAGAACAGCTACCCCTCACCCCAAGTTGATCCAAGGTTCCAGGACTGAGGATATCAGAGTAGAACCCACGCTGCTTCATCAATGGATACTTCTTTTCAGTATCTGTCAGTGGTGACTTCCGGGGCTGCCCCAAATCTGAGACTATGGGCAGGGACATGGGTAAATGTGGGGTGTTGGGGTCAAGGCCTGGAGGAGGATTCTCCAGCTCACAATATGGTCCCTGAGAACTCTTCTTCAGAACAAACTCTAGGCTTCCAGGAACCCTCTCAGGACCACATTGTAGGCCCTGAGAGGATCTTCCTGCATTGCAGCCTTCTCTGTTCTGCTTCTCCATACTGCTCCTCAGAGAAGTGCCCCAGCCAGAGATCCTAGGAGAAAACACTGGTACCATTCAGGTCTTGCCAGTCTCTGTTTCAGGCCCCATTGGTACTATGATACATGGAACCCACAAGTCCCAGACAACAAACCACAATAACAAAAGGGGGAGAGAAAAGGGAATGGTCTTCTAATCTGGATAGACATAGTGCCTAGGGTCCCACCAGGGGAAGTGGGCCCCACACTGGATGCTGCATGTGTTGAACCAGCCCTATAGAATTAAGGGCTGAGTGAGGGAAGTTGTGCAGATGTCTGCTGGGTGCCTCCATACCTCCCTCTCCTTTATTTTAGACAGAGCAAGGCCTGGCTTCTCAGGAGTAGGGGGATGAGGAGGGAGGCCCAGAGCTCAGTGAATTTCCCCCAAATGACTTTCAGCCAGTAGCCCTACTGTCCCAACCCAACTCTGCTGGATTGGCCTGCTTCCCTCATGTGGGTGCAAGGCCTCACTAGCCTGAGGCTATGACCCATGCCAAGCCCCACCCATGCTTGTTCACCCCACCTCCCACCATACCCCAGGAGTCAGAGGGCTAAATGGCTTCCCCAGCAGGATCCCAACCCTGATCCTCCATGGGCCCACAGATTGCCCTATCAGCAACGAAATGGTACTCACTCACCCTGGCTCTGGGTGTCAGCCCAGTTCAGGGGACATACACCTCCTGTCTTTGCAAAAGGAGTAGCAGATACAACTGGACTGGATGCACATCCACCACCTTGAGGACAAAGGTTCATGTTTATTGTCAAGCCCTTACCAAGCCACTATTGTTTTTGGCTACCTTGAAGTGCAATCACCAGGCAAAATCCTTGGGCAGGAGAACTTTACAAGAAATTGGATAAAGGTATGGGGAAGAAGAGGTTTTCATGTAATGCTGGTGCAAAAAAAAAAAAAAACCCCAAAAAACAAAAGAGAATATTTCAGTTAAAATTTCAGTTAAAAAAAAACACATCTTAACCAAAGGTAATAAGAGTAATAAGCTAGCAAGCCTTCCTCCTCCCACCTACCCTCTCTGTATACCAGGACAAGGCAGCCAGGAGTTCGCAGTATAGGTCACTCTTTTTGTTGGGTGTTTTAGTAACTGCCATTCACTGTCTTGGCAACCTAGTGGGACTGGCTGCTGTAGGTCTCCTGATGAATTGTGGCAGGGGTTCTGGCGGAAAGCCCCAGACACACAGCCTCTAGCCAGTTAGGCCTGTCAGGGCGTCTCCAACTAGAACTCACTTATTGGTGGCCAGCTGTTTCACAGTTGCCAGCCCTTTTCAAAACCCCCTAAGGACAGAGGATCCTCTGAGGTTCAGCTTCATCACCCTGCAAATCTACAGATGTCTGTTTCATCTTCGAACAAGATGATAGCAGGGATTAGAAAGGCCAGTGTCCCAGTTCCACAGGATAACATTCCACACCAGCTTTCCCTAGCATACAAATAGGTTTGAAGATGCTTAGCTTGCTTTACTGGTGAACAGAAATGGCAGGTGCACAGATATCTGGGAAAGTTCAGTGTTGCTGGGGATGAAAGGGGTCAGTGATGGGTGGATTTGCTGTCCCCTACCTGTAAATTGTTTTCTACTGGGCAGGTTAGCAGTAGGGGAGGGGGTTTGCATCGAGGCCTATCCCAAGAAGGAAGGTAGGATAGCTTGCTGAAGAATCAGAACCCTGTTTTTCCTTCATCCCACAGCCCCTGACCATAGCTTTCTTCCAGCTGTCCCCAACTCTGGGTACCTGTACATGGCTAGCATGTGCAGGAGCTGTCACTGACAGAGAGACCTCTGACTCCTGTCACAGTCCCATGGATGACAGCAGTCTCTGCCTGGGAATGACAGTGGCTGGCAGGAGAGATAAGGACATGGTTCCTAGCAAGGAGTTGCTAGTCACTGCTGCCACCGGTCACTCTTGGGACTCTCTTCCAATCCATTTGTGGGAGGGAACTAGCTGGTGAGATTGCAGGGGGTGGACCTGGGTGCTGGGGATGGTGAATGTTACTAGGGCTTAAACAGATTTCATTATCTCGTTTAAACTTCTGAGGTGGATACTGAGACTATCTTTCTTTCTCATAGTTGGGAAAACTAAGCTTGAAAGGTTAAGTGACCTGCCCAAAGTCACACAGCCAGTGTGACCAAGTTCTTTTTGCTCCTCACTCAGATCACCTCAGAGCCCTGTTGGCTTGAACTAGAGGTTTCAGGTTAGAGTGACTGACATTCAGCCTCATGTGACTTGATCATAAGTAGAGCAATTGGATAAATGCATGCAGATGGGCAGGACTATTTGATCCTTACAACAGATAATACTATTATCAGCAATTTACAAACAAGGAAACTCAGGTCTAGAGAAATAAAGACACTCGCAAAGAATTGGCAAAACCAGAACAGAACTTGAGGTCTTCCCCTCTGGGTAAAGGTCTATGTTCCTGGCACTCAAACTGTGTATGGAGGAGCCTTGAAATTCTGCAAAGTGGGTGCCTAAGTAGGAAGTCTTCTAAGTCACCCAACCATGGTCCAGAAAGAACTGTGCACATCTGTTTCACACCACAGGGATCTTTGTAAGCTCTCATTTGACAAATGTGACTTGAAGGGATTTTAGAAGTCTCAGCTCTTGTTTGGGTTACTAGACAGACAATACTATGGGTGGTTATTTCTCTCTCAAACTTGGGGTTCTCTCCACCCTTTTGAAGCATTCACCTGATGCAACCCCATCCCCACAGCTGCCTGAGACTCCTCACTCCAGTGAACGTATCCTGGAATTATATGTATACATTTCTGTCCCTGGCCAGCTGGACAGGAATTTTCAAGTAACATTGATCTCTGGGAACTGGGTGCTTTGCATGGGGATGGTACAGACTTGGCACACAGCAGATACCTAGATGTATTTCCAGAATGATTGTATGGACCAATGAATTAAAGAACAGGGTAGGTAAAGGAAGAAATGAAGGTAATCTCTGTAAAAACTCTGTGGTCCCGATATAGAGAAAGATTAGGTGGCTGATGAGGACCAAAATCTTGGCCCCTTCCCAGCAGGAGCCTGCCCCCGGGGCGGGCGGGGGGAGGGAGGGAGTGTCATATTCTCATCGTGGGGGTGGGTCCCTCCAAACGGTCTGCTAAATACAGGACTTCACTGCAAGGCTGTTTAAAGTGCACCCCCTACTTTCTTCCCCTTGGTCAAGGCTCGGTTGGGCACCCAGACTCTAGGACAGGATTGGGGACCCTGGGCTAGGGTCCACTCGCCCCCTGCGCCTTACCGAGGCTTTCCTGCCCTGGCAATCCCGCCGCCTTACCAACCTACCGGCTCCACGGAGCAGTCTCGGCTGTCTGTCCGCTCCGTCTCTAGGGAGGGACGCTGGGCCAGTTGCTAGGGGGCGGGACCAGTGCGGGAGCTGCCTCTGTAAAACCTCCGGGTCTGCACAGCCACGGCCTGGGGCACTTGGTTCCCCCGGCCCAGGACTTGCTGCTTCCTCCATCCTGACCCAGGCTCGGGGTGCTCCAAGCCGTGTTCCATTACCATCACCCTCCCTGACCCTTCTAGAGTAAGAGACCAAGCCAAATGCAGCGTGAGAACTTTGAATACTGTTTTTTTTGTAAAGGCTATGCAAATATTTTTGGAGGAATAATTGATAATTGGGGGGAAATTACTAAGTGGAGGTTGGTGCTTAAGGTCAGGGCACTGCAAGAAAAGAGTTCTCTGCAGTCCCAGCTCACCCGCAGTGTTCTCCCTCTCCACCGGCCAGATGATGGACGCACCTGCCCTCTCTCCCTGGTCAAAGGTGACATTCTTTCATGCCCCCATATGCTCCAAGAACCTAGCAGGGACTCAGGTGTTGTTCCTCTGTCCTGTCGTGGATAATGAATGATTAAGTTTTCTTAGATGGTTACATAGAAGACTATTCTTGTCTTAGTTGATGTGGCCTGAAAATGTCAGGAGAAATGGCAGGATATCTGCTGCGATTTCCTTTTAAATGGGGGGTGAAAATTGTATACAGACAGTATAGACACACAGAAACAGAGGATGAAGCAAAAGTGGCCCAGTGTTAACAATTAGGGAATCTGAAGACTACAGGTGTCCACTATATCAGACTTCTTTTTTATTTTTCATTAAGGGAAAAAGGTGTTACAAGCCAAAGAACAAAGAAAAAAAAATTCACCCCATCTCAACCTAAGAACTCCTGCCCAGAGCCTTCATGGAATTGTGTCTATTTCATAGGTGGGGAAACTGAGGCTCAAAGAGATTAGTGTTGGGAGAGGTTGCAGGACCTGACACATTGCACAAATTCAAATTTTATTCAATGTGTTAGTAATGCTGGTTTAGTGTCAGGTGGCACTGTTAACAGCGCTGGTGCAGTCTGTGATTAAAAGACTTCCAAATTCTTTGTATTCCACTGGGAAGAATCCATGGCAGGACACGTGGATATTTTTTTTTTTTATTTTATTATTCATATGTGCATACAAGGCTTGGTTCATTTCTCCCCCCTGCCCCCACCCCCTCCCTTACCACCCACTCCACCCCCTCCCGCTCCCCCCCCTCAATACCCAGCAGAAACTATTTTGCCCTTATTTCTAATTTTGTTGTAGAGAGAGTATAAGCAATAATAGGAAGGAACAAGGGTTTTTGCTGGTTGAGATAAGGATAGCTATACAGGGCATTGACTCACATTGATTTCCTGTGCATGGGTGTTACCTTCTAGGTTAATTCTTTTTGATCTCACCTTTTCTCTAGTACCTGTTCCCCTTTTCCTATTGGCCTCAGTTGCTTTTAAGGTATCTGCTTTAGTTTCTCTGCGTTAAGGGCAACAAATGCTAGCTAGTTTTTTAGGTGTCTTACCTATCCTCACCCCTCCCTTGTGTGCTCTCGCTTTTATCATGTGCTCATAAGGACACGTGGCTATAAATGGAGATTATTAAAAGTTAGGGAAGGGAATTATAAAGGGAAGCATAGTGAGGCCCAGGTGGAAGACGGAAGCTGAGAGTGTTTCTGCTCTTCAGGTGCTCTTAAAACCTATAATAACCTATGAGAAGGGGAGAACAAGGAGACTCCCACCCAATAATTAATGATTGGGTAGGAGCAGGGGCAGTTCCCAGCCAAGTGAGGGCAGTTCCTGAGCCAAAGCATGGTTAATCTAAGATGTAATATTTTTCTATGAGTCCCTAATTTAGCCTGCCTCAGCACTAAGTGTCCAGAATTGAACTGGATCCTGTCTGGACCATAAAATGTCTGTTGGATGAGAGAGCCGGAGACATCAGGCCAGGAGGAAGCTAGAGGCTGTGTCTGGAGACAGAGGTTCCACCTTTGCCCAGGCTTCTGCTTCCTCTCCAGAACACCAGCTCCTCCTCCTGGCTGGCTCCTATTCACTTGTCAAGACTGGATGCTGGTGCAATCTATCCTAAGTCCAACTAGTGGTTTCATTTGCATCTCTTGTCTGCATTTCTATTGTTACCAAGGACCATTGCAAAGGAAGGCAAAAGCGTGTTGGGGATTACAGGCAAAATGACTGATCACAGTTCTTTAAAAGCCCAGAAACCCCAAAGCCCTGGTTAAGACAGTCTGGCTCCTCCATGGGCTTGGGGTTAGACTGGGTACCACTCAGCCCATGGATAACCACCTGCATCCATACTTTTGCCTGACACTTCTCACACTGGGTATAGCTGTGCAAATAGCCGCAGTGCGCATTCAGTTGCCATGGCAACTTCAGCCAGTGGTAGGATGTCAGGGATGTGAGGAGGCAGAGTGCTAATCCTGGAGAGTTGCCAAGCAACACAGTGGGTTGGTGACAGGGGCCGTGGTTCTCAGGCAGATGGACAGGCCATGGTGGAAAGGGTCCAGGCTCAGGAGGGTCAGCTCACAGAGCTACTCTGTGGCCCCCTCCCATGCAATGTCCACTCCCATTTCCCCCAGCTGGAGGATGGGTCTGAGGGATAGGGGCCAGAGAGTGCTGCTTTTATTGACAACCTTACCAACTCAGTTTGCACCTCTTCAGGGATGGGCTGTGAGTATGGCTGCTTCCCTCCCTGATAGGGAGCTATGAATTAGACCCTGCTCTCCTGGATCTCAGGTGCCACCTTTTAACATTCCCCCCATCTTCTCCAAGCTTTCATCTTCCTGCCTTGCTCTGGAAGCTGCCATATCTATTGGGCTCGCTGAGAAAGAAGCATGAGCTGGCCATGACCCACAGTGCTCCTGCCTCACTGGGGTGGGAGGACATTCTTTGGCCTTGCCTAGACTGGAAGAAAAGCAATCCTTGCTCTTGTTAAAATGGGGGGGTTGGGTTTCTGTGGGATCTCTGCCCATGTCTTACTCAGGACTCTGGTGACTGGGAATCTGGGGGCTTGAGGCAGACAGGTTGCTTGGGTGTCCTGCCCCAGGCTCATGCCTTTCATGGTCTAACGGCATAGCAGGCCCAAGCTCCCTTTCCCTTGTGCCTCCCTGTGGGAAGCAGTACTTCGCTGCTTAGAGATGAAAACCTCATCTCTGAATGGGTGGCAGAATGGGCCTTTTATGTGACTGGCCAGTGGGAACACAGATTGACAGCCATCCAGACCAAATGGCTGGGGCTCCCTGCTCCCCACCTGTCCCCAGAATGCCTTTTGAGGCCACAGGATCTTCCTCTGGTTTTTGAGGCCCAAGGTTCTGAGCTGCTGCAAAGAGAAACTGAATTGCAGGTGATAAGGATTGTCAAAGAGAAGGATTGGTGAAGTCTAGGGTTCACCCTATCATGACCTTCCAAGTCCCTGCCACCAACCAGCTGGCCTTAATGGCTCAGAACAACATTTTCATTTCTCTGAGCAGCATATTAATTTCTTTGATGAATATAAATGGGGACAAATTAGTTCTCTCTTGATCAACCTAGTCATCTTGACTGACAAGACTGAAATAGCTCAAGAAGGAGGAGTAGAAAGGAGTTTTTAGGAGATGGAAGTCTGTTGACCATAGTGAGATGATCTTTATCCATTTCAGCCTCCAGCCCAAGCTGGTTCCCACCTTTACTTTTGTGGTACCTCCCAGCTAGAATCTACTTTCTCTTGGATTTTCTACAGTTTATCTCAGACTAGACCTCTACAGAAAGCCCTTCTGAGTGCCTTGGCCCACAGAACATACTCACTCTGGGTCTTCAGGGGCCCCAGAGGACCATGATCAATACTACTTGCTAAAGAGTGACCTTGAGTTTGAGGACCAAAGAGCAGGGGGTTCTGCTTTTCCCACAAGCCCTACTAGTATATAAGTCTAGGCAGGACTCTTAGGAAATGACTGGAAGGTACAGCAATCCATAGGGAGGCTGCCATTCCAAAGATGATGGCCATTGACAGCAGTCCAGTTGCATATGATCCTAACCTCACAACTTCTTCCCCAACCTGCTTCCTTCACCTAAAATTCAGGACCATGCCAAGGAACAGGGTTTAAGATTCTGATCCTCTGTTCTCCAGAAGTAGCATGGCTACTTCTGACTAGGCAAGGCTATTCAAAGGCCTCTACCTGCTCAGCTAAAGTATCAGGTGGCAGGCCTAAGACAGGGACATCTTCTATAAGATATTTCCAGGAGCCCCCAAAAGCTGCACAGTAAGCTGTTGATCATGACTGGGCTCTGGGCACATCTTATTTCCTCTTGGTTCCAAGGAGCTTGGTGAACATTCACTGAGTGATTGCTTAGCAGAGTGGGTAGCTCTGTGCCCTACGAATGCCCCAACCCAAACCTTCTAGGAAGCCTGGGTTTGCACAGGCCTTGCTGGGCCCTCCACTAACTATTTTCTCAGGACTGGCTACTTTAAGCTACATACTACCTTTCAACTCCCCTCCCCCATGCATAGGTATAAAAGAGGCCTTGGCTTTCCCAATGGTTCACTGGGCAAGTCCTGCTCTCTGTTAGACCTGAATTTTTCCATGTGCACAATAGGGACCACAAACCTTACCCAGCCTCATACTGAGGCCACCTGTATAAAATGGTATGAGGGATACTAGGACTATTTCCCTATCTACCTCCCAAATATTTCCATTCCTGGCAAAACCATTGCCCTTACTAGAACTCTGGCAGGGAATCTGTAAGTACCTTCCAGCAGGTCAGCAAAGGATGGGTTTGTTCGAAAGACAGAGTTCTCAATGCTGGAGAGGTGGCAGCCCTCCTTTTCTTTGCAGAGGTGGCATTTGGAGTTGGCAGTCAAGTTGGCAATCTGCTCTCAAACTCTGAATGGAGATGGAAAACTGAGGTGGCAAGAGGGGAGGGGCCTTACTCAAGATCACAGCGTAATCAGATGGGAACCCAGGACTATCCTGCAGGGCATAGGGAGCTGCTAGAGCTTGAGCATGAAACAAAGACCAGTTGCCACAGGAATGCTACTTTCTTTTCCAGGAGAGAGAGCCTGCTCACTCTTTTTGGCCCCATCCCCTCCATTCTGCCATCTGGTGGTGGGGCATCAGGCCTGCCCCAAGGCCATCTTCCCCCACTAGTCCCTTTCCCTGAGGGAGGTTAGGGTAACTGCTCTGGGTCCTCTTCTTTCCCCAATATTCCTGACAGGCCACTTAAGAACCTGGCACTAACATGTACTTCTATCATGTACCTAAGAGTAGTGTATAAATAAAAAAGGATGTAAGTCTCATGGTAAAATCACTGAAATAAGATAAACTGGATTTTAACCCTAATTATGTTAGTAATAAATTAAAAAATTGCAAACTATAAAATCTTATGAACAAGTCTCTTTTTTCATTCAATAAATACCAAGTACAATGATTTGGCTAACATCTGCTAGATACTGGAAAAACAATGACAACAAAATCATAGGCCTTTCCCTCAGAGAGAGTGATGGGCAGTAAGACAGACTGACAAGCAAATAGGAAATTGCAATGGAATGTGACCAGTTCCATTCCTGAGAAAGTCAAGAACCTTAATCCAGTTAGAGATTGGGAGTTTTCAGGGAATGGTTCTTGAAGACAGTGACTGAAGAGAAGCTAAGGCTGGAGATGTAAGCTTGCCTAGAGTAGGTGAGTGCTTGCCTAGCATGTATGAGGCTTTGGGTTCCATTCCCAGCACTGCAAAAAAGCAACCAGCCCTCCTCTCCTTATCCCCTCCCCCCAAAAAAGGGAGAAGCTGGCTAACTGCCATGTGGAAGAGGTGGTAGCAAGCATTCTAGACAGCAGGAATAGCATGTTCAAAGTCCCAGAGTATGTGTGCCTTTCCAGAACTGCAAGTTACTATTAGATCCATAAGATGGAGTGCAAGGGGTTAACAGCTGGAGATGAAGTATCTGTTCAGGTGGCACTTTTACCTGCATTTGCTGCTTCTTTGGGAAGAAGGTCACTCAAGCACTGAGCTTACAAGCAAGGCTTATCCTATCAGGGAAATGGTACATATAGAAAACTGTGAGTAAGTGTCACAGCTCTTTTAGAATTTGTCCAGCAGGTTTTTTGGCTTATGCTGGAGCCCCCCACCCCGACCTAGTTAAAAAAAAAAAAGAAAGAAAACTGTGAGTTAAGTGCATGTCACCCAGGCTGCACTCTAGTGCTGTAGGAAACCTGCTCTTGGCGTTCCCTCCCACACTCCTGTGATAGGCACAATTTGATTAGTTCTTTTTGCTAAAGGGATTGTTAAAAATTAATATGTAGCCCTGGTGAAGCTTATGGGCTTGTTCCCCCCTGTCAATTGTCCCCCCAGGACTTTTGTGGGGAAATAATGTTTGGGGCTAAAAGGGGCTTAAGAGCCCCCTGGGACTTCTTCAGTCCTCCACAAAGTGGCTATTGACTCTTAATGTCTAAGGTTTTGGCTCAAGCTCGTCCTTTTTATTTAAGAGTGTCTCTTCCAATTCCATCCATTTACCAGCGAATGATAACATTTCATTCTTCTTCGTGCATTCTGAGTGAGGTTAGCCTGGCCCAAAATACCAAAAATCGTATGTTCTCCCTCATATGTGGACATTAGATCAAGGGCAAACACAACAAGGGGATTGGACTTTGAGCACATGATGAAAGCGAGAGCACACAAGGGAGGGGTGAGGATAGGTAAGACACCTAAAAAATTAGCTAGCATCTGTTGCCCTTAACGCAGAGAAACTAAAGCAGATACCTTAAAAGCAACTGAGGCCAATAGAAAAAGGGGACCAGGAACTAGAGAAAAGGTGAGATCAAAAAGAATTAACCTAGACGGTAACACACACGCACAGGAAATTAATGTGAGTCAACTCCCTGTATAGCTATCCTTATCTCAACCAGGAGCACTTGTTCCTTCCTATTATTGCTTATACTTTCTCTACAACAAAATTAGAAATAAGGGCAAAATAGTTTATGCTGGGTATTGAGGGGGTGGGGGAGAGAGAGAGGGGGCGGAGTGGGTGGTAAAGGAGGGGGTGGGGGCAGGGGGGAGAAATGAACCAAGCCTTGTATGCACATATGAATAATAAAACAATAAAAAAAAGTGTCTCTTCCAGTGCCTGTCCTCCTTACAGTATGTGAATTGATTCTTCCCTACGGGTCTGTGGTAAGACCTCTAGTTTCAGCTTTTCAAACCCATTTATTTTGGATGAAGATGTAGGCTTGTTGGGCCTTTTTATTTTCTCAGTTTTTATAGATCTTATAGGCTGTTTTGACCAACTGAGTAGGGTTCCTGCACATCGCCCTCTCAATTTTTATCAAATGTCAGGGGCACTCTGCCAATAAAGATTATATTAACCACCTGTACATTTTGAGGGGGAGCCTCTGTGACTAAGCCAGTATATTGCCTGTAGGTTAGGTGTATTCTTTCTAAGGACAGCATACCTCTATGATGTGGGAGAATAGGTCCCCACACTCCACAGATGGGGAAACTGGGGTGGGGGTGGGGAAGGCTATGTGGCTGAGGTTTGTGGATTCAGGCTCCAACAGACCCATTTGGAGTCTCCACCTAGCTATGTGACTATGGGTGAGTGACCTCCTCTCTGACCTGGAGTTGGGTATTCTCCTCTATCATATGGTTCACCTAGAACCAAGAAGAACTTTAGGGACTTGAAAAAGGCACACTCACTCTCCAGTGAGATTCATCCTCACCTTTCAGCCTGGCAAACTTATTTTTTTTAGAATGCTTTCAGGTTCACAGCAAAATTGAACAGAGGGAGAGAAAAAGAGTACTGTAGTACTCTGCCATGGTGTTACACAAGTCACCCTAACAAACAGACACCTCAAGACTGACCACCCAGAATCCATAGTTTACATGGGGGTGAGTTCACTCATGGATGTATCCACCATGACAGAATTGCATCGCTGCATAAGAATGCCTGTGGCCTACCTAGTCGTCTCTCTCTTTCCCCAACTCCTGATATGTGATCTCTCTCTCCTCCTGGACTCCCTTACTCCCCTTCCCCCTCCCTCTCTCAGGCTTCCAACTCTCCTCCCTCCTCCCCCTCCTTCTCTGCTCTCTATCTCTGTCTCCATCTTCTCTCTTGATGACGAGGTCTTTCTATGTAGCCTAGACTACCGTTGAACTGGAGATCCTCCTGCCTCCACCTCCCAAGTGAGTTCTGGGATTACAGACACGTGACACTACACCTGACCTGACCTTTCTACTGTACTCCTAGTTTTGTCTTTTCCAGAACGTCACATAATTGGAATCATATACTACAGTACAGCATAGCCTTTTCTGATTAGCTCATGTCACTTGGCAACAGGATTCATGTGGTTGGTTCATTCCTCCATGGTGTCTCATGATCCATAGCTGCCAGAAACATTCATGTGTAGATTTTTCTGTAGATATTTTTAACCCCTTTAGGTAAACGAGGAGCAAGATTGCTAGATTGTTAAAATTTCTTATTTTTGAGCCATGCAAAGAAGATACCCACTGAAAAATGAATTTAAATAACCTAAAAGTACATTTTAAAACAAGAGAAAGGCTTTTGGTTTGCCTCCCACGTTGGTGAGTCAGTCCATAAGCCCCCAGGGACCCTCTTGCTGCTGCCAACTCTAGCAGGCAAACTAGGATGAGCGATTGCAGAGAAAATGTGTGCTCCTGAGGGATGGGTGTGGGGGGTGTCTTCCCCTGGAAAGCACATGTTACAAAGTGTGCTCAGTAGTACAGTGGACTGGCAGGGAGACCCATGGTGCCCCATCCCACCCTTCCCTTTCCTTTGCTTGCAGTGACCCTGAGCCACTCCCTTCTCTGAGCCTGGGTCACCGCCCTGTGAAGCACAAGGGAGAGGGGACAGAATTTTTCTTTCAAGTTCTAGGCTTGGAAAGAGATGAATTAGTGAACATACCCAGGCCTGGGAGACAGATCTAGCAGTTTGCTACCTGGGATTGGGATGATCATTCCCTGCCCTGGGGTCTGGGGGTGATATTGTAACTTTGCACCTCACACCCAGCAGACCAGTGGGAAGATGGGATGCCATGTTGGTTACACACGGCCCTGAAGCTACTGCCATGAAGGTGGAGCACAGAAAACATCTGAGGAGATAAGGGAGACTCCTTCGGAGAAGTTTGTTCTATAGCAATAGTCCTTGGAACAACAGCTTGTGCACAATGTGTACTACGTGCCAGCACTGTCCAATGCTTTACGTATATTAGCTAATTTAATCATCGCAATAATTGTATAAGGTAGGAAGTATTGTTATCTCCATCTTACAGTAACAACACCCTATCTAGTATCTAGTGGGAAGGAGAGATGCATTTGTGTGTTTATCTGAAAAGTGTGTGTGATAATTGATTTTGATTGTCAATTTGATTGTATTGAGTAGTACCTAGGAGATTAGTAAAGCATACCTCTGGGTGTATCTGAGGTAGTTTTCAGAGAGGATAAACAGAAGAGAGAAGACCTGTCCTGAATATGAGCACCATCATCCCATAGGCTGGGTGCCTTGACGGAAAAGAAGAAGAAAAAGAAGAAAGACAGCTAGGGCAGTGGTGGCTTCCTGGCACTGTGATATAAGCTGCTCTGCTCCACTATGCCCTCCCAGCCATGATGGACTGAAACCACAAGCAATATAAATCTTTCCTCCTTTAAATTATTTCTCCCAGGTATTTGGTCACTGTTACAAGAAAGTCTTACTACCACAGTGAGAAATTGAACTATTACTCACAAGTTACTTACCATTTTTATCATTCTAATATTAACACTCTTATATTTTTATTTACACATGCAATATACAAATATGCCTTCATTTTTCAATACATCAGACATTTTTCAGATCCTCTTGGTCTCATCAGTCTCTGCAACCAGATACTGTGCTGCCACCAGTTCTTTGTGTCTGACCCACTTCTTGCTGAGGAACCTGCTTTTGCTCATGCCATGCACCTCTTACCTACTGCCTGGCCTTCCCTTTGACTCCACTGCAGGACCCTTCTCAGCACCTTCACGAAGGCAATCTAAAATGTGCAAGAATTAACATGGACATGGACCAATGGGAGAGAAAGCTGGAGAATAACTTCTTCATCCTGTTCTCTACCACCTCAGAAATGATCCTGTGACTGAACAATTTTTACAGCTTCTTTTGGAAGGGTCTGATGGGATTAAACAAACCAGTCATTTTTATAAATAGCCAATTCAATAACATCTTTGTGTGAGTACTCCTTCCCTGCCTCACACCCATCACCCCTCACTCCTGCCCCCTGAGCTTATCCTTCCTCATAGAAGGTGAGCCTGCCTTCTGGGGATTCAGACTAAGACCTTTAGTATTTGTATTGGTCAGTTTTCATTGCTGTGACAAAATATCAGAGAAAACAACTTAAGGAAGGAAGGGTTTATTTTGGCCCATAGTTTCAGAGGTTTCAGTTCATGATTGGCTCGATCCATAGTGGTGAGGCAGAGCATCATTGCAGCAGGTGTATATGGTAGAGCAAAGTTGCTCACTCCAGGAAGAAAAAGGAGGAGGAGGAAGAGGAGGAGGAAGAGAAGGACAGAGAGAGAGAGAAAGAGAGAGGAAGGGGCTGGGTACAAGTTAGGACATACAACCCCAGTGACCCACTTCCCCTAACTAGGCCATACCTCTTGATATTGCCATCATATTATGAATGCATCAAGGGATTAATCAATTGATTGAATCAGAGCCCTCAGGATCCAATCGCTTCCTAAGAGCCCATCAGCTAGCAACAAAACCCTTAACACAGCCTTTTGGGAGACACTTCATATCTGTACCATTGCAGTATTCAGGTACACTGAAGAATACATGAAAGTCCTTCATAAACATTTCTGGTGTTTCTAACTTCTCAATACACACCTCACTCCTAGAAGTAGCTACTATCGATGGTTTTGTATGCATTGTTCCAGTTCCCTCTTTATGTATTTATGCATACGTATATTTATATAAACATATATGTATATATACATAAACATTAACTTTTAATTTTTTACGCATATTAAATCATACAATTAGCATTATTCTGAATGTTTTGTTCAGTTTTGTTTTTTACTTATCAATGTCCCAATCTTTCCAGGACATTCTAATGCATCAAAGAATAACTCACACATGTAGTTAGGGATATTGCATGATGTTTTGTTGTTTTTCTTGCAAGTTCTTTACTCACATATCCAGGAGTTAGGTGGTAAAATGAGTGAAGGAACAATCTGATTTATCAGATGGGAAGACTGGAAAACTTGCAGTAGATCTTATTTGAACATTTTTGGATTGAAAGATTTTAGCTGGCAATTGGCAAAGGAGCCAGTGTGGGCATTCTGTCTATCAACAGACTAATTGTGAAGGAACACAATTTCAGTAGTGTCTTAGTCAGCTTGGGCTGCCATAACAAAATACCACAAACTGAGTGGCCTCAAGAACAGGAATTTATTTGCTCACAGTTTTGGAGGCTGGAAATCTGAGATCAAAGTGTCAGCATTTTTGGGTTCTGGTGAGGACTGTCTTTCTGGTTGGCAGATGGCCATCTTCTTATATCCTCACATGGTGCAGAGCAGAGAGAAGAGGCAATCTCTCTGTTGTCTCTTTTTATAAGGTTACCAATTCTTTGGAAGTAAAATTAATTATCTCCCTAAGAGTCCTCTCCCAGTGGAATCACATTAGGTGTTAGGATTTTGATGTGAGAATTTTGATGGGATACAATTCAGCCCACAGCAAACAGTTCATGGATTCTCTACAAAATCTTGAGATGTTGCAGATGGAGCGCATGACAAGCTGTCTCTCTAGAATATCCAGTAGCACCACCACTTTGGGCAAGCTCTGTGACATTTACCACTGAAGAACTGTCCAGTGCTGAGTACCAAGAGATACTTGGTCAACATGCCCTCATTCTGCAGCATGAGAGCCCTCCTCCACCAATAGTTGAGACAGGCCTGAAAAGAGGGACGAGCTTGATGAGCTCCTAGCCACCACACATACCTTTGCTTAGGAAGCTCCTTGCTGTTGATTGTTGAGTTCTTTGGCCCTTCCCATGAATGACTTTACAATCAGATGCAGCAAAGCACAGTGTTTGTGGTGATGCAGAGAATCATAGTGCAGAGGGTATGGTGGAGCAGACCTGCTCACCTCAAGGCAGCTGGGAAGCAGAGAGAGAACCAGAAAGGGACCCGGAATAAGATGCATCCCCCAAGAACATACTACTAGGTGTGACCTACTGAGCTCCACCTCTGAGAGTTTCCACTGCCTCCCAATAATGCCATCAAATTATGAGTCAATCCATGGGTTAGCCATTGATTTGGTCACAGCCCTCATGATCCAATCACCTCTCAAAGATTGGATCTGCCAGCTAGGGCTCATGACTTCATCACATGAGTCTTTTAGGGGACACTTCATATCCAAACCATAACATCTTGCAAAAATGTCCATAATTTTTAAGATTCCCAAAGAGATCTATGACTGTCAGGCAAAAATCAGGATGCCTTGGGAATGCTGGATGGGTTATTCATACAGGAAATAAAGTCATCTATGATTCTGTCTGGTGACCAAAGCAGAAATGGAGAGTACAATTAAGTGCGCATAGCCTCATGAATTTAGAGAAGCAAAGTTTATTATATGACAATGAGGTAAAGGAGGAGATGAGGAATGTACAATTCCCTAGTCAGAGCCTCTAAAGGAGACAATTGTATTAATTCAGGTTATGAACACAATTCTTGCCCCTTTTCTTTATCTACAGTATGCCTCAATTTCTCTATTTTTATCATATCTCTCCTCCTGGAAAGCATTTAACATATGACTGCTCCAAACTGAGATCGGCTGTAAATAAAAATTTGCACCAGTTCTAAAAACTTAGTACAAAAAAGAATGTAAAATAGTTCATTATTTGATTATATGTTGAAATGATACTTTAAATAAATTAAATAAATTAAATAAAATTTATTTTTAAATTCAATTTCTATCTTTTTTTGTGGTACTGGGGTTTGAACTCAGGGCCTCACTCTTGCTAGGCAGGCATTCTACCACTTGAGCCACTCCGCCAGCCCTTTTTTGTGTTGGGTATTTTTGGGATAGGGTTTCATAAAGTGTTTGGGCTGGCTTCAAACCTGTGATCCTCCTGATCTTTGCCAAGTAGCTAGGATTATAGGCGTGACACCCATGCTCAACTTTTTTCCCTGGAGGTACTGGAGTTTGAACTCAGGGCTTCATACTTGCTAGGTATGTGTTCCACCATTTGAGCCACGCTGCCAGCCCAACTTTTTTTTTGAGACAGGGTTCTGCTATGTAGCCCAGTCTGACAGCAAACTTAGCATCTTCCTTCCTCAGCCTCCCAAGTGCTAGGATTATAGGCATGCCCAGATTTTTCCCCTTTTAAAAATATGTGTTTACTACTTTTTAAATAAAAATTCAATTTTATTGAACATAGGAATTGGTAGACTTTCAAATTATTTTTGCTTCATGATTATTACTTTTGTAACCATTTGATCCATGCTAGAACCTACTAGTGTTGGTCCTATAGAAAGAAGCTTGTCTATCCTTTTAGTTTCAGTTCTATGTTCATAAACAAATACTTAAATCTGGACAGAAACCTCTGTGACTGGATTAACAGTACGTGGTAATGCAAAGAATATGCACTGCTTAAGCTGGTAAATGATCAACTGCTCTATAACAAGTTTCGAACATATGTTCAAATGTGAATGTAATGCAAAAATTTGGTTTTGCTCTTAATTATCTTACATTAGTAGGAGCTTACAGTCAAATATTTATGTTTTCTACCTCCTAGACTGAAATAATACATAAGTTAGCATTTTCAGTAGGTAAAACTTTTTTTTTTCATGTTTCAATGAGAATGCCATATAATCCTTTCTTGAACAAAATGATCAGGGTACTAATAAAGCCATCTTTGGAGGAAGTGTTTAATAAGCATATTTTATTTAAACAAATCCTCCACTAAGAAGTGGAGAAGTTACTGCCTTTATTTAGAAGGCTTTGTAAATAGTTACCTGTCACATTTATGTGTAGCTCACCAACATTCCCTTATTGGAAATATCAGTTATTTCCACAGTACAGTTCCTAAAAGAACTTAAAACTCTCAAAATTCTCTCTCCGTTGGCTTGCTTCTCTATTGATTCCACTAGACTTTATTAATAGTTCACTTCATGTCATCATCTCCATCTTCATAAATTTTCTTTAGAACATTCATTAATCCCTCACTAGGATCTGCTTCAGTGTCATAGGAAGGCTTTTTTTCTCTTTGCAGTCTTTTTCAACTGGAGTCAAGTAGTCCCACCATGTGTTTTCTACTTTCTTTGTGTGTAAGAACTGTATCAGTTTTTACTTTTTTTGAACTGTCATCCACAGAGATGGGTCTCAAGAGATTGTTCACGATCACGGAGTAGCTCTTCCCACTTAGAAACTTTACCAAAAGATCAAATGACCTCTCTGTGAAATGCACCTGCGCATTCTCGGGGGAACTTGATGAACTCCAGTTAAGGTAATATAGATTTTTGCAGGCTTATCTGACTGATCCCATCCATAATTACTGATTTCCACTGTGTATTCTGTTGTTATGTGAGTAATCACAGCAGATGGTTTTCATTGTCAAGTTCTGGTTTCTTCTGTGATTTCTGTTGCATCTTGTTCTTTATTTTAGTCTTGATCTTGGATTTTTCAGCTTTAAGGAGATCACATACTCTTTTCCTAGTGGACTTTTCCAGCAGCACCTTTATCTCTTCTAGGTCTTTTTCAGCTCCTCCAAAGCTGAAGCCATGGTTGCTGGATCAGGCCAACCGCTGGGGCTGCAGCTGTGCACCGGAGACAGACAGGAAACGCCATACAGAGCATGCTCACTGCCAGCGTAGACCCCACCAATGCTAGTCACAGTCTATGTGTTTACTATTAAATTTAAATTATGTCTATAGCTCACATTGTACCTCTACTGGTGGCATGATTCTAAGACATTCCATCAGTGTATGTCACATGTCACATGTTTGAGTTTTAGGGAATCATAAACTGAAATGGAGTCAGGAGTTCAAAAAGGAGTCTTTTGGAAAATAACATTTGTGAAAAGAAGTGGGAGGAAAATAGATAAGGAGTCATCAGCCTGTACGGTAGATCTGATAGTCTCTTTCAGACTAACGGAGAACGCTGGAGCAAATATTGTACCTTAGAAGTGTCCCACTTTGGGCAGAAATGGCCAGGTTATAGTATTTCTGCCTTGATCAATTATTGGTTGGGGGTTGAGTTAGTCCATTTGTGTGGTTATCACAATGCTGGGTAATTTATAAATAATAGAAACTTACTTCTTATGGTTTTGGAGGCAAGCCCAAGGCACTGGCACTAGTGTTCTGGTGAGGACTGCTCTCTGCCTCCAAGGCAGAAGAGTAGAAGAGCAAAAAGGGCCAAATGCTGTGTGAAGAGTCTTAGAAAGGCATGAAACTCATTCATGAGGGCTCCACCCTCCTGACAGTCACCTGCTAAAGTCCCCACCTCCACTACTGTTACCTTGGTGATTTACTTCCAATTGAATTTTGGAGAGGACACATTCAGACCATAGGAGGAGCTGTTCCAAGAAGAACATGCCCTCCACCTGAAGCTGAAGCAGAGTGGAAGGAAGCCATCAGCTGGCTACACTCTTAACCAGGACAGTGAGTCTTGAAGGGGAGGATCTGGGCAGAACACTGTTTTGGCCACATTATATATTTTTTTTTTCATTTTTCTTTTATTATTCATATGTGCATACAAGGCTTGGTTTATTTCTCCCCCCTGCCCCCACCCCCTCCCTTACCACCCACACCACCCCCTCCCGCTCCCCCCCTCAATACCCAGCAGAAACTATTTTGCCCTTATCTCTAATTTTGTTGTAGAGAGAGTATAAGCAATAATAGGAAGGAACAAGGGTTTTTGCTGGTTGAGATAAGGATAGCTATACAGGGCATTGACTCACATTGATTTCCTGTGCGTGGGTGTTACCTTCTAGGTTAATTCTTTTTGATCTAACCTTTTCTCTAGTTCCTGGTCCCCTTTTCCTATTGGCCTCAGTTGCTTTAAGGTATCTGCTTTAGTTTCTCTGCATTAAGGGCAACAAATGCTAGCTAGTTTTTTAGGTGTCTTACCTATCCTCACCCCTCCCTTGTGTGCTCTCACTTTTATCATGTGCTCATAGTCCAATCCCCTTGTTGTGTTTGCCCTTGATCTAATGTCCACATATGAGGGAGAACATATGATTTTTGGTCTTTTGAGCCAGGCTAACCTCACTCAGAATGATGTTCTCCAATTCCATCCATTTACCAGCGAATGATAACATTTCGTTCTTCTTCATGGCTGCATAAAATTCCATTGTGTATAGATACCACATTTTCTTAATCCATTCGTCAGTGCTGGGGCATCTTGGCTGTTTCCATAACTTGGCTATTGTGAATAGTGCCGCAATAAACATGGATGTGCAGGTGCCTCTGGAGTAACAGTCTTTTGGGTATATCCCCAAGAGTGGTATTGCTGGATCAAATGGTAGATCGATGTCCAGCTTTTTAAGTAGCCTCCAAATTTTTTTCCAGAGTGGTTGTACTAGTCTACATTCCCACCAACAGTGTAAGAGGGTTCCTTTTTCCCCGCATCCTCTTGGCCACATTATATTAAAAATAACACTTCAGCTGCAAATAATCTCAATTTTCTAAGAAAGTTTCTGTGGTAAACAGATTAACAACCCTTGGCCCCTGAAAGATGTTCACATCCTTATCCCTGGAATCCATGAATATGGCACTTTATATTCAGATGTGGTTAAATTAAAGCTCCTGAAATAGGAAGATTGTCCTGGATTAACCAGACAGGTTCAATGTAATCACAACAGTTCATACAACAGGAGGGCAGAGCGGTCAGAGGCAGAGTAGATGTGAGAGTAGAAGCCACAGTTGGAGTGATATGAGGAAGAGGACATGAGCCAAGGAATGCATGAGGCCTCTGGAAGCAGGGGAAGACAAGAAAATATATTCTTTCCTAGAACCTGCAGAGGAACAAAGTCCTGTCAAGCCTGTTTGTCTTTTAGGACTTCTGATCTCCAGAAGTATTAAGATAATAAATCTGTGCTGTTTTAAGTCCCTAAGTCTGTGGTAATTTGTTACCACAGTAGTATGGACTTAATACTATTTAGTTCTGTAATGATGAGAAATAATCTTCCTAAAGAAGAGCCAAAGGTCATCTGACACTGATTGTTGTTTCCCCACTAATTTAGGAGATTCAGCAATGATCAGGACTTTTTTCTATTGGGTTTACAGTAGGGGTACATGCATGGATACAGCTTGATATGACTGTAGACATCTCAAGTTGTAACCACCATGATTTTTCCCAGTCACCCTACTAAGTTTTTCCTGCACAGTTTCCTAGCAAATCATAAATAGATAAAATCAACAGAATTATATGTGAGGCTTTACAAGTAGACCCTGGCTCTATTGGGTACATTCCAGTCAGGATGAAGTCACTTTCGTTCTAACCCATAAATACATACCTCTTTCTGACCCAAACTGCAATGCTCCAACTGGTCTTGCTAACACCCAGCACCACAGTTGTGACAGTAAGTCTGTCAATAAATTGCACTCTGTGCAATCCTAGATCTGTCTGCCTCTCTTTCTTCAGTTTCATGGCCCCTTGAATGTCACACACTAGAGCTAAGTTATTCCAGAAGAGTATACTTTCCAAGATCCCCTTCCCATGTCCTGGGGATTTTACTTAAGGTTAATAGTCTGAATAATTTCATATAAAATTTAATTGAAGCCTCAATTTTACTAATACATCCAGTTCAAAATTATCTATACCACTAAGGATTCTAATTTATTTAATATATTAAAAATTAAGTTTAATAAGCATTTAAAGTATGCAATTCTTGCATATATATTTCAATATAATTTGGCATTCAAGTCTTAGATTCAATACTCAATTGTATTGAGACTAAATTTTCTGAAGCTTTGACTTACTTTACCCCTGCCTTGTCTCTCTTGTCTTTGTATCTTTAATGTTTAGCTATTTGCCTGGCTCTAAGTAGGTGTTCAATGGATGGAATGGCCTAGGAATTCTACAAGTTGTGAGGAAAGGAGGAACATTAGATACAGAGGTCCTGTTCTGAGTAAAACTGCATGCATGAAATCAGCTTGGGTTTAGTTTTTGCAAGGCAGTGGCTGAAACACATTGGCCTGACCTCATGTACTTCAGGACATTCTGGTACCTATCACTTTGTGCTAAGTAATTTAGATTTTATTCTTCAGAATTAGAAGGGGAGGGTGGATTAAGTATATTTGAATAGGGGAGGTCACTCATCCAATATTTTAAAATATGTGTTGAACACCTGCTCTATACCAGGCATGTTCTCATTGCTGGGATAAAACTGGTAAGGACAGAAAGCATTCCTGTTTCAGTTATAAAACCGCAGTAGCAGCCAGTCTTCTTTGACTCAACATAAATTTTGAGTTTCATCCAAGTCCTGGCACCTATCACTAGTTCATTTTCATTTTTGCTAAATTCAGAAGACATTAATCAAATAATCACCCAATTACTTAAAAAAATCATCCAATTGTCTAATTACAACACTAAATTAATCTAAGGATACGTTTAAGTGAAAAATAATCGTGGGGTTTGTAGACAATTCAAACAATACCATACTTAGGCATGCATTGGGAACTATGTAGTCATGATTGAGTTTGTGTAAATTAAATGTTTTCACAGAGTATCTCGAAAGAATCTCTGTCCTCACTGTACGTCTCTAATTTATTTGTAGCCAGTACTGCTGATGTTGGGAGGTGGTCTTCATTGCCTGTTTACGCCTATACGTTTTACGTTTAGTGGAGGAAGGGCTCCGTAAGCGCATGCTCCTTTCTTGCAATTGATCACGCGGGCACCGCCATCTCCTCCAGTACGCCAGAGACGCCCTCAGCTCAGATATGACACCTGCCTTCGGCCGCCCAATCGCAGGCGGGGTGCTGGCCACGTGATTCTCCCTTCTATGGGTCTGGCCCGGCCCACCGCCTGCGCACTCCCGCGAGCTGAGCCTGAGCTACTCCGGCCGGCCACCTGCGCCTGCGCAATGCGGCTGGTGGGCGGGGCGAAGGACGGAAAGGGGGGTGGCCCCGCGGGCTGCCAGCCGGGGCTGCGGCGAGGAGGCGGTGTCGGAGCGGGTTGGATCTGGGAAGACCAGCTCTCCTTCCTCTCCTGCCGAAAGTAAACTTTCTTGCTTCTTCCCGCGGCTCTGCCAAGTCCTCGCCGCGGGTACCGGGCGCGCTGCGGTCGGCGAAGAGCCGTCCTGTGTCAGGGCATTGCTGTGGAGGGCTTTCCCCGGCGCCGGGCGTCGGCGCCATGGACGCGACGGCGCTGGAGCGGGACGCGGTGCAGTTCGCCCGGCTGGCGGTGCAGCGCGACCACGAAGGCCGCTACTCCGAGGCTGTGTTTTACTACAAGGTAGGGGTGGGCAGAATCGCTGGAGTGGGAAGTGGCGGGGGCTTGAGGCCGAGGGGGCGGGGTCCAGGTGCCGAGGGCCCCCTCCCTCCCCGGCCCTTGGCTTTGCTTTTCCCACGCCCATCCCGGCTCCAGCCACCGTGGGACCTTCGCGTCGGACCTACAGCTTCTCTGAGGGCTGCAGTCTTGGCTGGCAAGTACCCACCGTCGAGCCGTCTTATGGCGGCAGTAGTTAGAGATGGTGACTTAGTGGCCGGTTCTTGTTGTCCCTTGGCTCTGATTTGTGGCCAGGGGAGGTGGTCTCTGATACGCACTAAATGCATGTTGAATGAAGAAAATAAAAAGTAAATTGAAAAAGAAGAAACTCCATTTCTTATTCTAGGGCTTAATGCATACCCTTGTGGTTGTTTTTCAAAGCTAACGTGGATCAGACTGTTGTATACTATTTTTAAACCTTGTTTCAATTTGAACGTCTTCTCAAATCATAAGTTTGCTGCTATAATATTTTAATAATAATAGCCGCGTAGTGTTTCATTGGGAGCGTGTACTATAGTATATTTGCAGCCTTTCATTTTGGCTTTTCAGTATCGTAGTGGTGCAGTTAATCTTAAAAGTAGGGGCTGGAGGTGTGTCTCAAGCAGTAGAGTGTCTGTGTAGCAATTGCGGAGGCCCTGAGTTCAAACCCCAGTACTACCAAAAAAAAACAAAACCATAATAATCTTAAAAGTAATGCTTTTGAACATTTTCTTGATACTGTTTTTGATGTGTTAATGGGAGCAGAATTGCTAAATCAAAGGGAGTGAGCTCCCATAGTCCATTCTCGGTCTCCAGTCCCGAGGATTTGCAGACACTCCCCTCCAGCGCTAGTCCGATGCGAAGGTAGCTGTATCCTCATGATATTGTAGCTTTTTCTTTAAGAAAGAATACCTGACTTTGATAATATAGTAGTAGTATTTTTTCCATAAACATATGCGCTACAAGTAAAGCATGGTTTGCTTCAGACCAATATATTATTGGCTTCATTTTATAATTTACTTTAGGGACTTGGTATGTTTCAGAGTTATTCCTTTTAGACAGTTCCTTTTTTTTTTTTTGCTTGACAATTTCAAAAGGGTGTGTGTATGGGGATTTGAACTAAGGGCCTCACACCTGCATTCTACCATATGAACTCCACCACTGGCCTGAAAAGGGTGGTGGTGGTCCGTCTGTCCTTCCTTCCTTCCTCCCTCCCTCCCTCCCTCCCTCTCCTCTCTTCCTTCCCCCCTTGCTAGGCGGATGCTCTTATTCTTGAGCCACTCCATGATCAACTCAAGGTGATATTTTTTAAAGACAGGATTATGTGAGTTTTAGCTTTGCAAAGTAACTTTGATAAAAGCTGGTAGGTTAAAATAGTGCCTTGTAAAAATAGTTTTTTCTAAATCAAAAGAAACTGCAATGTTTTTTGTTTTCCAATAGTATTACATAAATTGTCACTTAGGAAGAATATTTTATCCTTAAGAAAGTCAAAAAGTAGTACTTCTAGAAACCATTTATGTAGACTGTATCAGTTCATTTAGTGTTCTTTATCCTGATGCTGCTGTGTAAGCAATTTCTTAATGGTTAGTCACTTTTCAATATAAATGAAATGAATAAAATAAAATTGATATGAGCAATTAAAAATTTGGCTTCTTTTTAAAGCAAGATAATTATTTGAACATCAGTATACAAGATGACTATTACATACACATACAATATGTATATTTTATCTTTTATAACATCTTATAGTCAGTTTATTGAAGTTAAGTGTAACTATATTGTATTTAGAGAATGATGGTGCATAAGATATAGTATTTACACATAAAGTTATATTTTTCTCCTTTGAAATATCTGAGTTATGAAATCTGAGGAAGTAATATTTGTTCTACCCCAAAGCCTTTAGTTTGAATTTCCAATGGCATCAAAACTGTACTTTTACTGATTTTGTTAGGTTCAGTGAAACAACTTCTCCTCAAATAACTGGATTAAAAAAGTGATGGTTGCTTTGAAACAGGTATGAGGCCACACGAAGTGTAGTACATGCTTGGGTTACTGCAGAGAAGGTGCTGTTACTTGGAGAAATCTCTGTCTGCTCTTTTTAGGTAGTAGCATTGGTAACCTTCCTGGGATGGTGATGGGGAGAATGGAAGCTCTTCCTCACTAGCCTTAGCATAACTGGCTAGGGAAGTTATGGAATAATTAGAAGAAGGTCTTCTGAATTAAAGCCAGTTTATTTTATACCGCTGAAATCTGCTTTAACATGTCACCCTTTGACAGTATATTCTGTGAAGAAAAAAATTTCCATTCTGTGAGATATTTAATTTTTTAGTATTTTCTTAAAATCTTTTCTTAATATTTAATTTTGGTGATTATTGTTTGTTTTGATTTTGGTGGTGCTGGAGATTGAACCCAGGTCCTTACACATGGCTAAGCAAATGCTGAACCAAAGCTACATCCCCAGTCTCTGTTTTAATATTTTTAAGCAGTTTATCTTTTCACGGTAGAGAATTTTAAACCTGACCTATGCGTAAAACAGAAAACATGTAAACCTCAGCTATTCTGAAGAAGTGTTTGATTTTCAGCAGTTTATGAAAATGGAGAGTGTTCAAAACTGAAGAAAAGGTGTTGGAGGATTATGTGACTTTTTTACTTAATAAATTTGTGTGTGTGTGTGTGATACTGGGGTTTGAACTCAGGGCCTCATGCCTTACTAGGCAGGTACTCTATCATTTGAGTGCCTTTTACTTTAGTTATTTTTCAGATAGGATCTTGTTTTCTTGTCCTGGGCTTGTCTCAGTCTTCATTCCTCCTACTTAAGGCTCCCATGTAACTGGGATAACAGGCTTGTACCACCACACATAGCTTGTTGGTTGAGATGGGGTCTTGTTAACTTTTTTGCCAGGCTGACCTCAAACCATGATCCTCCTGATGTCTGCCTCCTGAGTAGTTGGGATTACAATTATGGGTGTGCCTGGCAGAAAAAGAGAAAATCTTAAAGAAGTTCTTGTTTTGTCATTCATGGAAGACAGTAGTGAGTTAGAAAGTAGTAACAAAATTCAAATCATGATGCATCTTTTGAATTCCTTTGCATTCTTTTTTCATTTTTAGGAAGCTGCACAAGCCTTAATTTATGCTGAGATGGCAGGATCAAGCCTAGAACATATCCAGGAAAAAATAAATGAGTATCTGGAAAGAGTTCAAGCTCTACATTCAGCAGGTTAGTACTGAACTTGTCACTGTGTTTGTTTGTTTTCTCTCCCATCATATCTTTTACTCCTGTGTTCTCTTTCCTCTTCATCTGTGACTCTTGATCCTCACACTCTGCTCATTCTTTAAAAATAAATGATAGATCTGTAAGAGGAACCTTTGAGATAATAAGATCCAATTTCCTAATTTTCTCGAGGTGCAGAGATAGTGGATTAGCTATTATTGGTAAAGTTAGGATGAGGATGTGTTATAGTCTGCTTTTGAAATATCTGGGAAGTGCCCTCTTTTAGTATTAAGGTTAAGTGACTACTCCTCTTCAGTGTTTAAAGACATTAGCAGTAGATTCACAGTCTTTTCTGTCAGTGTCCTTAACCTCTAGACTTTTGATGAGTTCTTTTTAAAGCCATGCCTTAGAAAAGTGACACGTAAGCACAGACAGCCCTGTAATAGCTTGTAAACAGCGTGCAAATGCTGTGACAGAACCATGCGTGAGCTTAATCATTAAAGTTTGTTAGGTAAGGGATTTGTGTCAATATCTGTTCATGTGGAGCAGAAAAGAAAACTAACACCTATTGACATTTTGTTTTGGAAATGCACTACCTCTTTTTTTTTCCCCCTATGGCTGGATTCTAGAGCCACAGCAGAAGAATCTCTGCTGATTTATTTATTTATTTATTTTGTAGTAGTACTAGGGTTTGAACTCAGGGCCTCCTGCTTGTTAGGCAAGTGCTCTGTCACTTGAGTCGTGCCCCCAGCCCTTTTTTTGCATTAGTTGTTTTTAGATAACATCTGTTTTTGCCTCGGGCCAGCCTCAGACCTTGATCCTTCTACCTGTGGGCCTCCTGAGTAGCTGGGACCACAGGTATGTGCTATCATGGCTTATTAATTGAGATGGGGCCTTATTAAGTTTTGCCTGTTTGGCCTTGAACTGTGATCCTCATAATCTGCTTCCTGAGTAGTTGGGATTACAGGTGTAAGCCACTTCGTCCAGCTACTTTGATGGGCTTTGTGTTACCGTCTACTACTCATTTCTGAATAGAATCTGCAATACTCTGGTTTCTCTTCATTTTTTATAAATCTTTTGCCTTTTACTAAATAAAATGAACAGTTATAAGTACATAGTTAGGAAAAAGTAGATGTGACCTACTTTGGATTCCCTTTTAGGGCAACTCTCTTAAAAATAGGTAGGTTACTTTAAGACAGTGTTCAGAAGTTGCACATATTAAAAAATGGATTGCTTATGTTTAAAATTATGCTGATTCTTGTTTTCAGATTACCTTGTAGGAGTTGGGACTGTAGCTCAGTGCCAGAGTACTTGTCTAGCATGCAGGGCTGGGTTCCATTCCCAGCACTGCAAAAATAATAATGTTTGGCCGGTGGACAGCCACCCCATGGTGATCAGGGACTCTCTGCTCACTTTCCACTCCATCCCCTACTTCCCTTCATGATTACCATGGCAACTCCTGCTGGCAGGCAATGGGTCCTGACCCATATTACCCCGAGCTCCTCCCCACCAAACCTCGACCTATCCCGATGCCCCATAATACCTTAAGCTCTTGACTTCACCCAGGATATAAAAACTGGGCTGCCATTTCTCTGGCGCGACTTCTCCGGCCCTGCTCTTTGGGGACGGTGAACCTCGCCCGAGAGCGCGCTCTCAATAAAGCCTGCTTAAAGCCTGCTTGCTTTATTATTTGGCTCCAATTTGGCCTTCCCATCAGCGTCGACCTAACAAATAATACTGTGTGATCCAAAGGAATTCCACTTTCCTTGACAAGCAAATGAAGTTCTTAAATTTAATTGCCTTATTTCATAAATAATTCATCTTGTTTCATAAGCTGTTTTCACATACAATGATCTCTAAAGTATGAAAAGTAATCTCTTTGCCTGTTTCCATGATTTGTTTCTCCCCATGGATATTTCCCTTTATTTCAACAATGACTCACTCAGTGAATATTTGGGCTGGTAGGTGCTGGTGCTAGATGAGCCCTCAGGAATCCCTGAATCATGTGTGGAGAACTAAAAGTACAAACATTACATTATCATGGAAACCTTCTTTGAAACATATTAGGCAAAATATTAAAGCAGACTGCTCTTGAAGGGAAAGATTATATGGTAATATTATGTGGAGTTATGACCCTAGTGACTAAAAGCATATTTTCCTTCCATATGTACCCTTATGCAATAGCTATTATATTCCAATAGTGTTCTTTAAACCCTTGGGGGTGGGGGTGGGGATTTAATGGTAAAGTACTTGTATAAATCCTTGAAGTTCTTACAACAATTATAAAAGAAATATGAATCACTTATTTTTTCCTAAAGGATTAGGAAAATTCCTTCTACTTTGTATTAAATACCGCTAACCCTAAAAGTCCCTTTGAACCAGACATGGTGGTATGCACCTATAGTACTAGCATTCAGGAGGCTTAGGTGGGAGAATCACTTGAGCTCATGAATTTGAGACCAGCATACTCATAGCAAAAACCAAATTGCATTTGATCTGGGAAGGTAAATTCTAAACAGTGGTGTTTGTGAGTGTGATGTTCAGGTACAGAATGAGATAGCCCTGTTGTCTTGTAGAGTAAAAGCTTGCCAATGAAAAAGTTTAAAAAGGATTTTTAAAATAGGCCATACCTTGTGGTCACTAGTTTTTTGTCTCATTTTGTCTAATAAATAGAGTGTTTATAATCTGCAGAGAATTAAATGGCTTCCTTACTTTAAGCAAAAGAATGCTTTTTAAAGTAGAAATCTTGTTCAGAATCTCAATTTTGGTTAGGTGTGATGATGCATGCCTGTAATCTCAGCACTTGGGAGGCTGAGACAGGAGACTCTTGAATTAGAGGCTATGGCTACATAGCCTCTTAAAAAAAAATCCGAAACAAACAAAAGAATCCCAATTTTTAATACTGCTGACAGTCAAACTCTTGAGAATTTTGTTGACTTCAGAGTGGGAAAAGTAACAATTTTGAAATTAACCAATGTAACATAAGGAGATCAAGACTTGGTCAAACCCCAGTGCAGATAGATAGATAGATAGAGGGATGGATGGATGGATGGATGGATGGGGTAGATGAGATAAATGAGATAGATAAATGGATTAGATAGATTAGATAGACCAACCACGTCTCAGAACTAAAAGGTCTAAGCTGATTTTCTGCTCTTCCAGCTATGAAACCTTAGGCTAAATCATTAGTTCTCAGTGGCGAGTGATTTTGCCTCCTCTCCCTCCAGGGAACACTTAAGAGCATCTGAAGAAATTTTTGGTCTGCACACTGTTGTGAAGGGGAGTATGCTACTAGCATCTAATTGATTAGAGCCCTTGAATATTGCTAGCAGCTTTACAACATACAGAATATGCTTCCACAGCAAAGAATTATCCAGTTTCAAATGTCAGTAATGCCAGGGATGAGAAACCCTGCACTAAATAGTTGTGATATTTTTGAGCTTTGATGTCTTCATTTTATGAATAGGATTAGCACATATGTCAGAGAGTGGTAGTGATGGTTAAAGTAGAAAAAATTGGCACATACCTTTTGGAAGCTAATAAAATATAAAGCATTTTTTAAATTAACAGTTTTATTGAAATATAATTCATATACATGAATTCACCGTTTTAAAGTATACAATTTATTCTGTTTTGGTATAGTCCCAGAGTTGTTCAGCCATCACCACTATCTAACTTCAGGACATTTTTGCCACCCCAAAAGAAACCCCTTATTTATTAGCTGTCACTCTCCATTCTTCCAACCCCTACCCCCTAGTTATTTTCTATCTATAGGTTTACCTGGTACAGATATTTCATATAAATGGAATCATTCAATCCTTTTGTAGTCTGGCTTTTTTTCACTGAGCTTAATCTTTGTAAGAGTTACTCATTACACAGGATGTATCAGTACTTTATTCCTTTTTAGCTGGATAATATTCAGTTGTATTGGTATCCCACAGTTTATCCTTTCATCAAGTGACAGGTGTTTTTTACCTTTTGGCTATTGTGAATAATACTATTAAGAGTTTTTGTGTGAAAGTATGCCTTCAGTTCTCTTGGATATATGCATGTACCCAGGAGTGGAATTGCTGGGTCATAAGATAACTCTGTGGAATTGCAAGACTGTTTTCCAAAGTGGCTGCACCATTTTACAATTCCACTAGCATATAGGCAGGGTTATAGTTTCTTTACATCTTCCCCAGCGATTTTTGTGTGTGTGCTAGGCATTGAACATAGGACCTTGTGTGTGCTAGGCAAGTGCAGTACAATTGAAAGCACCCTCAGCCTTTCAACACTTGTTATTATCTTTTTTTTTTTAAGCTTGTCAGAATTATTTATTTTGGGGGGCAGTACTAGAGTTTGAACTTGGGGCCTTGCATTTTCTAGGCTGTACCAGTTGAGCCACCTCCCCTACCGTATTTATTTATTTATTTTAGTTATTTATTTATTGAGGCAGGGTCTTATTATGTAGTCCAGGTTGGCTTGCAGTTTGTTATGTAGCACAGACTGGCCTCTAACTCCTGATCCTCCTGCCTTAGCCTCCCAAGTGCTGGGATTACAGATGTGTATACTACCACTGGTTTTTGTTTTTTAATTTTAGTTATCCTAATGGGTATCAAGTAGCAACTGATTGTGTTTTTTATTTGCATTTGCTTAATGACTGATAATGTTCAGCATATTCTTGTGTGTAATTGACCATTTGAATATCTTCTGTGGAGAAATATCTTTTGAGATCTTGTTTCTACTTTTTAATTGGGTTCTCTTTATGGTTGAGTTATAAGAGATCTTTATATGTTCTGGTTATATGTTTCTTGTAAATATATATATATATATCTTTATATTAAAAGCAAACGGAAATACCAATAAAAATATATGATAGCTTATTCAGACACATGAATAGGAAAAGCAGGAACTTTATCATGAGGGTCTAATATATTACACGGTATTACAGAAAAAAATTAATTAACTTAAAATATAATGGAGTTTCTTAAGATTTAGCATTTTCCAAGTTTTTGTTTTGTTTTTACGGTGGGAGAAGAATGTGAAGAGGATTCCTATGTTTTATTTTTAAATGAGAGGAATATTGGTAAAGAGACAAATTAGGGAAGAAATTCTTTCAATAAAACATTTTTCATGTTCCTTGACTCTGGTGTCTGTTATGTGATGAATTAAACAACTGTGCTTGGGGGGAGGGTATTAAAATTAAGATTAAAAAGAGAAAGGGAAAGTTAGTCCTTTTTAGAGGATTTTTTTTTATCTTTTATATATGCCTTGCAAAGCTTTTAAAATGAAGGATTATAGAGTTTTGGTAAACAGTGTCTTAAATGTATTAGAGGTGGTGTTTTTCCCTGCCTATATTTAAGTAATAATCCTTGTATATGTGCTTCTCCCCCATCTTAGTTCAGTCAAAGAGTGCCGATCCTTTGAAATCAAAACATCAGCTGGACCTAGAGCGTGCCCATTTCCTTGTTACACAAGCCTTTGATGAAGATGAAAAAGAGAATGTTGACGATGCTATAGAATTGTACACACAAGCTGTGGATCTCTGTCTAAAAACTGTATGTATAGCTACAAGTTAAACTTTGTGAATTATGTTAAAAAATCTCTTTCCTTACTAATGAGTTTTACTTACTGAAAAAGTTATTCTTATAAATATAATTAAACTAATCCTCATTAGAATATGAAGGGTATAAAGTTGATGTTTTTAAGGTTGTTTGGGAGAGGTTTATTAACTAGCTATGTGCAGTCTATATGCTGAATGACTCCTTGAATAACATTGGTTGAGACTCTTTGCTTGAGGGGGCATCTCGTGGTTAAAAGCAAAGTGCATTTGACAGGAAGATGAGGTACAGCGGTAGAGACTGGTGTTCCCAGTGTTTTTTGCATTCTGGCTTTTTGGTAGGGTATTTTGTTCAGAGAAACCAACTAGCCTGATTTCTGTAGGTTCCCTTAGACCATAGATAAGTGTTGGTCTCCTGTGGTTCCTGCTACTCACTTCCATGGTACTGTGATTGCACAGTTGTGGTTTGTTAGGTCTTGTTCACATTAAGTTGGTTTTACGTTTACCTCAGTGAAAAATGTTCACCTGTGGCTGGAGGTGTGGCTCAAGCAGTAGAGCTTCTTCCTTGTAAGCACAAAACCCCAAGTTCAAATCCCAGTGCTACCAAAAAAAAAACCAACAACAGCAAAAAAAAAAAAACCAAGCTTTTTTTAAATATCTTTTTTTTAAAAGTAAGTTTCATAATTATTAAGCACTCTGCTACTTGAGCCACATCTTCATCTCAACACAGTTTTAAATAACTTTAAAAGATGAAAATAAATGTCATCTTTGTTTATTTGCTCATAATTTCAAGAAGTATACTGTGCATTGTAAATTTTTTTGCATAGAAATGTAGAACAAGCAAGCTAAAAATGATTATGCTTTGGAATGTCTCTTTCTTTAAGTCTTGTGAAACTGCTGATAAAACTCTGCAAAATAAACTGAAACAGTTGGCTCGACAGGCGTTAGATAGGTGAGTTTTGTCACTCAAGTTCTATCAATGTATGGCATGTATTGTGTTAGTTATGATAACAGATTTATCTAAACATGTGGTAGAGGCCATAGTAACAAACTTTATCTTTAAACTGAGATTTAGAAGTTTACCTTCTTCCTTTGAGTGAATTTGTCTCTGCTCTGATTCTTTGTTTTAAACTCAAGAAATAGCCAATCAGTTAAGTGTCTTTAGTTTTTGCCGTATAATATCAGACTTCCCAAGAGAAGAACTTGCTAGGGATATAGCTTAGTGGTAGAGTGCTTGCCTACTGTGTACCAGGCCCTGGGTTTGATATTCAGTATCATAGAAAAACAAAACAACTGAAGAAAACTTTCAGAAAGCCTTCAAGAGCTACTACAAAACATAGGAAGATTGAGAGTGATTCTGGTTCCATCACACACATGCCCCAAATTATACAAGCTTGGGCCAACTTTCCAGCGAAGCCTGTCCTAACCATTCTTTTTAAAGCTGAATCTTCTCAGCACTTTTATCCTGTTCACTCTGTCCTAATATTCTTTCCCATTGTTCTTACCACTTTCTAAGGTATATAAAATTTTCCAGGTTATTATATTTGTTGTTAATGTCTGCATTGCTTCCACCCCATCCCTTAATTCTGAACTCTATGAAGACAGAATTTTGCCTGATTTGTTCACTGCTATAACTAAGCATGACTAACATATAATATGTATTTAATAGGTATTTTTGGGAAGAATGAATTAATTTGCTCAAGAGAATTGTGCCTCTTGAAGAGTGTTGTAGATAAAAGAAAAGGTGCAAGTTGCATTTATATCTATAGCATGAATTATTAAAATTACTTCCTTTTAAGCTCTGACTCGCTAGCTGTACAACCTCCAGATCTTCTTTTTTTAATTGTTATATAAGTCATCTCTCCTTTTTTTTTTTTTTTTTTTTGCCATCATCAACTAACTTTTTAGTTTGTTTCCCCAAATTCATAAAGACGTATGCACTTGACACATCATCGTCGTATCTGTGGTGTCTTCTTTCAGCAGTTAGAATCATAGCTGACTTTTATTACCTGTGTAGAGATCCCATCTGGTATTCTTGAGTGCATAAAAAAACAAAGGGTGTAGGGTATCAATTATGGGCTCCTTTGAGGCTCTGTTGAAAATTATGGATCCTCTTCCCAGGAGAATGTACATAATTTTTTTTTTGCATATTTTCAGTGTTCACAAGACTCCTGAGCTCATCTATGGGCCTCAGTTTAAGAATGTCTATTTTTTTTTTAGCTTGTTAGTACTTTGGTAGAACAGACAAAATTACCTTGCATGTCATGCAGGCTTTCCATAATCCATCCCCTGCCTTTCTCTCGTCTGTCCTGCTGCTACTTATTTGTAATCTTTGAGATTACCCCAACTCACTATGTTTGTTCACACTTCTGCACATTCTGTACCTGTTTTTCTCTGCATTTAAGGATGTTCCTCACTTCCTAGGTGAACTACTTTGAGGCTCAAGCATTAAATAACCAGCCCTCCCTCTCTCACCTCTTTTCAGTCATTAAGCCTATGATTTCTGTTGTGCATTTATTTGCATGTCATACTTCCATCTTGTCATCTAGCATTTTGAAGCAATTATCCTTTTTTCCCTACAAATCCATAAGCATCTTCTAAGGGTAGGAGTTATTTTATGCATTTTTACATACTCCATGCCTTGCATAGTAGCCAACATATAGTAAGTGTTCAATTAATGTTGTCAACAGAATAGTATTTGCACAAATACTACCTTACCTCTGGGAGTAGCTTAAGTAGGAAAATTTTGATAAGTATGTTAGAATTTTATATACCAATTTTCCATTTAGGATGTTTGACTAGTTCTTGAAGTAAATTTTATGTCCTAAAAGCTTAAATGTGAGAAGAAAAATTTGAACAGTTTTTCTGTGCCTGTTATAGAGCAGAAGCATTGAGTGAACCTTTGACAAAGCCATTTTGCAAAATAAAGTCAACAAATATTAAAACAAAGCCACCTCCAGCGCGAACACATTTTCCACTAGGAACTAATCCCTTCCTTGAAAAACCTCAGCCATTTATAAGTCCACAGTCATGTGATGCACAAGGACAGAGATACACAGCAGAAGAAATAGAAGTACTCAGGTAAATCCATTTGGGACTCATAATGAATTTTGTTATCATAATCAATATAGGTAATTTTCTGATTATGTTTATTGAATTGTAGTCAGACCTTTGTTATAATATGTTTTGCTGTTTTGTAATCATGAATTACATAGTTGCAACTTAAATAGTTAAAATTTGTTGGTTCTCAGCTGTGCGTGGTGGTACACACCTGTAATCCCAGTTTCTCTGGAGGCAGGAGTAGGAGGATCTCCTAGGCAAAGTTAAGGAGACCCTATCTTAAAAACAAAATATAAACAAAAGGGCTGAAGGTGTGGCTCAAGTGTCAGAGAGGTCCTTGGTTTAATCCCCAGTACCACCAAAAAAAAAAAAAGAGAAGTTGGTTCTAATATATTTTAGTTTTTTTTTTTTTAACTACATATAGTATATTTTTCTGAAAATCTCAGCATTCTGCAAAATTGACCCCTAAAAATGAGGTTGCAAAACAGAGTTGTGGCAGAATACTAATAACCTGTACAAATTGTAACCTTAACCCTAAAGGGGAAAAACATTGTTACCTTGAAGTAACTAGCAAACAGAAGAAGTCTTGAGCTAAAAAGTTTTTCATTTCCTTAAAGGGTTTTTTAAAAGAAAAGTGAAAATAGAAGAATATGTGACAGAGACCTCCTTGCAAAACCTAAACGATATACCATCTAGATCTTTGCACAAAACATTTCCAGACCCCTGGTCCAGGCAGACAGCCCAGTATATCTGAAAGAAGTCTCAGGGAATATTACAAGTATAAAACACAATAGTGTAGAAATCCTTAATTGTCTTCTGAATCCATGTAGATAGGAAAAATCTTTGAGCCAGTGTGACTATTGGTTGACTTGGGATGTTCTCACATGCTTAAAACTCTTGAGTCAGGCATTCATTTAAAATTTTTCTAAAATTGACCTGAAAGGGCTCCTTCCTAGGTCACAGCCATCTGAAAGCATCTTTGCTACTGAAGATTTTAATTTTCCTCCTACCCTTCATCTGGGAAAAATTGCGTATGAACCAACACAACACAAAGCAGGACAAAAAAAGGGTAGTTTTGTTGCTGAGAGACACTAAATTAATGAGTGCAACAATTGGGCTTGTCAACAGGATGTAGCCGTATCTATGATATTTCCTTCTACCCATTACATATTCCCATAACAGAAAATATGAAGAGCATGTTTTCCAGAATTATAAATCATGTCTTTTTAATTCCCAAATAACTAAGCAATTGCTTTGTTCCTGGGCTCAGAATAGAATTGGTTCCTGGTAATGGGCAAAAGAATGCTTTCATCACTTGTAGAGAAGGTCTGCATTGAGACTAGAGTTTTGTTTTGAAGGATGTTAATCTTAAAAAAGAATACTTGTATGAACAGAAGCTGTTATTTTCTGGCATTTATTTTATGAAATTTTGTCTAAGTGAAGACATTAACACGAGTTTTCAGTTTAATACAGTACTCTTATTTAAATTTTAAAAGTTTAAGATTGGTGATTAAGGTACACTTGAATGCTTATCTTAGATATTTTTCTGGTGTTTTATAGGACAACGTCAAAAATAAATGGCATAGAATATGTTCCTTTCATGAGTGTTGATCTAAGGGAACGTTTTGCTTATCCAATGCCTTTCTGGTAAGTAAGCATTGTTGTAATTTTTACTTCCAAGATCATTTAAAATTTTTTTCAGTACAGAGTATTTGGGAGTTCAATTTAATTCAAACCCATGAAATTAAAATTTGTAAAATGTTTGATTGTAAGAAAGGAGTGGTTATTGGAAAGAGATGGAGCTATATAGCAAAAGCACCATTGTTTTCATTTGCCTGGTCATGAGTTCATGGGAATTTCCTTTTGCCTAATGTTGTACTCATAGTGCCTAGAACAATACCTGGCACAAAGTAAGTACTCAGTAAATATTTGTCCAATTGTGATTGAATCACAAACAAAATACAAGCCAGTAAAGTCATTCAATGGAAAAGTGAACTAGTGCTAGGGGTGTAGCTCAGTGGTAAAACTCCTGCATAGTATTTGGCTGGGTTCCATCCCCAGCACTGAAAAAAAAAAAAAAAACGAAAGAAAGGAAAAGTGGAATAGAATGTCAATATTATTGTTTACTAAGAAGATCCAGTTTGGGCTGAAGAAATGGCTCAAGTGGTAGAGTACTAGTTCAAACTCTAGTACTGCCAAAAGAAGGTCCAACTCAAGAAAGGGTTAATAATAAAAATGTTAGCATAACCCTCAAGGAGAATGGCAGTTTATGTCAAGAGCCTTAAAAATATTGTTTGTTCAGAGTTCTTAGCTTCTAGTCATCCTAAATATTTCAGAGATGCAAGAATTGTTGAAACTAAATGTTCAGGGGTATGGTTATGACTCAGTAATGTTACATCCGTACAGTCAAATATCATGCTACCCAAATAAAAGAAGTCTTTAAAAAATGTAAGAAAATGTACACAATGTAGAAATTTTTTAAAATAGAAGATTATGTATTCTAACATTAGATTATATATTCTAACATTCAGTGTATTCTAGACGAGATCGGGAGCATTCAAGGTGGTATTGCTGTAGACAAACACTCAGTGTATTCTGACATTCAGTGTATTCTAACATTCAATGTATTATGTATTAGGTATTCTAACATTCACCTGTGTATTGCTAGTAACTTGATTGGGATCTAAGAAATTGTTATGTCTTAGAAACTTTATAGCTTTGAAGTTCAGGGCAAATTTTAGAAGCAAACTTTGCCATTTTGAAATCCTGCATGTGGCTGTATAAAAGTCTTCCTCAGTTTTGTCATCTATAAAGTAGAACCTACTTCATAGTGTTACTGTGATAATTACAGGAGTTAGAAAAATATGACACATTTAGAATGTGCTTGTTAAATAGAAAGCACTATAACAGTATAAAATTATATACTGTGTATATACTAAATTATACAGTTTGCCTATATACTTCAAATACTTAAAATTTATACCTTGCCGGGGACCAGTGGCTCACCCCTGTAATCCTAGCTACTCAGGAGGCAGAGATAAGGAGGATTGCAGTTTGAGGCCAGCCCACTCAGATAGTTTTGCCTATCTCGAAAATACCCAGCACAAAAACAGGGCTGGCGATGTGGCTCAAGTGGAAGAATGCCTGCTGAGCAAGTGTGAAGCCCTGAGTTCAAACTCCAATACCACACACACACACACACACACACACACACACACACAGACACACACAAAATTTACACCTTGACAAGTCACTTCAGGAAACTTTATTTTATTTTATTTTAGCAGTACTGGAGTTTGAACTCAGTGCTTTGCACTTGCTAGGCTGGAGCTATACCTCTAGCCCTATTTTTGGTATTTTGGGACAGGGCCTTGCTATGTAGCCCAAACTTGCCTTGAACTTGAGATCTTCCAGTCTTCCTGAGAGTGGTGGGATTAGAGGCCTGCGCCATCATGCCCTGCTCCAGAAACTAATTCTAAGGAAGTGTACAGAGATGTACCAAAGATTGATACAAACAATACTCATCAGTGTTGTATTTGAATCAGTTACTCTACTGTGTTCTCGAATGGACTTCCCAGTAGAGATGTAAACTTGTAATTTCAATCATTACAAGTTGATAAATCCTATTTCTTTTTTGGGGAGTGGAAAGGGGGAAGTACTGGGGTTTTGAACTCAGAGCCCTGGTGCCTGTTAGACACATACTTTACCACTTGAGTTGTACCCCAGCCCTTTTTTGTTTTAGTTATTTTTCAGGAAGGGTTTTGAGTTTTTGCCCAGGCAGGCCTAGGACCCCAATCCTCCTATCTACGACTCTCACATAGCTGGGATTATAGGCCACCACACAAGGCTTATTTTGTTGATATGGAGTCATGCTAAAATTTTTGCCTGGGCTGGCCTTAAACCTTGATCCTACTGATCTCTGCCTCTCAAGTAACTGGAATTATAGGTATGAGCCACTTCACCCAGCCCTTTTGAAAATTATATTTCTAAAGCTTAACAACAGAATATCTGTAAGAAGAATATGTAACTGTGAACAATCAAATTTTTAGGAAATTTAATAACATGGGAGAGTGCTCACAATATAATTGGAAATGCAAAATACACAACTGTGCAAATTCCTTTAATTTTGGCATAGCACAATACAACATTGTTGTGTTGTTTTGTAATTACTTGCCTAGTGCTTGTCTTCCACTGGGGATCATAAACTTACTTGGGACAAAGATCACATCTCTTTTAACCAAGTTGCACCCCATTTCTAGCCACAACAGCTGGTAAATAGTAGGTCCTCATTACTTACTGAATTAATAAAATTTGGAGAAAAGTAAAAAATGAATACTCTAGGTGGTAAAATTTTCCCTTGTTCTTTAGATTGTTTTATAGTGAGAATAATTCAAAGAAAAATAATGGTAAACATTTTAAAACTCAGGTAACAGATTATAGGAAAAGATTCCATAATTTATTTTTGGTTAGAGAGATTTAATGATTATATTTTTTTATATTCTGATATACTTTAAGCATTATAATTATAAAATATTTTGAATATATTTTAAGGTTCTAAGGTGGTGACTTGAGAACAAATACTATGGAGCCTTGAATTTATTCTACAATGTGGTTCCATAAGGCATGTTCAGAATAGATAAATAATTAGAGTATGAATTTGAATTGCCTTAATATTTCCCCTCAAAAATTTGTGATAGCTATCTTAAAACTCTTTTCAATTCAGTCAGTTCTCTTTTTATTTATAATTAGCTCCTAATATTACATGGGTACTAAAATGTTACCCGAAACGCCATAGGTTTGTGAAGTGATAATCAAAAAGTTTGAGAAGCCAGGCATAGTGGTACACACCTGTAATCCTGGCACTTGAGACGTTGAAGCAGGAGGATCATGAGTTCAAGGCCAGTCTGGGCTATATAGTGAAACCCTGTATCAAAACGAAAAGTTTGAAGCTGGGCACCGTCCTACCTACCTGGAAGGCTGAGGTAGGATTGCAGTTTGAGGCCAGCCAAAGCAAACGATGAGAACACATCTCAACTAACAGCTGGGGAGCTACTGGTTGGAAAAAAAGCTGGATGTGGTATACCTGTCATCCAAGGATGGCAGGAAGTGTAAAACAGGAAGACCATGGTCAAGACTAGCCTGGGCAAAAAGGGAGACCCTATCACCAAAATAACCAGAGCAAAAAGGACCAGAGGCATGGCTTAAGTGGTAGAGCAGCTGACTAGAAAGTATGAAGACCTGAGTTCAAACCCAGTACTGCTATTAAAAAAAAAAAAAAAGAAAGAAAAAGAAAAAGTTTAAGAACTGTTATATTGTAGACCATATTTTGTACTTAGATTTGCAGCCAGTATTTGTTTCTTAAAAGTCTAGAGGTATCCTGTAATGAAGAAACTAATAATTTAGCCAGGAGTTTGCAGGTTATACTTGACAACAAAATCCTCCTCTCCTAATACTTACTTGTTTTAGTTTGCATATCATTTGCTTTATATTATCCAAAAATCTTCTGAAATCCAAAGATGTGCTGCCTTTGCTCTAAAAAGGATTTGGGGAAAGGTAGATGTTTTTTGTTTATGGCACAGAGTGAGTAGAGGGTAATGAATAAGAATGGCAGGTTTGGCACCAAAACCTAGATTCAAACTTCAGTTCTTTCTTAGCTGTATGATCTTGTAAGTTATTTAACCACTGTAAGCCTTTCCCAAAGAATGTTTAACAGTTATTTTGAGGATGTAAGTGGATAACATACATGGAGCATTTTAGCATGATGCTTGTTTATGGTTACTATTCAGCAAATTAGCTACTTTTACTAACCAAGGATCTGTAGCTTCCTGGGTCCTTCTGAATGAATCAGCTTGTAATGTGTTTAATAGCTTCATGTTAATTGCTGAGGACCTTGTGCTTACTCAGCAAGCACTCTATTTCTTGAGTTTGTTTTTCAGATAGGATCTCTTAATTTTGCCTAGGCAGGCCTCAGACCAAAATAACCTCCTAACTTTGCCTCCTGAGTAGCAGGGATTACAAGTGTGAGCCACCTCCCTAGCCTAAACTATATTCTTAAAGTAAATATAAATAAATTTATATTTGTTTCTCTCCTCAGCTATTCGTGAATATTTTTAAATTGGGTATGATGTTGAGGTTGATGAGATTCAAGCTTAAGTGTATAGAGCCATATTTATCAGAGTTGTTCTAGGAAGATATAGCAATATTATTTCTATACTGAAAAGAAGAAACAATCTCTAGCATGTTTCATTTTGGCTTTCAGTCATCTTTTAAGAATAATCTTATTTTAATTTTTATTACTTTAGCGATAGATGGGGCAAGCTAACGTTATCACCTAAGCAAAAATCTACATTTTCCAAATGGGTACGACCAGAAGACCTCACCAACAATCCTACAATGATATATACTGTGTCCAGTTTTAGCATAAAGCAGGTAAACATTTATTTTGTATAATTTTGTGTGGAACAGCATTTTAAGGAGATTTGAATGTGGATGGGGGGGCGGGTTTCCCTTAGTTTTTATATATTCAGATGCATGAGTGTCATTGGAGGAAAGTACTCATTGTACACACTAGAAAAACATTTTTTTGATATGGAGTCTCACTATGTTACCCAACTAGCCTCGAAATTGCAGTCCTCCTACCTTAGCATCCCAAGGAGCTGGGATTACAGTTGTGAACCACCATGCCCAGCTCATTCTACACATTTTAACTTACACATTGAGATACTTACAGATTTTTATGTATGTGGGTGAGAAGCTTGAAAATCTGAGTTTCATTATTGATAAGGAATGGATATAAAAGATATTTAATTATTTAAATACCTAATTACTCTAAACTTGCTTCATTGTAATACTTAATTTTCTAGGGTTTATTTGAATAAAATGTGAGTTTGCAACATGGCATTTGTATATTTCCTATTCAAACAGCAATCAAGAAGATATTTCACATTAAAAAATCAGGTGGGAGTGTGTAAGTATTGTGGTAATGTTGAGATTGCATCAGTAAGAGATATATTAACATATTGTTTTTGTTAACAGACAATAGTATCAGATTGCTCCTTTGTGGCATCATTGGCTATCAGTGCAGCTTATGAGAGACGGTTCAATAAGAAGTTGATTACCAGGTAAAATTTTCTATTTGTCCCTTTGCTTTTTTTTGTATAATTTTCTCTAAACTGGAAACTAAAAACTTAGACCTCATCTACTGAGTAAGTGGAGAGAGCATATCACTAGAATATTACAGCTTCTCTGTTGAGGTAAGGCAGATGATTCATGAATGTGGAAAGATAGGCTGAAGCATTAAGAGTATACGCACATGTGGTTAAGAATATGTGAAAAAAATGCCTCGAGCTACTTAAAAAGCTGGACATCGATCTACCATTTGATCCAGCAATACCACTCTTGGGGATATACCCAAAAGACTGTTACTCCAGAGGCACCTGCACATCCATGTTTATTGCGGCACTATTCACAATAGCCAAGTTATGGAAACAGCCAAGATGCCCCAGCACTGACAAATGGATTAAGAAAATGTGGTATCTATACACAATGGAATTTTATGCAGCCATGAAGAAGAACAAAATGTTATCATTTGCTGGTAAATGGATGGAATTGGAGAACATCATTCTGAGTGAGGTTAGCCTGGCCCAAAAGACCAAAAATCAGATGTTCTCCCTCATATGTGGACATTAGATCAAGGGCAAACACAACAAGGGGATTGGACTATGAGCACATGATAAAAGCGAGAGCACACAAGGGAGGGCTGAGGATAGGTAAGACACCTAAAAAACTAGCTAGCATTTGTTGCCCTTAACGCAGAGAAACTAAAGCAGATACCTTAAAGCAACTGAGGCCAATAGGAAAAAGGGAACAGGTACTAGAGAAAAGGTTAGATCAAAAAGAATTATCCTAGAAGGTAACACCCACGCACAGGAAATCAATGTGAGTCAATGCCCTGTATAGCTATCCTTATCTCAACCAGCAAAAACCCTTGTTCCTTCCTATTATTGCTTATACTCTCTCTACAACAAAATTAGAAATAAGGGCAAAATAGTTTCTGCTGGGTATTGAGGGGGTGGGGGGAGAGGGAGGGGGCGGAGTGGGTGGTAAGGGAGGGGGTGGGGGCAGGGGGGAGAAATGAACCAAGCCTTGTATGCACATATGAATAATAAAAGAAAAATGAAAAAAAAAAAGAATATATTAAAAAAAATGCCTCGAAATAAGTGAAATCAGTTTAAGTAAAATCACATTATATTTATAATACTTTAAAATTGCACTACATAAGGTAGCTTCTAGCCACCTGTGGCTATTGAGCAATGGTTTAGTCTGAATTAAGATGGGCTGGAAGTGTAAGATATACATGAGATTTTGAAAATTTGCCAAAAAAAATGTAAAATTGGAAAAAATACCTCATTTAAAAAAAAAAATTCCCACCCCATGTCTCCTCATTCACAATATAGACCAGGCATAGAATTGGGGTTTATATGGGGTAGGTTTACTTTGCCTCCTCTTTCTGTAGTCTCTAAGAACACAGTCTGTGATAAGCACCAGGAGGCCATATATATATATATTTTTTTTTGGCAGTACTGGGTTATGAACTCAGGGGACTCATACTTGCCAGGCAGGCACTCTACCACTTGAGCCACTCTACCAGTCCCAATTTGTTTTTATTGATTGCGTGTTGAAATCATACCATATTGGACTAAAAAATATTAAAGTTAGTTTTACCTTTTTCTTTAACTTCTAATGTTGGCTACTAGAAAATATAAAATGCGATGTATTTCTGTTAGCTAGAAATGTTTTAGAATGTATTGAAATGTTTCTGGAATTTTTTTTTTCAGTTTTAAAAAGTTACATTAGGGCTGGAGGTGTGGCTCAAGTGCTAGTGCTCCTAGCACTCAAGCATGAAGCCTTGAGTTCAGACCACAGTATTGCCAAAATAAAATTAAAATAAAATAAATTAGTTATATTAGTTTTAAATCATTGATGTTAAAATTATTAAGCCTTGTAGTGTTTTCATTCTGCTTTTCTTGAGTGATTTTTGTGTGTTAAGTCCTAAGATGAATTAGTCTTTAATTTCAGCTATTTGCCATGTAAGTAAATAATTTTGCAATATGTTTGATTGGATCCAAATGTATTTTAAGAGAAAATTGGTACTGATAGTTCTTACCTTATTGTGTAATTCTGTGTAACTTTAGTTTAGTTTAGGTACTTAGTGCCTTAGCTGTAATTAATTAAAATGGGCTTTTGTATCTATTTAACAGATGATTTATTAAAGTATATTGTTAAAAATTGAGTACTTTTCAGAATATTGTGAAACTTATGCCCTATTTTATGATCTCATAAAATACTTTCTTAAGCTTAAGCTGGGTGTGGTGGTTCATGCCTGTAATCCCAGCACTTGAGAGACTGAGGCAGGAGGATTATGAGTTTGAGGCCAGCCTGGGTTACATAGCAAGTTCCAGGCCTGTCTGGGTTACATCATGAGACCCTGTCTCAAAAAAGCCAACCAAACAAAAAAACCTGTCTTAAACTTTCTATAAGCACATACAGTAATTAAGCACTTTAATTAGGCCTACTATGGGAAAATATTCTTGTGTTTATTGTTATCAAGTTGCAAAGATAATAATAGTATGTCTAGTCTAAACAAATGGCAAATGTTTAAGTGAAATATGAAATATTTAGCATAGTAGTTGATATTGAATATTAATGTTGGTATGTCAATATTTATTTTTCTTACCCAAAGCATAATTTACCCTCAGAATAAGGATGGTGAACCAGAGTACAATCCATGCGGAAAGTACATGGTAAAACTTCACCTCAATGGTGTCCCAAGAAAGGTGAATAATGTCTCTCCTTTTCCCCCAATCTCTTCCCTTCCCCTGCTTTGAGAGTTGAGTGGAAGCAGTTAAGAAATGTTATCTATGTAAACATTTTAAAAGTCAGTCTAGTTAATTTTGATTCTGTGATATTATACATATTACTATCAATAGCTGTTGTCTGGGAGTACCCTTTGAGAGTCACTGTAGGTGATTACTTAAAAACGAAACAAAATTTTTAAGAGTGGTTTTTCAGAATTTTTTTTTTTTTTGGAAGGTACTGGGGTTTGAACTCCTTCTTGCTAGGCAGGCATTCTACCAGTGAGCCATGTCTCCAGCCCCAGAACTTTAATTCTTAAATAACCTCTTGTTTAAAGATTTTTGCAGTGCTAGGTGCAGTGATGCATACGTGTAATTGCAGTTACTTGAGAGGCTGAGGTGGGAGGATTGAGAGGTTTGAGGGTAGCTTGGACAGTGAGACCCTTTCTCAGAAATCTTTGAAAATGCAGTTGCATAATCTTTCCATTAGTTTTAGATCAGAATTCATACTTCTTCCAAATCATTTTTAAAATATGAATTAGGTACTATATCTTTGTAGTAATTGTTTCCTATTTAAATGTATTTTTTAGCCATAATGTTCCACTTTTATAATTACAGCTTGAGTCTTTTCATAGGTTTAAACTAAAATGGCAGTTAATGGTGTTGGTATTTAAAAGTAAGACTTATTTTTTGGTTGTTGTGGGTTTTGTTTGTTTGTTTGTTTTTGAGACAGGATCTCAAATAGCTGAGGCTAGCCTAGAACTTGCTATATAGCCCAGGTTGGCCTCCCGCCTCAGCCTCCCATGTGCTGAGATTACAACATGCCTAGTAGTGAGGATCTTCTGTAATTATTTTATATAATATGTATTCTAGAATTCCTAATAACTTTGGTGGCAGTTACATGGCATATAACTTAACTAGTGGTTTACCTGTCAGTGAGATTAGCTTGTAAGGCTGAATAAAGACGTCATATTAAAATGATCAGTTTATAATTGATTAGCTTCTAGAAACATGAAGCTATCACTATCTTAATAAAAGGTATATTGTGCCTTTTATCAGTATGATAAAGTATGAAAGGTATTCTGTTTTTATTGTTTTTCCTTGAGAGGATTTAAAAATTTTTTTGTTTCACCTAAGGTGGTTAATGCTCTCTTTTCCAGGTGATAATTGATGACCAATTACCTGTTGATCATAAGGGAGAATTGCTGTGTTCTTATTCTAACAATAAAAGTGAATTATGGGTATCGCTAATTGAGAAGGCATACATGAAAGTTATGGGAGGATATGATTTCCCAGGATCTAACTCAGTAAGTAGTAGATGGTATGATCCAGACATAGGCTTATGCTGTCTAATATGACTATATTTTAAACTTGAAAATTTATAATTTTTTCCCCATTTTTATTAGCATGTATTCGTTGTATATGGGGGATTCATTGTGCCAATTTCCAATAGCCTTAGAGATGTTTTCATTATGGAGAAAAAAAAGCAAATTATCAACCCTTGAGAAATGTTGACCAGTCCTCTTATTATGGGTTATGTATTTTCTTGGGTAAGGATAGCACATTGTGTAGAATCTGTATCCAGAAAAGTCTAAGATGTATGTGTCTGTTGTTACGTTGAATTACAAAGCCAATGGGTCATATTGACATCCTTATGTATATTCTTATTTGTAAGTTCAGGCATAAGGAGTTTTTTCCAACCTTAATACAATCTGTAAAAAAAAAAATTGAGCCATGTGCCAATGTCCTTTTGTTGTATGAGGTAAACTACTTAAGACATAAATTAGATTAGTATGACTTTAAATCTGGACACTTAATCAGACTGTGGCCTTATCTTTCTTAGCTTGCTCTGTGTGTATGTGTGTAGTATAATAACCATCTGTCAGGGTTTATAAAGTTTAAATGAAGTAATATATGCAAATCACTGGTCATTCATATAATTAGTTTCCTTGCTAATACCAGGCCTCCTCCACTCTTCAGGGTCTTACATTGCTAGTCAAAGAATGTAAATGCCATAGTTGATTGCAGTAGGATTCTAGTAGTTTTTCTTCCCAGCCTACCCATTCAGTTACAACATCCTTCAAATACTTGTAGTTTAGTTTCATAATTCATTGCCTTTTTTAAATTTGGCAGCACTGGGGTTTGAACTCAGGACCTTATGCTTGCTAGCCAGGCACTCTTAGCTCTTGAATAACTCCACCAGCCTCTTTTTCTTTTTGGTGATGGGTTTTTTTGAGATAGAGTCTCAGAACTATTTCTCTGGGGCTGGCTTTGAACTTCTGCCTCCTGAGTAGCTAGGATTACAGGTGTGAGCCACCAGCACCCAACTTTCATTACCTTTTAATTTACCCAGGGCAGCACAGAGAAAGAATGGGAATGCACGTACAATGGTAGAAGTGACTATCATACTGTAAGAACTCACTAAATGGTAAATGACTGTTATCATCAATGTGTGTGTGTGTTTTCTGTTGTGTTTTGAGTTTTTCTCATATTTACCAGTACAACAATTCTCTTGTATCCAGGAAGAGCAGAAAAACAACTTTATTTTCTGATTTTTCCTCTAAAATCTTATACTAAAGCAATGAGATTTAATAGCTACCCTGAGGACTTATTTGAGAACTTAGAACAACATTGACAGCCCTGAAATGTGTTTATGTTTCAGAATATTGATCTTCATGCATTGACTGGGTGGATACCAGAAAGGATTGCTATGCATTCAGATAGCCAGACTTTCAGTAAGGATAATTCTTTCAGAATGCTTTATCAAAGGTAATCATTTTTTCCCTTTTTGTTTAGTAAAACAGACTATTTAAAAGCATTATACCTTATTTAGAGACTGCAGAAGTTAACACTTTTTACTCTTTTTTTTTTTTTTTTTTTTGAGACTGGGTCTCACTGTATAGTCCAGGCTGACCTTGAAGTCATGATTCTCCTTCCTCAGGTGCTCTTCTCCTCCCCCCAATCAAGTGCTAGGATTTCAGGTGTGTGCCGTGCCTAGCAGAAGCTGTCACTTTTAGATACCAGGGAAATTGTTTTATAAAACAGACTTCACTTTATATGGTTGCTATAGTCAGTCCTTAGTGATGATTATGATTAATTCAGATTGTAGATAATATAGAATATGTAATGTGGAAAAATTATTTTGTACTTACTAAGTACTTAACTAATTTTGAGAGAAGGTGGGAGAAGAGAGGTCTTGAGAATTTAAGCTTTAAGTGGATAATCCATATGTAGGGACTAAAGAATTATCCAAACAAATAATATACATTTAGTAGCAATGCAAGGAAACCCAGTGATTTGATAAATAAAATTATATCTATTTTTCAGAAGTGCATTTGGTAGTTCACATCTTCATCCTTATTTGTAAACTGAAAATTTAGCATTTTCTTTTTTTCACTTGATAGGTTTCTGCATGAGGATAAGTTGTGTTGAAAAAAAGGAAAAATGATAATTTATCTGACAGACTATAAATTAAAAATATCTTCTTGTTGATTCTTCATGGGTGTTAGGGGTGGCCCATTTTTCAAGAGTTCAGATTTGTGGAAATTTGCATGTATGCCATTAGACAAAAGTAAAGATACTATGATCTGATATTTTAAATGTGTTTTCCTTTAATTTCTTGCCTTTTGGGGTCATTCCAGATTTCACAAAGGGGATGTCCTCATCACTGCATCAACTGGAATGATGACTGAAACCGAAGGGGAAAAGTGGGGCCTGGTTCCTACACATGCATATGCTGTTTTGGATATTAGAGAGTTCAAGGTTATGCTTTAGATTTTTCTCCTATTTTTCTTACTTGATAAGACATTCCAAGGATCCAAAATGATTATCAGTTTTTTGGTTTCTGGCAAATCCAGGCTTATGTGGAGTTTTAAAATCATTCCATCTGTTATATTAAGCAACTTGACATTTACTAGTGGAAATTATGAAATTAAATGATGGGAAATGAAATGACAGTAGCAGCACAGATATTAATGACAGCACAGCAGCACTTTTATACCTCTTTCTTTTCTATAAAACTATCACAGATGAGGCGAATTACATAACCTCTAAGACTCTATACTGTATATTGGCATTTGAGTCAGTGTGGGAAAGCTCTAGAGCATGGTGGATACTGAGTAAATATTTGTGAAATGAGAGAAAAAAAAATAGGGAGATACCTGGGAATAAGACCTAGCAGTGGGTTTGTGTGAATGCATTTCTCTTCCTTGAAGTCCTTGCATGCTATATCAGGCCTGTCGGATCCTTTCTTGGCATGTATTTGGGCTAAGGTGTTAGTGTGATTTCATTACTTCTCAAGTGATTACTAGTAATTTTTTTTTTTTTTTTTTTTTTGCTAGTTACTGGGGGTTGAACTCAGGGCCTTGTGTGCTACCACTTTAGTCACACTTCCACCCCTTTTTTGTGTTTATTATTTTTGAGGTAGGGTCTCTCTGCCTGGGCTGGCCTGGACCATGAGCTTCCTATTTCTGCTTCCCTGTGTAGATGGGATGACAGGTGCCCACCACTGCATCTAGTCATTGACTGAGATAGGATCCCTTAAACTTTTTGCCTAAGTTGGCCTTGAACTATGATCTTTCTGGTTTCTAAACCTCCTAAGTAGCTAGGATTAAAGATTTCAGCAACTACACCCAGCCTGTTATTTTTAAATGAAAAGTTGATCAATTCTATGGATTAGAAAAATACAAAGATTAAGAGTCTTTAATAGAAAAAATAGGAAGAAGTCAGCAATAACAGACTACTCCTATTTATTAGATTGTTTTTAAAAATGTGACATACAGAATTATCATACTTCATTTAGCCGTGGGATACAATCCAGGATATTTGTCCATAAGCAATTTTGTTGTGCAAATATCAGGATGTACTTACACAAGCCTAGATGGCATAGCTTATGACACACCTAGGCTTCAGAGAGAGAGAGAGAGAGGGAGGGAGGGAGGGAGGGAGAGAGAGAGAGAGAGAGAGAGAGAGAGAGAGAGAGTGTGTGTGTGTGTGTGTGTGTGTGTGTGTGTGTGTGTGTGTAAGACGTCTAGGGCCATGATGAACAAAACATGAGATTAAATCAGATGCAAGAGAAAAACAATGCAATCAAGAGACAGGGGAAACAGATATATGAGATGCATATGGCTGTTTGCTGACCTAACATAGAATACTGTTTTACAATGAACTTTTTTTTGTGGTACTAGAATTTGTAACTCAGGCCCTCGTGCTTGCTAGGAAGGTGTTCTTCCACTTGAGGTACTCTGTCAGCATTTTTCTGTATTGGTTATTTTTGAGATAGGGTCTTGCTAACTATTTGCCCAGCCTGGCTTTGAACCCCAATCCTCCTGATTTCAGCCTCCTGAGTAGCTAGGATTATAGGTGTAAGCCACTGGCATCCAGCTAAACTTCTTAATAAGTAGGAAATACTCTAATCATAAAAAAATATAGTAAATGTATAAGTGAGTGCATAAGCATTTGTTATCATTATCAAGTACTATGTACTGTACATATATATATATATATATGTTGTGCTTTTATTCCATTGGCAGTGCAGTAGGTTTGTATATACCAGTATGACAATAAAAGAGAGAAGCCCAATACTCAGGAGGCAAAAGTAGGAGGACTGAGAGTTCAAGGTCAGCCAGGCTACATAATGAGACCCTGTTGCAAAAACAAACAAAACATAGTACTGAACAATAACATCTGTTATTTATAATTGTTTGGCTGGTGTTTATGGCAAGTTAGAATTCTAAGACAAGCCTCTCAGCTTATTTGGTTACAAATATGAGTAATGCATTGCACTATTACAGTGGCTGTGATGCTGTCACTAAGCCACAGGAAATTTTTCATTATAATCTTACGGGCCCACTGTCATGTATGTGGTCCACTGTTGATCAAATGTTATGTGGCCCATGTCAGTATATAAATTGTGAAGGCAGTAGGGACCAGCTATAACATTTTAAAATTGATGTCTCAAAACTTTACCGAATGTTATGTGGCACATGACAGTATATGAGTTGTGAAGGTAGTAGGGACCATATGACATTTTAAAATTTATAATCTCAACACTTTCTGAATTAGTATTCCAACTCCAACTATACTGTGTAAAATTATGTATTTCTTTAAAAGTTGTATTAAAGATGACTACTTAAAGCAAAACCCATAAAAGTTTACATGAAACCAAGCTTATAGGTTTGTGTTTATTTTGTAATTGTAATTTAATCACAGACACCAGCCAAGATACTGTAAATCAGTTGTTATTGTTCAATGCTGTGTATCTCTTTTATTGTTAGAGCATCCTTAGGGTTGGTATTAGTGGAATGTGATCAATAGTGAGATAATGGCTAGTGATTTAAGTTTAGATAATGAAACAATAGGAAAGTAAGCTTGAATTTGAGAAAAATTTCTGTGAAGATTTTATCATTTACTTCGAATAAGATTGTTCTGATTATTCATAGGAAACTAGATAACATGTTTATGAGAAAAATAGGAAACAAAACATTTAAAAAATTGCTGAATCCAGTAATTAAATTAAAATAACAGCCTTTCCAGTTAAAAATTAGTAGCATTAGTCACAAAATGTCAACCCCTTATAATGATTCTGTAAAGATTGAGACATTTTATTAGAGCATGTGCACATGGAATAAACTGGCCCAATGACAGTTTTCTTCACTGTGACTGCTCACATTTGCATATGGCCCTATTTCTTTCAGTTTATGTGGACTCTACAATTAGGGTTGGTCTTTGCCTAAAACCTTTGTGTATGTTGTAATAGGAGGGTTTTCTCCAGAATTCTTTTATTGGGCATATATTTGAAGTTTCCTGGGTTCCTCATTTTTATGGTTTTGTTTTTGCTGTATACATTTTGTGACATTTATGTACTTCTGACTTCTAAAATATTTCCATGTCTATCTCATTTGGGCACTTATCTTTAGGACCTCTTTTTTTTTTTTTTTTAAATAGAGTTAGTCTTAAAGCTGCCCATAACCTTATACCATTGTGGCTTTCTTTACTTCAGATTTTCTTATTAATATTAATACTTCCATAAAAACATTATCCTTTCTGTTTGACTGTCTCTAACCTGCTTGCATGTTTAGTCCCAGCTATCCTCCCTTTGCATCATTTTGTGTCTCCCCCTGGAGGTAATGTTCCATAGACTACTGTGGAGGAGCATCTCTGGTTGACACTGCTTCCTTTCAGTCCACATGTCCTATCATTACATTTCTGAACCTGTCCAAGGCTTTTCCTTTGCAACTACTCAGAAATAACTACAGAAATGGAATGTTTCAGCATAAATCAGATTCTTTTTTTTTTTTAATTCCTTCCTGTATTCTGGGCCCTTTAAGTTGCTGATTCTCAGCTTTCAATAAAAATCTGTAGCCCAGATGTCCTTGAATGTCCCTAATGCCTGGGACCTGTCTCTGAAAAGCTTAGCTGAAGTTTCTTCTCTTTCATGTTCCCCGTTTAGGGAGTAGAGTTCTGAAATAAGGGAAATTTCCTGCTCATGGAGAACTGTGTTTTATGAAAAGAAAGGAATTGGAGTTAAATGTCTGTTAACTGATGTGTGGTAAGGCACAAGTTGTATAGAAAAAAATTGAGAAAATAATCATATTAATGAAGCTTCTAGGGAATGTAGCCAGAGAAAAATGAGCCTTTGTCCAGAAATAACGTTTACTCTAGCCCACAATTTGCCACCATTTAAAATACCAAAGGAATGTCTTTTTGTTTTGTTTTTTTTAATATCCCCAACCAATTTGATTTAGAATATCATTAGAAAAATTATTAGCTGGGTACTGGGGGCTAAAGCCTGTAATCCTAGGTACTTGAGAGGCAGAGGTCAGGAGGATTGAGGTTTGAAGCCAGCCCAGGCAAATAGTTTCACGATGCCTTTTCTCAAAAATACCCAACACAGAAAAGGACTGGCAAAATTAAGGATTAGTGATGAGATTGTGAGAGGAAAGACTACATTAGAGTCAAAGTGATAATGAGTACTGGAAAATAAGATGGGACTAGAATAGAAAAGGCTTTGAAAAGTCAGAAGATACTTGATGCTCTGAGGCAGTGCTGTCCAGTTGAACTTCCTACAGTGATGGAGATGTTCTGTACTGTCCAATGTATTAGCTTATAGCTACACATGGTCACTGAACATTTAAAATGTGGTAATTGACTAAGAAGCTAATTTTTTAAATTAAAATTTATTCACATGTTGCGGTTAGTGAGTACAAACCACAGCATAGCTCTTGGGAATAGATAACCATTTACAGTTTTTGGTCAGATATATGACTTGGTGAAAGTGTTAAGGTGTTAATTTGAAGGGAAAAGAGTAAGTACTCAAAATTTACGCCCTCTAATAAGAGAATGATATAATAATATGGTAAATTAGCAACTTAATACTTTTTGTTTCTTTATATTTGTAGGGCTTGCGATTTATCCAATTAAAAAATCCTTGGAGTCATTTACGTTGGAAAGGAAGATACAGTGAAAATGATGTAAAAAACTGGACTCCAGAGTTACAAAAGTATTTGAACTTTGATCCTCGAACAGCTCAGAAAATAGATAATGGTAAATATCTTACTGTAATTTTGATACCATTTGTTTGTCAAATACATGGCATGTTTTAATGAGATGAAATGTATTTTACTGACTTAAGTCATTTATCATTAAGACTTTTATTAGGTTAACAAAGACATTATATATATTTTCAGGAATATTTTGGATTTCCTGGGATGATCTCTGCCAGTATTATGATGTGATTTATTTAAGTTGGAATCCAGGCCTTTTTAAAGAATCAACATGTATTCACAGGTAACTTTTTATACATTGCAGAGTATGCTTTATAGTACTCTCCAATTTTTAAAAATTTTCTTTTTTGCAGTACTGGGGTTTGAAGTCATGGTCCTGTGCTTGCTGTTTAGGTGCTCTACCACTTGAACCATGCCCCTGCCTCTTTTTCTGCTTTAGTTATTTTTTGGATCGGATCTCTCAGTTTTGCCTGGTGTGAGCCTTGGACTGTGGTCCTGCCTATGCCTGCTGCATAACTTGGATTATAGACATGCTTGTTGGTTTGCCTGGCAGGACTTGAACCATCATTCTTCTCCAGAGTAGCTGGGATTACAGATGTGTACCACTCACTATGCTTTCCAATTTTTTTTAATGTAATGGGTAATTTAGGAGGGCTAAAATTCCCTCTCTTTGTCATGCCCACGGATAATTGTAATAGTTGTTTTCTTGCTATATTTCTTATTTTTTAAAAAAATAAAACCAGAAATTCTGTTAGTTTAATTGTATTTGAAGCACTTTTTAAAATAGTGTTACATTTTAGCTCAATAAGAAATTTAACCACTACCATCTTTATTGACTTTTATCTTTCAGTACTTGGGATGCTAAGCAAGGACCTGTGAAAGATGCCTATAACCTGGCCAACAACCCCCAGTATAAACTGGAAGTGCAGTGTCCACAAGGGGGCGCTGCAGTGTGGGTTTTGCTTAGCAGACACATAACAGACAAGGTACAGCTACCCATCTATTGGCTTAGTACAGAAATTCAAATATGGACTAATTAATACATCTATAATTTGATCACCAGCTTGTTTTACTTATTTGAGAAAACACCATTGTAGGGGCATATATATAAACAAATATTTTCCTCCATTTCTATTTTATAATCATATACTTAAAATCTTGGTCAGAAATCATCTCTGAAGAAAAATGCGAAGGAGTTTTTTTTCAGTGAGGACTTGGGGTATGATGATACATACTTTACATCTTACAAATATGTGAAGAATATGCTGGAGGGGGTTTAGAAATGTTGAGTCATTAGTCTTGATTGTAAAAAATCTTAATACTTCATACAGTATAATCATGCATTGAATTGACAGTTTAATGCAGAAAAACAATGTTTACAGAATAGCTAAAAGGAGTACTCTTGAAATTATTATTTTTTTTTAACATTAAGAGCATTTTGAGCCCATTTTCCTAACTACCTTGGATTCTTTGTGATTGTAGGATGATTTTGCAAATAATCGAGAATTTATCACAATGGTTGTATACAAGACGGATGGCAAAAAAGTTTATTACCCAGGTATGTTTACTAGCCAAGCACACATTAAAACAAATGTTTGTTTACATGATGGTTGAAAATGACAGATCTTATGTAGATGACATGTAGGGTTGGGTATTTAGGTTGCTTTGTTTTTTTTTAATTTAGGGACTCCAGGAATTTGGGATGTATATTCTTGAACACTGTCATTAGACAGTGTTCTTTTATTTCTGAAGTGTACAGAAGTGAGATCACATGAGGTTCTATAAGCCACAAAAAGAGTTTGTAAAGTGCCTGCCTAGCAAGCATGGGGCCCTGAGTTCAAACCCCAGAACCATCAAAAAAAAAAAAGTTTTGGCTTTCATCAGGAAAATGACATGATCTAATTTTTAATTTATTTTTTTAAAAAGTGCATTCTTATGCTTTGGAGAAAGCCACAAATGGAAGCAGAAAAATCAGTTAGGCAATTCTATTTATGTGAGAAATGATTAGTACAAGTAAAATAAGGAGAGGAAAGATTTGAATTTCAGTAGGATTATCAGGACTTGTTGAGAAGCAAAAAAAGAATCAAGGATTGCTTAAACTTTTTTGGCTCGAGTATAGAAAAGTGTAATAGTTACTAAATGGGCAAGAATTGGTGTAGAGGGAGGGAGTAGATTTGTTGAGGAGTAAAATCAAAAGCTAATTTTTGGTTAAACTTGGAGTACCTGTTATATATCCGAGTGAAGATCTCATGTGAATAAGTTGGATTTTTGAGATTTTTGTTTGTTTTGGTTTTTGAGACAAGCTCTTGCTACATGGCTCAGGCATGCTTTGAATTCATGATCCTCTTCCCTTTGCCTCCTGAGTGCTGAGATTGTAAGGATGAGCCACCATGCCTGATCTGAGTAGAGTTCTTTGGTAAAGTTAGGACTTCAGGTATTAGTTGAGGAGTCAGGGCATGCCGATGGCATTTGGAAACAGGACTATATAAATCATTTTTGGAGAGAGCTGTAGATATGGAGTTGAACACCCAGGACTTGACCCTTGGGTTCTTATACATCTTGAAGTTGAGCAAAGAGGTACTACAGAAGAACTTGATCAGAATGCCTTATGAAATAGAGTAATATTTGACATAACCCAAGCAAATAAAATATTTTAGGAAGAGGAAAACTGCATATGCTCTTTGAAAGGTTAAGTAAGATTAGGTTGGAGGGCTGGTGGAGTGGCTCAAGTTGTAAGAGTGCTAGTGGCCCTGAATTCAAATCCCAGTACCTCCAAAAAAACACAGAAAATTAGATTGGAGAAGATTGTTGATTTAGCATCCTGGTAGTCATTGTTGACCTTGACAAGAACAGGCTTGATCAAGAGGTAGGGCTAAAAACCTAAGTGGATTGGTTTAAGAAGAAATTGATGTAAGGAAGCAGTTATTGACATTTCTTTCAAGGCTATGTAAAGGGAATGGGCAGCAGTAGGGTAGATGGGATCAAAAGTGGTTTAAGTCTTACCAATTGATATTCCTAAGTTTTGCAGTGGGCACAGTCTATAGTAGGTTCAGTGATAAATATCAAGTTAAAATAGGTATTTTTCATATATTGGTCATTATAAAATTATTCCTAGTATGAAAATGTTATATGGCTTTTTAATTTCAAATATATTGGTTATTCCTTTTACTTTTAAAAGTAAAGATTACTTGCTCAATTGTTTGGTTTATGGGTTGTATGTGTGTGTGGTACTGGGGTTTGAACTCAGGGCCTTGTGCTTGCTGAGACATAAATTAAAAACTTTGCTCAAGACCACAGATATACCCATTCTTTTTCTCCTCTAACTAGTTCATACCACCTTCTAAGCATTAGAGAATAGGGATTTATTACTTGTTTGAGATGCTAAAATGTTTTTGGATAGGTCACATAAATATTCATTGGTCCTAGATAAACTAAATGATAAAGTGTTGATCTTAATCTACGTACAGTAATTGACATGCCTAAAATGGTTTTACCAGGTTTGATTGATGGGACTACCACAGAATATATCAGGCACTATTGTTAATAACAAAACAGTGAATATCCAGATTTTCTGAATAACCAGTTAGAGGCATAGATAAAATAAGTCATTCATATTATACAGGCAACTTAAAAAAGAACGGCTGTATAAAACAGCATAGATCATAAAACCATGTTGAGTGAAAAATAAAAGATATACACTATTCATTTTTCAGTTACATACAGGTTGAATGGGCATTTAACCTGTATATAACTTAAAATTATTCAAAATGCTTGGGACCTAAGTGTGTCAGATTTTTTTGTATTTCAAGACTTTATAGGTTGAACATCTCTAATCTGAAAATCAGAAATGCTCTGAAATTCATCACATTTTTGATTTGGTGATTAGGGATGTTCAAGCTGTAGTCAAAAAACAATTTTGTTAATTCATCCATTTTTAGGATGGTGTGTATTAAAGTCTGAAAAGATATCTACCAGTTCCATCAGTGGAAGAGTGTAAGACAAAAGTTGTAGTTAAAAGGGACCTTGTTTTATAAGAAAGCTAATGTGACCCCAGAGATGTTAATTCTAAGTGGTGGGTATATAAATATATTTTTCTATACCTTTTCTGTATAGTGAAATTTTTTTTTCACCTGAAAAGCAGCTAATCCTGACTTAAAATTCTTTACTACAGAAAAATGAAACACAGAGCAAACAGCGGGGATTATTGAAATGAAAGGTACTGCAAATAGCAAGGATTATTTTCTTTCAAAGCATATATTCCAAAAGATTGCTTTTACTTGCGAGAAACATAATTCACTATTATAAAGACCAAATAAATTAAGGGATTCTTCTGTCCATTTACTTTTCCTGTTACCAACCATAAAACTTCAAAAACTAAGGAAAGAAAATTCTTTTCTGTATTTGTCTCTGCAGCTGACCCGCCTCCATACATTGATGGAATTCGAATTAACAGCCCTCATTATTTGACTAAAATAAAGCTGACTGCACCTGGGACCCATACCTTTACCTTAGTGGTTTCTCAGTATGAAAAACAGAATACAATTCACTACACGGTCCGGGTAAGTAAGGCCAACATACAGTGACAAAATGGTAATATAAAGTACATTTTTGTACTCTGCTTTAGTAAGTGGAATTATCTGAAAATACGTTTATTTAATATAAATATATATTTATATTTATAATTAAAATTTATAATATATATAATCTATAATTATTAAATATATATATTAAATATGTGTACGTGTGTGTGTGTATGTGTATATATATATATATATATTTTTTTTTTTTTTTTTTTTTGAGACAGGGTCTTATTTATGTAGCCCAGGCTAGTGATCTTCCTGCCTCCTGAGGGCTGGGAAAAAACTTTCTGGAAATTCATCATGCTCTATTTTTATATGTATTTAGCAATTAAATATTGTGATGTTTCTATAAAAAGTGTTTTTGAGAAGTAATGTTTTACTTTGAATAATATTTTGAATGAAGTTTACATTTTCACAGTAATAGTTTAGTCCTTACATAACGTGGTTATGTTACATTAATAAATTCATTTCACAGGCAAGGAATAAAAATTCTTTTAGCCTAATATTTTAAAAAGACTCATGAGGCTGAGGCAGGAAGATCATGAGTATGAGGCCAGCTTGAGCTGCATAGGGAGACCTTGTCTCAAAGACAACTATGAATTTTTAAATTCCTTATAAACACACTTACTGCTCTTGGGTAGCTGGGAAGGTCAGTATAATTTTGTCCCACATAGATTTGTTTGCCATGTTTAAATAAAGAAGTTCAGTTTGAGTAGTAGGCTTTTAGTGATAAAAGGGACATTAGGAGCTGTTGCCACGCCTTCATTCTTCAGGTGCAGAACCAAGGCCAGGAAAGATTGGGTTTGTCTTGAGTCACATGCAGAGGCAGAGAAAGCTAAGGCAAGATCCGTAGTTTTCCAATTCCCAGTTCATTAAACCAGACTTGATCCCAGGCTACCTATTGTATATGCCAACTAATTTTTTAGGCTTAGAATATACTCAATATATTCTTTAATCACTTTGATGTTTTTGAAAGTATAAAGTTTCTCAGTATAATCTGTTTTGGTGTGTATGCTGGGTTATTTATTTATTTTAATCTAGGTATATTCAGCATGCAGCTTTACTTTTTCAAAGATTCCTTCACCATACATCTTATCAAAACGGGTAAGAAAATTCTTCTGGGGGGTTATAATCTCAGAATTCTTTTAGAATTACCTCATGCTACTGTTTCTCATTTATTCCTCATAGTTAACTTGTTAAATAAAAACAGTTTGGAGTTTTACAAGAATGCAGGGAAATGTTAGTAGCTTCCAGTCTCAGTTGGAATACAGGATCTTAAATGAGCAACAGGGCTGGTGGAATAGCTCAAGTGGTAAAGTGCCTGCCTAACTAAGTGTGAGGCCCTGAGTCCAAGCCCCAGTACCACCAAAAAAAAAAAAAAAAAAAATTAGGTGTTTCTGTGAAAAAAAAGATTAACATAAACTTTGGTTTCTAGAGATGTCCATATGGATGAATCTTTAATTTGACAACTTGCAGTATGGGCTAAATGTGTGTGGGGAATTTCTTACAGGGAGAATGACTTTTTTGGTTTTGTTTTTTGTGGTACTGGGGCTTGACGAAGGGCCTTCACCTTGAGCCACTCCACCAGCCCTGTTTTTGTGAAGGGTTTTTCAAGATAGGGTCTCACAAACCTATTTGTCCAGGCTGGCTTTGAACCTGATCTCTGCCTCCTGAGTAGAAAAGGATTACAGGTGTGAGAATGACTTGATTATGACTGAGATGGAGCGTTATGGTGACTGTCAGTAGCATAGACTGGTACAATGGGGTGGAGCCACAAAAAAAGAAAAAAAAGAATAGGGAATTGCTTTATTTTTAAGGTGGAAAGGAATTTTGTTAATATAAAAACTTTGTTTTATTAGATTAATGGAAAGTGGAGTGGTCAGAGTGCTGGAGGATGTGGAAATTTCCAAGAGACTCACAAAAATAACCCCATCTACCAATTCCATATAGAAAAGACTGGGCCGTTACTAATTGAACTAAGAGGACCAAGGTTTGTGATGATGAGTAGCTTTCTTAATGGTGTTATAATGAAAACAAAGTTAGGGGAGGAAAGTTTAGAAACAAATCTATATAAGTAAGGCTATTTTATTATGATGGCATTATAGATAAATAGGGAAAGGACAGTCTCCAGTAAATGGTATGGAACAATAAGAGCATCCATGTGTAAGACATGGTAATCAGAACCCATTAAATGTGAAAGGCAAAACAGTAGAGCTTCTTGAAGGTAATGTTTATTTGGTGTGAAATTTAACATTTTTTTCTTAATTTGATTTGGAGTCTTGTGTCTAGCATATGCTGACCACTTCTGTAAATTTAGATTTTGTTTTATCATTTAAATTATTCCCTGGGGAGCCTGTGGTAAAAGTATAGTCTCTTTAAGCCTAAAGCTGGCATAGTGGCTCAGGCAGTAAGAGTGAGTGCCTAGCAAGGGTAAGGCCCTCAGTTCAAGCCCTAGTACCACCAAAAAGACGACTTTACAGCTTTGAATAGTGTTTTACTAATTAGGAGTAAAAATAGCATGGTTTCAGAGTATCGCTTCCTCTTGTTAGAGGAGAAAGTATACACATGCTCTGATAGCATTTTGCATTATTTACTAATATGGTGATGCTGTGTGTTTTTAACACCAGGCAATATAGTGTTGGATTTGAGATTGTGACCGTTTCCGTGGTGGGAGATCCTGGTCCACACAGCTTTCCAAGGAAATCTAGTGGTGACTATAGGTAATGTTGGCATTTTGATTGTTCCCGTGTATACTTTTTGTAGCATCACCTCCCATAAAGCTTATTCTCTTTTTCTCTGAATATAGATGTGGATTTTGCTATCTGGAATTAGAAACTATACCTGCTGGGATCTTCAATATCATTCCCAGTACTTTTCTGCCTAAACAAGAAGGACCTTTTTTCTTGGACTTTAATAGTATTATCCCCATCAAGACCACACAACTTCAGTGATGAAGAGATCTCAGCAAGGACTGGATTTTATACTTACCAAACATCACCTCTTCAAATGACCACACAAATCTTCAGGATGAGAAACACAACAGTCAGAATGGAATTAAATCTAAAACCATGTTAAGTGGAATCTGGTGCTTGTCAGTGTTTGGTAAGAGTTATATATACTCAGAATTATCTTAATTACTTAGAAGTACTGTTTACATTGGTTTTGTGTATATAGAGTTGGCTTGCATTTAGGGGCCACTTTGTATAAAAAAGTGCATACAATTAGAGATTAGACTCAGACATCACTGTGAGATGCCTTTGCTAGAAGGGAACTGAGACTAGATGAGGGAGGTGAGGGCCATAGACTCATTGAGAGGAATAGCAGGCTATTTTAATATCCTGAAATACTTACATTGTGTTCCCTTTTTTACAGAGCATGTTGTAAGTTAAACCTGCTTGTGTTGACACCACTGTACATCTGGGGCAACTAATTACCAATGAATTGGGTCACTATAAATTTAATTTTGCATTATTTATGACTTTAAATGTTTTATTGTCCTGATTATGAAAAAATAAAGCTTTAAGAATTACAGTTATCTTAGCATGAAGATGTTCATGCTTAAGAATGAAGGTTGTTGAGCCAGGTGCCTGTGGCATATGCCTATAATCCTAGCTACTTGGGAGGCTGAGATCAGGCGGATCTTGGTTCAACAAGGCCAACCTAGACAAACAGTTCAGATGGACTGGAGATGTGACTCAAGCAATAGAGAGCCTGCTTTGCAAGCATGATGCTCTGATTTCAAACCCCAGTCACACCTAGAAAAAAAAGGAAGGTCGTCAAGATGAGATACATATCTTGCATTGAAGTGTAGAGAGAACTGAGATATATTTGCTGTTCCAATTTTAATTTTTTTTAATCAGGTTGGTGAAAGTAGTAATGTGAGACATTGAAGACATTACAGTTTTGCTCATACAGTCTTTTTAAACTGCTTTATAATTCAGTGTGAAGAAAGTAGTGATGGGGTTATACAGTAGTCAGAAAAAGTAAATTGTCAAGAACTAGTGTCATAGAAATTCCCAGCTGTTTACATAAAAATCAGAACTGGATTTTAAAAGTCTGAAAAATAGGGTGGGATTTTCATTGTCTCTACTTTATAATTATCAAAACCTTTTATTTTGTATTTCTACTGTCTTTAATTGAAATAAAATCTTTGTACTTATGGAAATTGCATATTTAACTTAACTTGACTTATTAAGCTTTCATTTAATGTGTTCCATGTGAAAGAGAACAGATTATTTACATGAAAATGTATGCTTCAAAAATATCTGTTCTTTTAATTCACTGGCAAATTGAGATTCCACTTGGAATACTTAGGACTTTAAATTTTAGCATATTAATTTCAAGTGGATTAAACTGGCTAAAGCTGATCAGGATGCAAACTGAATTATAATACCTAATCCAAATCTAATAGAGAAGACTTGTATGTGAACAATACATTGTAGTGTTGAGTTCTATAACAGAGCTCCAAATTGAATGCTAACAGATTATAAGAGAAAGATTATTTGGACTAGAATAGAAAAACTTATTTGAAGAATTTGTATTTTAACTTGAACATTGAAGCTACGACTTCAAAAGGCAAACTGTAAAAAGTAGCCATTATTTACTATGTCCGTTTTTCTTTTTAATATTCCTAGTGGCTGAATGAAGTATAGGCACTATTGTTTCTTTTCAACAACTGACGAAACAAGCCTGAGGGACTAAAGTTCTTGCCCCAGATTCACAGCCCTCTATCCAGAGCCAGGGGCAACAGGCTATAATTAAAGTACACAGTCACACATGGGACCTATATTGTAGGAAGGAAGGTAACTGCATTCAGTGAGTTGGAGACAAGCAGGGAAATTGCCCAGGCCCTTCTGAGGTTCTAAATCACAACAATGGGACAGATACAAAATGGAAAAGAAACTAGTTAGGAACTGCTAAAGGGAGATAGAGGATGACTCAGGTTTCTAATTTTAGTATGGGCACAGATGCTCAGATTCAGAGAAGATACTTTTTAAAGTAAAATTGTTGAGAAAAATACAAATCTAGAAGGAGCCCTGTGGTGTAATTTACTGTGGTTACCTCAAAAGTCAAGTCAAATGTGAACTAAAATGGCTAGGAACTGATTTTTTGGAGGAAATACTAAATTTTTAGAAGCAGTAACTGCAAAGACTGATAATAGGAACTACAAGATACCAAGAGGGGTGTATGTGAAGAAATCAAGAGAATAGGCAGTTCCCAGGAGAGAATAATTAAATTTCAGACATAGCAGAGAGAAGGTAGAAGGCTGCACTATCAGGAGCCAGGCTGCTTCATCCTAGAAATGTGAGAGGAGGGATTATGGGAAAGGGGAGCCAGGGCCAAAAGTTGTGTGCATTCCCTTTCTAGTGTAGGAGACAAGCAGGTGGCAGGTTTATGGGAAATGAGAAACCAGATTAGTATCAAGTCCCGGTGCGCAAACAAGGGCTGTAGCACTATACCTTCATTTTCTAGGCTTTATTGTCTTCACTCAGTCATTGCCAAAAGGCTAAGAAGAAATTGGCTTTGTCTTCTTCAAAACATAGGAAAGCGCCAACGTTAGAAAAATCCCAGGTCAGGTGTGCTAGTGTATACCTGTAGTCCTAATTACTAGGGAGGCAGACCAAGAGTTCCAGGTTAGCTCAGGCAAAAGTTAGCCAGATGCTCTCAAAAACAGAAGGTTTGGGGATATGGTTCAAGTGGTCAAGTGCAAGGTGCTGGATTCAGTCTCCAGTACTGGTGTGTGTTGGGGGGGGGAGTGGAATCCATCTTGCTCCCATTCTCTGCAAGTACTTTAAGAGGTAAATTTCTAAATGCTCACCATCTCTAGTCATAAAGGAAATGCAAATCAAAACCACACTTAGATTCCACCTCACCTCTATTAGAATAGCCATCATCAAAAACACCACCAACATGTGTTGGCAAGGATGCGGGGAAAAAGGAACCCTAATCCACTGCTGGTGGGAATGCAAGCTGGTACAACCACTCTGGAAAAAAATTTGGAGGCTCCTTAAAAAGCTAAACATAGATCTACCATTTGATCCAGCAATACCACTCTTGGGGATATACCCAAAAGACTGTGACACAGGTTACTCCAGAGACACCTGCATACCCATGTTTATTGTGGCACTATTCACAATAGCCAAGTAATGGAAACAGCCAAGATGCCCCACTACTGACGAATGGATTAAGAAAATGTGGTATCTATACACAATGGAATTTTATGCAGCCATGAAGAAGAACGAAATGTTATCATTCGCTGGTAAATGGATGGAATTGGAGAACATCATTCTGAGTGAGGTTAGCCTGGCCCAAAAGACCAAAAATTGTATGTACTCCCTCATGTGGACATTAGATCAAGGGCAAACACAACAAGGGGATTGGACTTTGATCACATGATAAAGCAAGAACACACAAGGAAAGTATGAGGATAGGTAAGACACCCAAAAAACTAGATAGCATTTGTTGCCCTCAATGCAGAGAAACTAAAACAGATATTTTAAAGCAACTGAGGCCAATAGGAGAAGGGGACCAGGAACTAGAGAAAAGGCTAGTTCGAGAAGAATTAACTTAGAAGGCAGCACACATGTGCAGGAAAGCAATGCAAGTCAACTCCTTGTATAGCTATCCTTATCTCAACTAGCAAAAATGCTTGGTCCTTCCTATTATTGCTTATACTCTCTCTTCAACAAAATTAGAGATAAGGGCAAAATAGTTTCTGCCTGGTAGTGAGGGGTAAGGGAGGGAGCGGGAGTGGGGGAGGGAAAAAGAAGGGGATGGGGGGAAGGGAGGAGAAATGGACCAAACAATGTATGCACATATGAATAGAATAAAAATTTTTTAAAAAAGGTATTTATACACAATGGGATTTTACTCAGCCATGAAAAAGAATGAAATCTTACCATTTGTAGGTAAATGGATGGAACTAGAGAACATCATTCTGAATGAGGTCAGCCAAACTCAGAAGACCAAAAATCGTATGTTCTCCCTCATATGCGGACTTTAGATCTAGGGCAAATGCAGCAATGTGGTTGGACTGGGACCACATGACAAGGGGAGAGCACTATTAACCAGGGTAGAGATCATCAGTTAGAGATGAATCAACATGGGTCATAACATGTGTACACGAAAGCAATGGTAGGAATATTTCTGTATAGCTATCCTCAACTCAACTAGCAAAAACATTTTGTCTTCCTTATTATGCTTGTCTCTTTTCTTCAACAAAACTAGTGATAAAGGCAGAATAGGACCTGCCTGGAACTGAAGGGGGAAGGGGGAGAAATGACCCAAACAATGTATGCACATGTGAATAAATGAATAAAATTTTTTAAAAGTAAATTTCTGATCAGTAATGAAATGTTCTTTTGATGCTTCGCCTTCTGAAAGGTAATATAAGGTACAACACTCAGTAACAGTTTAAGCCACACTCTGAAAATTAGACTGTGTAAGGTGTCTTTGAGAAATACTGCTCATAGGAACTTTAAGTCATCTCAATTTTGGCTGCCTTTTCAAATGGTGTCTCTTTTCTACAAAGGGGGTGACTGATGAGCAGTGACTTAATTGCAGAGAACAGTTTTTCCTAACAGTAATTCAAAAAAGTCTCAGTGACTTTCATTAGAGGTAGAATCCATGGTGTAAGGAGATTTTACATGTGAATTGAGTGGACCTGAAAATAGTGTCACTGGAGTTCAAGTACATTGTTTAGTATTGTTATTGTTAAACATAGTGAAAGGTTCACAAAGGTGAACTTCTTAAGATGAAATATTAAGAAAAAAAGTTTTACTTGGTAGTACTTTTTTTGGGTGGTACTAGGTTTTGAACTCAGGTCCTTGGGCTTGCTAGGCAGACACTGTACCACTTGAGCCACACCTCCAGCCCTAGGTAAAAACATCTTAATCCTCATGGTTTATTGGCACTTTCTCCTATAGAACACCTTAATATGAAATGCATGCATTAAAAATCCAGCACTTTAACGTTTCCAATAACTATCTGATTCTTCACCCCGAAAGCACTTTAGAATCAATCAGCTCATTCTCTGGGTTTGAGCCTCAGGCAGGAGGATTTTATCCTAGAAGACTGCACTGTTCAGTGAGGCCAAGAACCTCCTCCACGGAGCACCTTACCTGTACTCCCCTGCCATTGTGTCTCCTCACTGCTCAGCTTCAGTAGCAGCAAAGGTGGAATTGTAATTCAAGCCTTAATATTTGGGCTTAAATGAGAGAAAATGACTACTTCGCTGTGCTTCCTTTTAACAAGGCAAGAAAGAGGCCCAGAACAGATTTCAACAACATGGGGATTTCTTATTTGAAGTCACAAAAAGTTTTCTGAAGCAGGTGTTTTTTTTTTTTTTTGTTATTACACTCAAGGTATTAAGACAAGTACAAAATAACCTTGTAATTAAGATACTTTATCAGTCAATAAAAAAGGAGAAACCACTACAGTATGAAGAGATAGCCAAATGACTAATTGTATAAGCTGTGACAATACACAACATGAAATGGGGAGGTTGCTTTCTTTTAGAAATGCTAAATATTCGTAAAACAGGACAAAAAATACAGTGCTTTCAAAATGCATAACCATAAATACATAAAGAAAAGCAGTCTTAACACTACTATTAGCATAACAGACACCATTGCTTCTATTTTAACAGCCTTTGCCAACACATGCCTACTCCCTTTCCTAGCTTTAAGGATAATTTCCTCTAATGAATACTAGATGCAGCATAACTCTTAAATAATTTCATTTATTTTAAAAGTTACAACCTACAGGGAAATTAACACCTTGTCAATCTAGATAAAACAACGGCAACCATTCCTTACATGCACTTCTCAGAAAAAATCCCCTTGCCTGGTAGGAGAAGGTTATGCTATAGAACTTTCTCCCCCACAGCCACAAATTCCCTTCTATGCTACATCCCTGCTACCCTCAACCCCCTATCCCCACACTGGCATTCACCTTTCCCACCCCAAAAAGTGCAGTTCATGGTAGCCTTCCTAGGAAATGGTTTTAATGGGTGTCTCAGCATACATGCTTTTTAAAAAGCCCCCTCTGAATACCAGAGGTGATGAAAATGAATTGTGTTCTTGCATTTTTTTTTTAAACCTTCACTAGGTCAAAAAAAATGTGCTCTGAATACTTGAACTTTTAGGTGTCCTGGGATGTGCTGGGGAAAACACCTCAGTTGCCAGAGACTGAGGGTAAAAAAGTGAAAGAGATGCAGGCTGTGGCCCCCAGTTTGGCTAACCTTCCAGCCCTCTTCCTGGCTCGGTTCTTTCATAGGAACTAGTTATTGCTTCTACAACGCCGTTACAAGGAATGTCCCACAAAGTCTGTGATACTGCTCACAGCCTGCCTGCAACGACTCTGCTCTGAAAAACATACCAGCCCAAGAGTTCTTACCAGAGGGAAATTCTTTACCCCGTCAAGGTCACTGAAACTTGGTTAATGCAGTTTAGAGTAAATGTTTAAGAGTTGGCATATGTTAAATGATCATTGGCACAATGTTCTGAGTTTGGTATATAAACTGATTTGCACATGGGCCATAGTCCTGGATGGATCAGCCAATCTGCACCATTTTTATGTCAGCAATAATTCCGTCTCTTCCCTTTGAGCACTGGAGGGAGAGGTGCTTCATCTGGGTCTCCAACACTTGGCCGTCAGAGGAGGTGTTACTTTGGCTCTTACTCCTGCCACCAGTGCCACTGCTGTTGTTGAGACCTCGATTGTTGTTAGCTTTGTCACTTGTTTTATTCTCTGCTCCTTCTGCCCTGTCTCCTGTAGAGATACAAAGGTTACCACCAAGTGGGTATCTACAGTTCTAAGAGTTACTTAGGCACAAACCAATCAGCCAGCTCAGCCTTTGGAATTCTTGGTGTTGCTCATCATGCATATCACAAGGGTTTTCTAGCACGTAATGGCCTACTGTTTCTATTCCTCCCAGTGTTTTATATAGTCCTTATCATTAGAGATAAGATTTGTCATTTTCATCTTGTAACTAGGAAACTTCTAGCAGGTGCTTGCCAAGGGGACTGTTCTAAGGAGAGAGACAGAACCTAGGCTCTCCTTGATCAAAGCTGGTGGGGAAGAGCCAGGAGTCCCCGGTGATCAGCACCATCAGCACATTCTTAGAGACTCAGTAATGCAGCCTGGGCACTCCAAAGCTTGGCAAAGTTATGGAACAGGTACACAGGTTGGTTAGCAAAATCAATGAGTCACCTGGGATAGGGCGAGAGGGCTACAACTCACCTCGTTCTATCTCACATTCAGGGGAGGAGGCCCCACTGCATTCACTTCGAGGGCCCAACACTGGGAACATCATCCCAAATTCTGATAGGGACACAGGGCTGGGCAGATCCAGGCTGCCGGGCCTTGCAACTGCAGGGAACTGGTCAGGCATCTCAGACGGGCTTGTTGGTCCTGAACTAAAGCTGGACACAGACTGGGTTTCCGAGTCATCTTCAGACACAAAGTTGCTACAGTTGTCATCTTCAAAGGCCTCTGAGGCCACTAGGATGAGAGAGAGCACCAGTTACATGGGGTGTGCCAGATAGTAAACTAATTCCTTAAACACCTGCAAATGTGCACTGTACTGGCAGGCAGCTAGACACAGCATTGAGACTGCAGGACCTCTGCTGTGCGGCCATCTGAAAAGACTTTAATCTTCTTGAGCCTGTCTGATAGCCTCTTGGGCAGCATGAAGGGAAAGCAGCTGAGATCCCATGGATAGCCAGTGTTCTTGCAGTAACCTTAAGCTCTGCTCTAGACATGAGAGTCACCAGACACTGCCTAAAGATGGAAGGTGACTGGGGGGTGTATCTCAGTAGTAGAGCACTTGTTTAGTGTGTGTGAGGCATTTGGTTAGATCCCAGCACCTCAAAAAAATAAATTCAGCTGTAGATAGACCTCTTCTACACCTCAGACCCCAAATAGATACACCTGTACACAAGAAGAGCCACTGGTCTTTTGTAATGTGCCCAAACACAAAGCCAGTCTCCCAAAGAAGAGTTAAGGTCTTCCTCCTTGGGCAAAAATAGCAAGAGCTCCTAGGAGAAACAGCCCTGTATGGAGTATCTACCAGGCAGGACCTTTGTTTTCTTCAGGTAACTTCTGATCTCAAGACATCCTTGGAGCCTATGTACATCACTATTTGCTATAAATAACCAAATCCTTTAACAGTGCTCTCTGGCTTGTGCCTTACTTAGTGTATAGGCCAGAGTAGTCAAGGCCCAGAGACATGTTAATCCCATGCTTTCAGAACCTCTTCAGCATTTAGCTGGTTTTCCTTCTTAACATCTTTCCCATTGCCCTTCACTCTTCCCTCATCTTTAAAAGTGGCCTTGCAGCATTCCGTAGAGTATTGTTATAAATGATAAGTACTAAAATGTTGGGGACAGAAAATGGGCTCGGACCTGAATTCAAATCCTAACTCCACTGCTTACTGTGTAGCTTTGTCAAGTTACTGACCTATCTGAGCTTCATAAATCTACATTAATCAGAAGTAATTCACACATAGTCATTGTTTAGTTCTATTTCCCTAGGACCTGGCACTTAAACATTAATGGACTTACAGAATTCCTGAGAGCCTGGGAACGAGCCAACAGGAATTATTCCCCAGGAAAGGAAAAGCAATGAAGTACTCAGAGACAGTGATGAAGGGTTTTTCTTGCTTCATGTAATAGAAGCTAAGTCACACTATCCATTTTCCAGGGGGTAGCCCTTGAAAGAAGAGGACTGCATGGTCAGACACCAGTGAGAGCCATCACTTGCTGAGTGCTTGCTGGCTGTCAGATGTCACTTCATGTAATGTTAACCACACTATCATACTTCCCTTCTTACAGCCAAAGAAACATGTCATGCACAGATAATGATGTGAAGGCCAAGATTTAAGTCAAATCTGATTGCAAAGTCCCTATTCTTAGACCATTTAACTCTCCTTCAGGACTTCTCAGAACCTTTGACTCTCAGAGCAAAGTGAAGGTATAACATTTCCCAAACTTATTTGACCACAGAATCTTGACTTTGAGTAACATCCAGTTAGCATCTTAATGAACAGTGTTCCACAAAACATGGGAAGCCACCAGAAGCAGCCTGTAGGACTGCCCAACTCTGAAGTCCTTCAGTGATGGGCAGAGAGGATGGGGACCCTGGGAGAAGACAGCTCTGGAAGCAGAGCTTCCACACAAGTTGTGTGATTCTGCACTTGTCTGACTCACCAGAAACAGCATCTGGCTCAGGCTTGCTCCCCGACAGGTCCTCTACAGAGGTGCTGCTGCCCTCGGCCCCCACACCGCAGCCCCGCGGCCCCATGGCACTGGAGCGCCGCCTCTCGTGAATCTCATCTGAGATCCTCTCCAGGTTCTTCAGGGCTGTCTTGTACTCTCCTTTTGCCAGGGTCAGTTTGGTCTGTAGATCATCCACTGTCTTCTTCAGTTGCTGGTCAGGAAGATGAGAGGCTCAGCAAGTAACAAGCTGCTCCTGCTGGCCTAGAGATGCTTTTTGAATGATAGATTCATTTTCTGCCTTAGAGAATTTCCCAAGATGTGACTCAGGAAGGACCTGATTACTCTTAGAACATCTACCCATTTACCAGACAGAAAGTCACCACACACACACACCCTGCCTCCCATCCAAGTGACAGAAGAGCAATGGGCAAGTCCCATAGCCTAGCCACTTGGTCACCAGTACAGTGGTTCCCAAGCTTGTATATAAATCCTGGGGAGCAGGTTACAACTCATTATAGGCCCTGCCCCCAAGAGGTTCTGATTTGCAGGTGTAGGGTGAGGCCTGGGAATATGCATTTCTAGCACGTCTCCTAGGAGCCCACTGTGAGAACCACTGGACAGTAGAAAACAGTGAACAGCAGCTAGCTTCAAACACCATGGAAGACCAAACCAAGGCCATTTTGAGGTCTGAAAACTCAGTGCCTTCTTCACTCTCCCTTTTCACATAGGTCATTTGAAAGTCTGCTACCACATAAAAATGGGGCTTTGCAGGAAAAAACCATCAGTGAACAATCCAAGGCCAAACATACCTCAAGCTGCACGTAGTACTTTCCTTTGAGTTCAAAATAAGGCCTGCAGAACACAGGAAGGAAAATGGTAAGAATAATGATATCCCAATATATTACCCAAGACAGTATCATAGCATATTGTAGCATATTGTAGCATTAGCTGCCGCTGGCAGGTCGTCTTTCCAAGATTTAATGAACTCTGACAATGCCGTTGTCAGGAAGGTAATGCTGTAACCCCAGGGTCTGACTGACACAGACATCAGACAGAGCTGCTGGGCTCACTCAGGGCCTTGATGACAGGAGGCGCATCACAAGATGGGGCTCCTGAACCTGGTTCACATTCCTCTGTGGGGAGGCTGCTGAAGGTCACATAGGTGTGCCCAGCAGTGAAGGTGGTCTGGATCTGCTGCCCAAAGATAAAGAACAGACAGGGGCTGGGGAATTATCCACCTCTCCTGATGAGGCCAACTCCTTGCTGGGCATAGCAGGGTCACCATGAGCAGTGGTCTCATAGTCCTGCTGGACTGTGGCCAGGGCTGAAGGTATTAGACAGTCAGCAAACCCAACCAGGTTATAGGCAAAGGAAAGGATAAGGAATGTTAACTTTCTCCCACTCCCCCACATTCTGGGTCAGCCCAGGGAGCCCTGCTCTTTTTTGAGCTTTGGTGCCTAAGCACTAGAGTGGTCAATGCTTTACTCCTGATGGTTCACCCTCCAGGAAGCTGAGTCCTGCATCCTCAGAAGCCAGATGGTGACAAAGACATTGCAGGACCCTCTTGGTGGGTAAGGAAAACCTCAACTTGGGAAGAGAGGGGGCAATAGGCCCTCTCAAGTGACCAAGAGGAGCCTGCACAGGTGTGGATAGTGGGAGTGGGCATGAGAACAAATGGAAGATGTTTAGGCAAAAGAAGTAGCAATGGTGGAGATGTGGAGTGGGCCTGGAGGAGGCCTGGGAGTCAATCCATGCAATGCACACATTTGCCTCCTATCCTATAGGCAAGACCTGTTCCTATATTCTTCCAGGAGTTTGCAAAGTAAGGCCATAGGAATTTTGTTTTCTTCCCAGGTTAGTGATGAACGAGTAGGCAGGAGTGGGCAGTGGAGATCAGGGGCATTTGAGAAAAGGCCCATCCTATCCACACCAAACAGAGGGAGCTGTCCCGAAGACTCCTCCCCCAGCTCCCAGGGGTGTTGCCATGTGGACGGCTGTGCTCTCTACTGCAGCCCTCTGCCCCACAATATTCCATACACATATCCAAAGCAAGGGCAATGCAAATGTTAGATGTTATTCTGTACATGGATGTACACATGTATGCTGGAACAGAGTGGACAGAAATCAAAGTGGACAAGCCCAGGAGAAAAATGGGGGACATGGGGTAAGTACAGGTCAGAGGAGGCCAGGCTTTTCTTTGTGGATCTTTTCACCTGAGGGGGTCTTGGCTCTGCCCATCTTCGAGCTGTTCTGATCATCCCAGCCAGCACTGGTGTCCACCCTCCCAGGGACAGGCACGCACGCAGTAGTCCAACACACACATTCCTGTCCATGTCTGCCTGGCTGTTGAGTCCAGGCCATCATATTGGACTTTGCTTGGAGGCCCAGCAATTGCTAATGAAGCAAGGGGCTTGTCTTCAAGAGAGGACAAGCACACTGTGGTTGATCATTACTTTGTAAAAATATGTAGGGTCAATAATAAGAAGAGCTTGGGAAAAGCTCCATTTATACCACTGTTAGGCCATTTTATCAGCTCTTGAACCAGAGAGAACATGTATTGTGAAAACAACTCATTCCCATTATGCTGACAGGTAAACTGAGGGATAGGGCCTTGTCCACACTGTCAGCCACACTGCCAAAGGAACAGCCTGAGTTTCTCAAAGCCAAGCCTGTGGGCCATATAATGGTTTGCTTCTGAAATACCCTTTCTGTGTCTCCCAAGTGGGTCACATCTGAAGTGGCTCACCCCTCAGCATCTCTGCCTTTGGCTCTAGGGTCACACTGGAGGGCAAGGGAACCTGGCAGGGGGCCCTGGTAAGGCCCCATGGTCTATGTCAGTGGTCTGCTCAGGGCCAGTCCCTTAGTGCATGGTGCATAAAAGGTGGAGAAGATGCAGAAGGGAGTGACCCCACACTCCAGGAAGGCTGCACCCAGACTTACTTGGACTTGTTGATAGCTCGCTTGAGCTTCTTCTCCAGCTGCCGCATGCGGCCTATGGCGGCATTGTACCTGGCTGCAGTCTCCTTGTGCACCAGCTCACTCCTCGTCTTAGTCTGCTCCGCCTCCATAACCTTTAAACAACAGCAGAGGCCAACCCTGTCAAACCCAGAACAGCTCCTGGTTGAGGTATTTCGTATATTACTTTTTAAAAACGTTCTTTGAGCTGGGTGTGGTGGTGCACAACTATAATTCCAGCACTTGGGGGGAGGTAGTGGGGCAGGAGGAGCTCAAATTCAAGGCCAGCCTGAGCTACATAATGAGACCCTGTCTCAAAAAAAAAAAATTCTTTGAGTAAGTTAATACACTAAGATTAACTTCCCAATAAGACAGGATCTTTTATTTTGAAAAATCATTGTCAGGTAAGATTAAATAGCCAAGGTGGCTATAGCAATGACTGGAGGAAAAATGGAAAAATAAAAGTGAGACAAAAATTTGAAACACTTGGGTTCAACCAATGCACTATCTTTTGCTCAGACCTCCAGCTCTAAGGAGCCACCTTGAGCTGCCCCTGCTCCTCCCTGGGACAGGCTGCCGAGCAGGCAAATGGCCAGGCAGCACCAAGTGGGATGACTGAGTCATCAAGGGCCTGGGAGAACACCAAAACTAAGCACTAGCAACAGTCAGGTCAACAACGCAACGATGATGGAGTGTGGTCCTTTCCTAAATATCGTGAGTTGGCTGGGCACAGAAAAATTAGGATCCAGAAGGATCGATCAAATTTTACATTAAAAAAATTGAAACTAAAATCCAGTTGTTCATATCAGACTTTGAGGCTCTTAAAAATCCATGACTGCTGGGCACTGGTGGCTCAGATCTATAATCCCAGCTACTTAGGAGGCTGAGATGGGGAGGATCTAGGCTCAAGGTCAACCCAGGCAAATAGTTCTTGAGACCCATCTCCAAAATAACCAGAGCAAAAATGGACTTAGAGGTGTTGCTCAAGCAGTAGAGTGCCTGCTTTGCAAGTGCAAAGCCCTAAGTACAAATCCCAGTCCCACCAAAAAAATGTTTTTCAATCCATGATCAAGATGACGCTGGGCACAGTGGTTGACTCAAGCCTCTAATCCTAGCTACTAGGAAGGCAGAGAGTGCAGGAGGATCATGGTTCAAGGTCAGCCTAGGCAAAAAGTTTGCAAGGCCCCACCTCAACCAATGGCATGGCTTGGTGTGCCTGTCACAAATAGGAGGATCGTGGTCCAGACCAACCCAGGCATAAAAGTGGACCCTACCTCAAAAATAACCAAAGAAAAAAGGGCTGGTGGGATGACTCAAGTGGTAGAGTTCCTGCCTGTCAAGTCTGAGACCCTGAGTTCAAACCCCAGTACCACAAAAACAAAACAAAAACCTTCCATGACCAAGAGATGAGTCAGTTCTGTGGGAATACTGTGTTAAGCCTTTTAATAAAAATGAGTTTAAACAACCAGCAAAGGTTATTGGCCATTGAGGGATGGTCAATATCAAGGCATCAAACGCACGTTCCTGGAGACATGGGCAATAGCAGTTGTTTGCTGAAGAAAAGGCATCAGAACAGAGCCTGATTTGAGGAAAGAGAAAGGAAGTAAAGAACAGCTCAGTCCACATAAGCAACTGGCAATTTCCCCAACTTCCACTTACAGCCAATAGTATTAGAAAACAGGAGCAGAGTTAGGCTAAAGGGCCAGTCTCTACCCAAGGGGCATCAGAAAGGAGCCCAGATGCCATGGTCCTTTGTCCACCTTCTCAGATCCTAGCAGTCATAGTGTCTGTAACTCCAGGTTAAAGGAAAAGCACATAGTAGGAGGTTGCCAGGATCCTGCTATCTCCAGTCAACGGCCAGTCAATCCTGGGGTTCTTTATTCACTAATTGTAAGGATTTTTAAATGTGTGAGGAGAAATGATGAAAGACTGATAGGGGCATAAAAATAACTGGGTGTCCTGTCGAGGAAGTTATCTCTAACTTTGTCTTAGAGCTATGTTACAATCTCATTAGTTAATGAAAACTGATAGTGATACAAATAATTCTTATCCAGAGAGATGAAGATGGATTATGTCCTGGTGAAGACACAATTGATTACTAATTGCCCGGTAATGACCAATTTGGTGTCTGTTTTATAAATTCACTTCAGTACTGCTGATTTTATGAGTCAGTGTTTTTTGAATTCAGACATTCTCAAACTATTCTAACATCTTACGTATTATTTCCCTCCCTAATCAAATAAAATCTTTCCCACGAGAATAGTTGATACATAATTGTATCACAATTATGCATTTACCTTATTTAAGAAATTTATCTTTTAATGAAGGCTTGAGGTAATTTTTAAAACGGAAAAAAAAGCAAAGAAAAGGAAAACAAATAGGAACAGAGCTAGGCTGGCATGAGGTGACATGCTTATTAAGATGACTTTTTAGGGACCAGGAGAATCCTTTTGCCTCCAACACCAAATATTTCACAAGGAAACAAATATCTCATGCTTGACTCCTAAGGAAACAGCAGTAGCTTTTCAGTCTTGTCTAAAATCTTAAACATTACAGATTTATTGGCATTCTTATGAAAACTCGCAACCCCAAGCTTATCAGAACACAAAGAACACTGGGGGTGATATATTCCATTATAAAAAGATCTGATGAAAGGTTCACCTTTAAGGAGCTGTCTGAATGCATTTTAAACACATCAGTTTAAACAATGCAAGGCAAGGTCACTGGACAGAAGTTGTGCCCTGCAAAAAGCAGGGCTCCCCAGCTGCACACAGAATCTCATTCTCCCTCAGCCCCTAGGCTGTAAATGGAAGCAAAGCTTTCTAAAATTAAACAGGCAGAAGCTCCAAGCACTTGGCAATATTTCCAGTGAAGACTGAGGAAACAGCACACAAGCACTAACGCCCACCTCGCCTCTATCAGGCCCCATCTATCATATCCTGTCTGCATACACACCAACATAAATCCATGCCAACCTCCAGAAAGAGACCTCCCCGTCCCCAGCTTCTTGCCTCAAGGGAGAGGGCCACCAAGCATGTCACCTTGGTGCATCTCCTAGGCAACAAGGAATTCCTCCATCTCCAGCTTAGAATCAGGCATGAGCTGTGGGTAGTGATGGTGGGGAAGAAGAGGGTGGCCCAGGGACAGGCTTGGCTGGAAGGCTGAAACAGCAGGGGACAGGGCCAGAGCTGCAAGAAAGCAGTAATGAAGACTCCATCAAGATAGCTGTGACTGGCCTGAGCAACTAGACGTGTTTCTGCAGCTCCACCCCAGGTTTCTCTGGGGTGACCCCTGGCCCCCTCCAAGCCCATGTTAACCAGGTATTTGGTCTGGACTCCAAGAACCCTGTTCCCATCTCTGTAAGGCACCCTATCGTTTTACCACAACATTCAATTAGAGCTGCGTACGCTGATTTAAGTTCCCACTGGGAGTACAGCGCTGCACAAGGACACTCAGGGGATCAGACCCTGGCTGTCAGCCTGGCGGGATATGGGCTCTCAGCAGCACTGTCTATTACCCAAGGCAGCGGGGGCTTCAGGTGGCTGGGATGGCTGTGGCAGCTCACAGGGGCTATGGCAGCAGAGGTGGCATTAGAGAGAGTTCTCAGATACATAGCATTTTGGAAAATGGACAGGACAGAGGAAACACTTTGACACAGGCTCTAATCACATGTAATCACAGGTCCCTAAGTCTCACAAGATGACCACACAGGCCATACAAAAGCAAGCAGGCAATGGAAGTATCCAGGTGAGCTTAGCTGAAAGAACTGTCCAAAATGAGCAAGGGCTTCACCACTTCCAAGTGGTTTAGACCTCTGTCTTCGAGGGGGCTCTGTCCTGGCACTAATCCCACAAGCTGGCTCTCTGTTACCTTTGGAGTGTGTCTATCCCGGCCCACAGGACTGAAAAGTCAAGTACCCCTTGGGTTCCCAGAACCTTCAGGAATGCCCCAAGAACCAACCACCCACTGCCACCTAATGGGAGAGTTTGAGACCTATATACTTGAGTCTGCTCCAGGACAGCCACAACACCAAGGCCTGGGCAAACCACACAAGCTGGTCACTGCCTATGCTGAGGATGCTGTGGAAAACATAGACCTGAGGGTCCAGGACCCCAGCATCACTGCTCAGCCCCAGCTCCTGTTCACAGCAGCCCACAGACAATAGCAGGCAGCTGCGGCCTTCTTGCCTGTGCCAGCCTGCTGGCTCTCATGCAGAAAATAACCCCAACTGCCCAGCACATATCCGCACAGCACAACTCCTCAGCCTCCTTTCTGATTCCTCAACTCCTCTCCAACCCAAGGCCTTCTGCTCTCCGTTACACCCCAACATCTCTTCCCAGCACCACAGAGCTAAGCCCAGGTCTTCTCTGCTGGGCAGGAAAAGCAGCCTCATCAAGCAACTCCAGACTCCTTCTGATTTTTACTGTAGCCCTATGCCAGAGGGACTCCAGAAGGTGGTCCTTGCCACCCCATCAGGACATCCATGCTGAGCACCTGCTACTCTGTCATTTCAAGCCTCATATCTACCCTGGGATGAGGAAAGAGATGCTGACGGCCTCTCCATTTCTGAGCCACATTTCCCTCTTCCTCCATCTGGTCTCATTCAGCAGACATCAGAAAAGCCAATTCCTCCCTCTCAGGCTGCCAGCTCTCCTCAGAGGATAAGAGGCCATTGCAATCCCCTAAAAGCTGTTTTGAGGCCAAAGCAGCCAAGTCTGGAAGGGCCACTGCTGCCCAATCCTCCCGCTCCCAAGGGAGACTGCTGGGCTGCAGCAGCCCTGCCTGAAGCCACTTGCCATCTTTCAGCACCAAGCAGACAATGGTGTCGTGGTTCTGTGTATGGTGTTACACGTGGCCTTCTACAGAATACGGGGGCTCCTGAAACTTCCTAGTGTGTTGGCTTCAGCATGGCTCCAAGTGTGGCCACCCAATGTTACCAAAGGAAACATGAGGGGAGTGGGGAGGAAGACACATGAATGACCTTAGGTAAGGGACGTGTGGAGGAGGAGAGGAGGATGCTACGAAGTTTCCTTGCCCTGGAGTCTCCACAAGGCAGGGGAACTTTCTAGAACCTTTATCAGCAGCTTTCAGCAAGCTGAGCATGCTAGGCCCATGAGGCTTTGGAAGTAGTTGACATGAGCCCCACCTGAGGAAGTGCTCAATCCAGAGAGAGGTTTGCAACCCCCCAGCATTTGGCCTGGCAGGAAGAATTGTCCAGAAAAGCATGCCCAGAGGTCAAGTTTCTGAATGGCGCAGGGCACAGCAGGGATAGCTTTGCCACAGCTTTGTCTTTTAAGAGCTGTTGTTTTTTCAGTGCTGGGGCCCAACTTGGGGCCTCATGCATGCTAAGCATTTGTTGTACCATTTGTGAACACTTCAGTTCAAGGAAAAGCATGCCAGGCCTATGCAATTATGACAGAATCTGGAGACGAGAAACACCAGTCCCCAGGTAGAAATCCAGGACCCCTGCTAATCTGCACTGGTTGCTGCCACCACCAAGAAAATCAACTGCCTGAGTCCTTCCTGTGGCTGGTCACAGAAAGGGCACACTCAGAGGACTCTCTTATGAAGCCCCACATGACCTCAGGAGGTCCAAAGTCATCACATACCGCTCCACAGTATGTTCAAAAAACATTACTTCCAAAGAATGGTGTCCCTTGAATTGTACACTGTGGAGGTCTGAGGACACCTCTTATTGTGCAGCTACCCACCATCTACTAGAAACCCACAACAACAAGAACAGATTTTTTAGAAAAGCAGAAGCATGTTATTTTTCCTTAAATGATTTTTTAAGACAATGTCTTACTATAAGTTTGAAGCTGGCCTCAAACTTATGATTCTCTTGACTCCACCTCCCAAGTGCTGGGATTATATGCATGTGTCATCATTCCTGGCCAGATTTAATGATTTCTGAAATGACTTGCTTATGGACTGATACAGACTTTTTTAGCTGGGGTGGTGAGTGAGCAGAAAGGAAAGGCAGACCTGAAGCTAATTTCTTTCTTTTTTTATTTTACAGCTATCAGGCTTTGGCCTGTAGGCCTGTAAATTTCCAAGACTTCCAGCCTCCCCTTGATTTTCCATGAGTGGACCCAGCAAAACTGTTCCCAGCATGCATTTAACATCACACCCACTAGGCGGCAGGATGGTCGAGGCCACGCAACACCTGACCAGGCCAGCCACGTCAGGCTTCTGGGCGAGGTGGTATAAAGTCGAGTCAGATTTGAGTATTGGAGTCATTTCTGTGTTGGGCTTCTATTTAAAGACACTCAAGGTCAACCCTAATCATCAGATCACACAGGACTTGAGCTACTGTGGCAGGTGACACTGAAAAGAGAGAAGCCATTGGGATGAACTCCTGATTCTTCTATTCTACTCCATAGGCAGCCAACATTGGAGCTGCGACACCCCCACCCCTCCCTGAACTGTCCCTTGTCCAGGGCTGTGGTCAGAGCTGCTGCAGCCACAGCAAACCACACTTGTACACCGACTTTCCAGGCTTTCACGTTCTCAACAGAGAAGGGAGGAGGGTACAAATTACCCAGGCTGGTGCCAAGGGCGTGAGCATCCGAGAAGCCCAGGAGCTGGACCTGGGAGAAGGGAGTGATATCTAGAAGATTCTGTGTGTGGCTCAAAGAAATCCAGTAGAGTTAGGCAGAGTAACCAGGTCCCACTGAGCCATGCCACGGCTCCTGCTTGCTAGGATTTGAAGGTTTGTGGCCCCCACAATTCATCTGTTGAAACCCAATCCCTAGTGTGTTGAGAATAGCAGGCAGGCCTTTGGGAGGTGATTATGTCACAAGGGTGGTGCCAGTGCCCTTCATGGAAGAGGACTGAGAGAGCCCATTTGCCCCTCCATGATATGAGGCTACGGCCAGAAGATTGTCCCCTGTGAGCCAGGTCCTCGCCACATACCACATACGCCTTGATCTCAGACTTCCTGGTCTCCAGAACAGTGAGGAATAAATTTCTGTTCTTTATAAATCACTCAGTTTATGGTATTTTGTTATAGCCGCCTAAACAGACTAAATAGTATTTCTGACTCTGAGCGATAATATGACCAGAGGGGAGGTCCTGGGAGGTCTGGTAAAGAGCTAACTAATAATGACATAGCAAATTAAGTGACGGATAAAGATTACAACTACCCACTTCCTACCACACGCTAGCATCCCAAATCCCAGTCTTGCCCTGGAAGGCCAGGCGGGAGGAGTTGCCATTTGAATCCGGTCTAATTTACCATGACCCCTGCACGCCCCCGCTGAGGACACATCCAGTGCAGGGTGACACTGTTAATCAGGTCATTCTTCCGGGCTCAGTAGGAACAGACCCTGGAACATACCCTGGCCCCTCTGGGAAATCCACTGTCAGGACCTTCAGCAAACCAGACAAACTTCAGGCAGTTAAAGGGAAGGACAGCTCCACCTGTCATTGGGTGACTGTCATCCTGGGTATGTCTTGGAGCCAGGCCAACCAAGAGACCACATGGAACAGACAACCTGTGACCTTTACAAAGTGTTTTGTGGCCATCTGGGAATCTGTTACCTCTGCTTGGGGAGGGGGAACCACCACACATGCACACACAGGCCCAGACATCCCCCACAGGCGTACACGCTGGAGCCTACCCTCTGAGTGGCGTGATTCAGCATCTCCTGCCAGGCAGAGTCAAACTGTCGCTTGTCATCCTCCAGCAGCCGCTGCTCTGCCAGGGAGATGGTCTCTTTGGCAGCACGGAGCACCTCTGTGGCCCTCTGGAAGTCCTGTGTGGCCTTCTGAGCTTCCAGCTGAGCCTGTGAGAGAAAGAACTGTGAGGCCTCAGGCAATGTCAGGGTCTCCCTGACATCCCCCTAGAGATAAGCACAAGGACTAAGACACGCCCTGTCCATCCACCTTTGCCTGTCCACTCTTAGTACAGGCTGGCACCTCAGATCCTTATCCATGGAAAGGAGTAACAGGTACCTGATTAGAGAGTGGCCACCAGATGGGCAAGTAAGTTTCCATGGTCTGGAACTCAAGAGATTAGATAAACCTGTGTGCCCTCAGATTCCAAGATGGCAACAGTTAGAGCCAGCAATGGCCTTCCTTTCGCTGAGGCTCTGGTTCATCCTCCCTGTGCAAATCCAAGGTTCAATTCATGGTGTGTCAGAACAAGAAAGGACTTGGAAATTATGGTCCAACAGCTTCTATAGGATGGGGAGCTGTGGCCAAGTTCACAGCCTTCCCCAAAGCTGGCTAGGAACACAGCTATAGCCAGCCTCCTGGCAGTGCTGCCTCTGCCAGGCAGTTGCCCTCAAGCCAAGCTCACCAACAACAGTGACAGGCCAAGTATGGCTGCAGCTAGGCCCAGGGAAGGAATGAACTGTAACATATAGTCCCACTGTTTAAGAAGCATCCCAGGGGAAAGCCAACAAGTATTTTCCAGAGCTGTCACCAGCATGGGGGGCCCCTAGAACATGTGATTAATCCAAACTGAGTGCAAAACACCACTAATTTTAAAGACTTTTTTTATATTGACTGCATGATCAAATAATATTTGGGGTATACTAGGTTAAATAAAATATATTAAAATTAATTTCACCATTTTCCTTTTACTCTTCTACTGTGACTACCAAGAAATTTAGAATTACACAAGTAACTCACATTCGATTTTTTTGCAGGTATAGACATCCCTGCCCCAAGAGTGGGCCACGTATGACTGCATCAGTAATCAACCACAACGCCACAATGCACTACGGTCACCACCCTGCAGGCTCACCTTGAATTTCACCAGGACACAAGCAAGCCACTGCCAACTTGGGCCACTGCCACATCCCACCCCCACCCTTGGTTAACTGGATTTCAAGTCAGTTATGTAAGTCCTGGTGAGACACCCACAGGACAGCCCTTGGGACTTCAGAGGGGAATAACACCCTTGCCCCAGAGAGATTCTCACATGACTTAGAGGAAGTATGCAGGAACCACAGGCTGAGGACACTTCCTGAAGAAAGTTAAGGGGGAAATAACCGAGTGGTTAGGACTACCCCAGCCCTCAGGGCAAGAACCAGCTTTGTGCTGCCTCCCAGTGCCTGCTCACTGCACCCCAGCCACAGCCATCCAGGTGCCAGAAATCTGCTCAGGAGGCTGCACTTTTCATGGAACAGAACTGTGATTGTCATGCTGCAACACTGTGTGTGAGAGCCACATGGGTGGGTCGTAAATACAATAAGGGAATTTGGAGGAGAATTACTTCCAGTACAGCGAGTAGGGAAGCCTTCTTAAAGGAGAGGATATTGAACTGGAGACTGGAGGCCCCAGATGACTTGCAACTGGTGGATGGGGACCAGGAGGAAGCACCTGCAGCTCTGAACACATGTTATGAACATAGTATCTGTAGGCGATTTGACCAATCCTGGGAACCAAGTTCTATAATAGAATCAAGAGCAGGGGTCTTGAATGAAGCCCAGGCTAACTGTTGCATCAAAGCAGTCCAAGGAACTGCCTGCTGTGGACCCACTATGTGCAGCTGGGTCCAGCCATGCACATTCACTGAGGTGTATCTCAGACACGTGATGGAGATAGGGAGGCCTACTCTCTCTAGAACTGACCAACTCACTGAGAAGTAACCGGACAGCACAACATGCTCTCAGTCACACGATTCACCCTCCATCTGCCCAGACAGGGCAGTGACGCGTGAAGTGTTCCACCCTCCTTCCACTTACAGTTGGCCTTCACCATCTCCAACAGATGGTCAGTCGTCCATCCCATGAGCTTCCAACCTTTTTTAAAATGGGACCTGTATATATATATTTTTTTCTTTAGGAACTCTTAGAACTTAAATTCAGCAACATTGAAGAGCAAACTCTTTTTCCCTGCATCTCCTGCTTGCATTCTGAAACTCTCCAGAACAGACACATTGTGTTGGCTACAGCAAAGGTTCGAGGTGGAAGCAGGTTTGCAGATCACCCAGTTCAGGCCCCTCATTTTTCTAAGGAGGGTCCTGAGTAACGAGGCAACTTGCTGATAACACACAGCCATCCTGTGGCCTGCCAGAGCCAGGAACCCAGAGTCCCTGGCTCCTGTGCCATGTGATGCATGACAGGCTGGGTAACCTTGGCACTGACATCACCACTGGACAGTTGGGAAGTCCACCTGTCAGTGAGTTGAGATAGGAACTCAAACCACACATGGGAATATCAGGTGCCCCTGTGGCTCCTGTCCCGCAGCCTCACAAAGGCCTCACACCATGCCGGCCAGAGAGCTCTGGACATGCGCAGAGGAAGGCTGCTCAAAGCCACACTCTAGCAGGGGCTGGTTCCAGGTCACATGAGCTCAAAAGCCCAGGCCATCCAGTACCTGGCGGCTAACAAACCATAGTCTGGATCCTGATGTTTACGGAGGAGAAAAGCACTGCAATTACTGCTGGAACGTTCACTCTGCGTGATAATGCACATAAAGTTGTTCCAAATACAGCGCCTCATCTAAATCTTAAAATAGTGACAGGCCAGCCCAATTTTCCTTCCTTCCATTTACAAACGGGGGTCTCACTGTGTTGCCCATGTTAGTCTTGAACTCCTGGGCTCAAGCAATCATCCAGTCTCAGCCTCCCAAGTAGCTGGGACTACAGATGTGCACCACCAGGCTTGGTTACCCCTACTTTATGAAGGAGGCCAAGAGGCTTGGAATGGTTCAAAACACTGACAAAAATCATACAGCAACCAAAGATGGAGTCAAATTCAAATCCTGACCCAGAGTCTCCATCTTAAACTTCTATCACATACCACCTGCTCAGGTTTAAGCTCCTCAAGCTGAGTTGGGCCTTTCTACTTTGCCCTAATCAAAGCCACACCAGCCACTGCTACAAAGATCAGATGGTTGGGAGGTCTGCAGGGAGTTGCTGTGAAGACCGAATGAGGAGTGAGAGGAGTGGGCCAGTGCTCTAAAAGCCAGGCTCATAACCAGCCAGTGGCCAGGAGTGGATGGTGGAGTCTGGAGAAGGCTGGTCCCCAAAGACATCCTGCCTTCTCCAAGCTTACCCTCTAGTACACCCTAACACATTTTTTCAGTGCTTTAAGGAATAACGTGAATCCCACTCAGCCAGGAGGATGAATGAGACCCAAGGAGTCCAGAGAAGTCAAAGTTTTTCTGCCTACTGAAACCTTACATCCATTCTAAGCACAGGCCTCCACCCTCACCACCCCGTAAACACCGTTCACATCTGAAACCCAAAGCGATCCTCTGCGGTTTACTTAGCCATGAGTGGGTTCAATGTGCATATAGTCCCTAATGTGTGGCCAGAGCAATTACGGAACAACAAAGCAGCTTCCAGAACCCCTTGGACACATGGGCATGGATTGGGAGAAGGGAAGATCCCACTTTCTTCTAAAGACTGTTGGGAAGACACCAGTCCCAGAGAAGCAGAGATGGTTCAAATGAGGGGGAGACCAAGGAGGACCACAGTCAGCAGTGAGACCAGAGAGGGAGGCACAGTCAAAGGGCAAGGAGTCTGGCTCCTTTTCCCCTCAGTGTGACAGTGCCCATGCCAAGGAGCCAGGACAAGGCCAGCGGCGTCCTGTCCGTGGTTTTTAAAGTGTTGCAATTTTGTCCTTACCTCTTTCTAGTGAAGGTTGTACCCACAGCTGGAAAGAACACTCCCCAGCTAGAAGCTCAAGAAGAAAGGTCTCGAATTCCTTTCCAAACTAGCTGAGAAAGATTGAAATCCTTTGAAAGCCTGGTTCAGACCCCCTGTAAGCTTGTGAGGGAGGGACTGCCAGGATTAGCATCAAAGTGGACAAGAGATAAGGCATTGTCTCCAGTTTTACTAAAGCTGTGATTTCTGTCCACTTTCTGGGGACCTAGGAACCAGCAGTTGATAGATTGCTTGAGCCTTTCTATCCAGAGCGCCTTGTCGTACCCCCTACCCAGCTTCTGCAGGATGTTAACCCAGAGGTCTGTGCCAGCCATTCTGATGCCACCCTGTTACCTCTGAGGATGTTCTGGACACAGTATTTTAATCAGAATTACCATTAAATAGTTTTCCATTCAAAAGCACTTTCTAGAGACAATTCCATTACGCCCATTTAGTGCCTTGACTTACATTCTGTGTTCTCGTTACTGGAGGTCTTGGCTAGAGGCCTGATTCTGGGTGTTTCTGTTTTTGTTTTGTTTTGGCGATAACTGGGGCTTTAACTCAGGGCCCCACACTTGCTAGACAGGCTCTCTACCACTTGAGCTACTCCACCAGCCCATGATTCTGGGGCCGGGGGTGGGAGGGGGGGCAGAGGGGGGTGGGGTGGAGTGAAGCTTAACAGACCAGGTCTTTTCTACCACTTCGAGAGTTCAATTAGTAGAAGGAAGTAGCAGTGAAGCAGGAAGAGAATTGATTTCAGCTTGAGACTGAGAAGAACAGCTGGTCTAGAAAACTGTCTTCCCTATTGGGACAATAGCTCCAGAATTAGAGGACAAAAGCAGGGCGCCAAGAGACCTGCAGGTGGCTAGCACTGTGGGGTCCTGCTAGCTGAGGACCATAGCAAGTTGCAGGTCGGCTGGCACCAGGGCCTGGGGAAGCGGGGGACCACACCTTGCCTTCCCACCATAAGATGACTGCCTGCAGGAAGCTGGTTAGGAGAACAAAATGGAGTCACACAGGTCAATGGGTGTTTTTTTCTTTTTGGTGATACTAGGGTTAAACTAAGGACCTTGTGTTTGCTAGGCAGGCACTCTACCACTTAAGCCATGCCCTCAGCCCTTTTTGCTTTAGTTATTTTTCAGATAAGGTCTTGTGTTTTCTTGCCTAGGCTGGCCTTAAACTGTGATCCTCCTACTTATGCCTCCCATGTAGCTGGGACTACAGGCCTGAACCACCACACCTGGCTTATTTATTGCGATGGAGTCTTGCTAATTTTTTTTGCCAGGCTGGCCTCAAACCGCAATCTTCCTTATTACTACCTCCTGAGGTGGAAAGGATTATAGATGAACCACTGTGGGTGCTCCTTTAAATCCCTTAATTTTAAAGGAACCCCTATTATATTCCTTTTTCTAAATTTTATTTGGTCAAATTTATTTTTATTAGGATCAGTGCATGTCTACTTCAAAATAACAGACTTGATGTACTGATCAATTTCCTCTGTCTCAAACTTTACCAACTTGTGTCACAAAGTTTTTCTTACTGTTTCTATCTAACTCAGTTTTCATAAATCAGTTTTTGTTTCACGGTGCTGGGGATCAAACCAGGGCCTTGGCTATACTAAGCAAATACTCTACTACAGAACTATACCCCAGCTCCTGGGTCAGAGTTTTACAGATCTCAAAATGTGTCACACATACCATTTTTTCACTTAGTTTCAACGATTATCATGTACAGTCTGAGCCATCATCAGTCTAATATTAGATTATCTTTCCCAACTATATATCATAAACTAAATAAAAGGCACATAATATATATTTATTCTTAGAGAACCATAAGAAGACTGAACAGTCTGAGGAGCCAACAGCCTGCAGCTGTACTGGTGGATGGGCTGCACTGCTGTTAATATATAATACTAGCAGGGTGCCTCAGGGAGTTAGAAAAGCAAAGGTCAAACAGTTCTGCTCTGAGCTGAGGTTAAGCTGAGCTATTTAAAAGTAAAAAATTAAAAAGCTATTACTTGAAAGCCAGGCATGGCATTTCATGCTTAGGATCCCAGCATCTTCAGGAGGCTGAGGGAGGAGGATTCTGAACTTGGAGCCAGCCTGGGTGACAAGGCAAGACCCCATCTCCAAAAGAATAAAAACAAATAAAGCTGTTTGCTTCAAAACACAGCTAGAAGTGAGAATGAAGAGTCAACGATGGTGGGTATATAAGAAAGAAGGAAGACTGGCTAGAGGCTGGTATTTATAGAAGCTGGGAGGCTCATACATGGGGTGCCACTGTGTTCTTTTCTCTACTTTGTATATATTTGAAAATTTGACACAGTTTCTGGCAGAATAATCCTCATTCCCCACAATCATGCAGGGACTCAGACTGACCAGGGGTAAGTCGTACTCAAGGGTTTCGTTGGGGACACTGCAGAGGTTCACTTTGTGAATGTGGCCTGCACATCCAACCACGCCCCAGGGTTTCCTGCTCCATTCATGCCACTCTTGCCCCTTTGCCTCGGTTGGCACAATTTGCCACTCCACAGAACCTCCATAAGGCTGCTGACAGGAAGGGGTCCCAGGCTCTCTGCTCCCTCAGGGCACAGGCTACTGCTCAGCCCAAGTCAGCGTGTCAAGGCCAGGCAGCCAGCTGATTTCTGGTTCCTTCCACACTTCTATCCTCTTCTCAATGACCAATGGCTTACATGGTCTGCCAGCATGCACAGTGGGATGCCTAGAACAATGTATTCCAAATCAAATCCTTTCTGCTGGTTCAGAGACACAGCAGGTGCCACCCTGTCCTGGGCCACCCAGCTAGAGGACACACATGGGCTTCTCTGAGCTTCTTCCTGCTGTTCTACCTGGGCTGGAGCAGTGCCCACCTGCTACAAAGCCACCCATAGCAAGAGCCCAGGGCCAGGTGGGAGTCAGAGGCCTGAGCCAGGGGACAAACAACCGTGCCCAAGTACCCCAGGGAGCCACCACCAAACACAAGTTCCCCTGCCCCACCCAAGTCACCCTCCCTTATGCCTCAGCCACACACTACCCTCAACGTCACAACCCTGCACTCTCTCTGCCCCACCACACACATGCCACATTCTTTAAATGGGAGTTAACTCAGGGTTCCTCTGCAGTGGTGGCTTCTCCAGGTCAGCAGGGACATGCACGCCTCCCTGCACAACCACTCATGCCAATCTTCCACCTCTGCCTTGGTGTCCCACATTGTCACTCCCAGGACACACTCCCGGCATCAGCACCTCCTACTCTAGAAGACATGCACCCTAATCAAGGAAGCTGTTTCATCCTTCCACTAGGATGTGCAATGTAGACCAAGGCTCTAAAAAATGGTCTTGTCATGCTGACTCTTTGAGGGAGTGAAGAGTGCCACTTCACACCACAGGGCAGGAAGGAACCCAGGTGCTCTGTCATTAGGCCATGTGACAGTCCTTTGCAGCATTGAGCAGCTGCTGGTCTCCAATCAGAAGGATGGGGCACAGGAGCAGAAAGGTGGGTGAACAAGGCGCTAGGATGGACCGAGGATGTAGTTCAGTGGTAGAGTGCTTGCTCAGCCTGTGCAAGGCCCTGTGTTCCATCCCCAACACTACAATGCAACAATAACAACAAAAAACCCCTGAGATGCCAGAACTGGGAACAACCTCTCCCTGGCCCCAGAGGAAGTGAAGAACTTGGACACATCAGCCACCCTAGGAAAAGCTCTGGTCTCTGACTCCTCTCCTTTCTCTCCAGTGGAGAAGCAGGCAGCCAGTGTTCTCCCTGCCTGGTTCTGTCCCTGCAGTCACAGTCCTGGGCATTGTGATCTGGGGATTTTGAGCAGAGCAGCCTATACTTCCTGCCAGTCCCAAGGTAGACAAGCAGGCCCCCTGTGGCTCTCCATTCCCCAGGGATCCCAGCTCTTCCCCTACCAGAGAACCAACAAAAGACACATTCCAATGCCTTGCACAGAACTGGCATTGATCAGCTGGACAACAGGGCCACTATAAGGCAGCAGACTGTGTCCAGAGAACTGGGAGGCACAGAGGACATTCCTGGCACCAACGGCGATCATTGTCTTGGGTCTACAACCTTGAACAAGTTACTTAATTTGAGTTGGAATGCCAAGGCCTCTGATAAGACCCAGGAAGCCTCAGTTACAATACAGGACCTCAGGGACACACAGGAATCAATCTGTAACGCAGTGTGTTCTTGGGACCAGGGCAAGCAGTGAGTCAGCAGGCTGGGTAGCCACTGAAGCTATTATGGCTTTTCTGTTATCTTCTTTATTATTCTATGTTTGCAGTTTTCCATTAAAAGCATACAAAACCTGCTTCTTGATCTGTTATTGCTTTGCTATCTATCACATAGTTCTTTTTTCTTTCTTTTACATAGTCCTTTCTTTAAACTCAAAATGTCACTGACTTGCACAACAGCATGACTGGAAGAAAGAGGGGACAGCTGGTTCCACTCAAATATTTTAAACCAATCACAGAACACATTTTTAAAACAGCTGAGGAAATGTGAAAAGGGACTGGGTACTAGATGATATTTAAAAACTACTATTAACTCCCATGAAAAGATGTGGTTTTTTTTGTTTTGTTTTGTTTTTACCAGTGCTGGGGGTTGAATCTAGGGCTTTATGTGTGCTAGGCAAATGCTCTACCACTGAACTATATCCTGGCCCAAGATGGAATTTTTAAAAAGGTTCTTATCTGTTAAAGATAAATACTTAAGTATATCACTTCATATCAGTGATATGATATCTCTGAATAGCTTTAAAATAGCCAAGATCTGGGTGCGGTTGCTTACTCCTGTAATTCTAGCTACTTAGGAGGTGGTGACCACCATTAGAGGCCAGCCCAGGCAAAAAGTTTGTGAGACCCCATCTCAACCAATAAAAGCTGGGAGAGGTGCTGTATGTCTGATATCCCAGCTAGATGGGAAGCATAAATAGGATTGTGGTCCAGGATGATCCACAATAAAGCAAGACCCTACCTCAAAAATAACCAGTGCAAAAATGGCAGGGTTCCAGCAGTAGAGTGCCTGCCTAGCAAGTGTGAGGCTCTGAGTTCAAACCCCAGTAGCACAAAATATCAAGAAAAAACGAGCCGGAAGGGAGAAGAAATGAGTGATAAGGTGTTCTTTTCTGTGTGTTTCTGGAAGCCTTGGGTTGGTCAGTTACTGCTTGTGCAATTTATCTGCCACATTATCACAAAACCCAAGAAAATGCTATGCACTGAAAGTCTAAGGAACCAAAAATATTTGTCACAGTTGTTTGCCAGCTGAGCACCCATGGCTCCGGCCTGTAATCCTACTTATTCAGGAGGCAAAGATCAGAAGGATCTTGGTTCAAAGCCAGCCCTGGGCAAATAGTTTGCAAGACCTTATCTTGAAAAACCCAACACACACACACACACACACACACACACACACACACGAAACAAAAAACCCCCAAAAAACCTAGGACTGGTGGAGTGGTTTGGGTGGTAGAGCACCTGCCTACCAAGCATGAAGCCCTGAATTCAAATCCCAGTACCCACCCCCACACACGCAAAGGTTGTCTGCCATTCACGGGGGCAGAGGACTCAGACATTCTACTAAAGTGACCCCAGTGAACGGCAACTCACCCTGTAGCTTAGAGGCTCCGAGTGTTCTACCCTTGACCTGCAGGCCTGGAAGAGACCCATAAAGGGCGTGATAGGCAAGGAAAAAAGACAACTCACACCCAAGGACACCAACACACACTAGATGACAAGATACCCCTGCTTAGTCCCCAGCCCCGGGGCCCTTGAGGTCAAGGTCCTATAGTAAAACAATCCACTGACTCACAGCACTGTCCGCCATGCACAGTAGGTGGGATTTCTCCTCCAGTGGCCAGAGGTTGATCAGAAAAGTAGACTGTGGTTTTTTTACTTCCCATACCTAGCACAGTGGCTGTCACTGTGCAAATGTTTAAGAAATATTTAATTAAGGTACCCAGCTATGAGACAAATTAGCCCCAAACAACTCCCTGTGGCCTTGGTGATTTTTTTTTCTCCTGTGGCTCACACAATTAGATAAATGTCTCTGTGGGTACACTGATCCTGGGAAGTGTCCATGAGTGGCTATGTGAAAGCACACCTGATTAAGCCCCAGCTGTATGCACTAAGTCATGGGCTGTGAATACCATCTCTCAAAACCCAGCCAGTTCCCTTCACTCTATCTCGCCTCTTTCAAGCTGACCTATGCATAGACCAGATCCCAAAGGGTCTTCAGGAAATTCAGATCCAGGGGCAAATTTCACCCTTTCCGAACTCACCAAATTTCAGTCATTATTCTAGCATCTTGCCACGTGATAAGAAAGTACTTGTGAAAAACACTCTGAAAACTACCCAACACTGCAATCATATTGGCAACACCTCTTAAACTATTTTACTATCAAGCGTTTTCTCAACAAGAATGCAAACCCTTGAAGGCACTGAGCTCCTCCCACTCAGCGCCCACCAGGGTCTGCACCAGGGTTATTTCAAGCCCTTGGTCAGCCAGGGACACTGGCTGCCTACTTCCACCCTCCAGCCCATAGACGCCATGGGTCATCTGGCACTATTTGTTGCTTGGTACAATTAGGCACAGCCAAAGGACCAACTGGTTTCCTAATGTTTCAATACCCAACTCCAACCTCTCCTCCACTTCTGGGGTAGCACCAGTTGGCTTAATTTTAGCTGGATGTTTAGAGATAGAAGTGTTTCAAATTTTGGAGTTTTTCAAATTTGGGGATATTTGTATACATTTTACCAGCTAAGCAACCCTATTCCAAAATTCCAAAATCTGAAATGCTCTGAACTCCAAAACTTTTTTTTGGCAGTACCAAGGTTTGAACTCAGGGCTTTGCACTTGCTAGGGAGGTGCTCTGCCACTTGAACCAAGCCCTCAGCCCACTTTGCTCTGGTTATTTTGGAGATAGGGTCTCACTTTTTGCCCAGGCCAGCCTGGACCACTATCCTATTTTATACTTGTCACTGTAGCTGGGATGACAGGCACACTTGTCCAGCTATTGGTTGAGATGGGGTGTCACAATTTTTTTTTGCCTGGGCTGGCATCAAAACTTGATCCTCTTGATCTCTGCCTCACAAGCAGCTAGGATTATATCCAAAACTTTTTGGATAATGATATGATTCTCAAAAAAAAAATTCACATCTCAGATTAGCCACGCTCAAACTGTATCACTTATAAAAAGATCTCTAAAAGAATTCAATAACACACAGCAAAGGAAGACCCACCATGAATAAGAAGTAGTAAACACACTTTCCAGATTAGCATGTCACATGAAAATACTGACAGATCTGTCACAGTGCACTCACAAAGCCACCACAGGGCTGTGGCCAGTGCAGCCATAACAGGCTGTAGGAAGAGAGCAGGGCTCCTAAGCACACCCATTCAAGGACCCCCTCTGGCCACTGGCACCCTTACCACTTTAAGCCACCTAGGAATCTGTATACAAGATAGGGATAGCCTGGTGATGAGGTCAGAGCAGCAGCTGAGTCCTCCAGCCAAGGGGAGGCAAGGCTGTTACAAGCTGGTGCATATGGCAGGGGCTCCAAGTGTGTGCCAGGCTCCTGGCTGAGTCTCTCCTTTCCACCTGGTGCTAGCAGGCAAATCAGGCCTGGGGAGTGTGGGGAAGGGGGTATCCTCCTCTGTGAATTAGGAACAAATCACAACTAACAGAATGCAGAGGGAAAAAGGGCAAGACACCCACATGGAAGGGTATAAAATGCCTCTGGAATACTCATGGCTCTACCTACCACTTGAGCCATGGCCCCAAAGTCCTTTTGCTGCTAGTTTCTTTTTCAGGTAGGGTCTCATGCTAACTCTGCCCAGGCCAGCCTGGGACTGTGATTCTCCTATCTCCTCCTCCCAAGTAGCTGAGACCACAGGTGTGCTCCACCACACAGGGTGTGAAGGTCAGGAGTACTGATCAGGCTGCTTGGGACAAATCCTGGCCAGCCCACTCATTAAGCTGTGTGAGTCTGAGCACGGCTTTGTAACCTCTCTGGGCCAAAGGTTCCTCATCTGCAAAAATGAAGGTTACCAAACCTACTTCACAGAGTTGCTGTGGGGAGTGAGTTAACACAGATACAGCGCTTGGGACACGCACAGTCAAGCAGTACAGGTGTGTTGACTGTTACGTAAGTGAGTGTTAGCTTGTGTGTACTAACTCACAGAACGTGCATGACTTTTTTTTTTTTTTTGGCAGTACCAAAGTTTGAACTCAGGGCCTCATGCTTGCTAGGCAGGTACTCTACCACTTGAGCCTCACCCCCAGCCCTTTTTGCTTTAGTCATTTTTGGGATAGGGCCTCGCTCTTTGTCCGGACCAGCTTTGACCATGATTCTTCCATTCATGCCTCCCCATGTAGGTGGGATGACAGGTGCACATCACACTGTCCAGTTTAGTGATGGAGATGGAGTCTCGCTAACTCTGCCCAGGCTAGTCTCAATCCACTAGCCTCCCAATCTCTCCTGCGTAACTAGGATTATAGGCATGAGCCACTGTGCCTGGCCAGGACATGCATGACATATGAAGGGAACTGACAAACACCTTGAAGTTTCTTATAATTTATGGGCCAATGTGCTCATGTGTCCGTTTTCAGACACCTATAACTTTCACTAAGGACTCAGAGAAGCAGAGTGGCAGGAAATCCTAGGGAGGGAGTAGACTACGGGAAGGGGTTGTAGAAATCACACCCATCACTGCCTTCCTTTTAATCCTGCAAAGCGTAAACGCTGAGCAGTGCTGTCCATAGGATATGGTTTCTGTAACCATGGAAATGCTGTCTCTCTTTGCACTGTCCCAAAAACAGCAGCCACCAGCCACATGTGGCTGTCGAGTACTTCAAATGTGGTTAGTGAGATGGAAGAACCATAGTTTTAGTTGACGTTATTAAGTTAAATTAAGGAACCTCGTGTGGCTAATGGCTACCATCTGTAGCCTGGGGAGAAAAGGAGAACAGAACACGCAATAACACAGAACATGCCATGACTACTCAAACCGTGAGTAAAACATGGTGTCCTGGCAACTGTGGGGATGGGGTGCTCACTGAAGCAGCAGAGAGAGGTGCAGCTGGGAGGACAGGGTCCAGCCTCCGAAGCTTCCAGAACTTCGTGTATGCATACAGAGAGAGATAAGGAACCAGCTCATGTGGTCATGGAGGCTGGTGAGCCCCAAATCTGCAGGCTGGTGAGCCCCAAATCTGCAGGCTGGAGACCCAGGGAGAAGCTGGTGCTGTGGTCTCTGCTGCTCAGTCTCCGCTGTCCTATTGTCCCTCCTCCATCACAGAGAGCAATCTGGTCATTCAGAATCCACTGATTTAAATGTCACTTTCATTCAAAAACAGCCTTGCAGAAACATGTAGAATAATGTTTAACCGTGCACCTGGATGCCATGGCCCGCCAAGCTGACACATGAAATTACCCATCACAGAACTGGCTCTAGCAAAATAATTTGGCTGGGAGGCAGTGGGGAGAGATGGAGCACCAGGAGGTAGGAAAACCAGAAAGGCTTGCCCCGAAGACATGGCAATGGGAAACAAGTCATTTAGGTGATATTTTCAAAAGAAAGTCTGAATGGCTTTGGGGAGTTTACAAAACACATACATTTACATCAGCATGCCCTCACAGAAGTCCAACACAACACAAGCAAAAGAAGTCTTCTTGGGCTGGTGGAGTGGTTCAAGGGATGGAGCACCTGACTAGCAAGCCTAGCAATCATGAGGCCTGAGTTAAGTCTCTCCAACCAAAGCCTTTCTGGAAGACCCACAGGACAGATGTGGCAGAGTCAAACATCCATTCTCCTCTTCTTTATGAACAGCAGCTGGATGAGCCCAAACCGGGCCTCTCTGACAGCCACCTATGACTGTATGACTGGGTTCTAGCCATGAAATGGAAGCAGTGTGAGGTGTGAGACTGAGTAGATTGTTTAAAATAGAAGGAGCATGTGACCCTTCCCTTTCTCTTTTCCTACTCAAATTCAGATGTGGTTGTCGGAGCTCCTGGAGCCACCTTGGACCATGAGGCGTTAAGAATGGGACTCACTCAGAACAGAGCAGAAGATAAGACACAGGTTTCAGGTGAGATAAGGTCTCATGCAGGTGACCATGGAGTCACAGAACCTATCCCAGATTGCCTAATTCATGTCTTTTCGGTGACAGGAGGAATCCTGGTATGTTTAGGTCACTGCCTTTGAATCCTCTGTTACTTGCAGACAAATACAATTCTTAATATAAAGTCATTATTTTGTGCACAGGACAGCAGAAATTTTAGAATTTCAGGCTGCAGAACTTCATCTGTGTATTTTCTTATGCCCTTGGGTGATAGAACAGAATCAGACAGAAGGGGAGCCTACATAAATTAGTACAGTGCCTTAATATGCCATGATTTTCTTGTAATAACTGTTCTCAAAAGAGCCCACTACAGGTGCTTTCTAACATGTATATTTACCATGCACAAGGGCCTAGAAAGAAGAAGGGAAGGCAGGACAGACAAGAAAACTCTACCTGGGGCTAGACTTCTGGGCATTCTCACTTGGTACTGCATATGTGCCTTCTACCCACACAGCCAGGAGGCAGTTGGCTGTGATAAGCCCTGAGCTGGGAATGAACAGTAAGTAGTTCAGCCAGACCAGAAGTAGACTGTCCCAAGCTACAGAAAGGTTTTAGGTCAGAATTACTTCAAAGTCCAGAGAGACCATCAGTCTCTAAACTATACTTGGACTAATTGTCAGCGTGAATAAGCTCAGCAGGTTCTTTTTGTTTGGTTTTTGAGACAAGGTCTGGCTATATAGTCCAGGCTGGCCTCGAACTCTCGATCCTCTTGCCTCAACCTCCTGAATGCTGAGATTGCAGGCATGTACCACGATGCCTGGCTCCCCGACCCTGGCCCCTGGTGCTGGGGATGGAACTGAGGGCCTTGCCAAGGCTAGGTAAGTGCTGTATCCTGAGCTACAGCCCCAGCCCAGTCCATTGGGTTCCTAGGGGTAGATTTCCATAGAAGGGGGGTTGGGAAGAGGAAGTACAAAGGAAGGAAGGAAAGAAAGGGTATCCCCAAGATCAAGAACAGGAACAGAAAGGCACACTGAAGAGAAATGTTGCCATTTGGCCAGGGTCCATACTTTGTTGCCTGGCAACATAAAAAATGTACCTGTGTTGACAAAACTGGTACCAGAAATACATCCAAACTGATTGCGATTGATAAATGAATCAGCCAGCAACTCTTCCACGCCTGTGGTTTGCAGAAAGGGGAAGAAGGGCGCTGTCTACCTCAATGCCACAGCTTTAGTAAAAATGCAGAGCAGTTACAAAGAAATATCCGAGGAGTTTCATGGTTTCAAAAAATCCACCCTGCTTCCCCTCTAGCAGCTATTTTGGTGACAAACCACATCTGTTAGCTCCAGAAAACACTCTGTCGCCCATCCATTAGTGCTTGCTGGGGACCAAGCATGCCTCAGTGAGAAGCCAAAGGGACAAGGAAAGGCAAACTGTCCAGGATCCTCCTGCCTAATGCTGTCTGGCTCAGGCCCTCATGGCAACCAGCCTCTCAGCCAAGCTTCCTGCCAACTGTGAGCAGGGAATGGTCAAATACAAGTGGCTTATGGCACCACCAGAAGGGAAAGCTCCAGCTCCAGCCCAGGACACCTGGCTGAGAAGGAGGTTCATCCCACCCTAAGGGTGGCCCTAGGCACTATGGTCTCACTATAGCCAAGACTTGTTTGGTGCCAGAAGCTTTGGCCAGGTGGAAGTCACCATCCATTTTCCCCCTCAGACCATCCTAATTCAAGAATCAGGCTTCCAAATGCAGCTGGTGTGCCCTAGAATCTCCAGCCAAGACTGGACCAGGCGACAGAGGGTTAATTACCCTCCTTCTCTCTTGTCATAAATCTCCCTGCTTTCGGACAAATGTCCCTCACTCTGCTGTGTGCCCTTACCTCAGGCAGCAGATGACGCAGTTCCCAGGAACTGGTCTCTGGCCACCCAGAAAAAGGTGACCAGGGCCACAGGGATGGACGTCACCAAGTCAGACCTCCTCACCCAAGTCCCCTGGTGAGAACTGGCAGGGCAGAAGAAGGGAAGCATGACAAAGCCACAGGGACCTCTCAGGGGAATTGACAGAGCTCCATAAGACATTTTCAAGGACCACAGACTACTGGGGACAAGAAATTCTCAGTTGTCCCGGCCTGGAAGGCAGGGGCCACAAAGAGGAATAAATGCATGGACGGCTCACAATCTGCAAATCATTGTTCCTCAGTCCCACTCTACTCAGAGGTCCCACATGTCATCCAGGCTTGCCCACTGTCCCCAGGTGCCCTCTAGGTGCCCAGCATCAACAGCAGACAGAACCAGGCTGGCTTGGGTTCAGTCTTTGCTGCTGTCCTCACAGAGCCCGCATTCTGGGCCCTTTATTGTACTGTCCATGGGGTCATTATTCCCCTCAGCATAAAGACACTGAGCTCACCTCGTCACCTTGATATAAATGCTGTACCTAACACAGACCCAGCTGCCCACTATCCTCCATCAAGCAGGGCTGTGGGTGGACCCTGCGTCTTTTGGCTTCTGCCCCCTTTCATGTCCTCTCAGATGAGGATCCCAAACCAGAAAGGCCCAAGCATAGGTCCTCAGGTTCCAAGACTGTCTTCAGGCTCCTCATCTGTAAAATGGGTTCACAGAAGGAAAGAGAAATAAAATCTCTTCGACACACAGCAGAAGGCATGGCACCTAACACATTGTTCGAGCTCAAAAAATGATGTTGCCATCCATACAGGGACCTGTATTTGGCACTGATGTCTAATCAACCACTCAAAGACAATGTTCACCCTCTACTCAAGAGCCCTGTGGAGTTAGCAGCTTCTCAACCTCATCGGAAGGCCAGGCCACCTCTGTAAGGTGGCCTACACCACTCCTTCTCTGCCTGGCCTTTCCGCTCTCCTGAGCCTCCTTCCCCAAGTCCCCCCCAAGCTGACACCTCTGCACATTCACTTCCACAGGGCTCACTCCTCAGATCTCTGCTCTCTTCTTTCCACAGCCTCCCTCTCGGCCTGCAGGACTCAAGTGCACCTTTCTCCCAGCCTTTCTTAGTGGGCAGCATCCCACCCACCCCAAGGCCTCACTCCCTAGGTGGGCCAGTGACTGACAACAGAGCACTGACAACCAAGCACTCCTAACTGGCTCGTTGCTCGGCAAGCACAGCTGATCCTCATTAGTCACTGGTCCCATATTTGCGAATGTGCCTGCTCCCTAAACTTTATTTGTAATTACCCAAATCAATATGGGTGTGTGTGGGGTTATGCTTCCAGTGTCTTTCACAGACATGCATAGAGTGAGGAAAACACCTTTCAAGGCACCTTCCCAGTGGAGGCGACACCCTGCCTTCTGTTTCTGCTCTCACTCTGTAAACCGGTGTCCTCTCCGCAAGTCTTCTTAACACCATGTTTTCCATTTTTGTGTTTCTGGTTGATTTTGTTATTTAAATTGGCCCCCAAGTACAGTGATGAAGTAGTTCCTGGCGCCATAAAATAAAAGCAGCCAGTGAGAGGCCTCATGGAGCCAATCCGTGTGAGCTAAGCATCATTCAGGCATGAGTTTTGGCTCATGGTTTCTGTTGACCATGAGTTCAGCTAATGAGTCAACAGCACAACACATCCAGAAAGAGGAACAGGAAATTTGCCAATCTGAGTATGAGCTTGCTGTCACAGGGGCTAAAGGAACATCTATAGAGCACAATGAAGCTATGAAAAGACAGAGAGGGGCTGTATTTGTGGACTCACTTGGTGTCACTGCCCGAGAAATCACAACAGATCCAACAGCACAGTGAGATTTAGTCACATCACCCAGAGTCAGGAAAACGTTCAGGCTTTCTTGCCTAGTGTTTTATTATAAAGATATACTAGATATAATTATTTGTGTACTATATATGTTAAGGTGTCTTTAAACAGAAATACTCATGAAACAAAGTTATGAATTCATCAGTTTGATAAAAATGCTGTGTCTGAAATCTTTCAGGATCCCACCCCTCGACTGCCCCGAGGAGCAATACCTCAGTTCTGGGTAATTCAGTGTTCATGGCAATAGAATAAAGAGAATCAGCAGCCAGGTGTCATGGTACATGCCTGCAATCTCATCATTGGGGAAACTGAGGTACAAGACTCACACGTTCAAGGCCAGCCTGGGCTACATAGCTAGATCTTGTCTCAAAAAAAAAAAAAATCACGCCAGAAGCCAGTGGCTTATGCCTGTAATCCTAGCTACTTGGAAGGTCAGCCCAGGTTCAAGGCCAAAAAGTTAGCGAGACCTCATCTCAACCACTAAAAAGCTGGGCGTGATGGCAGGTGCCTATCATACCAGTTATGGGAGGAAATATAAAATAGGAGGAAAATGATCCAGGCTGGCTGGGTAAAAAGCAAGACTCTACCTCCAAAATATCCGAAGCAAAAAGGGCTGGAGGAGTGGCTCAAGTGGTAGAGCACCTGCCTAGCAAGCACGAGGACCTCAGTTCAAACCCCAGGACTGCTAAAAATAAATAAATAATAAAAGACTCCTAAGAGGGGACAAGAAAGTTCTAACCCACACTGACATATCCTTGAGTTTCTATCCCACCTTGGCAGAACCTCAGCCCCTGTGTCTCCACCCATGGAGGGTTTTCCCAAAAGTCAGGAACAGAATCTCCTAGCAAAGGAAGACTCCAACACTGCTCCTCTTGGAATTAACATAAGAACGCAGAGGGTTCTGCCATGACCTTGATCTCTTTCATTTCATCAGAAACACCACTCTCCAGGTTCAAGGCCCTACCACATCAGCCCTTTGGGCTCAGAGATCTTTGGATCAGGCAAAAGGTAAGTCTGCTACTCCCTCCACCTCGTGTTGTCCTTACAAGCTCTCAAGCCTGCTTGGCCCCCTCTCCCAAATCTCTACACTGTCCACGTGTCCGTGTCTTACTCCATCCTTAGGGTTTCATATTTTTTGTTTTGTTTTGGTTTTTTTTTTTGCGGTACTGAGGTTTGAACTAAAGCATTCTACCACTTAAGCTACACCCACAGCCTTTTTTGCTTTATTTTTTCAGGTAGGGTCTCTTACTTTCACCTAGGCTGGCCTCAGACCAAGATCCTCCTATCTATGCCTCCCATGTAGCTGGGATTACATGCAGGTACTGTCATGCCCAGCTTGTTTGTTGAAGTGGAATCTCACTAACTTTTTACCTGGGCTGGCCTCAAACATTGACCCTCTAGATCTCTACCTCTCAAGTAGCTGGGATTACAGTCATGAGCTGGCCTGTTTTGTTGTTCAGGCAGCAGAGTCACTATAGATATACAATAATTTGATAGAAAAATACATCTGGAATAATACATTTCTTTAATCCAAATGCTTTGTGTGTCCTAATCCAATCGCTATGGTAATCACAAAAATGGCTCTAATACTTTGCAGATAAGATTGTCTTTCTCCACCTCCTGAATTAGGACTGGCCATGTGACTACTCTAGTCAGCGGAAGGACAACAAAATAAAACAAACAGAGGCCTGAGAAAGGCATGTACCTTCTGTTCCCAACACCACATTTAAAGAACCAGGCTGGCCTGCTGGATAAGAGATACATGTGGCCCAGTCATCCCTGCCGTCCCAGCTGATAAGTGGCCAACTGATTGAAGATGAGGCCATTCAAGATGAGCCAGTCCACCATCAGCTAAGAATCAGCTAAGTCCGTGATCACAAAAACTACCCACAAAACCATAAGCTAAATAAGTGTTCAACCACTAAGTTACCAGGTGGTTTGATTTGTGGCAAAAAGCTAACTGATATACAACTCCATCTTGTGAAGAAATTAAGGTACAGACCCACCAACAGTCCCCCAGCTATTGTGTGGTGACAGATTCGAGGTCTAGCATTCTGGCTCCAGGTCATGCCTTGTCACCTGTCCCCTAGCAAAGTCACTGTGCGGATTTCAAATGTTTTCTCATTCACCTACTTTCCTAAAAGAGGTTAAATCTAGAACATGGCCTCACATGGCCCCATGAACAGCCTCCAAGCAATGCTGAGTACTGACTATCCCTCACCATCTTGGTTTGCATTGGCTCTGCTCTCTTCTGACATATCCCAACCATTTAAAAATAACAATGCCGAGAGATGAAGGATGAACGAAGATGGTACATTTGCAATGGAACAGCATCCCACTTCAAAAGGAAGTAAGTTCTGCACGTGGCACAACGTGGATGAACATGGAGGACATTTCACTAAGTGAAATGAGTCAGTCACACAAAGACACACACTGTAGATTCCTTGCTACTTCTAGGAGGTGACCAGAGCAGTCAAAGTCATAGGAACAGAAAGCAGAATGATGGTGGCGGAGGTGGGAGGGGCCGGGGGAAGGGAGGAATGGAGAGTTATTTTTAATGGATACAGGATTTTAGCTTAAGATGAAAAAGTTCTGCAGATGGCTGGTGATGCGACTTGTACAACAAAGTGAAGGCACTGAATGTCACAGAACTATTTGTTTATCTTTATGTATTTATTTATTTTTGGGTACTGGGGATTGAACTCAAGGCCTAAGTAGATAATCTACTACTTGAGCCACATCCCCAGCTCAGAACTATATATTTTTAAAGTGGTTTGGATGATAAGTTTTATGTTATGTATGTTTTACCACAACTTTTTTTGTTTTGATGTGATACTGGGGTTTGAACCCAGGGCCTCACACAGCTAGGTAAGCACATTACTACTGGAGTGATACCTCCAGTCCTTAATTTTGTTTTTGAGGGTCTTGCTACCTTTTTGCTCTGGCTGGCCTTGAACTGTTGATCCTCTTGCCTCTACCTCCCAAGTAGCTGCAGATATGTGTGTGTGTGTTTGTGGGACTGGGATTTGAACTCAGGGCTTCATGCTTGCAAAACAGGAGCTTTACTGCTTGAGCCACACCTCCAGTTGGTTTTTTTGGGTTATTTTGGAGATGGGGTCTCATGAACTATTTGCTCGGGCTGACCTCAAGTCACAATCCTCCTGATCTGAGTCTTCCAAGTAGCTAGGATTGCAGGTATGAGCCATCAGCACCCAGCTGGCTTTTTTAAAGGAACAACAACAACAAAGTTTTGACTGGCAGTGATAAAATGACAGATCTGAAACTACCATTCGACCAGACAGACCCCAAGGAGTAAAGTAAATGAGATACACTCTGCCATTCCGCATTCCTGAGTCACCTGCTCCTTGCCACACCTCTAAGGCCAGAGGGGCTGCCAGATTTGTCAAAGCAGCCTTATCATCGAGCTCAGCTCAAGGACAAAAACTCTCCAAGAACTACAAGCAAATTCCCGGACCCCACCCTGCACAGAAGAAAATGTCATGATCTGTCTTCTTCCCTGGCAGCACTTAAAACTTGGTTTTCAAGATCACAGGATTGGATCTGACTCACTGGTAGGAAAATGAGTTGACATCAGGAACAACAAAGTCAGAGCACATTTTTGATGGACAGATACAATTTCTACTGACCCAACAACTACAGAAACTCTTTATAGAAAACCCAGTCACAGGGCTGGGGATATAGCTCAGTGATTTAGTTTGCCTTTCATCCATGAGGCCCTGAGTTCAATCCCTAGTACCACAAAAAAGAAAGAAAACCCAATCACAGGAAACAGTTTTCCCTTTGAAAGTCCCCTCTGTCGTCTGATTGAGACACTGGGTATATAGACACAGGCTTCCAGATGTATAAAGCCACCATTAAGAAAAACCTGATTTGGGAGACAGAGGGAGAGAGAGAAGGAAGAGGAGGGAGAGAGAAGGGGGTATGCATGAAATGTAACAGGATGTATTGGGACTCATTTTCTTCTTTTTGTCTACTTTCTAAATTTCCCAAATAAATCCTAATTCTCTTAAATGAAGCTGAAACCCAAGCTCACATGAAGATGTCACGATTAGACACATGTCACGTAAGTCCTAGGAATTGTGCTGATTCCTGGACCATCAGCATTTTGAAGAGGAGGGCGCTGACACTTAGGACATATTCCTCACAGAACTGCCTTCAAGGATTCTCTGACACCGTCCTCGCTGGGCAGTCAGGAGGGTTTGTAAATATAAAAAGGAAGGGGTGTGGACAAAGCAGAGGAAGAAAACAGGAAGCCCCACTTGGCAGCATCAGGAAGGTCAGAGGAACACTCATGCCATCTGGCCCAAGCCCAGGTGACCTGCCATCCACAGACATGAAATGTAACATCCGTGCCTGTCTCCGTCTTTGAGCATCCTTCTGGCTCCTTGGCTAGAAACCAGCAAGGTCCCTTGGGGCTATGGGCGGGGGCTGCTCTCCCTTTCCTCCTTCCCCATGGGCAAGTTGGGGGGGTGGGGGGGTGGGGGTGTGCAGTCAGCTCACAGAAACTTTGCGGGTACCAAGCTGGACACAATCCCCTCAATACTCATCTTGGGCTCTGCCCACTGCAGTGAGTCGGTCACCCTGGGGCCTAGGCATATCTAATTACCCTGACGACAGAGTGGCTTGCCCAAGAGACTCAGTGACTCTCATGATTACTGTTCTCTCTAGCCAGAGAGGAAGAAGAGACGCCAATCTTCTGTGTCCTAGCAAACTGGGAGCCTCCCAACCCAGCTCCCTCCTACCTCTTCTCCCATCAAAAACAATTTGGATCCAGAAAAGAGAGTGGTTTAAAATCTATTCCAGTTGTCACAGTCAACTGGGGACACACCCACCAAGTGCGATTTCTATGAACACAACCCACACGAAGCTGGATGTGCCCATGGGTTCCTGCCCCTCTGCCCGCCTCGCTACGAGGCAGGAAAGAGTTAGAGGAAAGAGGCCATGGGGAGGAAAAGCCTCCTGTCTTGGAGGCAGCAGGGAACATCTGATCTGCTGGTGACTCCGTAGTCCCATCACTCACTTGTTTCTCCATATTTTTGTTCATTTGACATTTGAATACCTTCTGTATGCTGGCATTGGAACAAACCAAACAGGCAAAACTTCCTGTCCTGTGAGCTTGGTTTACTGTAGACACACAAACTCTGACCAAAGTCAAGGATGACAGAGGAAAAGCAAATCAGGGAATGGGGGCTGAAGGTGGCAGAGATGGTGACTGGAAGCTTCCATTTCAAATCCAGTTAAATCCTGGCTTTCATCCTGTTTGGGTCTGATCTTACTTTTCTGGGACTTCCTGTTACAAAGGTCCACCCTACTGCCATCTCCTACATGGTTCTCACAACCTGTGCTGTGCACACATACGGCAGGTGCTCAAAACCATGTGTGTGGTTGGTCACTAAACATTTTCTTACAAGGGGAGACTTCTGTACGCAGGTAAGTGTGCAATAGGGAGACACCTGGGTACTTGATACTAAATTGTAATTTGAAACAACTGCTTAGATCTTTGGGGAAAATCTGAGCTCTTATCCCAAGACACGCCACAGGGCTGGTGATTCATGAGGATGAGACACTGGGTCACAAGTCAAGTGAGCTATGGTATGTGGAAAGCCCCCAGCCCAGGGTCTGGCACTCAGCAGGTACCAGTTAACTACTGGGGACCCTTTTACTTCTCTGGTCACAGAGCCTGACTCTCAGAGGCTGGGAGGTGACAAGCAGCAACTTGCACCATATCACATCAGTGGTGATCAAGGGAAGACACACTCAGAAACCTGAACCAATTTCCACGCAGGCCCCAGCAACCACCTGAGTGTAACCCTACCCCTACCCCACTGCCCCATCTCTTCTGAGTTCCTCTGCTCCTTAATTGGGTCCTCCAGACAAAGAGCCAGAGTCTCTAGGGAGTGATCCTTCTGCTGCCCCTCAGATGGTCACTGGGAGAAGAGGAGGCACACAGTCATACATCCTGTGGGCCCAGCTGCCCACCTCAGGGACCCAGGCACAACTCAGACAGCTCACGGCGTCCACTTGCAGGGTCTTCCAAATGCCAACACCCACACCCTATTAAAGTGTTGTGAGCTGGAATAAAGCATATGGGGGAGGATAGGAAGTTCACTTCAAATGTAGCCATATTCAAAGCCACACAGAATGGGTGCTATTAACCTGAATGGAGGGTACAGAAAACAAAACGTGCCCCCAAAACGCAGTTAGGGTGTCAGGTGGAGATAAGAGACATCTGCAGGATGGTCTTACCTGCCTCGCCACCCTCCGTGCCTCCCAGTAGGGCTTTGAGTCCTCCACAGCCTTGCCAATTTTCTTTACCAGCTCATCCAGTTTTACCGTCGCCTCAACCAGAACAGAGCGGAACTTCTGACGGGCATCCTGCGACAGGAATAGAGATCAGGGTCAAGAAGGAATCTGTGCACACCTGCTTCACCTAATCACAACACCAGGAAGGACTTGACACGTGGTACAGACCCCTAAGCCAACACCTTCACACGACAGTGTCTACATCAGCGCCACCCAAAGAACTTGCAGCCAAGGAGAAAATGACCCAGAATCTGTGCTGTTGGAATGGCCAGCAGTCACGTGATGCTTCTGAGCACTTGAAACTGGTTAGTGTGACTGAGGAAATGTGCGTGTAATGTATCTTACAGTGTGCCCAGACATGGTGGCACACTGCTATAATCCCAGTTACTCGGGAGTTAGAGGTAGGAAGATCACAGTCTGAGACCAGCCCAGGCAAAGTCAGCACAGGACCCTCTCTGAAAAACAAACTAAAAACAAAAGGACTGGAGTGTGGTTCAAGTGGTGGAGCACTTCCCTAGCAAGTGTGAGGTTCTGAATTCAACCCCTGGTTCTGTAAAATAATAATAATAAAAGAATAAAAAATAATGTGACCAGGGCCTATAATCCTAGCTACTCAAGAAGCTGAGATCAGGAGGATTGTAGTTCAAGGCCAGCCCAGGCAAAAAGTTTGTAAGATCTCATCTCAACTAACAGATGGGCATGATAGCTCACGGCTGTCATTCCAATGATGGCAGGAAATAGTCCAGGCCAACCTAAGCAAAAAGTGACTCTATCTCCAAAATAACTAAAGCAAAAAGGGCTGGTGAAGTGGCTCTAGAGGTAGAGTGCCTGCCTAGCAAGTGTGAAGCCCTGAGTTCAAACCCTTCTGAAAAAGAAAAGAAAAAACTGTCCAGGCCTTCAGGGGAGGAACATGCAATCGCGCAGTGAAAGCCAATGTGACAGCCCCATTTCCCACAGCCCCACAAAGCCTTCAACCAAACGATGTAGCAATGGTAAACACTGAGTGCGGATTTCCCGCAAGCCAGACCTCTGCTGGGCCTTGCACACATTCTGCCCTCAGGGCACTTTGTTTAGTGGGCAGGGCAGATATCACAGTCCATTCTAGAGAAGTCAGTGTGCCACCATGAGAATGGACACCTGCACAGCAGAGAACCTCCAGAGGAGCAGTATCCACACAGCAGCCTGGAGCACAGTCACATGGGGGAGGGAGAGGAAAAGGGAATCCCAAGCAGGCAAGGAGCCCTCGCTCAGCTGATAGGCTGGATGGAATAACATGATGCTTTCAAGAAACTAAGGGAGCCAGAGGTCTGGAATAAAGACAATGGCAAGAGATAAAAGGGTAGCCACCCATCAGGGAGGTGGCAACTAGGAAGCTGGGCTTCTACAAAAATTTGGAAGGAGCTGGGTGCTAGTGGCTCATGCCTATATTCTTAGCTACTTGGGAGGCTGAGATAGGGAGGATTGTGTTTGGAGGCCAGCATGAGACCCCTATCTCCAAAATAACCAGAGCAAAATGGACTGGAGATGTGGCTCAAACAGTAGAATGCCTGCTTTGCAAGTGCAAAGCTCTGTGTTCAAAACCCAGTCCCACAAAAAAAAAAAAAAGAGTTTGGAAGGAAGGAACAGGAAAGTGATTTGTGCCAGGCTTAATCATATCTCAAAAGTCCAGAAACCAGGCCTGTGAAGTATAAGGAAGGACATAAGAAAAAGGAAATTTAGTTCTGGGTCTAGGAGTCCATATTGGGGATCAGGTCAATACTTCTCATGCCCAGTTTCCCCTCTTACTCTGTTCCCTTTAGCATTTGCACACCTGGGTGGGAGGCGTTTGGGGGCATGTGTGTGCATGCGTGAGTTTGAGAAAGGGGAAACTGATACTCGGAGAAGGAACAGGGCATGACCGTGAGCCAAAGGCACTCCCCAAGACTAAACAGCCACCCTGCTGGTGACACACTTGCTCCACTGGTGGGAAGAATCTTCCTCACAATCTGGAAAATCTGGATCTCTACCCTCGAAATGGAAGGGGCCTCAGAGGTAGCTCTGGTCAGTTCTTCCAATTCCTCTCCTTCATCATCTCAAGCCATGGGCTGCTGGGTGAGTTTGAAAATGCTGCTGGATTCCAGGAGAAGAGAATGTGCCTCTGTCTCCCACAGGAGTTCTGTGGCTCTGGAGCCTAAATCCTACTTCTGACATAGGTTTTGTGCCCCCAAACTGTGTCACCATCATTCTGGCTTTTCCTGCTTTTTCTCCTGCCAGGCCAGGCCTGGGATCACCTGCAACAGCTTCTGAAGGCAGAGAATAAACTAGATTTGCTCTCCATGGGAAGGGCCACACATGCCTTGAGGTGTCCCAGGGAACAGCACAGCCCCACCCAGCTTCTGCCAGACCCGGCTTCTAGTAAATGGGAGGCAGCTTGCTGTCAAGCCCCAAGATTGTAATCAGAGACTTGGATTCAACAGTGGCTAAACCTCTTTCTGGAGCTTATGAACCACCTGTATACCTACCAAATTAGTTCTTTCTACCTCCTAGGGAGGGCTCTTAGAGAAAATGAAAGCATTCAACAATTCCAGGGCTCACAGTAGGTAATCAATAAATGCATACAAATTTTCCTCATGGAAAGAGACCCTAACAAAAACCATGGGTCGGGGAAGACTCCCTTGAGGCAAAGGTAGCTGACACAATAGCCATAGTAACCTATCACACAGGAAGGCAGGCACTTTGCCAGCTGTATCCACTGCGTGACTAGAGCCTCATGGTCACCTCCCTGGGGGGGGGACACTATCCATGCTCACACCAAAAGTGACAAAACTAAGGACCAGATCGGTTAGTCTATGGCCCAGGCAATTCACATCCTCCCCCTGCCCCTGGGGCACTCTGTAAACTGAGCTCTGGGCGCCAAACCAGTAGCTGATGGGGCCAAGAGGCTTGGATACTGTGCAGTAAATGTAGGAAAACTCTTATTTAAAAAAAGTAGATTCTCAGATTTCTCATTAAAAAATCATCAGGTGACCTGGGAGCCCTGTGTCCCCACGCCTACCGGACAAATGTTAGCCAGATGTGGAGAAGGTTGTCCCCTTAGACACTACCCACTCCAGTCTCCACCTGATACCTGAATCCCTCATTCTGGCTCCCTGCTCAGCCCCTGGAGACATCTGACTTGTCAAACTCTGTTCTGGGCACTTGTGAATTTAACTTACCAACTCTGACTTTGTGGGGAAAGAAGAATGTAGAGAACAGGCTGGTGATTTATGGGGTGGCAGGTGCTACTGTAAGGGCTTAAACCCCATCAACCTGTGCGACCGCTAACAACCCTATCTGGAAGGCCCACATCTTATAAAGGAGGAAAATGAGGCACAGGGAAGCTAGGTAGCTTGCCCAAAGTTGCAGAACTGGAAAATGGCAGAGCCAAGATTTAAATAGATAAATACGATTTGGTGTGGAATGTGCACTGTGCAACAGACATACAACTGGGACGTCACCCAAGGAAAGTGTCACCAAGCCAGGCCTTGAGGAGAATCAGACTTCACCTGGCAGGGATGGCACGTGGGAGGGCTGGAACAAGGAAAGCATGTGTGCCACATGAAGACATTTCAACACCATCCCATGCACAAAGGGAAGTCATGGCGGGGTGGGGGTGTTGCAGGGTTATAGTCTTTCTTTCCAGAAGACTTTCTGCTTCTCCTCTTTCACCAAAAAAGAGGTTTAGCTATTGTTGAATCCAAGTCTCTGATTACAATCCCGGGCCTTGACAGCCTCCCTCCTCTATTCTTCTCTCTGATACTTCTCTTCCTTTGGCCTTAAGTCATCTCAAAATCAAACCTTTTAACCTGGGTCCACATAACCAGGGTTTTTCTTTCCCCAAATGTATTCTCAAATTACTTTCCATGTACCCAATGTCAGAAATGATTGAAGAATGCATTCTAGCACAGCACAGAAAAGTAACCACAGCTCACTACGTGGCTTGATTAAAAAGTACTTATGTAGCTGCAACGGTGTGCTCACCAAATACTGACCACCATGGAACTCTGCTGGGAGGACGGGGAAGGTAGGGGAAAGTGGGAAGGTGAGGAGACGGAGGGAGGGAAAAGACCCAAATCTCATCTTTCTTAGTGGGACAAGAGCAACTAATAATTTAAACTGAAAAACAAAGGCGCCACATAACACAACTCCCAGAAGCAAATCCACAATTACATAAAACACATGAACCGATATAGAAAACTGCCTCTCAGGTAGAGAAGTGGGGGGGTTAGAGGACAGGTTTATAGTCTTTTCTTTTTGGGAGACAGGGTCTTGCTATGTAGTCCAGGCTGGTCTAGAACTCAAGATTCTCTTGCTTCAGCTGGGCGCTGGAGGCTCACCCCTGTAATCCTAGCTTCTAGGGAGGATCATGGTTCAAAAGGCCAACCTGGGCAAATAATTTCACAAGACCTCATCTATAAAATAACCACAGCAAAATGGACTGGAGGAGTGGCTCAAGTGGTAGAGTGTCTGGTTTGTAAGTATGAGGTTCTCAGTTCAAACCCCAGTCCCACCAAAAAAAAAAAAAAAGATCCTCTCATCCTTTCGCTTCAGCCTCCTGAATGTTGAGATTACAGGAATGTACCACTATACTCAGCTTTTTGTGGTTCTAGGCGTTGAACTCAGGCTTGCTAGGCAGGTGCTCTACCACCTGAATGACAACTCCGACCCTTTTTGCTTTTAGTTATTTTTCAGATAGGGTCTTGCATTTTTGCCTGGGCCCAGCCTCAGACCTCAATCTACCTACTTAGGGCCTCCTATTTAGCTAGGATCACAGGCATGCACTCCTTCAGCCAGTTCATTTGTCAAGTATGTGTGGGGGATCTCACTTTTTGCCTAGGCTAAAGTCTTAAACCACAATCCTCCCATCTCTGCCTCTTGAGTAGCTGGGATTCCAGAAATGAGCTACTGTGCCCAGCCCTGTTGGTTTTAATTATAGTAAAATTTCATGGGGGATTTGTATAAGCAGGAGCATGGCCTGATAAATTTGGGTTTTATAAAATTGTTACCTGGCTGCAGAGTCTTTTAAAAGACTCCTCGGGTGATTCTTCAGGGCCTCCCAGCCTGGTTAACACCATTTGTAATGATATGTATTAAGAGTGTGACCATCGAAGGGTATGGAGCCCAAGGGATGGACATGACAACAAGCTTCCCTCTGAAAATGAGTGATGACGAATGACCAGCTGAGGTCCCCCATCAACACACCTGTTCATCCAACATTTGTTCAGAGCTAAACACAACACTGGTCTTCCATGGAAAAGCCAACCCAGTTCTCTCACTTTGCCAAAGGATTATAGCTACTTGAGTAACAATTCCCCAGAAGAACTGGGGTGTGGGAGCCCAGGACCCAAAATCCTTTCTGCCTGCCCAACTTCACAACCCTGTCACCTGGGACCCACCTCTCAGTTCCTGGTAGGGCAACACTGGTCCCAGTAGTAGTCATGTGACCCATGTGACCCTGGCCAATCAGATGTGCCTACTCTTAGCCACAGGGATGCTTTGGGTTTCGAGAGACAGGACTTATCAGAACCAATGAGACTTCATTCATTCTGGGACTTTTCTGAAAGTGTTAGCAAAAAGAAAAGCTTGAAAGGATGGGATGAAAACCTGGAGCAGAAAGCAGCCATCTTGGCACCATGAGGGAAGAGCCTAAGAGAAGGGGTGAAGAGAGACAGAGAGAGGACCAAGTTGAGCCTCTGAACTCAGTAGTACCTTACATTCCTCTGATAGAATAATTCCTTTTTCCTGAGTCTACACAACCCCACCCCCACTATCACCTTTGTTTTTGGACTTTGTTTTTAATATCTTTTTTTGGCAGTATGGAGTTTGAACTCAGAGCCTCATGCTTGTGTGGCAGGCACTCCACCTCTTGAGCTAATGCCCTGCAGTCTTTTTTTTTTTTTTTTTTGGCTTTATTTTTCAGACAGTGTCTCATATATTTTGTTCAGGCTGGCCTGGACTGCGATCTTCCAATTTACAACCTTCTGCATAGCTGGAAGGACGGTTGGGATGACAGTTATACCCTACCACATCCACTTTTTTTATTGGTTGAGATGGGGGTCTCACTAGCTTTTTTGTTCCTGAGATGGTCTCAAACCTCAATCCTCGATGTTTACCTCCCAAGTAGCTAGGGTTACAGCTGTGAGCCACTGCGCCCAACTGGTTTTATTGGGGGAGTTTCTTTTGAGACAGTGTCTCACTGTGTGGCCCAGGCTGTCCTTGAACTCTTCCTGTCTCAGCCTCCCGAGTGCTTATGTTATGCCTAGCCATCTTTGGTTTTTGTTTTGTTCAAGCTAACTGAATTTTTATCACTTGCAATTGAAAGAAACCTTTGTAAAACAGAAGACTGAGGGGGGAGGAAAAAAAGAATGGGTAATTTAACTCAATCTAACTTTGTCAAGATTTCTTCCTTTTTTTTTTTGGCAGTACTGGGACTTGAACTCAGGACTTCACACTTGCTAGGCAGGTGCTCTGTCACTTGAGCCATGCCCCCAGCCCTCAAGATTTCTTGACATCCATCTTAACAACAACTTGCCACAGTTGGACGTGTGCTTTTTGCCCCATGTCCTAGCTCAAGAAAGGATCTGACCATGGTTCTTTGTCCCCTGCCAGCATTTACAGGCAAGAGTCTTCTGAGATGACAGTGGGGGTGGCTTCAGGAAAGTCTGGGTGCAGAGAAAGCTGTTTTCCCTGCAGGGAAAATACTCCCCGACCCACGAAGGGGAGTAGTTCAGAAGGACAAAACTATCTCAGGAGGAGGAGACCTTTAGTAGTGTGTTCACCAGCTGATTTTTAAATCTGCACTCCAAGGAGTTTAAACCGGTTCCATCTGCGTGGTGGAGGCAGCAGATCTTTGCAGCTGGTGACTCACAGAGGGTAATTTATTCCAGCAGAGAATCGCTGACGGTGGCACAGCCTCCCTGTCTGAATGTGTCAGTGTGTCAAAAACACAGCCTTGCATCAGATAAGGACTAAGCCAAGCTGGCCAGAGCCAGTGTGCCTTGAAAACAGGGTGCCAGTGTCACCACACTGGGGATGAGTCCCTGTTTTCTGGCTAATCCGCTTCTCCAAGCCTTGATCACCTCTCTCGTAAGCTGGGAATGACTGGCGGCTTTTCCCTTCACAGAGGTGCCCCCAGAACCAAGTGAGATAAAGATGGGACGCTGGCTTTTTAAAAATAACTGTCCCAAATATCAGTGATGACTTGCACTCCCCAGGCTCCTTGGTAATGTAATGCCGTTTATAAATACTCCACTTGGGTTTGTAGAGTGAGTCTTCTCAGGCATGGGCTGAACCTGGCAATGACCCTGTAAAACGGGCTCAGCAGGAACCATTGGAGTGAGCCAGTGATGTCATTTCTGCCTGAGGTTCTATGGCATCTTCCAGGAGACAAAGGCACACATCTTAGTCTTTTAGTCCAATGGGCAATTGGTCATCATTGGTTCTTAAAGTGTGGTCTGCGGGAACCTTGTGGAGGAGGAGTCCATGGGACCTTTTCAGGGAATCTGCAAGGTGGAACTCATTTGCACAATAAAGTAAGACTCCTCCCTGACATGGGAGGAGCTACTTGGGAGGCTGAGATTCGGAGGATCACAGTTCAAGGCCAGCACTGGTAGATAGTTCCTGAGGAACGCACCCCCTCCCCCAATCTCTAAAAATAACCAGAGCAAAATGGATTGGAGGTGTGGTTCAAGCAGAAGAGCACCTACTTTGCAAGTGTGCAGTCCCAAGTTCAAACCCCAGTCCCACTGATTAAAAAAAAAAAAAAAAAGAAAAGGTAAGACTCTGCCTTTTTCACCTTCATCTTCTCAGGCATTCCCTGTAGTTTTGCAGAGCCACACAACATGTGGAAGAGATGAAATGCAAACAGAGGTAAACACACATTTCCACTGCATTGGGATGTGGGAACCCAGCCCTTGCAAGAGCCTACAATGTGGTGTTTGGACTTCCGCCCCCCCTATGCTAAATAAATAAATAGCTCTTCCTTATAAAGTAAAAAAGAAAAGAAATGGAATGCAGAAGCAGGTAGGAGAACCCACTCCTTTTTTTTGATAGCACTAGGGCTTGAACTCAGGACCTCACGCTTGCTGGGCAAGCACTTTACTGCTTGAGCCATCTGCCAGCCCAAGAATGAGTTTTTTTTTTTTTGGGGTACTGGGACTTGACCTCAGGGTCTTCACCTTGAGAGATTCCACCAGCCCTATTTCTGTGATGGGTTTTTCGAGATAGGGTCTTGAGGAACTATTTCCCTCGGCTGGCTTCAAACTGTCATCCTCCTGATCTCTGCCTCCTGAGTAGCAAGGATTACAGGCATGAGCCACCAGCACCCGGCATGAGAATAGGCTATTAAACCTGACATTAAAGAGACTTGTGGTAACACATAAAACAGCACAGTATAAAGGAGCATGCCTGTAATCCCAGGACTAGGGAGGAAGAGGCAGGAGGACTGTGAGTTCAAGTCCACCCTGGATTATATAGAACCTGTCACAAAACAAGCAAACAAAAATATACATTAATTTTTGGGGAAAATGTCTTTTTTCAAAAATACATTATCTATGTTAACATGTAATAGGTTTATTATCATATTTAGTAATTAACACAGATTTTTAAAACTTCTTAATTCAAGCATGGCAAGAGGGCAGGAGGATCACAAGTTTGGGGCTGGCTTGAGCTGCACAGTGAGACCCTGTCTCAAAAAGCCAGGGACTGGGGGTGTAGCTCAGTGATACAGTGCTTGCCTAGCATGTGCAAGGCCCCAAGTTCCAATCCCAGTAATCCCCACCCCAATAATCCCCCTCCCCCCAAAAAAGAATGCCTTCTCCTTGGGTGATTTCCCACTTGAGTCAGGAAGTTCCCTCTTCAGACCAACTGGAGTGAAAAGATGAATCAGTGTAGGGACAACTGGAATAGAGGACCTGCAGTACTAGGATGTGGCAAAGAAGATGACAGCAGCAGAGCAGCCGGGGTTAGGGAAGTACTACTCTAGAGCAATGGTCACGTCCCTGTTGGGATTGTAGAACATTCTAGAATCATGACAAAAGGCATCACAGAAACATTCTGCCTTGCTGACCAGTGATGAGAGACTTACTACAAACTGCTCTCCAGACCCATCCAATCTATAGCTGCTGAAACGCACCAAAAAACCACTTCCAGGAGGTGCCAGGGCTCTCCACCTTGACAGGCTTTCTGTGATGGTCACACTCCATATCTGTCATTCCATAGAGAAGCCATGGTCACAGTGGCTACATGAATGCTGGATGTGGATGGTGCCATAAACTTTTTATTTCACTTTAATTAACTTGAATTATAATTTATTTAGTTGCCCATGGCTAGTGGCTGCCAGGTTGGACGGCACCGACCTAGACCTTTTTGTGGGTTTGTGTTCCTCGGGTCCTCAGGCTGCCTATCCTCCTTGCAGACTGGGTTTTCTTCTCTTAGCCCCAGCTCCCACAGGCAGGGGCTCTCCAGAAGGGGAGTTGGGACAATATGATTGTTTGAAGAAGCCTATGATAGGGGCAGAAGCTAAAAGTCTGTGCAGGGTAAGCCAGGTGTGATGGTTCATGCCTATAATCCCTGCACTAGGGAGGCTGAAGTAGAAGGATTGGAAGTTCAATCTTTTACTTGTACGGATGGGCTATAAAGTAAGATCCTGCCTCAACAAACAAAACAGGGCTGGGTGTGGTGGCTCACATCTGTAACCCCAGCTACTCAGGAGGCAGAGACAGGAGAATCACAGTTCAAGGCTAGCCAGGGTGAAAAAAGTTCACCCTGAGGGCGCAAAACCCCACCTCAACGAACAAGTCAGGGGCTGGAGGTGTGATTCAAGCTGTAGTGTCTGTCTTATAAGCATGAAGCCCTGAGTTCAAACTCCAGTACCGGCAACAACAACAAAAAGCCGGGTGTGCTGGCCCTTACCAATAATCCCAGCGATGTAAGAAGCATAGGTGGGAGGATCACAATCTGACACAAAAGCACAAGACCCTATCTCAAAAACAGTGAAGGATGGGGGTGGGGGCATGAGTCAAGGGGCCCAAGTTCAAGCCCAAGTACTGAAAAAAAAAAAGAGTGCGCCAGGGTACAGTGAGGCTGAGGGAGACAAACTAGACAGGGATGAAGGCACAGGAGTCACACAGAGGTGGAGAAGAGGGAGCAAGGGTGAAGACCACCAGGGAGCTGGAGCCAGCCCTGCCCTGCCCTGGGCCACAGCTCTCCCGGTCATCGTACAGGCCGGATTCCACATCAGTGCTAAAACTGCCTCACAATTATAGAAAAGTGAAAGCAAAGAAAAAGGAAGAAAATACTAGCATCTTCAAGTTGGGGCCACCCCAGGATCCCTGCTGGAAGAAGACCTGCAGCCTGCCTCTGTCTGTTCTGACTCGCTTCTTCCCCACCTCAAGCCTAGAACTGAGAGGCCTTCTGGAGGGTCTGCTAAACTGTCCCCCACACCATGGGGGCACCTTGATGCCATATTTCTGATATAAGCCCCTACTTGGAGATCAAAACAGAGGAAGCTAGAGGGCAGAGAGGGAGAGGAAGAGAGAAGGAGAAAGAGAGGAAGGGAAAGAGGAGGAGAAAGAGAGGAAGGGAAAGAGGAGGAGAGAGAGGGAGGAGGAAAACAAGGGGTAGCAATGGAGAAGCGGTGAGACCTTATCTCTGCTCCCATCTGTGATCATGCGATAACATGGCCACCTAGTTTAAAACCAAGCGAGGACACTTTTTTTTTTTGGGGGGGGGGAGTTAATAGCTGTGCAGGACAACACACATAAACCAAGCCTACCAGGGACAACTGAAACAGTGCGAGGCTTCCCTCAGCACAGGATCCAGCAATGTCCTATCAGTGACTCCTGTGACTTTCCAGAAAGTTCTCCCTTTAAGCTGTTTAAAGGGGTGGTAGGACAAAGCACAGGGTCTCTAACCTCAGTGTGGGTGTTGCCTAGCTCCAGACCCTGGACAGGCCCTGGACCCCTCAACAGCTTTGGTGACAAGGCCAGACCCTGCTCCTAGCCCCAGCCCTTGTCACCGTACTGCCCTGCCCACCCTGGTTCTGACCAACAAGAGGATCATGGTGGTTTGTACCTGTAGGTTTCCCTCCTCTGAGCTTTTCAAAGCTTGGGAAGCTTTTTAAAGGCCGTGTAGAACGGATTCCTCTCCTGATGAAGGGCTCAGCTTTGAACTCTAACTTGTCTACAGTGTGTTCCAGACAAGCGGGTGAGTACCCAGCCTCTCCTCCAGAACAGACCCTCACAGCCTTGCTCTGAATCTACGCTCAACGTCAAGTTTCCACAGGCAAAGGGAGGCGCTGCCATTTGGAAGCTGAGTTAGGAGAGTCAGTAGGTCTGGGAATGAGGATAAAGGGTTTTTTTGTTTTTTGAGATAACATCTCCCTAGGTAGCCCAGACTGACCTCACACTTGCCTCCCCAAGGCTGATCCTTGTGCCTCAGCTAAAACTTTTTATTTTAAAATAATTCCAGACTTGGAGAAAATGAGGGTAAATTAAGACATACTTGCCCCTTTACCTTTGAATATCTCGGGGTACATTTTCTAAGAAAGATGAAGCTATCTCCTTATATAACTGAAGACAGGGATCCAAATCAGAAAATGAACAATGCTACAATGTTATTAATCTGATTTATAGTTTTTTTCCAAATTGCATCTACAATTCCACTAATGTCTTTGACAGTAAAGGAAAAAAGATTTTCCTGGTCTGGGATGCAATCCAGGATTCTTATATTACATTTAGTTGTCCTATCTCTGATGTCTTTTATTTTGAAACTGCTCTTCAGTCTTGGTACTTCGTGGCCTCTCTATTTTTTTAAATAATATGAGCCAGTTATTATTGAGAATGTCTGTTAATTTGGAAAACACTCACTTTCAATGCATCTTTTTAGTTCCCATTACATAGGCACAAGCCACTAGAAATAGAAGTGACCCAGTTACAAAAGAACATTTCAACAGCCCGTGGTCCAAGGCCCATAAAGGGCAAAAGTCACCAGCCCCTGCAGCTGCCCTGCGCAGGGGTCAGCCCCCTGAGGCCCTGAGGAAGGACAGGAATGACATAACAACCCTGTGTGCACACGCCAGCACAGGCACAGCTGAAAAGACTGACAGACCTGAGGCTTTTCCGGTTATGGCCACACACATTCTTGAACCCACAGGATTCTTTGAGTAACAGGATGCAGAATTGCTAAAACACAGCATTTTATTGAATTCAACCACTAGTGAACTTTTTTTCATGTTTATGCCAGGAGGCTTACCATGGTTCCTTAAGACCTTCCCCCACCACCGCCACCAAAAAAAAGACAAATTCACTAGCATTAGATTTCAGGAGGATTATACAATCCATGTGCACATTCATCAGGATGGTGTTAGGAAATACAAGGTCAACTTTATAACTAGTGTGAGGTTTAGAATCAGGGCAACATGTTAAGTTCACAGCCCAGCCTTGGAAAGTGCTAGACATCGTTCAGCGTGGCCTCTGTTGGAAGCAGGCATCCGCCCACCAGGACATTCCAGGCAGGCTGACTGTGTCACTTCTGCTGGCTTTTGGCTAACCTCTCTCCTGACTGGCTTGTCCAAATGGAAAAAAAGGAAGGATACAAAACGCAACAGAGCCAAAGTCCATGCTGTAACTCTGCAGACTCAACCAGAAGCAGCAGCTGAAAAAGTCAACGGTGGTTTGCTTCTCATAGTAGAACTGGGGGGGCAGGGAGGAAGGAGGTAAAGGACTTATATTTTTTTCATTCTAACTTCTCAGGGCCTTTAAAAATATTATGTGCAAGTATGGTTTCAACAAAAATAAAATTTTAAGTCAATCACAGCGTAGCTGAACCACAAAGCTTTTGTCTTTCCCAGGGTGTCAAGAATAAAGATGCTTCATACTGTACTCTGCACGTGACTAGATTAAAATCTAAATTTCAGAACCACAGACTGTCAAAGCTGGAAAAGACTTTGCCCATCATTTAACCTGATGCTCCCATTTCATAGACAGGACAGTTCCTCTCCTGAAGGCCATACTCAGACCAAAGACTGAAAATCTAGTCCCCTTACTCCTACACCAGTACACTTTCATCTGGCTAATCCCAATGGGGGCCTCAAAATATGCCTCCTCCATGCCCCAAACACAGACCCCAAAACTACCTAAGCATATGGAATCCAGCCTCATATTCCTGAATTTAAATTTCGGCTCCACCTCCATTGGCTATGTGACCTGGGAGAACTGACTTAACCTCTCTGTTTTTCACTGACATTTTCCAGGGCTGTTATGAGAATATTAACTATATAGACCACTTAGCACACACTTGGCATACAAGCAACTCTCACGAATTATTTTTCCTATACATCTTATTAGCCAATAAATGGCCCAGGGTGGGAAGGAAAAAACCAACACTGATTGAACTTTATACGCCAGGGACCACACCAGGCTTTCTACAATCTTACCTTATTTAATCTTTAACAGCCCTGGCAAGATAGGCATTGCTCTTTGCATTTTAGAGAGAGGGAAATTAAAACCCAGATAAGCTCAAAACCCACACCACGTCCAAGACTGCACTTCTCAGGAGGCCAAGGAAGGATTCACACCCAGGTCTTCCAAGCCGTATTCCCCAGGCCCTCCATCATTACATACTGTGTAGACTAATTTCTGTCAGTTCCCCAAAAGTTTTCTTCTCCTTTTTTTATTTGAACTCAGGGCCTCAGGCTCGCTAGGCAGGCCCTCCTATCCCTGAGCCACCCTGCCAGCTCTTCCTATGCTTTTTTGGAATTCAAATTTTGTGACATGTTTTTCTTTAGAAAAAATTTTCTCAAAAATGGCAAAGCAGCAAAGAATTCCCTATGGCGAGACCCCCAGAACTGCTAAAAGCTGCTCTTTCTTGCTTTCCTGGGGCTGCACCATTCCAGAGCCAACCAAAGTCCTTGCTTTGTTGGCTGGTTAACCATTAGCAGACCTGAGAAAACACTGTGAAATGTGGTTGTTTATCAAATCTGCCCAGGAAAGAGTCTGGAGAGGGAGAAAGCCATGTGCTCAGGCCTCAGATGAGTGTCTCTCTCTCATCTGAGAGACCCTCAGGGTAACAGCTTTCAATGTGGCCCATTGCCCTCATTGCCACCCTCAGGGTAACAGCTTTCAATGTGGCCTAGAATCTTTGGCACTGGTCCCAGCAGGAGGAATTAAATGTGGACCCATCCAGGCTTGGACCAACAGGATATGGTTGTCTTGGAAAGTTCAAGGCTCAGACAGAAAAGCCATGAAGGTTTTATGTGGTCACATTGGGACTCTGTGAGAAGCCATGCACTACTACAAAGTCAGAGGACCTGTGAAAACCAAACTGGAAAGGTCACTTGTAGACACTCTGGTTGACACCAGTAAGCTCCCAGCCAAGGGCCAGCAACTACTGTCAGGCATGTGTGTGTGTCATAGTGGACGCCATGCATCCTCAGATAACCAACTGACACTTGGCTGCAAGTGCAGGAGACTCCTCCAGCAAGGACCACCTAGCTGAGCCTCAACTAATTCTCCCCAACCCCAACCCACAAACAAAACAGTTGCTTTCAGCCATGGAGGTCAGTAGTAATTTCTTAGGCTCAAACAATGAGGAACCTGGGTGGGGTGGTTACACACCTGTAATCCCAGCACACGGAAGGCTAAGGGAGGAGGGTGAGTTCAAGGCCAGTCTGGGCTACACAGTGAGACCATGTCTCAAAAAAAAACAACCCAAAATTTTAAAAATGAATAGTGAGAACTCTCAGTCCTACCTGCTGGCCACAAAAGGGTGGGATGGATGAACACAACCCAACCCCATCCATCATGCCCCAGTTGAGTTGGTGCCAAATGATAAAAGCGTTTATATTAAGTGGGCTTGGCTGCACTTGTGATAAACAGCGGATATTCCTCTCATTGTCTCTCTGCTAGCAGTTCATTTCAGTCAGTGCAAACATTAATATCTCTTAGATAATCCAGTAAAACACAGCAAAGGAAAACTCAGGCAAGAATAGAACAAATGTTTTTCCATCTTCCTTAAAGGAAACAAAAAGGGCTGATCTGCCAAGCTACTTAAGAGCTGCTTTGCAAATTACCCTTGGTTAAAATCCATTGCAAAAAAAAAAAAAAAAAGCCATTTAGTCTTTGCTATTGGAGACAGCATGTGGCAATGGACAGTTCAAGGAACTCCAGAGAGGAGGGTTGAGCAAAGACAGCTGGGATGCCTGCCAAAGGCTGAGGTTGAACAGACGTTTAATCCAGCCAGCCAAAACACACACGCACACAGCGCTATGTGAAAAGTCCCTATAGTAAACGTGGAGAAGGGAGAAAAACAGCTCGGTATTAAAAGGCTGCAGTCCTCAGGGACTAGAACTAGATTGCTCAGTGAACTTGGGATTTGAAGATTCTTACCACACAAAGACAGCAACCCCCACTGCTCGCCTTCACTGGAGGGAGGGGACACAGAACACACCTCAGAGTCAGAAGGTACAAAAGTCACCCTGTACTACAACAGCAAGCGCCTGTGATCCTATGATCCAGGAACACCTGAGTGTCGTCTCATGGGTCTTTACAGCTTCTAAGGAAGACCTCCAAATTTGAAGGCCACAGAGTCAAGTTCAGGCCTAAATAGCTATTTCTGTGTTCTGGCCAAAGGCCACCCTATACCATTTTGCTACTGTGGGTGCAGTGAATGAAGTCGTCCAACCTCCAGGTGGCCCATAAATACTCAACACATACAGCAACAAAGTTGGATTATCTTAATATTTAAAACGTTTTCCACTGGTTGGTTGGTTTGTTTTACCAAGCACATAGATGAGGGCTTCTTGGCTGTAGACCACCCTCAAAGCCTTTAAAGTACTTTTGGTTCCTCCATGAATTAACACAATGAGAGCTTAACAACACAGCCATTCACCACGCAACCCAGCCAACATCGGGGTTTTCAATCCCAAATTTTCCCAACAGTTTCATAGTTCCTAAAATTCCTTCCATCAAAGCTCATAAAGCATCTTTTTAATAACAGCCTTCATTCCCCAACCTCCACCCTCTGCCTATGAAAGTAATAAAATAAGGTCATTGCAAAATAATTCTGAAAAAAAAAACAAAAACAAACAAGAAATGAAAAATAAAACCACCAGCTTTCTCAGCAATGGCAAGAACCACTGGTCACATCCAAAGGAACAATTTCTAGAGCAAGACTTCTTAAACAATCCCAACCCATTGTGAACAAATACTTCTGTAGAGCACAACAAAAATACCTAGGAAAGTCAAATGCCACTTAGATATCACAGCACTGTCAAATTGCTAAGAAGAAATGTCTGAAGTCTTACTCTCAATTTCTAGATTACTTCTTCCTAGCTGGTTGAAGGTAATGGAGTCAATTTCAGGCCTCAAAGCTATTTCTAAACACTGCAAATTCTACACTAAGAGCAACTCTCTTCTAGAATTTTCTCTCTCATAACCACATACTTTTACTATATATATAGCTTTACATAGGCTTTAATTTTATCAGATCCTGGTCGTTTGTCTATATCACTGTGTCACCCTTTTTTTTTTTTCAAATGTGAAAGGCCTCTCTTAAAATACTAACATCCTAGGGTTGGCAGTATGGCTTAAGCAGTAGAATGCATGCCTAGCAAGCATGAGGCCCTGAGTTCAAACCCAGGTACCACACACACACACACACACACACACACACACACAAAACGCTAACATCCTGAAACAGAGAAGAATCTTACACTCTCATGAGCCAACAGCTTCATAAGTGAAAGGTTTGGTGGAGGGAAAGGAGTGCCACAGTTGCATTTTATCAATGTCACAACTGTTCCCAAGGTCAGTCCTTCCTAAGAACAGACTGGAGAGGGTGCAATTCCAGAGCAACACGCATGCATTCTTTTGTTTGTTCATTTTGGTATTTTGTTTAATGTTTTTTGGTTTTATTTTCTTTTGAGACAAGATTGAACTGTATAGCCCAAGCTGGCCTCGAACTATGTAACGCAGGCTGCCTTCAAACTCACCATCCTCCTGCCCCAGCGTCAGCCAAGATTACTGGGCGTGACACGGCTATTCTTTTTTATTACCATATTTTATTGTTTTACTGGGGGTACCTGTGACACTTGTATACTTTATGTCTTAGTTTTATTATCTGCAAAATGGAAGCAATAAGATCTCCCTCCTAAAGTTCTGAGGATGGATGAGTTTATACAGGGTCAGTGTTTAGGACAGACAGGGCCTGCACGCAGTAGGTACTCATTATTCTTAGCTGTCATTATTAAAGGGCACCTAGGAGACCTAAACAGGCAGAAAAGATGTTCTAGGACAGACAGAACACCTGAAGTCCCCACCACACTGCGGCCCTCACCTCATTCTAGTATGAGACAAAAACAGCAATATTATTTACAGCCATTATTGGGATGAGGAAACTGAGGCCTAAGTCACCGCTCAAGGTCACAGAGCAAGGTCACATAGCCTGTTAGTCATCCACTCCATCATCTAGAAAGGACTTATGGCGTGCCAGGCAAATCCCAGGAAAAGACGCGCCTAAGAGGCAGGGCAATGAACTCCTCTCAGCCCCCACTATGGGGGCTGCAGCACAAACCCCTGCTGATCCGTGACTGCAAAGTCCCCTTGCACAATCCTGGTCGGCACAAGGCTTCTCTCTGGTCCCTTGTCCTACACCAGTCTCTCTGACAAAGAAAGGTCACTGTAGGGCCTGGGGAAGGACAGCAGAGTCACAGCCAGACCCTGTGGCCAGCCTGGCTCCAATGGACATCTGACTAGTGTCTTCACTCTGCAGGCTTCAGTCCTCCCTGCCAGCCCTCTTGCCACCTAGGCTGTGCAACTCACAAAGCCCTGTCTCCCACAGGATTTCCTCCCTCCCCCAGTCCACCCTGGGAAGTGGGAAGGAATCACGGCTCCATATTCACAAATGAGGACTGGCTCAAGTGGCAGAGCACCTGCCTAGCAAGAATGAAGCCCCAAGTTTAAATCCCAAAACTGCAAAAAAAAAAAAAAAAAAAAAGCAGGGGGACGGGACTGGGGATTTGATGTGCCAAGGTGCTTCTGTTACCCAGATCACCTGCTGCCCCCTGTCCCTTCCCCATAGCTTTGGGGTTTGGCTATCTCATGGCAAAAATCTTAGACACAGCCCCATTTTTATGGATAGAAAAACTGAGGCACAGAGGTTATATGATGTGCTGAAAGTCCCGAGCTATTAGGTAGTGAGAAGCCCAGGAGTCTGGCTCCAGAAGCCAAGTTTTGCCTGCTGTTCTCTAGTCAGATCATTCTACGAGTTCCAGATGGTTCCTCACTCACTTGCTCCCAAAAAGTGTGTAAGCAGCTGAAGCACACAGTCCTGAGCGCCACCATTCTGATGGCTGAGGTTTAGATCAGAGCTGTGGCACAGCAGCAGCCCCAGCTCAGGTTACCCAGGAGGTGCTCAAAAGTCCCCTCAAAGTTGAGTGCCAGTGGCTCACTCCTGTAAGCCTAGCTGCTCAGGAGGACCAGGGTTCAAGGTCAGCTCAGGCAAAAAGTTCACAAGACCCAATCTTAACCAATACCTTGGCATGGGGGTGGCAGGCCTGTCATCCCAGCTACGGCAGGAAGTGTAAAACAGGAGGATCAGGGTCCAGGCCACGCTGAGCAAAAAGCCTGACCCCATCTCCAAAGTAACCAGAGCAAAAGGGCTGGAGGAATGGCTCAAGCTGTAGAGTGCCTGCCCAGCAAACGTGAAACCTCAAGTTCAAACCCCAGTACCACAAAGAGACAGAGAGAGAGAGAGAGCACTCAGTGTGTTTTCAGCACCCAGAAAACTGGGTGGTGTTTTCTTTACAACCACCCAGTCGCTGTAGCAACCATTAACAATGCTCTCCCTCTCACAGGGGATGCTCGTCACATCAGCTTACTTCCTGTGCCACTTCCAGGTTGATGTTTACTCCAGATGATCCAAGTTCTCCAGGCCCCAATTGACACCCCCCCATCCAACAGATCCTCAGTGGCCTCCCAAAGTGCCCCATGTGGCCCTCTCCCAGAACCTCTCCCACTCCATTTTCAGCATGTTTAAATCTGTGAGGACAGGGATGGAGCACAGTCCCCAGTGGTCCACACAGGACTTGCCAGGGCAGGTGCCCAGTGCTTGCTGCATGAAGGCCTCAGGGAGGATACTCATTTTCAGTAGGCCCGATCTGCAAACAGAGGTTAGGCCTTGCCCGGCAGCCAGCCACCAGGCCCAGAATTTGGTGCCAGCTTCAGGAAACAGTTACTTGCCACTTCCTCTCATCCACGGATTGCTTGGACTGTTCCCTGGTGCTTTCTTCAGAGCGGGAATGAGGTACCATAGGACCATCCTTCCTCAGTACACACACTCACAGAAGGCTCTCGAAAGAGACAGTGGTGGGCCATGTCAACACTGGTAAAGGACTTTTTCTCTCCTGACTTGTGCTAATAACCCGCGGGGCGGGGCAGGCTGTTTCCATGACCTCCCCTACCACCCTCCTAACTCTGAGATCCCAAGCTAGAAGCAGACTTGTTATCTTCCTGTTTATTTGTTAAGAGAACATGTTTGCTGGTTTCTGGAGAGGGGAATCCTATATCCTGGGTATAGGATTTATACAAGACTGAAGGACTCAAATGACTTTTCAAGCCACGCTGCAAGACTTCAGGAGGTATTCCCAACTGAGCAGTGAGGAGAGAAGACAAGTATTTCCAGTTAACTGTTTGCCTCCCTGGGGGAAGGGCAGGCTGAAAAGGTCAGCTTTTCATTACTTCACACCTATGTCCTTCTCTCCCTCCTTCTCTCTCTGTCCATTTCACAATAGCCCAATTTCAGATACAGTTATATAGAGATATACAGATTCCATATCTATATAAATATATGGAATATTGAAAATCTTGATTCAAATTAAAGTTAGAAAGTCTCTGTGCCAAATCTATTTTAATAAACATTTGAAAAAATAGCTCTCTATAATATGCATTTTTAAATTACATCAGCACAGTGCCTTTATTACCTCACTGGGCAGGGCCGCAAGACGCTGGAATGACCTATTTATCTCTGTCTCATCTCCTATTCCTCTGTCCATTCCCTTCTCAGCCAGGCCTGGCTGCACTCCCACATTAGCGCTGGCCTCTCCCTGTGGCTGGAATGTTCCCCCCATGCAGCCCCAAGCCTCACTCTCTCCAGACAGGTTCTAGCCCACAATGTTTAACCCTGCATTTCCTTCTCTCCTTCTGCTCCCCTCCCCACCCAAATACACAACCCTGGTTCCATTCTGGTTTTTCTTCCTTAGCATGTATCACTATGAACCTACTGTCAATTGTACTGGTTCTATTTCTTCCTCCTTTGAAAGCCTTGGGACAATAAGACTTCTGACAGTTTTCCTCAGTGGTCTCCCCCATCATCTAAAGCTGTCTGTGGCATATGTACATGCTCAATAAATACTTAGTAAATCAGTAAACTAACCAATGTGCCTGTGAGAAAGTGTGTTTATTTTCTTAACTTGAAACATCAGCTTATATCCAAAGCCTCCCTGGTTAAAAAGTCCCTCCATCAGCAGCTTGAGAAGTCTGATATAAATCAGAGCACAAAGGGGACCCAGCACTGTTCAAATAAGGGCAGAGGCAAATCCAGAGGCTTTCTCATATCTCTGATTTAAACAGTCAAGAAAAGGAATGGGGAATAAGGGTAAATCCAGGAGCCACATCTTGACCTGTGGCTGCCCACAGAGGACGGGGCCATGTTAGTGAGCAAATTAGCAGCTGCCACAGATCTGTCACCCATTTGGGCCAATAAGGGAGGTGATGAACCCCAGATCATCATGGAAAAGCAAAAGGCAAGGAAATGGAGACAGCAGAGTATACAGAAGCCTGAAAGGGGACCCTCAATTGCAGAATCTGCGTGTGTGACTTTTTCTACTGGTTAGAATTTATATGAAACCCTGAAATCAGCAGCAGGGCTTATTCATAGACATGCACAGAGCAGAGAAATCTTGGGTCTCCCAGCAAACAAGTTCCCAGCTGAGGTGGACTGAAGTGACACTCTGTCTCTTTGTTTTATTCCATAAACAAGTGTCTTTTTTATGGTCTGTTTAATGCCATGTTTTGCACACTTCTGTGGGGTTCTGGTGATTTTGCTGTTAAAAAACGGCTCCAGCAGGGTAAAGCTGAAGAGTTCTCTAGTGTTGTGAGCACAGGAGGCTGGGACGTGCGTGATGGAGAACAACTGTGAGGTAGGAGACCCTGAGCGCAACGTGAGTGAATCAGTGACGAATATTAAATAAGTGGTTTTAAACAGAAACACATATTTAAGAAAAACAAGGTCATGTATCGATCAGCCAATGAAAATGTGGACAGAAGCTCACAAGATCCCAACCCTCTGCTTCCCCTAGGAACAAAGGTTCGGTATTCGTTAATTCGATAGATGCTATTTTACAGAACGTAACTATTGCGAATAACGAGAGTGGGCCGGCCATTGAAACGGCTCATTTTCCTGCCCCACATCCTTTGGCACACTCCTTGGACACCCCAGTTGCTGGTCCATCTGCTACTCTTTGCACATGGACGCTCTCCCTCCACGGGCGTTGCTCAAGGGTCCCCAGCATGTCCCCCTCCTACCACACTTACAACCATCAGAAATCACCTCCCCATCCTCACCCCAGCCAAACTGCAAATTCCTCAAGAGCAAGGCCTCTGTGTGTCTTGCTCACCCACACATCTGCAGCATCCAACAGCATGCCTGATACAAAGGTAGTGTCCAGGGCTTGGCTGAAGGGACACAGACAGACAGACCAACAGACATATATACACACAGTCCTCTCCTTCAGACTCTGGCAGCACAATTGTGACTTTGACAGGAAACACAGATTAGGCCTGTGCTACCCAGTGCATGTGCGAGGCAAGTGTAGCCTGCTACTTAATACATTTTTATGTTGACTCCATGTTGAAATTATACCATTGGTTGGATATTCTGAGTTAAGCCAAATGCATTAAAATTAATTTCTGCTGTTTCTTTTTTTACTTTTTAATGTGTCTACTAGGGAGTGTTTTAATCACTACTGCGGCTTGTATTATACTTCTCTGAATCAGTCTTGGTTATAATAACGCCATGAGAAGACCAGGCAGCAACACAACCCAGCCAGGTCACCCTCAGCACACCCTGCACAGGCTCCAAATGCTCTCCACAGCCAGGCAGGAAACACCTGTCTGGTGGCTTCCTGTGACACACAAATACCTAAGTGTATTCACAAATGGAATTCGGAAATCAGAACTAAAAAGAGTTTAACAAATGAACCGCTTTTACCCCCTGAAGAAAAATGCCAAGACATCTGAGGGCCATCTACAGTGTTTGACACATAGTAGGTAAGCAAAACAGAGTAAACCAGGGCTGGGGACACATCCAGTGTACAGCCTAGCATGCCCAAGTCCCTGGGTTCCATCCCCAGCACTGCCAAAACAAACAAAAAAATCAAGTTACGTGCTTAAGAAAAGGACTATTTCCAACTTGTCTATTCATAGTTAGGATGGAGAATTAGAAGAGTGGGACAGGGGTGTTGAAGGTGGCTTAAGCACTAGAGGGCCTGCCTGGCATGTACAAAATTCCTGAAGTCCCGAGTTCAATCCCCAGTACCACCACCAAAAAAAAAAGAAAGAAAAAAGAGCTGAATGGGATCCGGAAAATGCCTGGGTCTAGGATAGGAGTCCTGGCTGGGCCTTGACATTGAATCATGAGACTCTGAGCCTCTTCCCTGGGGAGGCAGTCCCTACCATTCCAGAACTTTCTATGATGACGCAAATGTTCACTGCTGGAACATCTGCCACATGCAAATGTGGCTACTGGACCCTTGAAATGTGGCTTTCATGACAGAAGAACTAAACTTTTCATCTTATTTAATGTCAATTAGCTTAAAGAGCATATGTCGATAGTAGCTACCATATTGGACTGCACAACTCTGGACTGCTGTGACAGGATGGAATGAAAGTTTGTAAAAACCATTTTGTAGCTGGGTGTGGTGGTACATGCCTGCAGTCCCAGCACTAGGGGTAGCAGAGGCAGAAGGATCACAGGTCTGGGCTATGAAAGCTTGTCTCAAAACAACCACAAAAAATTATAAGTACTAATGCCCTCTAGGAATGGTGGGGGTTTTGTTTACTGCATTAGAAATCTCAGATGCTCGGGTTTCAATTCCCAACTTCACAAAGAGTCTCAATTTATCAAAAGTGGAAAAAAAATAAAATAAACATTCAAGTTTCCTTTCCTTGGAGAGGACAATGTCCATGGGGGTTAGTGACAGATACCCTTTCACACAGCTCTCAGAGAAGCAAGACTTTCCCCAACTCCTGTGGCACTGGGAGTTGAACTCAGCACCTTCACACTAGCTGGGACAGGCACTCTACCACCTGAGCCATGTCCCCATCCTTTTTACTGTGATTATTTTGGAGATAGGGTCTTGCTTTATGCTGGGGCTGGCCTGCTGGACCATGGTCCTCCTATCTGTACTTCCCCATGCAGCTGGAACGACAGGCGCCAACCACCGAGGCTGTTGATTAAGATGGGTTAGTTTACTCTTGGGGATATACCCAAAAGACTGTGACACAGGTTACTCCAGAGGCACCTGCACACCCATGTTTATTGCGGCACTATTCACAATAGCCAAGTTATGGAAACAGCCAAGATGCCCCACTACTGACGAATGGATTAAGAAAATGTGGTATCTATACACAATGGAATTTTAGGCAGCCATGAAGAAGAACGAAATGTTCTCATTCGCTGGTAAATGGATGGAATTGGAGAACATCATTCTGAGTGAGGTTAGCCTGGCCCAAAAGACCAAAAATCGTATGTTCTACCTCATATGTGGACATTAGATCAAGGGCAAACACAACAAGGGGATTGGACTATGAGCACATGATAAAAGCGAGAGCACACAAGGGAGGGGTGAGGATATGTAAGACACCTAAAAAACTAGATAGCATTTGTTGCCCTCAATGCAGAGAAACTAAAGCAGATACCTTAAAAGCAACTGAGGCCAATAGGAAAAGGGGACCAGGAACTAGATAAAAGGTGAGATAAAAAAGAATTAACCTAGAAGGTAACACCCATGCACAGGAAATCAATGTGAGTCAATGCCCTGTACAGCTATCCTTATCTCAACCAGCAAAACCCCTTGTTCCTTCCTATTATTGCTTATACTCTCTCTACAACAAAATTAGAGATAAGGGCAAAATAGTTTCTGCTGGGTATTGAGGGGGTGGGGGGGAGAGGGAGGGGGCGGAGTGGGTGGTAAGGGAGGGGGTGGGGGCAGGGGGGAGAAATGACCCAAGCCTTGTATGCACATATGAATAATAAAAAAAAAAGTACAAAAAAAAAAAAAAAGATGGGTTAGTTTTAACTTTTTGTTTGAGGCTGGCCTCAAACCAAGATCCTCTGGATCTCCACCTCCTAAGCAGCTAGGATTTCAGGCTTGAGCCACAGAGTCCAGCCTAAAACATGCATTTTAATGCACACTGCCATGTGCAGATCTGGAATCTCCCGGGCTACCCATGCAACCAGAAATCAAAGCTGCCAGCAAATTCCTAGTAAATTATATTGCTGTTTCCCGAACCCTCGATCCTAAGGACCAGATGTTTCTTGGCTTTTCCTATTGACCTTTCTGGCTACTTCTACTACAGAAATAGGACTCCCTGCATTCCCTCAACCCGCTGACTGTCACAGGCTTCCAGATATAAACTGGGGTCGTTCACATTTGCTGATAGATGATAAAACAAACTACTGAAAAGGGGCGGGATCTAATTGGTAACTGTGAAGAATACTAGCTTGTTTTTACACCAGGTTGGAAAAATACTCATAAAATAAAAATCAAGCTTGTCTCCTAAGGTTTTTCCCAGCAGGAAAGCCCTTCTCAGTCTAAACAGCTTTTTGTTGCCATTAAGATAATTATATTCCACACACAGCAGAGAGTAAAGAAATGAGTAAGGAAGTGGAAGAGGGAGTATGGGTTACTAGCACAGGAATGTAAGAAACTGATCTAAGTCGGAGGAAACATGCGACAGTCCCAAACATGAATGCAGGGAACGGCCCCAAGATATTCAAGAGATGTCATGAGCTCATTCATTCTTCTCCATTAAAGAGTTTGGCTAATTCTCCCCTAAGTTTTTCAGCTTTTTCACAGACACTGATTTCTGGGCTTAAGCTTGTGCAATGTTCTGCACAGCCCTGGGTTTTGGATCCACAGAGAGTCCATGCAGAAAAAAAAACAACATGTGAAATTGGATACACATGTGTTCCACCCGATGCCTAGTGGTGTATTTTATTCTGTCAGTGGCCTGCAGTTGCTCAACCCCAAGGAGGGGCCTCCCATAGTAACCCTGTAGTTATTAAAACAAAATTAACCAGTCAAGGTGAGTGACTGACACCATTTCACCAACGAGCAAGGGCCCAGTTCTGTACCTCAAGTTCAGTCTCCCGTCTGTTGATATCATCTGTGGATTGATTTAACTTCTCCAGTTCTCCCTAGTGAAGATGAGAGAAAAGAGGGGTGAGGGAATTCATCCAGTATAACTTACTTGGTAACCAAAAAAAACTACCCCAGACCAATCTGCAGGAAGAAAGAATCAGTTAATTCTTCAAGAAACTACTTGAAGTATTTGATAGTGCAAACTATCAAAACTTCTGAAACCTTTTTGTTGATGGTGTTTTTGACAATGTCTTAAGGTCCTAGGAATTTGTCCTTCCTTAGAAGGTCAAATACTTATTCCAGGTAAGTGCCTTCGGATAAACTCACCTGTTAGAAATAGTTGGGTAATCCAATCAAAACAGCACCATCTGCCTTCAAGCAAGAACTTTGCAGAGAAAACAATGAAACAGCCAAGGCCAAAAGTACAAACCCAGTGAGATCATTTAAACTAAGGGCCTTCTATTAACTATCAGTGGTTGAGTACGTTCCTATCAGGAGACGAAGGTCTTTATTTCAACTGCCAATTATTCAGCCCACCTAGCTGTTGTTTTTAAATTAATTTACAAACTGACATTTTGTAAGATTACCCAACGTGAAGTTAACTCATCTTTATTCTGGTGAACAAAGGATCTTGCTAACAGAGTTCCATAGGAAGAACACAAGGCTTAGTCTCCAAACTGATGGTTTTAGATAAGAGAATAATTTCAAATGCAAAGACGTGCAATGAGCTTTATCTTGCTAATCTGCCAAACGATTCATTTAAACCCCAACGACTGAGTTAAGTGGGCTTTTAATTGATATAGGCACTGAAACCCAATTAGGCCTCCAGAAATGGCAAAGCATGCTTAAAAGCAATCATTTGTTGAAAAAATGATTTATGGAAAAGGTAGAAAAACGGGTCGCGGAAAGGAATCTGGTGTGCTTTGTGCTTAGGTGAGCGGGGTGGGACTGAAGAGGTTAAGCTGTCACTCCTAGATCTAGCTTGGAAATTGTTTTTTAATCATGTCTCAGCACAGAAAGCCAAGCCATTCTCCTTGCCGCCTCCACGCGTCGTCAGCTTTGCGCAGCAGCTGTCCCTGACTTCGGTTCACACCCGACCTCAAAACAAGAAAAAGCAGGGTTTTGAAGCGTTTCGGGCCACCAGAGCCCAAGGTGACAGGAGACCCCTAGGTGTGCTAACAATGCATCATAGGAGGGTGGCCAAAGCCGGGCACCTCCGCCAGGTGCGGGCTCAGCGCGCAGGGCACGGGTGCCAGCCCACGCTGCAGGGGCGGGCGACGCCCACCCGGCTTGGTGCGGGCGCCCACGCGGGCCGGACCACCCGCAACCGGTAGCCAGGAGGCTGTACAGTGCCCGCGTCGCCACCAGCCAGGCCAGGGTACCCCAAACCCGCCCGGCGCCCCCGCCCCCCTTTTTCCCTTTGTTGCACAGCCGCCGGAATCTCTGGGCATGCTGCAGCGACCCCCCAAGTTCCATCGAGGGTCTGCGGGGGGATCCCCGCAGCAGCCAGGCCGCGTCCACGCGGGCACTGCAGCCTCCAAATAGGGGTGAGGGTGGCTTTCTCGCTCCTCCACCGCCGCGATCGTGGACACTGGCGGCTGCGAATCGAGGGTACGTGTAGACACCGACCTCCGCCGCAGCCCTGGCAGGGCCGGGATGCGGGGCGCACCCCGGTCCCCAAGATGTCCTTACCTGTATCCGGGGGTCCACCTCTTCTTCCTCCTCCAGCTCTTGTTCCATCCCCACTTCTTCCTCCTCCTCCCCGTCCCGGGCAGGCGGCAGGAGCTCGGCCGGCTCCTCCGCGCGGCTCCGTTTCAGCGCCGCGTCCATGCGGGCAGCCGGGCTGCCAACCGCTCAGTGGGCCCGGAGCGCGCCGAGAGGTCGCGGCCACCTGGCCAGAGCCGCGCACTGTGGGTCAGCGAGCTGCCGCGGCGAACACCCCGGAGGCGCCGATGCGGATCCCGCCGGCCGGGGCGAGCGGAGCGGAGCGGAGCTGAACGGAGGAAATGGGCGCGGCCGCCCCCTTTCTGCCGCGGATGTCAGCGCAGCGCCGCCCGCTCCGCCCCCGGCCCGCCCCGGCCGCCAGTTCCCCGGCCAGGCCCGGCTACCCTGGGCTCCGTCACAAAAAGCCGCATCTCTAGGGTGCGGGATGGGAGGGGCACCTCCGGGGTGAGTGGGCACCACCAAGATGCATCGGCTTCGGGGTAGCCGTCTCCCCCGCCACCCCGGCCCAACTGATGCAAATTGAGGGTGTGGAAGGAAAGTTTGGGGGTACTTCCACTCTCTGAAGTCACCTTCAGAAGCTGCAACTCAGTGAGTGACTCTGGAGCAGATCCAAGACTTGCTCAAACCCTCCAACCCAAAGCAAGTCCCTCTCCTCCTGAGAACCGTGGGAGTTGCAGCTACTTGGAGATTTCCCAACAAAGGGAACTCGAATGAGTCTTTCTCGACGTCATAGTACAAACGGGAGAGCCAGCCATAACTCTCCAGGCGCGGAGTCCTTGGCCAAAGGCTGGGATCCCACTGGGCAGAGCTCCAGACCCAAAAGCATGCTGTCATAGGTGTGGGCGGGTCCTACCTGGATAGCAGGGAAGCATCCAGAGCCCATGGAGCTGGGAATCACGTGGGTTGATAGGGCCTTTTCACAGAGGTGACATGTGTGATGCCTCTGATAAACATGCCGTGGCCAAGTTTGTGAATGGTGAGGTTTCCTGTCCATCTGTTAGCAGGAGCCGGCTTGCCTAGCACAGCATCACAAAAGGCCAAGTAGTGAAGAGGCCTGTGTGGTTTTCACATGTCAGGGCCACTGTGATGTCAGGGAGCACAAGGCTAGATGATCTCAGCAAAGCAAGGGGGGGACATGGGCACTGGTCACTGCTAATGTCCCCTTTACTACAGAATGCAGAACACATACACTTTCTACAAGGGGCTCGTGGCCATCACTTTGTGAGGCTGATGGATAGCATTGCTTGAGAAAGGAGTTTCTTTGGGAGATCCTGTCATCAAAGACACCTTGGAAAAGCCACTTGTGGGGTTTTTCCAGAAGCTAAACTAGGGAGTTCCTCTTAGGTAAAGTCCCACCCTGCACAGTGGTAACTGTGATCTGCGTCAGAGGAGATTTGTCTCCTGGAGGCTGTGCCTGTATGTGTCCTAGGTCACAGAAAGTTCTCTGGGGTTTCTTTTATAAGGACATTAGTCCCATTCATGAAGTTTCCATCCTCCTGATCTAATCACCTCCCAGAGGCCCCACCTCCTAATATGTCACATTGGGGTTAGGATTTCAGTATATGAGTTTGGGGGAAACAAACATTCACTCCATAACAGAAGGCAAGCCACAGAAAGGTCTATGTGTATTTTAGCTAGCATATTAACCAGAACAGTGATTCTGAAATTATGGGCTGGAGATACTTGGAGGCCTCTGAGATCTTTTAGGGAAGTCCATGAGATCAGTACTGTTTTCCTACTAATACTGAACAGTATTTGCCTTTTTCACTCAATTTTGTACAAATGTACACTGGAATTTTCTAGGAGCTACATGATACATGATGTCACAACAACCCAGTAGTCTTTTATGAACCCATATATTAGAGAGATTTGCAAAAATGGAAAACAACCTCCTCCTTCTTTGTTTGGGAGATGATTTTTATTTTTCATTTTGCAAACTATAGTTATTTTTCAAAAAATTATATTTAGGTGAACATGTAATAGATTATTGTTAGATGAATTGATAAACTTGTGTTTTAAATTCTGTTGTCATTTCTATATAGTAAGTGCCTGTTACAGTTTGGACATGAAATTCCTTCCTCCAAAGGGGGAGGCCCAGAGAGGATGTAGGTCACTGCTGGCCAGCCCTTGAAGGGTATATCTTGTCCCTGGCCCCTTCCTGTGTCTCTCTGCCTACTTCCGGCTACCATGAGGTGAATAGTTTTGCTCCATCACTTCCTTCAGCCTTGCCTCAGGCCCACATCAGGGCAGCCACTTGACCATGGACTGAAACCTCCGAAACCATGAGTCAAAAGAAATCTTCCTCCTTTTAATTGCTTTCTCAGGTGTTTTGTTACAGCAATGGAAGGCTGACTAGTACACTACCCATAGATATAATCACATAAACAAAGTTCTTTTGAGATTATTGATAATTTTAAAGAATAGAAAGGATTCCTGCCACCAAAAAGTTGGAGAGGCGCTTACTTAAAAGAAATGTATACTCCAGCTTGCATTTTGTTTTATTTGTATTTAAATGTTCTTCCTCCCCTTTCACTCAGAAGATTCACGACCTCACCCCTACCACAGGATCCCAAGGGCCCATTGTGGGAGAATTTCAGGCTGTGTCCATGTTCACCTTTTGGAAATAATTTAAGTATAATTTTACACCTTGAAACATTTGAGGAGCTGGTCGGGCAAGATAGTGTGCATGTGGTACACCTGATTGTTTTGTCATTCCCATGAAGAACTCATCACCTGATTTGAATGTGGAGCAGTCAACTTTACTATGCTGTGTCTGCAATGTGTTGCCAACCATACGCATCTTTCAGGCTCTTGGTGATCCTGAGAGGTGTATGACACTTTGACAAGTGTGTGTCAAAGCAGCACTACTTGGCAGGGGCTCAGTCACCTGATGCACACATGGGATGGCTGACACCTTAGTTCAGATCCTGAGAACTGCTTTGCTTGGAGACCACACTCCCTGTTTGATTTCTTTTTATCACCGTTTGCTTATGTCTGGCAATGGGGGAAAATACACAAGGTGTGCTTATGCTCTGCCCCATCACCTCCTCAAGCTGTGAGTCTTCCTAGGTGAAAATAACAGTCTCTGCACTGTCCCAGCTGACCTTTAAAATAGTGGGCTGACATTTGGAAAGAAGAGCAACAAAGGAGTCTGGCAGGCTGAGCTCATGTTGGCATATTCTTCTCTAGCGGTTCTCACTGGCCTTCTGGAACCTGGTCTTCTGCATGGATTGAAAAGTCAGCCTCTGCTCTGTGACCCCACCTCTTTGATGCTTTTATCATGCATTATCATGCATTTACATCCAGGCCTAGTCCCTGACCCCCCTTCTTATTTGCCCACTTCCTGGGGTGCTGGCGTTTGGAGATGTTTCTATTTCTGTAGGTGTGGAGAGACACTTGGATGTATTGAATAAACACTCAAAGCCCAGCCTGCTCAAGGGGGCTTACTTCTCCTCTTCAGGGGAACCGAGGGGCTCTCCAGTTGTACCTAAAGTACTCCTTGGCCTCTCTTGTGAAAAGAGAAACTCGTATTCTCCCCCTAACTCTTGAAAACCCGGGAATGGAGGGACAAGGAGACTTGATGACTTTTGAGGGCTTGGAGGTGAGTTTAGGGCAGACAGTACAGAAGGATCTCATTGGTAGGTGAAGGTGAGGCAAGAAATTTAGGGAAAGTACCCAAACCAGCTCATGTCCCCAGGTGGCCTCCTCGCACATCATCTCACATGGAACAGGTAGTCTAGTTCCACACAGAACTGCCCCAGAACTCCCCTTTTGAAATAGAGCCCCTAATTATAGCTCATTGAATTTACATATGCAGTTAATCGCCAAAACCCACTCCTAAGCCCCACCTGCATCTCCTCCCCTGCTATAAATACCCATCCAAACCGAGGCACTGGTACTCTTGAGCTACAGGTCCTGCTCTTGGGCCACCTCGCCAGAGCCCCTCCCTCTCCCTCTCTTGGGGACTGTACTTTCCTGCTTTCACTCATTCTCACTCTCACTAAAACTCTGCTGCTACTTTCCAACCTGTGTGTCTCCATCCAGTTCTTTGTTCAGGAGGCCAAGGACCTGAGATCTTCTCAACAGGTTTTAACAGGTCTCAACTGAGGATCACCCTCTGGTAACTCGCAGGGAGGCATTTTTCCCTCCCTGCAGTGTCATAAAGAAGCTGAGAGTTCCCTGGAGTCTCTTTTATAAGGAGGAGGGTCCCCTGATATTCACTGTTCTGCCTGGGAGGGTGAGGATGGTTCTACATAGAAGCTGCAGCAGGACCTTGAATAATAAGCAGAATATTCTTGAATAAGTAGGTAAGATTTTGCCAAAGAAGAAGGAAAGGCTTCCCAGATGGAGGAACTTACATAAGGAATCACAGAAGGGATGGGCTGGTCAGAAAAGTCTAGATGGGAGACCATCTAGACTTGGGACCCAGGAAGGGGTGGTGGAAAGGGCTAAGAAGGGAATGAAACTTAAAGGAAAGTCTGGGGCAGGTCCCCAAATGCCTTGAATGCCAGGCTAGAAACTCTGGAATACAGACTAGAACATGAGCTGTCATTCATTGGTTTGTTCGTTTATCATGTGACAAATATTAACATTTAGACACTACCAGATGCCGGGCTACCACCATGAATGAAAGATATAAGCTCACCATAGTTATGGAGCTTACATTCAAGTAGGGAGACAGAAGATAAACAAATGTCAGGAGAAAATGAAGCGGTCGTAAACGGAGTGATGAGGTGTGGAGGTGCTATTGTGGCTACAGCAAAAGCCTCTGAGAAGAGCACACCTCTGTGCCAGGACCTGAATGAGAAAGCAAGCACACATACCTTTTGGGGAGAATGAGCATTCAGTGGGAATGTACTTGGGTGTTGAGCAAAAACAAGAGGATAAGTGTGAGCAGAATAGACAAAGCCAAGGGAAGACCAGGGGAGATGAAATCAGAGACCTGTTGGTGGGAAGACCCTGTAGCACCTTTAGGTCACTGCAAGGAATTTGGATTTTATTATGAGTGAATGATCACATAACTCTTAGTAGGAAATTGGGGTGGGGGATGTTGACAAGACAAGGGCAGAGGGCACACGGGAGATTGGTTATGCTGTGATCACTCTCTTCTGATAACTTCTCTTTTCTCAGTGAAATGAGCAAGGGCATTGGAGAACCAGGGGGCAGTGTGGGTGGTATTGGAAGGGGTAGAGGAGAGTGTCATGAAAGAGCTGTTCATTGAGTTGGTGAGTTGACCAGGGGCATATGTTACAAATTCCAGGCTGCGCCAAGGACCCACTTGGGGGGTGGAGCTTCTCAGTGAGATGCCAACAAGGATGGGTGGTCCTTGCAAGTTGTTTATACCCAAGCTCAAATGCTAGATAGGTGAAAAGCAGGAGGAATTATGTCACTGAGGGCATACTTTTGAAGGCTATATCTTGTCCCCACCTCTTCTGTCTTCTGCTTCCTATCTACTTCCTGTCCACCATGAGGTGAGCAGTGTAACTCTACATGCTCTGTGATGCTCTACCTCCCCATGGCCAAGTGACCATGGACTGAAACCATGAGTCAAAATTACTCTTTCCTCCGTTAAGTCATTTTGCTCAGGTGTTTTGTCACAGTGGCAAAAAACTACCACCGTTTGTTCTAAGACATACTGACTGCAAAGAGAAAGTCCTGACAGCCCAGTAATCAGTTGTATTTGGAAACAGATTTGGATAATCCAAATGAACTAGCCTTTGGACCTTCCTGCCTTAGCAGGTGCATTACAACGCCTTTAATCTTTGAGAATATTGTAGGTTTTCTTTCTGATATTTAGGGGTCTCCAGGGAACAGAGGCACAGCAAAAGTCTCTGCTGGTGTGACACACAGAGATTTAGAGTGGCAAGAACTGGGTTCAGACCTCAGCTGCAGCACCTGTGAACTGTCTGACCTTAGATAAGCCATTTCTTCTCTCTGTAAAATAAGGATATGATAGTCTTCCTCTCTGAGATAGTATGAAGGCTGAATAGTTATAGAATTACTGGCACATCACAGAAATTTAACTCAGGGTGACTCTCTTTGTTCTCCTCTGCCCCATGGTTTAAACCTAAGTGAATATGGAGTTTTACACAATAAAGTTTTACAGTGTTATTTTTGAGACAGGGTCTCACTGTATAGCTCAGGCTGGCCTCAACTCCTAATCCTTCTGCCTCAACTTCCCAAGAGCTGGGTTCCAGGCATGTGCCACCATGCTGGGATCCACAAATATTTTTTAAAGTATAATTTGCAAGGTAAAAGGGGTTGGCAATATTAATGCAATATATTTTAAGCACCTCCTGCATGCATGCACTATTCCAGTTTGAGGGCCCCAAACTCTTAATCACAAAGTTGTGGCCTCTTCCTGCCAAGGGAGAGGTGTTGTTGTTCCCACGGTGTTGACCACATGAGCAACTCACTGTGAAATTAAGCTCAACGTTACTGCCATGTAAATGAAGTTCCCTGCAACATCACCTTTCTAAAAGTGCTTTGCATCAGCTGATTACCCTCTGTAGAATAGAGACTGCTCTCTATACTAAAAAAAAATGAGTCCCAATCACACCACGCCTGAAGAACAGGACAGCCAGCATCCCTCTCTTCTCTCACCTGTGGTCTTTACCTGGTGCCCTAGGCCTGAGGCATGTGCTGTCTGACTGGCGTGTGCTTTAGAAATTCAAGTTGTAGTTTAGATTTCAGTGATACGACATAAAAATTTGTTTCTCTGCTTGGTAAGAATGTGCAGCTCTGAGGAGCAGCTGACGCCTTTAGAAGCACCTCAGGCTCTCAAGTCACCCTCAAAGCCGGCTGTAGTCTGTTCACATCTGGCAGACCACACACAATTAAATGCCTGACATCCCCTGCACCTCAAGACCCCTGAAGAAAGACGGTGAGGCGAAGCTCACTCCCTCTGCCTTCCTCCCCCTCTCCCTTCCCTTCCCTTCCTGGCGATCACAGTATGTGACAAGGTTGAGGAGAAGTTTAAAGGAGACCCCAAATCCTTCAGTAATAATTTTTGACCCCAAAAGAACCAATTCTCAGAAGAATCCAAGTATCTTTGAGAAGGGATATGGCTCCTCGTTAAAGAAGCCTCTGTTGCATTCAGTGATTCGGTAACATCACTGTGTTGCCAAATTGTCTTGTGCTATGGGTGCTCCCCTCTAATGAAAACCTTTATCTGTGCCCTAAATTGAATTAGACCTGAGTCTCTCAACTCAGAGTGAGCACAAGGCCAGAGCTCTTAGAGAACCCAGGAAATGGTGTTGGATCTTATCAAAGGCTTTTTCTGCATCTGTTGAGATGATCAAGTGGTTTTTGTCTTTGCTTCTGTTAATGTGGTTTTATTACGTTTATTGATTTTCATATGTTGAACCACCCCTGCATTCCTGGGATGAAGCCTACTTGGTCGTGGAGAATGATCTTTTTGATGCGTTGTTGAATTCGGTTTGCCATTATTTTGTTGAGGATTTTTGCATCAATGTTCATTAAGGAGATTGGCCTATAGTTCTCCTTTTTGGAGGTGTCTTTGCCTGGTTTTGGGGTAAGTGTAATACTGGCTTCATAAAATGTGTTAGGCAGTTTTCCTTCCCTTTCTATTTCGTGGAACAGTTTAAGGAGGGTGGGTATCAGTTCTTCTTTAAAGGTCTGATAGAATTCAGCAGAGAATCCATCAGGTCCTGGACTTTTCTTTTGGGGGAGACTCTTGATTGCTGCTTCAATTTCATTTTGTGTTATAGGTCTATTCAGGTGATTAATTTCCTCTTGGTTCAGTTTTGGATGATCATATGTATCTAGAAATCTGTCCATTTCTTTAAGATTTTCAAATTTATTTGAATATAGGTTCTCGAAGTAGTCTCTGATGATTTCCTGGACATCCATGGTGTTTGTTGTTATCTCCCCTTTTGCATTCCTGATTCTACTAATTTGTGTTTTTTCTGTCTTCATTTTAGTCAGGTTTCCCAGGGGTCTGTTGATCTTGTTTATTTTTCAAAGAACCAACTTTTTGTTTCATTAATTCTTTGTATGGTTTTTTTTTGGTTTCTATTTTGTTGATTTCAGCTCTTATTTTTATTATTTCTCTCCTTCTATTTGTTTTGGGATTTGCTTGTTCTTGTTTTTCTAGGAGTTTGAGATATATCATTAGGTCATTGATTTGGGATCTTTCAGTCTTTTTAATATATGCACTCATGGCTATAAACTTTCCTCTCAGGACTGCCTTTGCTGTGTCCCATAGGTTCCAGGAAGTTGTGTTTTCATTTTCATTGACTTCCAAGAACTTTTTAATTTCCTCTTTTATTTCATCAATGATCCATTGTTCATTAAGTAATGAGTTATTCAGTTTCCAGCTGTTTGCATGTTTTTTGTCTTTACTTTTGTTGTTGAGTTCTAGTTTTACTGCATTGTGATCAGACAGTATGCATGGTATAATTTCTATTTTCTTATATTTGCTGAGGCTTGCTTTGTGCCCTAGGATATGATCTATTTTGGAGAAGGTCCATGGGCTGCTGAGAAGAATATATATTGTGTAGAAGTTGGATGAAATGTTCTGTAGACATCAAGTAGGTCCATTTGATCTATTTCATATTTTAGATCTTGGATTTCTTTATTGATTTTTTGTTTGGATGACCTATCTATTGATGATAATGGGGTGTTAAAGTCTCCCACAACCACTGTGTTGGCGTTTACATATGCTTTTAGGTCTTTCAGGGTATGTTTGATGAAATTGGGTGCGTTGACATTGGGTGCATACAGGTTGATGATTATTATTTCCTTTTGGACTATTTCCCCTTTTATTAGTATGGAATGTCCTTCTTTATCTCGTTTGATCAATGTAGGTTTGAAGTCTACTTTGTCAGAGATAAGTATTGCTACTCCTGCCTGTTTTTGGGGGCCATTGGCTTGGTAAATCTTCTTCCAACCTTTCATCCTAAGCCTATGCTTATTTCTGTCAGTGAGATGGTTCTCCTGTAAGCAACAAATTGTTGGATCTTCATTTTTAATCCATTTCGTCAAACAGTGCCTTTGATGGGTGAATTAAGTCTGTTAACATTAAGTGTTAGTACTGATAGGTATGTGGTGATTTCTGTCATTTAGTTGTCTTAGTTGTTTGAAGGTTTGATTGTGTATACCTAAGTTGAGGTTACTCTCTACTTTCTTGCTTTTTCTTTCCTGTGGTTTGGTGCTGCCTGTCTTTTCATGGTTAAGTTGGGTTTCACTTTCTGTGTGCAGAATCCATTGAAGAATCTTTTGTAGTGGTGGCTTTGTGGTCACATATTGTTTTAGTTTCTGCTTACCATGGAAGACTTTATTGCTCCATCTATTTTGAATGATAGTTTTGCTGGGTAGAGTATCCTGGGGTTGAAGTTACTTTCATTCAGTGCCCAGAAGATCTCTCCCGAAGCTCTTCTTGCTTTTAATGTTTCTGTTGAGAAGTCTGCTGTGAGTTTGATGGGTTTACCTTTGTATGTTATTTGTTTTTTTCTCTTTTACAGCCTTCAATATTCTTTCCCTAGTTTCTGAACTTGTTGTTTTAATGATACGTTGTGGGGTAGTTCTATTTTGATCTGGTCTATTTGGTGTCCTTGAGGCCTCTTGCATTTGTATGGGAATAGCTTTCTCTAGATTTGGGAAATTTTCCGTTATTATTTTGTTGAATATATTACGCATTCCCTTTGCTTGCACCTCTTTTCCTTCTTCGATGCCCATGATTCTCAAGTTTGGTCTTTTGATGGAGTCGGTGAGTTCTTGCATTTCCTTTTCACAGGTCTTGAGTTGTTTAATTAATAGTTCTTCAGTTTTTCCTTTAATTACCATTTCATCTTCAAGTTCTGAGATTCTGTCTTCTGTTTGTTCTATTCTGCTGGATTGGCCTTCCGTTTTGTTTTGCAGTTCTGTTTTGTTCTTTTTTCTGAGGTTTTCCATATCCTGGCTGGTTTCCTCTTTAATGTTGTCTATTTTTGTCCTGAGTTCATTTATCTGTTTATTAATTGTGTTCTCTGTTTCACTTTGGTGTTTATACAGTGCTTCTATGGTTTCCTTTATTTCTTCTTTTGCTTTTTCAAATTCTCTATTTTTGTTGTCTTGGAATTTCTTGAGTGTCTCCTGTACATTTTGGTTGACCTATCCAGTATCATCTCTATAAAATTCTCATTGAGTACCTGTAGTATGTCTTCTTTTAAATTATTCTTGTGGGCTTCATTGGGTTCTTTGGCATAGTTTATCTTCATTTTGTTGGAGTCCAGATCTGAGTATCTGTTTTCTTCATTACTCTCTGATTCCTGTACTAATTTTTTGCTGTGAGGAAACTGGTTTCCCTGTTTTTTCTGTCATCCCATCATTGCCCTTGGTGTTGTTATTATCTGTGTACTGTGTGCAATTAAGTATTTTCTGTCTTATAATAATAGCACTAGTGATATTTAGAATGGAAGGGTGAGAGGGGATGGAAAGCAAAGGAGTTAAAGGAAAAGGGAAAAACAAATAATTAAGTAGAAAGAAAAAAAACAAAACAAAGAAACAAACAAAAAAAGTTTCAAAGATATAAACAGGGAGAGACAGTGTACTAATCAGCCGTAAGCTGAAAAGGCATTAGAGAGACAGAGAGAGGATTGAAAATAAAAAATAAAAAGAATAAAGATAAGAATAAAAATAAAAAATAAGTAAATGAAAGAAAAAATATATAAATAAAATAAAATAAAACAAAATGAAAAATAGAAAATAAAAAAACTCCTCCAAGTTCAAATGCAATGAAGTTTCAGTCTTAATAATTTTGGTGTCCATCTCAGCCTCCAATCCTGGAGATGGTGCCTCAGATGTTGTTCTGTAGTTGTCTCATCAAAGGGGACGCATAAAGTAGAACAAAAGTTGTCCGCGTCTTCCCAAGCCATCTGGGCATGGGCGACTGGCCACGGCCCAGGAGCCCTCCTGATTTCTCCGTTCAACGTGAAGTGGAGATTCTCTGCGTTGGCTGGAGGTGTGGAGGGGTCAAAGTTTTGCCTCTTCTCAGTGGTTTTGCCTGCAAGGTGTGTCTCCAGCATCTCTCTAAGATTTCACTATAGGAGGCACGCTTTCTGCTTCCTCCCTCTAGCTGCCATTTTGGAATTCCTTGAGAGCAGTCTCCACTTTTTTCTTGAATTGTAAGAACTTCTTGGTGATTTTTTGCAGCCCTGGGATTTGAACTCAGGGCCTCACACTTGCTAGGCAGGTGCTTTACCACTTGAGCCACTCCACCAGCCCTTAACAAATACTTACTGAACATCTATTATGTGACAGCCTCTGGCAAATGAAAATATGCAGTGAACAAGCATATTTCACTGTTATGCTATGGATACTAAGTGTCCCCTCCCCCACAGGCTTATGTATTGATGACTTGGTCCCCAGTTTGAGGAGCCAACCATTGAGAGGTGATTTGATCATGACCTAACCAATGAATTAATTCACTGATTGTTTCAAAATATGGTAGCATTATTGAGAAGTGGTGGAACATAGGAGGCGGGGCTTACTTGGAAGAAATAGATCACAGGGGACAAATGCCCTGGAAAGATACACCTTGTCCCCTGCCCCTTCCTGTCTCTCTCTGCTTCCTGGCTGCCAAGAGGTGAGCAACTTTGTTCTGCCATCATGTTCTGTCTTACCATGGCCCAGAAACAATGGCGCCAGCTGACCATGGACTGAAACCTCTGATACCATGAGCCAAAAGAAACCTTTCCTCCTTTTAAATTGTTTCTCTCAAGTATTTGTGACAGTGACAAAATACTGCCTATAACAAATACATAAGCAAAATAGTCCAGCTAGTGATAACATCCAGCCATGAAGAAAATAAGGGTTCCCTGATACTGAGGGATGGCTGCTTTAGATGGAGAAGGTCTTATATGGATGAAACATCTGAGCTGAGGTCCGATGATGAGGAGTCAGGCAGCCATGTGTGGGAGAAAGAGTGATCTGGACACCCAAGGCCCTGGGGACACAGCGCACGTGGTGGCTGGAGGGTATGTGAGAAGGATGGCAGAGGTGAGGCACGAGGTGTGGATGCAGGTCAGATGATGTGGGGCCTGGGAGAACACTGAATAGTTATTATAAATGTGATGAGGCTTGGCAGAATGGCTCAAGCAGTAGAGCATCTACCTAGCAAGCATGAGGCCCTGAGTTCAAACCCCAGTACTGCCAAAAATAAAAAAAAATTAACAATGTGATAGGGAGCTAGTGGAGCGATTTAATTCAAGGAATGAGGTGATTTGATTCCCATTTAAATGACAAATGTGACTGCTGTGTGGACATGAACTGGCATGAGGACAAGAGTGAGAGGTGTGGCCACCTGACTGGTGTCAGACGGTGCTAGGGGGAGATGGAGTGGAACCAGTGAAGGTTACATTTTGAAATTAGGCCCAAGGGATGATTTCTGTTCAGGCGATGTGGGGGAGGGGAGGACAGAGGTGTCACGAATGACTCTCGAGGACTCAGGCAGGAGCTCTGCAGTAGGGCACTTGTCTAACATGTGCGAGGCCCTGGGTCCTATCCCCAGAACTGAACAAAAACGACTTGAGATTGTGGCCTGAGCATGTGGCTATCATTTAGAGAGTGAGATGGGGGAATACTTCAGAAACAAATCTTTTGAAATCAAGATACCTGTTTTCAGGTAATTAAGTCTGAGAGAGTATTAAACACAAGTGGAGATGATGTCAGACAGTGAAGGACAAGACTGCAGCTGTCACTGCATTTGGATGATATTTAAAGCCAAGAGACCGAATGAGATCACTTAGGAAAGGGAGGCTATAGAAGGGGGAGGACCAAGAAAAAGCCTTGGGTATCCAGTATTTAGAGACTGAGCCTTAGAGGGGACGTCAGGAAAGAGAAATAGAATCAGCCAGGCATGGTTGTGCATGCCTGTAATCCCAGCATTCAGGAAGTGGAGGCAGGAGGATCAAGAGTTCCAAGCCAGTCTGGGCTATGTTGCAAGACCCTGTCTCTGAAAAAAAAAAGAAAGGAAAAAAAAAAAAAAGAGGACAACACTAGCCAATTCTTAAAACATTAATGGATAACCACAAAAATGAGTCAACCAACTATCAAACAATTTTTGTACAGTTTTTCTGGTTAAATCACCTCATCATATAATACAAAAGTTGTTCATTCAGATTTGATTTTCACAGCATATTCATAGTAAAATTTTGGCAAAAATATGTGATTGATGTTCAGGTCATTCTCATTGGATGTGTCTTCTTGGTTCTTATCCTGGTGGATTTCCCTCTCTGAAGCTGCCATTTCTTCATGACAACAGCACTGTAAGTGACGAGGGGCCCTCCCCCAAACTGCTTTCCTCATCTATTTGAAACATTGCTTGTTTTGCAAGATTGACAGTTTCACTCTGCCATCAATATTCATGTTATTTGCATTGCATTATGCTGATGGAGCCTGACAGTTACAGACACTAATGGACAACGATTGACCCAAGAGGCAAGGGTGAAGACAGCTTTAAAAAGAAGGGAAATGTGGTCAGATTATTAGTGATTAGTTTTATGTCATGGTGACTTTAGCAGCTGGTAATGGGGACTGCTAACTGCAAATCCATTCTTCTTTTTTTTTTGAGGCAGGGTCTCTCCCTATTGCCCTGGAACTCACTTCTTTCTCCTGCCTCAGTCTCCCAAGTGCTAGGATTACAGGAGTGTACCACCACACCCAACCCATCCTTCCTTCTTAATGAAACTAACTAGATAGTATTTCTCTACCTACCATTTCGTTAAGGGTGGCCTTGTGACTTAGTGGGCAGAAATGACATGTCACTTTCAAGCCTGTCTCACAAAAATTTCCCAAATATGCTCTTTATGTGTTTTTCCTCTTTTTTGCTGGATGCATATGACAATGATGCCCTGGACAATGGCAGATCCACAGGATGGAGAGGCCCTGGATCCAAGTGGCTCCATGGACGAGGGCACCTCCCACCTCCGATCCCCTGTATCCTGTGCTACAGATACAATTCCGTTATGTTAAGCCATTAGCGTTTGGGTCTCTTTGTTACTATGGCTTAGTCTGTTCTAAATGGCACATGGCTCTATTTAACTTCAGGAATGGGACAATGAGTACCCGGGGTGAGGAGTCCAGCCCCTGTTTGGTTTCAGCCAGACACTTAACTGGAATGCTGCTGCTTCCCATAGACAAGGCTGAAAAACATGGATGGTCGCTGGTCCCTGTCAGAGAAGCAGTGACTAGGTGACCAGCCCCACAGGTAAATGAATCACTCTCCCACTGTGTACACTCCTCTGGGCTTGAGCCTCAGTTCTGTCCACTTCAATATTTGTAGTAATCACTTAGAGAAATATAAAGAATGCATGCTTTCTAACTTTCAGAAGCTACACCACTGGAATTGGTACCCATGATTCACAAAGATCTCAGTGTCGATTTGCATTATATTGCTTTATCCTGGCAACTCTAGAGAGAATAGTGGGCCAAGACTCTGGCCAATAGGGAGGGGAAGAAGTTTGGCTTTAAAAGGGAGGGATGGGAGCTGGCATGGCGGTACGTCCCTGTAATCCCAGCACTTGAGGCAGGAGGAACATAAGTTTGAGGCCAGCCTGGGCTACACAGCAAAACCTTGTCTCTAAAATGAAATGAAATAAAAGGGAGAGATGGGCATGTAGCTCAGAGGTAGATTGCTTGCCTAGCATATGCAAGGTCCTGGGTTCGATCTCCAGTACCGTCAAAAAAAAAAAGAGAGTGTGTGTGTGATGGTGAGTGAAACTGAACATGTGAAATTTACTGAGGCTGACTGTAAGGTTTAAAATAAGTAGAACAAGATGGAAGGATATGACTTATAGCAGTACCTTTTATGGACATTTTTGGAAGACCTTTTACCCTATATTTCTACAAGTATTGTTTCTAGGATGAAGAGGGAATAATCTCATCCTTTTTCTGCCCAGAGGAGACTCCTTCAGCATTTTGAAGTGATGCCCTAGACATCAAATATGCCCACAGGAGAATGCTCAGAACTGTGAGAGAAAAAAGAGATGGAGTTAGGGCTTTAAAATTTTTTTATTCTCATTTTTTTCCAGTCCTAGGGTTTGAACTCAGGGCCTCACACTTGCTAGACAGGTGCTCTACCACTCGAGCCTCTTCATCAGTAAAATGTTTTTTCTATTAGTTAAATCTGTTGCATTTTTAATTGGGCTGCCTCAATAAGTAGTGAGCTTCCCATCTCTGGAGCTGTATAAATAAGTTAGCATATGAAATTACTGATATCCAGTCATTTTTGACCTACAAAAGAGGCAATTTCATATGGTTCAACCTAATACTTGGCAGAAGTGGTAAACAATGAGTCAAGTGATAGATGGTATTTTAAGAACAAGTACAAAGAGTACATCTCAAACTGGCATATCCCAAGGGGTGGTAGTAGAATGAATGCTGTATCCACTCATGTACCTGAAAAGTCCAAGGACATACTAGTATAGGAATGGACTATAATTCCTGGTACTAACTCTTTCAACTGACCCGGCTCACACACCCAGTCCTGAGTAAATAATTGAGGACAGGGTACAGAATTACTAATTAACTTGGCCTTGATTACAAGTTGACTCTGCAGTCCAGACAAGGGTGGGGTGAAAAGTGAGGGGGTTCAGCGACTGGGTTGAAAGTAAGGAAAACATTGAGGTGCCACAGGTTGGCCCGAAGGATGGAAAGAACCAGCCAAGTGGCAGTCTGGGGGAAAATGAGATCTGAGCAAAAGGAATCACTGGTGCTGATGGGAGAATGAACTAGATGGGTAAGAAGGCCAGTGTTTCAACTATCTGTTGCTGTGGAACAAGTCACTGAAATCAAATGGTTAAGAATAACAGGCATTTTCTCTCTCCCAACTCTGTGATATAACAAACCCAGTGCTCTGTGTGATGCTAGCTGGCGATAGCCATCTGTGTGTTTGGCCAGGCTGCAACATCCAAGATGGCAGCTATGATGTGTCTAGCTGCAGGTTCACATAGGGCTATGGTCCAGAGCTCCTCAGTTCCCCTCCCTATGGCATCCTTGGGTGACTTTTGGTTCCCTACAGCACAGGGGTGGATTCTAAGAGAGGAAGAAGAATCTGCCAATCTTAAGTCCTTGGCTCAGAAGTCCACAGACAGACCAATGGAGATTTTTCAAATTGAGTTTCTCCACATTTTAAAATCTGAAAACCCATAAAGCCAGCAGTTTCATTTCTGCTGGGTGTGCACACAAACTCTTCCCTCCACACTTTCTCAGGGAAGCTTATTCATGCAAACTTCTGAAATCGGCCAAATATAAATTTGTGATCCAAAGAATAAGCAGATTTTTGTAATCAGGACATAAAATGACTTTTGTGGAGGGATCAAACTATCATTTTTGTTTCAATATTTTGTTATTTGTGTCTAGAAAACATTTAGTTTGCTATGACAAACCTCCAGGACAAAAATAACACCCAACACTATTTACACATAGAGTCTATTGCTATTGAAAATACCATCTGAGCCAGTGTGGTGGTGCACACCTATATTTCCAGCACTGGGGAGGCTGCAGCAGGAAGATCTCGAGTTCAAGGCCAGTAAAGGCTATAAGGTAAGACCCTGTCTCAAAACAAAACCAAAAATTAGCTAATGTAAGAACAGGTCTATGTAACATTCTCTGAATAAAATGAATGGTAGTTATCGTGAAGAATAATATAAGTGAGGATGAGTATACCAATCCTTATTGAAAAGGCCAAGCCATAGGCCAGGGCTGGTGGTGCACATCTGTAATCCCAGCTCTTGGGAAGCCAGCATTATACTCATTCCAAAACCAGACAAGGGCACAACACACAAAAATATGTATAGACCAATCTCTTTGATGATCATAGGTGCAAAAATTCTCAATAAGATCTTGCAAACCAAATTCAACAACACATTAAAAACATTATATGTGATAGCTGGGTGCAATGGTTTACGCCTGTAATCCTAGCTACTTAGAAGGCAGAGATCAGGAGGATTGAAGTTTGAAGCCAACCCCAGGCAAAAAGTTCATGAGCCCCTATCTTGAAAAAAATCCATCACAAAAAAAAGTGTTGGGAGGGAACTTGTGGAATGACTTGAGGTGTAGGCCCTGAGTTCAAAGTCCAGTACCACAAAAAAAAAAAAAAATCATACACCATGATGAAGCTGGTTTCATTCCAGGGATGCAAGGATGGTTCAACGTACACGAGTCAATCAATCTAACACAGCATGTGAACAGAATCAGGGACAAAAATCACATGATCATCTCAGTAGATGCAGAAAAGGCCTTTGACAAAATTCAATATCCTATTATGATAAAAAGCTCTGAAGAAACTAGGACCAGAAGGAATGTACCTCATAATAAAAAGACTATATATGGCAAACCTATAGCCAACACACTAAACGGAAAAACTGAAACCATTTCCTCTAAAGTCAGGAATGAGACAAGGGTGCCCACTCTCTCCACTCTTTTTCAATATACTCTGGTTCTTAACCACAGTGATGAGGTAAGAGAAAGAAATAAAAGGGATTCAAATAGGAAAAGGAAAGACAAACTATTCCTATTTGCAGATGATATGATCCTTTCCTTAAAAGACCCTAAAAAGTCCATCAAAAAACATCTAGATCTGATAAACATTTTTGGCAAAGTAACAAGATTTAAAATCAGTTTACAAAATCAATAGCTTTTATATACACCAACAATGAACAGGCTGGGAAAGAAATTGGGAAGACAATCCCATTCACAATAGCCTCAAACAATGCCTGGGTATAAACTTAACCAAGGAGGCAGAAGATCTCTACAATGAAAACTACAAAACCTTGAAGAAAGAAATTGAAGACAACACCAGAAGATGGAAATACCTTCCACGTTCATGGAATGACAGAATTAATATTGTGAAAATGGGCAATGCCCATCAAAGTCTCAATGTCATTCTTTGCAGAAATAGAAAAATCAGTCTTAAAGTTCACATGGAAGCATAAAATACTCTGAATACCAAAAGTATTCCTGATCAAAAAAAGCAATGCTGGAGTTATCACAGTACTGGATTTCAAATCATTCTACAGAGTCATAGTAACAAAAACAGCAGGGTACTGGCACAAAAACAGACTCAAAAAGCAGTGGAACAGAATAGAGGACCCAGAAATAGAACCACACAGCTACAGCCATCTGATTTTTGACACAGGAGTCAAAAACAGACACTGGAGAAAAGACAGCCTCTTCAACAAATAGTGCTGAGAACACTGACTACCTACATGCAGAAGACTGAAACTAGACCCCTATTTCTTCCCCTGTACAAAAATCAATTCCAGTAGATCGAAGACCTTAATGTAAGATCTGAAACTCTGAAACTACTATAGGAAAACATGAAGAACACTCTGGAAGATATATGCATAGGTTATTGTGAATAAAAAGCATTTTCCAATTGCCTAAGAAATAAGACCATGAGTGGACAATGAGATTGCATCAAATTTCTGTGCATCGAAAGAAATAATTACCAGAATCAAGAGACAACCACAGAATGGGAGAAAATTGTCACCAGCTATTCACATATAAAGGATTAAAATTCAAAAGACACAGAGAGCTGAAAAAAATCAACAGCAAAAGAACAAATAATCCAATGAATAAATGGGCAAATGAACACTTCTCAGAAGAAACACAAATGACTAATGAACTCATGAAGAAATGCTCACATCCTTAACCACAATGGAAATGCAAATCAAAACTACACTGAGATTCCATCTCACCCCAGTCTGGCAACCCTCAAGAAAACAAACACCAGCAAATGCCGGTGAGGATGCAGGGGTGGGGGAGGGGGAGGAACCCTCACACACTGTTGGTTGGAAGGCAAACTGGTGCAACCACTATGGAAATCAGAATGCAGATTCCTCAAAAGACTTAAATAGGCTTAGTTATGACCCTGACATACCACTCTCAGGCCTAAATCCAAAGGGGTGTAAATCAACATACACTAGAGATACCTGTGTACCTATGTTTATTGCAGCTCTCTTCACAACAGCTGAACTGTGGAATCAGTTGAGGTGCCCAACAACCAATGAACAGATGAAATACAGCACACACGCACGCACAAACACCAAGAAATATTACTCAGCTATAGAGAAAAATGAAATTATGTCATTTGTAAGAAAATAGATGGAACTGAGAACTGGAGATCATCTTGATGAGTGAGGTAAGCCAAGCTCAAAAGGCCAAATAATCACATTTTTTGCTCATTTGTGGACCTAAAATGAAGATGATGGGACATGAATGTAAAAGGGGTGCTGTCTGGGTAGGTGACCAGCAGGAGGATAGAGGGGAAAGGAAAGAATACTGAAGGATGAAGAGGATCGAAGCATAATGAAACCAAATACTGTTTGAAAAGGGGAAATAGGTGCTGACAAAGTGGCTCAAGTGGTAGAGCGCCTGCCTAGCAAATGTGAAGACCTAAGTTCAAACCCCAGTACTGACAAAAAAAAAAAAGGTTGGGGGAGGTGGGTAGGCACAGTGCTATGGGAATACAATGGAGGGGGTGAACTTGTTCAAAGTACACTGTACACATCTATGGAATTATCACAATGAAATCCCCTCATATTCTTAATGTATGCCAACTGAAAAATAATTTTTTCTTTTTTTGTGGTACTGGGGCTTGAACTCAGGGCCTACACCTTGAGCCATTCCGCCAGCCCTTTTTTGTGATGGGTTTTTTCGAGATAGGGTCTTGTGAACTATTTGCCCAGGATGACTTTGAACCACGATCCTACTGATCTCTGCCTCCCGAGTCGCTAGGATTACAGGCATGAGTCACTGGCATCTGGAGAAAATATTTTTTGGGGGCGGGGAGGGCGGGACTGGGGATTGAATTTAGGGCTTTGCACTTGCAAGACAAGTGCTCTACTGCTTGAGCCACTCCTCCAGTCTGAAAAATAAAGTTTTAAAAAAAGAAAAAGAGAAGGCCAAGCTATGGCAGCAGTTATGGACGAGGGCCCCAGGGTCAATGGTAGAATGGATGCCTAGTGTGTGAGGCGAGAGTTCAACCCCAGCACCACAGAAAGGGAAGGAGGGACAAAAAGAAGAGGAAGAGGAGGGAGAAGAGAGGAAGGTCCCTCATTTCCTGAGTTCTCTTGGCCCATGGCCTGAGTTGTGTAAGAATGTTTTCAGCGCTTTGGGGTTCCTGTGGATGCCAGCATAATTTTAAGCGGACATTCCTAGGAGTGACAGGGCGAAGGTCAGCTGTTGACATGAGCCCCTGTGAGCTCTCCCCAGTGAGTTCTCTCTGAAGACGAAGGACCCTTGTCCTTGTCTCCTCCAGCTTGGACAGCATCAGCACCGGAGTTGCTCTACCGTGGGAATATCTGCAGCCCCACTGTGGGCCAGCACATGGCTTGCTTTTGGCTATTCCTAAAGTCTCAGTTAAGACAAGAGAAGAAGTGCCATCTCCAAGCTTTACCCACTTCTGGGGCAACTTTTTTTTCCTTCATTTTTTTGAGACAAGGTCTTGCTCTATAGTACAAGCTGTCATCAAACTCTCCATTCCCCTGCCTCAGCCTCCCAAGTGCTGGGATTAAATGTATGTACCACCACACCCAGCTTGGGTTAACTTCTTTAACTCTTCTAATGAAGAGTGACACTCCGGCTGGGGATAACTATCTTTTTGGTCTGACTCTAGCTGATGAAACTGGTCAAACATAGGAAAACAGGAGCCAGAAGGTAAGAAACTCCAGCAAGTTTCTTATACTAGCTCTGCACTGACTGCATCCCAGCTCCCTGTCTGCCTAGTCCACCTTCTTACAGTGAAGAAGACATCGACAGCAGATATTCTATCAGGTCGTGGAGCTAGTTCCATCTTAAAATAGTGTGCATTTGTGTTTTAAGTGACTGAGGAAGATAGCTTTCAAATGCCTTTCAAGAATGTTTGTGCTCTGTGCCACACCACCTCAGCCTGTCAACTGTGCCCAGAGTGGGCATTCTCCATGCCTGCTGACAGCACTTACCTCAAGCACCTGTAGAGTCACTCAACTTTTCCACCTCAGGGCTTTTGTTGTTACTTTTGTTTTTGCAGAAGAAGAGAAAGTCAGTGGGAAGAGAGCTTCAGGCTCTTCAGAGGTACAATCCAGAGTGCATTCTACACAGTTCCTCAGAGAGTCCCCAGCAATGGTGAGCCAGCTGCCCACAAGAGTCACCAGTGCAGGCTGGGCATGGTGGCTCATGCTTATAATTCCAACTAGTTAGGAAGTGGAGATAGAAGAATTGCATTTTGAGGCCAGCCTGGGCAAAACCATGAAACCCTATCTTGAAAACAAACTAAAAACTAAAGAAGTAGAGTATGGCCAAAGTGGTCGAGCACTTGCCTAGCAAGCACAAGACTTCGAGTTCAAGGACCAGTATCCAAAAAAAAAAAAAGTCACTTTCAATAATACCTCTTTTCCAGCTCTTCCCCCCCAACCCCCCACCCCTACTTCCCAGGTTTCCCTCCCCAAAAGGCTACCTGAACCCAAGACTCCAGTCTTTTTCTGAAGTTTTGTTTCCGGGAGAACCTAAACTAAGGTATGCATCACTGGACATGATGGGAGGATTTTTTTTTTTAAATGTTCAGAAATAAAGTTGCTTCTTGGCTGAACAAGACTGAAAAGGGAACCTGCCACTGCTGAGAAAAACTGTCCTTCAAGCCGAAGAAGTGGGAGCTCTGTTCTGACCACTGGCAACCTTGTTAAGCCTTGAAGTTGACTGTCGCAGGCCCGGATCTGCTGGGGCCTCGGAGTGTGGGTGCTCGGAGTTTCTCATCCTAGTCCTGACATGGGGGCAGGGAGCGGGGTGCAAATGGGAAAGGCTGTGGGTCCAGACAGAGGCAGATGTTCAAAGCAGATTATGGACACCTGCGAGGCCAAATCCAGTAACAGACTTGGAGAACAAAGTGGGCAGGACAGACTTGTGAGGCAGGAGGTGGACTGGACTAATTTCAGGAACCAAGGGTAAAGGCCAAGGTCACCTTGGTCTTTCTGCCTTTGTGATATTCTTGTAAGGGGCCTGCCTCGGACCACTCAGTGGACCTGGTAACACTTCCCCCAAAGGCAGATGTGTTTGTACTGGAGGAAAAGCAAAGGAAATGAAGAGGTAACAGGAGGAAGAAGCAATTGGCTCAGTAGATACCTATACCCCCAAAGGCCTGCTGTGACCCAGGGAGAGGAAGAGTAAAACAAAAGACCATGGGACCAAATGGAGTTCCAAGAACAATCAGTCAATCACCTGCCTTCCTTCCTGGGTTTTATGAGGCCACAAAGCTGTGTTCCTGTAGAGGAGGAGCAGCTACAGAGTGTCTGGGGAAGAAATATTTTCTGTGCTATGGACAAAGAGCAAATTTTGAAAGAATAAACTGTTCTATAGGGCAGTTCTAAGTTCATAGCAAAGTTGAATGGGGAGTACTTCCTTGTCCCCAGGTAGGCACAGCCTCCTCCAAGGTCAACCTCCCAACCATAGTGGTACTCTGTTACAGTTGAACCTGCAGTGACCTAGCACTACCACCCAGAGTCCATAGTTTCCATTAGGTTCACTCTTGGTGTCATACTTCTATGGGTGTTGACAAAAGTCTAATGATGACTATCAGCCATTGTCATATCATACAAATAGTTTCATTGCCCTAAAAAAAAAACTCCTGCAGAGCCAGGTGTTGGTGGCTCACTCCTATAATCCTTGCTACTCAGGAGGCAGACATCAGGAAGATCACAGTTCCAAGCCAACCCAAGCAAAAAGTTTGTGAGACCCTATCTTGAAAAAACCCTTCACCAAAAAGGGCAGGAGGAGTGGCTCAAGTGGTAGACCGCCTGCTTAGCAAGTGTGCAGTCCTGAGTTCAAACCCCAGTGCCACCAAACAAGCAACAAAACTCCTGAAGAACATTTTTTTTTTTTTTTGTGGTCCTGGGGTTTGAACTCAGGGTTTCACACTTGCTAAACAGACGCTCTACCACTTGAGCTGTGACCTCAGCCTTTTTTTATACTTTAGTTATTTTTCAGATAGAATCTCCCATTTTTGCCCAAGCCAATCTAGACCATGGTCCCCCTGATTAAACTTCCCAAATAACTGGGATGACCGGCTCATGACACCACACCCAGTTTGTTTGGTCTAATTATTTTGCCCAGGTTAGGCTTGAAATGCAATCCTACCGATCATCTGGGATTACAGATGTGAGCCACTGCACTCAGTTGTTTATTTGTTTGTTTGTTTGTTTTAAAGACAAGGTCTCACTATATACCCCAGGCTGGCCTAACTCGAAATCCTCTTGCTTCTGCCTCCCAAGTGCTGGGATTACAGATGAGCATCATCATGTCCAACCAAATTAGAAAGTAATTTTAATTCCACAGGAAACTGAAGGGCCAGCTTTAAGTACAATTATCAAAGTTGGATTGCGAATACTTTACGGAATAAATCAAATTCTCCTGCAATTGATCTGATTGGAACCTGCTAATAAAGCTATAGAATAAGAATTCTGATCATACTTCAAGTGGTTGTATTATCCAAAACTATCCACCCTTATCCCATCCCCAAACTGAGGCTAGATAGATTAGGGAAAATGAAACATGAGAACCAGGAGCCAGGAATTCAGAGATAAGTATGTGTTAGGGAATGGTTTGATTCAAATCACACAGCTCTACTGTCTTTGCTGTAAATGTCACCCTCCCTCACTAAGCTGTAACACACAGAGGAAAAGAGCTGACCTTGCCTGCTTGTTCCAGTGATCACTAACTCTGGGAACTGAACGAGAATATGTATCTTAAGGACACAGTTATCCTTGGGGAGGGGCATTTGGTAAAAACAACTCCTTTGGTCACATAGGTTTGCAAAGAAGGAAAAAAATATCTTATGGAAGGATGCTGGGCTTGTAAGGAGCATCTCATGAAACCCATCCTTTGTCTGAAGGGACACTCAAGGAAAACAGACACTGATGTCTGACCCAAATTTGGTAAACTGACTAGATTTGATATCTCTGAGCCCAAGTGATAATGTGAGAACTGTAGCAGCAGGAATGATTGAACATATGGGGTGTCCAGAGCAAAAGGGAGCTCTTATCGTAGGGTGAATTTAAACCGAACCCCAACCTACTTTTCATTATAAATACCACCGAGTCAGAGCACTCCGTGCAACTCCTCTCAGGCGTGCCTGTGCCCATGTCCTGGTGTGTGTAATTCTTTCTTTTGCTTTGCTTAACTCATAAACTTTCTTGGTCTCTACTTCCATGAGTCCTAAAATTCTCTTTTGCAACAACATCACAACCTGCTACTCTCCCTTTTGGAGACTTCCCTGGAGCCTCACTGTTCCAGGAACAAAACCAAACTAAAAAAGTCTACCCAAGACCCTCCCAAACCATAGGCCTTTATCTGTGACACTATCATTTCTACCAGCTACTAACTAGTAGCTTTAGTTCACTAATTCTAACAATCAGATAGACCCATTACTGTAGATCAACACAGCTGATGCTTTGTGAGAAAGCTGTAGTTCTTTAGAGAGGACATAACTGCTAATCTTACTAAAATCCTTTCTTCATTCCTAGTCTCAGATGGCCTCATCTTTTGCAGTGCTAATTTCAAGCACCTACTTCATGGGTAGACCCCTAGTGACTTAACTGCTAAGACATAAAAAGTTCCTCAGGACCATGTGAGTGTGAGGCCCTGAGTTCAAACCCTAGTGCTGCAAAAAAAAAAAAAAAAACCAAAAAACAAAAAAGAGAGCATTACAGAGATGCATTTATAGAACAGCATATATCTTTGAGCTCCCCTCTCCTCTCTCTTTTTTTTTAGTATTGGGGATAGAACTCAGAGCCTCAAACTTGCTAGGAAAGTACTTTACTACTTGAGCCCCAATCCTTTTGCTTTCAGTTGTTTTTGCCCAGGGTGGCCTCGGACCATGATCTTCCTATCTCTGCCTTCTTGAATAGCTGGGATTGTAGGCACACACCACCACACCTATCCCTCTCTTGGTTTTTTTGAAACAGCATCTTGCCACTTAGCCCAGGCTGGCCTTGGATTTGCAACCATGGACTACAGACATGTGCCACCACGACCTACACACTCAAAATTTCCATTATGTCACTTATACTCAACCCCTATTCCCAGCAACCGTCAAGTAAAATACTCCTCTGCTTTCTATACCCATTGTTTTGTCTTTTCTAGAAATTTCCAATAAATGAGATCACATAATATATACTCTTGTTTCTGGCTTCCTTGGCTTAGCAAGCTGTTTTTTGAGGTTCATCACGTTCACAGTGATTTTCTGACCAGTTCTAATTTTGGGACCTACTTTTAAAGGAAACAGAAACTAGTGGTAGGAAATTCCTCAGTAACTTATTCTGGACCTAGAAAAGTTGCCGAAGTTAATTAAAAGTACACTGAAAGTTTTACGTCACCCTGAGCTTTGATGATAAAGAAACTGCTTGATCTCTCTTTCCTCTGTTTTTGAAAGAAAAGATTGTATTGGCAAAAGAATATTCGTTTTCCCATCTTACCTCCCTGTTTGTGTCTCTAAAATCACATAATTAATACATCATTGTACTTCATGTAGATAAAATTTAGTATTCTGTATTTCTTTGCCTTTACCATGACTCCATTCAAAATAACAAAGATACTTTTGCTCCCCAACATTCATGCTCTCTCACCTGGAAACTAGAAACTGAACAGATTTATTACTGCTTTTTATGGCACTTAACTCAACAGTCATGCATTTATTAAACAGTCATTCATTTATTAAACACGGTGCAAGATCTCATGGCTCCACTCTAAGCTGAGATCTCTGCTTCTAAGATTTTGCATGATGTTTATTTGAGCAACAAACAATGGTAACAAAAGAGAAACACCTTAGGGATTCAATTTTCCTAATAAGCAGGTGCCGAAATAATGAATATCTTCTGGCTACTCACCCTCAACTCACCGAAAAGTGAGCCTGTAATAATATGTGGGCTTTGAAGAGTGGGTGGCTGAAATCTCTGATAAATAACACCCTGAAAGATGAAACCACAGACACACTGCTAAAGGAAGCACCCATGAAAATCACAGACGGAGACAAGTGGGGGTGGGGAGGAAGAAGTTGAAAGATCCAGGCTGGGGTAAAAACTCTTTCAGTCACTTTTTTTTTTCCAGTCATATTTTTAATCAAAGTCAAAACAAAAGTGTTTTGTGTTTTTTTTCATTGGTTTCATAATCTTTTCATGCTCATCATAGACTCTGTATTTAACTCAGGCCTCCCACTGACGCAGTTGTGAGCACCCCATCCTGCAGTCACCTGAGGCTTTGCACATTAATGCTGCACACACATGGCTTTCTCCCTCACGCACCTGTGTCTCTGTGGCTGTGGATTGCTCTGCCACACAGCACGCTGTGCCCACAAACTAGAGTGGCTGGCAGTGCCGGGAAGTGGTACCCCCAGGTCACCCGTCAATAGATGAGGGATAGGAGCTAGTGAACAAGTCCCCCACCCTCCATGCCCCTGAGGGTAAGGAGGGACAAGTGGAGCTGTCTTGGACAGTCTCACAGAGGGTCCCCACAGGATGGTGGCCCTGATGCCCTCAGCTGTAGTCTGCTCATGCACTTACCTTTTTGGCTTTTCTCTCCCTTATCTCACTTCCCTACTTTCTCTCTTTGCTCCCCAGATCACCTAATACAGATACGTAAATTAGCTGGTGTGGTGGCTGACACCTATAATCCCAGCACCCAGAGGCTAAGGTTAGGAGGATTGAGAATTTGAGGGCAGCCTGGGCTACATTGTGAAATCCTGTCTCAAAAAATCAGTAACACACACACACACACACACAAAGAAATACCAAACAAATGACATGATGAGTTGAAAATATAAGCTAACAATGCATTCAAAAGACCTAACCTTCCCACCACCACGGCTCAGTTATCTACCATAAATGTACTCAGGACACTTAGATTAGCTCACAATCGGGCAAAATCACCTAAAACGGAGCCTATTTCATAATAAAAGGCTGAATAGCTCATGAGATTTGTTGACTATTATACTGAATATTGTACAGAGTGGGTTCGAGGATCTACTTTCGCAGCATTGCAAATTGTAAGTCAAACCATAGTGAGTTGCGGGGGGTAACTATAGAGTCCTTGCCCCAAATCCTCTGCCTCCGCATCCACTTTATGGAAATTCTAAGACAGCTATAAAAATTGTAGATAAATATGGACTTTAAAAGGATTTTATTACTACTTGTTCTGGAAATTTCCAGATCTGAAGAAGACACAGGGAACAGAAACTGAGCTCATGTGTTACAAAACTGTCTTTGTTCTGAAATCATCTCACCTGAGGTTATCAGCTTCCCTAAATTATATCTTAAGCACACCATGTCTGGAACCATCGGGGCAGGGAGCTGAACACTCCTTGCATGTATTAACTGATTTAACTCTCACAACAATCCCATGAAGAAAGTACTATAATTGTCCCCATTTTACAGAAGGGGAAACCGAGGTCACACAGCTAGCATAAGCGGAGTCAGGAGGATCCCAGACCAAGCAGCCTGGTTCCAGATGCAGGGCGCAGAGCCTCGTCCACAGCCCGAGCATGTGAGAAGTGTCACTTCTTGATTTGGAAGTAACTACATCTGGAGAAAGAACAGAAGATGGAAATTCCTTTGGTGTCAGGTGAAGACTTGCATAATACATAGTCTTTCTCAGAATATTTTTAAATATATAAAAGAAAACATGAGAATTAAGTCAATTATATTAAAATGCATTTATTAAAAGGTTACCCAAAGTTGTGACATAGCAGTATATATATATACATTCATTTTATAGGGGCTATTACACATTAGAATGGGCCTTGTGAAAGTGAGTGACAGGTATGGGCTGAGCTGCTCAAATGGCTAGATGGTGTTAAAGCAGACATCCAGCAGCCCCAGATATCTGAACAGGGACCACCTTGCATCTTCACTAACTTTTTAAAATACAAGTGTAATTTTTTTTATCAACTCTAAGTCTTTTAATGCCTGCCCACCACTGTCCTCGATATAAAGTCTTAGGGTGCCCCAGGATGACATTCAAGGCCCATGTGAGTTGAACCCAATAATTTACTTACTAACCTCAGAACTGGTGCCTCCCGTGTTTCAAACACTCCAGCCTCAATAACCCCTGCTTGCCTGTGTGTACCGCATTCTTGGGCTTCCTAGGCCAAATGAGCAAGCATTTCAGGACAGAAGGTAGAGTCAGAGTTCTTTCTCTCAGCTGAAACTTCTTTGCAGTCTTTTTAGTGAGCCCTTCTCCCAGGTGGAATTAATCACTCCTCTAAGTGCTCACCACTTCCCACAGGCCTCTGCTCTAGCACAATTGCACACTGAATTACTGCATAGCTATTGTGAACGCGTGTTAGGGACTACTCTGTGAATAATATCTTACCAAACGGAAACAGGACCTTCTAGAATATCCAGCCCAGGATGAGTTCAGTAAATGCTGCTTAACACTGATTTGAGAGAAGGGACTGGCTAGTTCATTTGACACAAGTTTGAGATAACCAGCATGCATTGTTCAGTAGATCCCACCAAAGATCATGGGTCTGTGCAAGCCTGCCAAACAAGTTTAAAGGGGCCCACTAAAATGGAAGACTTGTGTTCATCTTAAAATTTGATGTAAATCTGATATCTCTTCCATATATGTTAATGTTTTATATGTTATAAAGTAATGTTATTGGAAGTTTTGTTGTTTGGCTGGTTGATTTGGTCTTTTTGTGACAGGGTGTTGCTGTGTGACGCAGGCTGGTCTTGAACTTGCCATCATCCTGCTTCAGCCTGCTGAGTGCTGGGATTATAGGTGTGCACCAACAACCTATACCTACCAGTTTTACCCGAATTTTTAAATAAAGTAGACACATCAGAATGGCCTCCCCGCTTTCACCTATGGCCTCCAATAATCAGTGGGTACAGGTCCCCAGGCTGAAATGCAGGCATGTAGGGGGCTCCTCTTCCTGACCCCAGAGATGAGGGCACCATTTGGTTGACTTGAACTGGAAGTCCCAGAAGATCCCTCCTCCCACCTCTCCCGGGCAGCTGGATGATAAACACGCAGTCTCTGGCAGGACTCCGCCTTCCAGTAAACAGTTCAGACGAATAATTATTCTAAAACCTATCCCTTTTCAACTCCTTCTCCAGCGTCTTCTGGGGATGACTCATCCTGTGAAGTGAAATAGCTCGCTGGGTTTTTCCATGAGGTCCCTTCACATTCGTTCGTTCTTGTTTTCAAGATTCCTTTGTTGTTGTGAGACTCTCTAGTCCCTGACACGTGACTTCCTTCTTGTCAATGACAGGGCATACCTTTCTCTTTTTTGACCAAGGAGAGCCTAAGCATGTGCCCAAGTCCTTCACTTTTATTTGGGTTAGCTCTCTCTCTCTATTTAAACTGTGGTGAGGTGGGAGGAACACACACAGCAGTGCTGGCCTCAGTCCTGGCTCTGCTATAAACCAGCAGTGGGATAGTATGTCAACAGTGTGAGCTTTCCCAGGGTCAATATACTCATCCACAAGAGGAACAATGCAATCCACTTTCTAGGATGTGTGAGAAGGTGAGGTTAGATGTACACAAGCATCTTACTCAGTGTCTGTGATACTCAGTGAATGTGAACATTCTTTTCCTTCCTTCCACGAGAGAGTTCTGTGGTTTACAAAATTGGGTTGGTGTTGGTGCCCAATAAAAAGCCAGTCACAATGAAATCCATAGACAGTCATGTCCAACTGGAAGGTAGGGCCTGGGCCTTTTGCCTCAGTATCTCCTGCTTCTACCCATCACCTGATAAACCACATCACAGGTATTCAACAGATGTCTCCTGAATGAATGAATGGATGGATAAATGAGTGAGTGAATATATTTCTCCAGAATACTAAAGGATTTGAGATGGATAACAAAGTTGTATCAAAGTCATCAAATAATCTATATGTGGAATTTAGCTCCAAAAATCTATCCAATCCCTCCACCTCTGACACTACATAAGTTGGTGATGACTGTCCACAATACTGGGATGGGGGTGTGCAGAGGGATGGTGGATGGCTTGAATTTAAGCATCCCATAATGCAAGAGCAGGTGGGCTGAACAGCACATTTGCTTACAGGAGTTAATTATTAAGGCAATCACAAGTTAGCAGGGAAGAGGAATTGCCCTATAATTACTACTGTTTCAGCATAAATATGTGGTTTTTTTTTCTGGAAAGTAATCGCTGTTTCTGGGTTGCAGTGATAGGTTCTGACAGAAGTCTTGCAGGAATGGCTTCGGTAATTAAGCACAGCCTTGAAGCACAGATGGTTTGCTGCGGTTCACTGTCTCTGGCCTCACCCACAGCCTGCCAGCCAGGCTCTGGCTTCCATGGTTGATCCATCACAGTCTATTCTGCCCACGACTGCCACAGAGGACTTTCCAAACCATGAGTCAGATCATGTCCCCTCTCTGCTTAAAATTTCTTGTTCTGATTTCCATGAGAATCAAAACCCAACCTGCTTAGTGCCTACCCAGCCCGTGTGATTGATCTAGCCCTTGCCTACCTCTGCAAGGCCTCTCTCCTTGAGGAGTACCTCACAATACAGCCACACTGGCTCTCACTGGCTCCCCAGACCCATCCCCATTTCCCCACAGGGCCTTTGCACTTGCTGTGTCCCCTCTGTCTGGAAATCTCGTCCTGCTCTTTTTCACAAGGCTGGCTTTCCCTCTCACTTAGGTCTTGGTTCATGTCCCACAACACCCTTCCCTGGCTTCTTGAGCTTAAGAATGTCTCTCCACCTCTCTTTTCCTCTACACTTATTCTCTCCATATTTTCTACAACTACCTAAAACCAATCTGCTCCTGTATTTGTTTAGGGCTGGTTTTGTTCATTTTTCCTTCCCCTGATAAAATATAGGGCTCATGGGTCCACATCTCTCTGGCTCACTGCTCTGTTTCCAGCACAAAATGGCTGTAATAGGTACCTAATAATTATATTAGATGAGTAAGTAGACAGTCTGTTCACTGAGAATGAATGAGCTCAAGTAGGACATTGCCAGCTTCTTGCCTTCTTTGCCAGAGATGGGGATGACAGTGTTCCTGTAAGCTGGGGACAGGGGCACAGAAAGGAGAGCACTCACAGACAGCCATATTGTTCTCCCAAGACTGTTACCTCTGTTAGGCAACGGCTCCACACTTTTGTTCCCTTCTAGAAGTTCTTTGGTGATCATTGAAAATCCTGATTGCCCTGAGGAGTTGGCAAACCTAGAAGCAGCTGACAACTCCCACAGTCCCAGAATCCTGTTCCAATTCCAGAAAATGAATTTGCTTGGTAATCGTCCTCATACCTGACATGGACACCAGTTTGGGATCCTGTTAATCAGCCCTCTTGGTTAAGAGGAGTTGTGTTTTTCGGGAATGACTGAGTAGTAATGAAAATGGACTTTGGGTAGCTAAACAAAACAGGAATTTATTTGAAAGACATGAGAGGCTCACTGCTCCAGAAAGAGAGACCAGTATGATGAAGCCAAGAAAGTAAGGAAATGCTGGGCAGAGTAGGAGAACCATGAGGAACATGAAGACAAGCCAAGAACAACCAGAGGGACAGGAAACCCATCCCGGTGCTTTCCCAGCCACATTCCTATCAGGGATGAAAAAAGGGCAAAGTTGTCTAAAGCAGGATACCCAGGAATTAAGGAAGCAGCACAGTTTCCCCTGCCAGCTCTGCTTTCTGAAAAATGAGGAGGTGATGGTTACATCTTTGTCATCTACCTCCTGAGGACCTGCTCAAGTCTAGACCTTGCCAGGACTCCTTGAGAAAAAGAAAAAGCAGCCCCAGCAAGGCTGGACAAGCCTGACTTGGCAGTAAAGAAGTGTCACAATGTCACATGTCTTTGGGATTCACAGTCAGGAAGATATGTGCAGCCAGCTAGGTAGAAGACAATATGGAATAAAGATGCCTGTGCCAAAGTGGAGGTCAAGACCACCTAAGGCAGCCAATCCTAGACATTTTGATATGGTAATGTGGTTTTAGCTCCTTCTCTCTTTCAGTATCTCTGTCCCTTTGTCTCTCTCCTTCTCTCCTCCCTCCCTCCCTTCCTTCCTTCCTTCAATGAGGACTGCTAGTGATGTGCTGCAGAGGTCTTACCAGCTTGAGAGCCAGCTCTTACATTTTCAGGAACTTTTCAAACTCACTGAGGTCATGCTGGTAGCTTAAAATTGTCATGATGGGGGAATTTAATCACAGGAATTAGTAAATGCTACAATCAGACCTATTTTCCTTTTTCAGAGAACTAGTTGTTAACCAGCACATCGCCACTTGTACGCCTAGTATAAACAGTACTCAGTCTTGTATTGTTTTTAAATCATCACTAGACTTTATTTTTAATAAAAAATGAGATTCGGTTTTAGTTTGTTTTAATTGAGAGGAGTATGTGTTTTGCCAGCTTTCTTTCTTAAAGTTTTCCATGGCCAAGTTTAAGTCTGAATCTCAATCTCCTAGGGAGCATTTTAAGATGCAGATACCTGAGATCTAGGTCATGCATTTGATCAATATCCAAAATCCTTGAGGGTGAGACCCAAACTTCACAGATGGGCTGGAGACATAGCTCAGTGGTAGAGTACTTGCCTAGCCAGGAAAAGGCCCTGGCTTGATCCCCAACACCACAAAACAAAACAGAACAACTCTATAGATGGTTCCAATGTTCAGGAAAGATTGAACTGACATAGCCCAGTGCTTCTCACGTAGTAATGTGCACGTGAATTATCTAGGGATCTGTTAACATATAGAGTCTAACTTATGAGTTCAGGATGGGCTTGGGGTTCTGCATTTCCAGCAAGTTCTCTGTGATGCCTATGCTACTGGCCCATAGAACACACAGGATAGCAAGACTTCAAACAACACGGCATGTATCATATTTTTAAAATCACATGGAATTCAGCTAGGCATCCATTTCATTCTGGCACATTTTTTACATCAAATCTCATTACCTTTCAATCTGTTCTTTAGAAATCGTGGTCAATTTGAGCCAGGGGTGGTGGCACATGCCTGAATCCCAGCACTTGGGAGACAGACAGGAGGATCATACATTTGAGGCCAGTGTGGGCTACGTAGTGAAACCCTGTCTCAAAAAAGAAAAAGAAATTGCAGTCTATTTAAATTTTCACTTTTTTCCTATGTCAATTTTGGTATTTTGCAAGAAATTTGTTTTTCTAGGTTTTTAAACTTGCTGCCATCAAGTGACATTTAACAGTCTCTTATTCTTTTAAGCTGTCATCTATCTGCATTTTTATTAAGAATTCAAAGTTTTAAAACTATTAAGCCAACCAAGCCAAACACCTGTGACTGAGTGAGGTTTGGGCTTCCAGTTTGAGACCTGCCAAAGTCACCTATGTTAGTTTTCCTGGGCTGCTACAACAGAATACCAAAGACTGAGTGGCTTAAAGAACAGAGACTTATTTTCTCACAATCCAGAGGCTGGAAACTCCAAGGTCAAGGTTCCAGGAGGGTTGAGCTGATGGGGGCTTCCTTGCTGACTTGTGGATGGCTAGGCAGCCATGTGTGTCCTTCATGGTCTCTTTTATTACCAGAATCTGAGGTTCATATTTCTCACCATTCTGCTGTAAACCTGGGAGTCAGAGCTGGTGGAAAGAAACCAGCTTATGAAAGGCTGGCTCTAAGGAAGATATAGGAGACAAATCTCTATCTTCCAGGACTCAAAGAATGGGAAAGACTTTTACTGTTCACAGAGGTTACAGTGAGACAATGAGTGGGAAATCCTTGGGTTGGGTCTGGTCTTTCTCTTCAGTGCCCATCTCCTGTTCTTGAAAGTCATATGGATCTTGTTGTCCTGGGCCAGCATCCACACATTCTTTTTCCACTAAGTCAACTCATATGAACATGAGGAAAGGAGGCGGTGTTATAGAGAGTATCATGTGAAAAGGATGAATTGTTAAAAGATTAGGGGAATTCTGGGAGGAGAGGCAAAAACTAAAGCCCTCAATTCATCACCTCAAATCCCAAGTTTCCTCCAAAATAACCAACTTAGTAAGTTTGTTCTTCTGGACGTTTTTCTATACGTTCACACATACAATATAAAAATGGCTTCCACTGGCACCATTACATTCCCCACTGTCAATCCTTCTTTCTATTTCCATGGGATGTGAAGTGATGTGCCTGTTTTGGTTGATTCATGCTGAACAAAGGTGGGGGAGTGGATTTTGGAATGGAAGGTCTTGACGTGATATTATAGGACCAGGCAGGATCTGAAGAGGAGGTGAGAAGTGTCTTCCTCTGGTGGTAGCTGAAATCTAATGAAGGATTTCTCTTCAGCAAAAAGGATTAGGGAGGAGTTGGAGGCAAAAAGAATCTGGTGGGGGAGTGAGTCACAGTTTTGAATGAACCCCTATTATACTTTCTATTATGAATACGGAGATGGGAGTGAGGAAGAGCTCTGGTCTCTTCCTCTTCTAATAAGGACACAGTCTATCAGATCAAGGTCCCACCCTTATGACCTAATTTAACCTTAATTGCCACTGTAAAGTCCTCTCCAAATACAGCCACATTCGTAGTGAGGGCTTCCACAAATGAACTGGGGATGGGGGGGTGACTCAAACATCACATTCAGTCAATAGCAACCCCCAATTACTACAATCATTTCTCTTGCTTTTGAGTTGTTACTGACTCCAGAAGATTCTATTAAAAATGTTACTGACAAGACAATCCCAGAAGTTGCAGAGATAGACTATGCTTAATAACTACATGGTTCAATCATATTTTTCATATAGAAAGTAAGGCCCAGTGAGGTCCATGACTTACCCTGTGTCTTTAGCCTATCTCCTACAATTCTATGATTCAAGCATGGTCACTGGATATGAGCAATGCACAGGCCATAGTGTTTATCTGCCAGGTCTTCTGTATTCATGTTACCAGAGTTAGTCCTCGTGTACGGTGTGAGATGAATTCAGTCAAGACACAGAAGCAGAATGACAGCAAAGGAGAATTTATGAAGAATATGCTTTTAATAGTCTGAAAGTGAGTCTTCTCCAGGATGAGAATGATAGTATTAGCCTTGGGAAGTTTGAGTATTTATTGAAATTACCCATGAGAAATTCCCATCCCAAGGTTCAGCCTCCAGGGTTGAGGTCATTGTCAAGTAACATAGAGGCAAGGGGAAGTTCACAGGCCAACCTGATCTTTAGGGTAAGGTTAATGAGCCCGGTCTTTCTTTGGTAAGTTAAAGATCTATTGTTCCAGGAATTGTCATCCATACACTTCAGGGCTTGAATAAAGCCTTTCATTAATTTTTTTTTTTTTTGGTGGCACTGGGGTTTGGACTCAGGGATTCATGCTAGGAAAGTGCTATACTACTTGAGCAATACCTCTAGCCCTTGTTGTTCTGGTTATTTTGGGGATAGGATCTTGCTTTTTGTCCAGTTCAAACAGAACTGAAATTCACCTATTTATGCTTTCTGCTGTAGCTGGGATTGCAGGTGCATATAACCATTTCCAACTATTGGTTGAGATGGCATCTTGTGAACTTCTTATCTGGGCTGGCCTCAAACCTCAGTCCTCCTGATCTCAGCTTCCCAAGTAGCTTGGATTATAGGCATGAGTCACCACACCCAGCTTTGTTAATCTTTATGTAGACTCAAAAACCCTTGTGACATCCCATTGACCTTGGTGGGCTATTTTGAGCTTAACAAAGGCTGGTGACATATGACTTGGAAAGTTTAATTACAATGCTTTTCTCTCAGAGACTTTTTGATTTTTTCCTCCTCGGTCAGCATTTATTTCTACTTGCTACCTGACATCTTCCCCATCTTGAGGACTGGAGGACTTGAGGTTTCATTTCTGGTTCCCTTTGCATATCCCTATCACTCATCTCTAACTGCTAGGTGTCATTTCCCCATGAAGGGACTTGAGACCCTGAAATCTTTTAGGGAATGAGAAGTTAAATCTTTGTCTAATTCTTGCTGGTAGGGGGTGGAGGCTTAAGTTAGGAGTCTCTTGTCCTTATTCTCTGTTGATGTGGATGGCTGGGATCCCAGGTTACAGACAATCCAAGTGGCTGTAGAAGGAGGTATATCCTTTAGAGATTTTAGAAGGAGGTATATCCTTTAAAGATTGTAATCAGCGGAAGTTGTGTTCAAGGAAGAGGAGCCATGCTCAGAGTTTGATAGAATCAGCCTTGAGTTTGTATTATTTTTGGTTTTATAGTCTGGAGATGAGAGGGAACAAATTTGGTCAAAACATTAATACATAAGGTTTAATAAAGAGGAGGAGCATCTGGTTCTTCCTGAAGCTGTATAAATAGCAAGTGACAGATAGGCAAGGATGCAAGTTCCTGTCCAGTTGGAAGGTAGGCAGGCATGGGTTTAGTTTCAGGTAACCATGCTTATAAACCATGTCTTCATAACTTCTCAGCTTTACTTTTGGAAGGGTTGGCACTTGTGACTCCATTTCGAGTCTGACAACTTGTTCTCTGTCTGAACAGTATTTTCCAAGCTGTTCGTCTCTGAACAGATATCTCTGAAGATATCCACAATTAGCTACTCTGGTTTTAATGAAAGTCCCTCCTTAGCAGCAGTAACTTTTCCCTGTAGGTTTCTCTTGTTGCCAGGATGAGATGTTCCAGTTGGTTTGATCTGATCAGAGGGAAGAGAAAGGTGGAGTCTGCGCCAATAAGACCCTTTTTGGCCAAACTTGAACAACAAAAAGGTTAGATGGAGTGGCTCTTAGTCTGGGCTTACCTGGAGTCCATTAAGTACATTTTGTCTGTTTTATAGGTGATTTCCTATTATCTCAAAAATATTGCTCAGGTTGCCATTGTTAAAAACTGTATTTCTATAGAATGTCAACAGATAACAGTTACAGAGTTTTACATAAAATACAAAATAAGCCCAAGAAAACCAAATATTTAAAAAGCTAACTCATTTGACCAATAAGTACGTGTTAGAGTCATCCTTACAAAAAAAAGATCAAAACCACAAGGACAGAGAAAAATCAAAACTTCTGTGACAAAAGACAAAAGTTGTGGTTAAAATTTTGAAAAATAGTTGAGCAATTGACCAAATAGCCAAGTTACTTCCATGGCATACAGCATTTTAGGATAATAATTAAGACTGACAGCATTATGCAGCACCATCAAACCCTCCTTCTTACAATAAGGAACATATGAGTCCAAACCTGCAAAGGGTTTAGCATCATTAATCATTTTAATTTGAAGGGCCCCAGTTTGCAAAGTGTTTTTTTTAAAGCTTTGCATCTGAAGGGCTTAACTATTTAAGGAACATAAATTCATTTAATATACAAAGGAGCCAGCAACAATTAGCATCACAGCTACACAGATGTCACAAATACATTAGTTTAGTTTCTAAATATTTTTACTTTGGGGTAAAATATTGACTCTTTAGCTATGTAAGGCAATAGGGGTATAACACTGACAAAAGTAAAAACTTTTAGATCTCATTCAAGGGGGAGCAGTGCTGATGACCCCAAACAGCCTTATTTTGTAATGTGCAAGTCTCATATATATAATACCACTCATTACAAACAGCAAAAATGCCAAAAGTTTTATTGACCATTTTTATATGTAGAAGGTTTAGATGTAATGCATTTTGGATAAAAGAGGGCATTATCTGGTCATTTTACATGTATTAAACTTACACATTTTTAACTCTGTAAATGTTTACACAACATTTAAATAAAGTTCAGACACATAGCTCTACATATTTTAGTTACAGACATATAGGTTATTAACTGTATTAGGATCACTTTAAAAATAGTTTTTTATTTAACCAGTTATAAGGTGATCATTTAAAAGACTTTGACATAAACACTCAAAGGAACTTTGACTCAGTTTATTAAGTAGTCAAAAGCCTGAAAAAAATCAGCAGAAAACACAAGCAATTAGCTTGATAAAATAAAAATCTTTCCTTTAGCCAGTTTCTTGCAAATGTTACTGAGAGCAGAACAATATTCTTAAGACAGTCTCATTGTTATAGATACAGAGTATTAGCACTAGTTCTACTATCTCAGTGCATTAAGTCTTGACTTTAGAAAATCCTTTAACCTTTTAAATTATAGCCAATTTAATCACACACACATAAACTTCATAAGCACCTTCTTTTATATCCTTAAGACCTATTCATAGATAAAAATATGTCTATCTATGACCCTTTTGTTTTTGTCCTATCCTGCTTCTCTATTTTGGAACAATCTTTTAGGACAAATCTTACTTTACAAAACCTTTCTCATCCAAAAGCATTTCCCTTTCTCTTTTCCCAAAATGTATCCTCATATCTACCTATCTGTTTCCTACTTGCTGATTCCTTTCTTTCTTTCATTCTTTCTTTCCTTTCTCTCTTTTCTTCTCTCTCGCCCTCCCTTTCTTTCTTTCTTTCATCTGGGTTTGAACTCAGGGCTTCACACATGCAAAGCAGGCACTCTAACGTTTGAACCACACCTCCAGTCCTTTTGCTTTTAGTTTTTCAGATGGGGTCCCAAGCTAACTTTGCTTGAAGCTGGTCTCTGACCCTGATCTTGTTACCTCTGTCTTCTGTGTACCTGGGACTACAGGTGTGTATCACCATGCTGGCTCATGCCACAGAATTTATTGAATTCTATGAACTGAAGCTCTCTGAAGAAGTCACATCTACATCGAAGAGCCTGCAGACTGTTTGACCTTGGCTGATTAGAACATCACAATTATGGAGAGAGGAGATGTTGCAGATGGAGAGCCAACACTATCTTGGGTTATCTTTAATCCCTTTCCATAGCTTTTTACTATCAACCTCTGTATCTGACTTAACATCTGCATGACTACTAGTTGTAACTTTTGGAATGCATCATTAAGCTTGACAGACCTCTAGCTTACCTCAACCCTAACGGTAAGAACACTGTAAAACAACAGCAACTCAAGCACTGCCAAAAAAATAGATAATCTATAGATGCTATTCGTGGCTCTACAGTAACCTGCCTATCTGGTGACCCCACTAATGTATTTGGCAAATACATTGCTTCATGGCTTTCTTTTGCTCTGTGACTATAAAGGTTCATGTACTCTCTTCCATGGTGGAATATGTCTTTTAGGGTCACTTGAATCGTTGTTCCTGAACCATGGGTACTCAGATTTAGCTCAGAATAAACTATGTTCTTATTTTCTTTAAAGCAGAGTCACTATTTTACATTGACAATTCCAACTATGTGCAAGGCTAGTACTGGGGACATGGGTGTTGATGCTAGGCAGGTGACTACAGTGCAGTGTGACAGAGAGCACTCATAGAGTGGGGCTCTGAGGCTGTCAGGAGAACATACTATATGCACAGATGCCAGGGTAGGTTCTTAGAGGGGGCGACACTGGAGCCCAGGCCTGAAATAGGAGATAGAATTATCCAGTAGAGGAAGAGACCTGCTTAACCAACAGGCCTCCAAAGGGTCCCTGTTTGCCTATGCCCATACAGAGAGGGAACTCAGAATTTCTATAAAGCCTTTCTACTCTTGGTGTGGGCTACAGTTCAGAAGAATTGGAATTGCTTGGGTGATAAGAAAATAAAAAACCCATAGAATATGAGTGTCCATCTCAGGTTTATTGATCAAAAATTAGTTTGGGGCTGGAGGAGTGGCTCAAGTGGTAGAGCAGATACCTAGCAAGCATGAAGCTCTGAGTTCAAACTCTAATATAGACAAAAGACACAGTTTGGCTGGCATAGTGGCACATGCCTATAAATCCAGTACTCAGGATGCTGAAGTAGGAATATGATGAGTTCAAGGCTGACCTTGGCTCCACAGCAAAAACCTGTTTCATAAAACCAAACCAACCAACCAAACAAGCAAACAAACAAACAAACAAAAAAATCACAAAACAAATACAGTTACATGAATATCAAAATTTGGGAGTAAAATCCCATTGTTTCATAGCTGAAGAACCTGAGAGAGGAAGTGATCTTGCTAAGATAACACAGCATTTAAAGGAAACAAATCTCAAATCTAAATCTGACCGGACCCCAGTAGCCCTTCTTCTATGGATTAACACCTTGGCCAGTTCACCCTGACTTTTACACCACATTACAATGCTGATCATTCCATTCAGCAAGCCCTTTGGCTAGACCAAGAGGATTCCTTTCCAGCGCTCACTCATTAAGGGAGAACTTGGGGGTCCCAACCATCCACGTTTGCTGACACGGTTCTGCCTCCTGTTTGGGTGGCTGTGACTGCTTTGTGGTAGCTCCCACCACACCTACAATACTCTAGGATTTCACTGTTCCCCCAGACTTGGCTGATGCTGCCTAGAAGATGTCAAGTGTATCCTAGAGCTTGGACCCCAGTGACAACTACAACTTGTGCTCCCACCTTCCATATTAATTGTGTGTTCGTGTGTGCATGTTTCTTTTATTTTCTTGTTTAATTTTTCTTTGTGTGGTAGACACTGGTAACGGGATCAAGGAATATTGAAACTTCAGCTTTGGTTTAAAGTATTTTGAGCCTCTTATACCCCTAGTCACCTCACAGATCCAGGAGGAAAAAGTATCTTCAATATAGGCCTCAAGTCATTACTACATATAATTCTTCAAAAATAACGTCCAGCACACAGATACACATATAGAATCCAAAAGTGGCAATTATGATGAAATATAGGAACAGATCTGCAAAGAGTTCACATATCAGAACTAAGAGATATAGACTTTGTGTTAGTCATTTCTCATTGCTGTGCCAAAATACCTGACATAAGCTACTTCAAAGGAGGAAAGATTTATATTGGTTCATGGTTTCAGAAGTTTTTCTCCATGGCCAGCTGGCTCCATTGCTTTCAGGCCTGTGGCAAGGCAGAAACATCATGGTGGAAAGCAGCTCACTTAATGGTATCCAGAAAGGAGAGAAGACAGGAAGGGGCCAGGGACAAGATGTGCCCTTCAAAACCACACCATTAGTGACCTACATTCTCTAACTAGACCCCACCTCCTAATCGTCCATTCAGTATGAATTCATCAAGGGATTAACATCCTCATGAATCAATCACCTTTCAATATACCACCAGCTGGGGACCAACCCTTTAACACATGAACTTTTGGGGGGAGGTATTTCATACTCAAATCATAACAATGCCTAAAACAAAGAGGCCGAATTTTGTTAAAAGAAAAACTTGATTTCTTCAAGCATAGGAAATTATAATTTTTTTTTTTTAAAGAGATGAGGTTTTGTCTCCTTGCCCAGGCTGTCCATGAGCTCCTGCCTCACCTCCCGAGAAGCTGGGACTACAAGTGTGTACCACCACTCCAGGAAACTTTTAAAAAGCCATATTTGAAAAGAACTAAATAGAACCTCCAGGGAAAAATATAGATATAATTGTGGTTTTATATATATATTATATACATATGTCAATGGACATGTTTAATAGTAAAAAAAAATACAACTGAAGAGAGAAATGGGATATTAGAGGATAAGTCTGAAGAATTTAAATTTAAGAGGCAAACAGGAAATACAGAGGAACCAGTAAAAAACACAGAGGTGTATTTTAAAAAGTCGAATGTTCATGTTTTGAGACCCACAAAGAGGAGTGCAAGAGAATGGGGCAGTGGTAACGCTGAAGAAAAGCTGAAAAAGCAACCTTCACAGCACTGACCATGAATATGGAGCTGCTGCAAAGAAACGGGTGGTTGTCATGCTGTGTCTGGTGGTGGGGTCCTTCTCCTTGCAATCAGAGAATAGCATCAAAGGGCTGCGTTCCACTCCAGTCTCATCCTTGGCCACAATATTTCCCCTCCAGATGTCTTACTATTTCTTTTTCATCTATTCCTAGTAGGTCTTTATTCTGTGAGGAAATTAAAAATCCAGCGTTTATTTTGGATTGCACATATACAGCAGGCTCATTTTCTGGACAGAAATATGTAATTCAATAATGAAGAAAGAGTTTTGTGTGTTCTGGCACTGCTAATGTAAGAGGCATCTGGGAGAGGGAACAAATCCCTCAGGCGTCTGAGTGGCAGGCCCCCTGTGTACAACTGCGTGGTCTGTATGCTGTTCAATGGTGTCTGCTAAGAAGAACAGGGCCTGAAATCCAGCCATGGCTCTGCTTTCCAAGCTGTGTACCCCAGCCAAGGCCTATCGAACAGAAAAGTGCCTTCTACAAAAGATGCCACAGCAAACTAATGGGGGCAGGCTCTTTTTCTATTTTTGCCCAAAAGAACTCATCAGTTAATGGTGCTCCACCAGACTATGCTCTGGAGAAAAGTTTAACTAGAGATAAATCCATTCTCAAGTACTTCACAAAGGTCAGCCAAGGACAGGTTCACCCCACACTGGGCTGAGGGGTTTTCTGCCATGTATGACTGCCATGCTAAAGCCAGGACAATGCTTGCAAACCCAGATGGTTGGTCTCCCTACTCTTAGAGGTCGCTTAACTTGGGCAAATTTTGACTGTCATTACATGAAGGATGGAATTTTCTGGTTTTCTCTTCTGTTTCCCCAATGGTTCTTTTGCTTTGTGCTGACCCCTCATGTGTAAAGGGCATGAACCATGCTGCAGGAAGAGGAAGCCTCCTCAGACAAAGAAGACATCTAGTAGGGGTCATCCAGTGGCAACTCCTCAGATGTCTTGAATGACTTAAAAAAGTCACTTTTTTTTTTTTTTGAGACAAGTTCTGTGTATATACACAGGCTGGCCTGGAAGTTGCCTCAGTCTCCTGAATGCTGAGATTGCAGGTGTATACCCTATGCCCAAGTCTGCTACTCTTTTACCCCTACTCTCTGCGACAGTCTGTTCTCTTTCTAATTCCTTTCTGCATTTCCTCAGGGCACGTTCTCTGCTCTCTGGATCCCCAGAAATAACCAGTTCCTTTTTCTAACATGACCTCAAGTTCTTCTGAACTTCCAGTTATTGTACAGAAAAGTATTAATACTTTATGGTACTAAATTTCTTGTCCGTATATTTTTTCTATGCATATTTTTATATAGTTCAGAACAGACCACACAATTTTATTTCTAGTTTTTTATACTTAACAACATGAACATCTTATTAAAATGTTAAAAACGTGTCTTCTAGACACAATGTTCATTGACTATATTTTATTCCATTGTACATATGTTCCTTAGTTGGGTTATCCATGCCTCTACCACTCACCTAGACCAGAGGTTGACAGACTCATCTTTGATGATCCACAAAGTAGGGCCAGGTGTGGTGGCTCACATCTATCATCCCAGCACTCAGGAGGTGGGGGCAGGAGGAACAAGAGTTCAAGGCCAGCCTTGGTTACATAGTGAGACCTTGTCTCAAATAAACAAATAGACCCAGAAAGTAAATATTTTAGGCTTTGTTAGCCATATGATTTCTGATATTATAGCATAAAAGGAGCCATAAACAATACAAGCATGGGTATGGCTGTGTTTCAATATAACTATCAAAACAACAGGAAGACCAGCCAATGACCATAATTTGCTGTCCTGATTTCGACTATTTCTAATGTTTGGTATTATAAAATGCTGCTATTGAATATCTTTGTGAAGAAGTCTTGAAACATATCAGATCATCTTTTAGGAAAGGATCCTACAAATGGATTTACTGCAACAAAAAAGTACAGCCATTTTTAAGGTCTCTGATACATAACCTGTGATACAGGTTGAAGTGGACTGTGGCCCTAGCCCTGCACCATTCTTGTACTCTGCCGATGGGGATGCCTAGAAGTAACCCTTTCTTGGCTATAGCGCATACCACCAAGTTCACTTCTGAGTTGCTCCTTCCCTACAGATCCCTCAGCCCTTTTATACTTGACAGTCACTTCAATCTACTTCCTTCTCAAATTGTCCATCAATTTTCATACCCTACCTTTCCCTTTCCAACCCAGTTGATTACAGATGGTAAACTAAGCACATACACTTAGGTTGACTCCCAGAAGTTGCATAAAAATGACAGCAAAAGAGGTGATGTCAGCAGGGAGGCTGACTAGAGGTGCCTGACCTGCTTCCCTCCACAACAAAGGACCCAAACAAGGAGAAAACAACAGCCATTTCACTGCAGTGTTTGAGGCAGAGTGTGAGAGGGCAGTGGGGATATGGCAAAGCACAGAAACACACAATGGTCTTATACAGAAAGGACTGAATACATAGCATCTACCATTCAGTGTCTCCAGATCAACCCTGAAACAGGAGGAACTTCACTCAGCAGAGAAAGGATAAACAGGAGGCCACTGGCAATCCCACTCCTGCCACAGACACCTGAGGCATTTACTACTGGAGAAACCCATGGCCCTGCAGGCCCTGAGCTCAGTCTGGGTAACTGCCAGATTACCACAGCATTGCATTGCCCCCGAGAAACAGCCTCACCCACATGTACCCTTCCCCACCCGGGATCCTGGTACACAGAGCCTTCTTCAGACCCTATGCTCTCAGGGTCCTGTGAAGCACCCAGGCAGGTGCTCCCAGCAGCTCCACCAGCCCAGCCCTCTCAGCCAGGCAGAAGGCCCTGCCCATCCTCCCACAGCCCCAGGAAACATGTAGGTAGTCAGGCAGCCCACTCTGAACTGCTAAGCCTGCAGAAGGCTCCAGAAAACAGTCGGTAGTGCATGCACCCAACTCTAAGAAGCAGCCAAGGAGTTTTTTTCTGAGTGGATCCACCTGCCAAGCCCCCAAGAAAGCAACAGTTCAGCCCTACCCATCTTCCTGTGGCCCCAAGAAGCAACTGAGTAGTCTTTTCACAGAAGCTTGACCCACTGAGGCCCTGAGAAGCAGATGCTTGCCCATGCCCACTCTCTCTTGGCCCTGGCAAGCATCTGGGCAGTCCTTCCTGAGCAGGTCATCCCCATGAAGTCCCTCAAAGTCACCTATGCATACCTTGGACACTAACAGATGCCTTGTCTAGCCCACTGATGTGGTCCAGTTCCTATGTGGCCCTCAGACACTGACAGGAAATCCATCCCACTACCTCAAAAACCGTACCACACTCACCTGGGCCCACGGGGGTGCCCCTGTTCTCATACACCCTATGAAAACTGATAGGTACGTGCCACACTGGCAGCTGTGTGCACCTGTCCAGAGTTGACAGTGAAACAGCATCACCTAAAGGAGCTGCATCCCAAATGGCAGCACAGTTCTACCACTCCGGCAGCCAAGGCCAAACACCCACAGATGTCACCAACACTGATTACAGCTGAAGCTGCATGGATGCTACACATCCACCTAGAACCAGACTTGACACAGCATATTCAACCAGCACCCTAGGAAGCACTGCTGAAAGTCCTGCCATGAAAGTCACCCTTACATGCTAGCAGAGTGGCTCAAGTGGTAGAACATCTGCCTAGTAAGCATGAGGCCCCGAGTTCAAATATTAGTACAACCAAAAAAATGAAAGCCACACTACAGAATTGGTAGAGGCAACTGATCACCAGATGCACAAATACCAACGTAGGAACAAATGAGGCATGATATAACAAAGTAGTGCCAGGCACAGTGGCTCACCCCTGTAATCCTAACTACTCAGGAGGCAGAGACCAGGAGGATCATAGTTAGAGGCCAGCCTGGGGAAATAGTTCTTGAGACCCTATCTTGAAAACTGCTCAACACGGAACAGAACTGGAGGAGTGGCTCAAGTGGTAGAACACCTGCTTAGTAAGCATGAGGCCCTGAATTCAAACCCCAGTACTGCCAAAAAAACCCACAAAAAATAAAAAACAAAACAAGATAGTATAACAGCCCCAAAGAAACACAATAACTTTCAAGCTGCTGGACCACAAAGAAAATAAGTTCAGTAAATTGCCTGAAAAAGAATTCAAAACAATGATTTCAAGAAAATTTCATAAAACATATGAGATTATAGATTTCAATGAAACTACATAAGTAAGTTGTAAGAGTGAGAAATCTAGCCAGAGAGGTAGAGATCATAAAAGAAGAAATGAGAAATCTTGGGGGCTGATGACCTCAAAAAATGAAAATAAAAACAGTTGAGAGCCTTAAATGTTGAAGAGCAGAATTGATGAGACAGAAGAAAAAGTTTCTGAGCTTAAAGGCAGGTCTTTAGAAATTATCTGATCATATAACAAAAGGAAGAAAGCTTTTGAGACTTACAGGACACCATTATGCAAGCAAATATTCATTCACATTATGGGTATTGCATATGGAGAAAAAAGGGCATAGAAAATTTATTCAATGAAATATTTGCTAAAAACTTTCCAAATCTTGGGAAAGATATGGATACCCAGGTCTAGGAATTTCAAAGGATACAACAGATTTGACAAAAAAAGATGATCTGCAAAGCGTATTATAGTCAAACTGTCAAAAGTTCAAGTCAAAGAGAGAATTCAAGAAACAGCAAAAATATCAAGTCACTTATAGTCATCTAATTAGACCAACAAAGGACTGCTCAGCCAAAACCTTACAGGTGGCTGGGGATACAGCTCAGTGGTTTAGTGTTTGCCTCGCATGCATGAGGCCCTGAGTTCAATCCCCAGTACCACAAAAACAAAAACCAAAACAACAACAAAACCTTACAGGCCAGGAGAGAATGGGATTATATATTCAAAGTCCTGAAAGAAAAAAATTGCCAACCAAGAATATTTTATCCAGCAAAGCTATGCATCAGAAATGATGGAGACTTTCCAAGACAAGCAAAAACTGAGGGAATTCATCATCACTAGACTGGCTCTATTAGAAATGCTTAAGGGAGATCTACACTAGAAGTGAAAGGATGGTGACTATCCTCACAAAACATGAGAAAGTACAAAACTCAACAGCAGAGCAGATAAACAAATGAGAGATGAGACTCAAGCTATTAATACAGAAACCACCAAACCACATAGATGAACAAGAGAGGAAGGAAGGACAAAGGAATACAAAACAACCATAAGAAAATGAACACTATGGCGGGAGTATGTCTTTACTTATCAGTAATAACTGTGAATGCAGATGGATGAAATTTCCTAATTAAAAAATACAGACTGGTTCTAAGAGTGTCTACACACACCTGTAATCACAGCATTTCTGTGTAGCAAAGAAAACAATCAAAAGAACAGAAAACCCACAGATGGGAGAAAATATTTGCAAACTATTCATCTGACAAGGGATAAATTTCCAGAATAGATAGAGAAGTCATATAATAGCAAAAAAAAAAAAATGTTTTAAAAATAGGTGAGCAGCCGTATCAGGACCATACCCCCTCCCCCTAGCAGGTGGCTTACTGGAAACTCCCCACTCAACCCCAAAGACTAACAAAGGGATGGCTGTTAACCTTTTTATCTCAGGGTGGGCGCCAAGGACAGTTGAGCAGATGAGTGACCTAATCACAACTTACCTTCCTTGATTGCTCAGCACAGCAATCCTTAGTGACCTGCAGGAAAATTTTCCCACCATGACCTTCCTGGTACTTTTCCATCAGCTCCCCCAGTATCTACCCCAAGCCTGTATGTGACAGTGGGCTCTAACTCTCTTGCTCAATCCCCTCTTCCCCCCTCCCGCCCCATCCCCCCACAGGCTCTCTTTCCCAAATAAAGCCTGTGCTGATGTTGAACTGTCTTGCAACCTGGGAAGCAGTGGGCAGCAGTCCTTCTTCCCAGGCTAATTCCCAGAAAATGAGTGGAGACTAGTCTCCAGTCCTCTGCTGCCTCTCCCTCCCTTTTGCCCTTCGACCTCCCCCTTCTTTTCTTCCTTTCTTTGATGGCTCCATCAGGGACCACTTCCCATCAGTGGACCTCCCTCTAACACCCACCTTCAATTTTGGTCAGTTTTCCCCCTTTCTGGGTTTGTCTCACACTGTCAGAGTCCAGGACTCTCTCTCAGAAGCCCTGGGGGAGACTCCCTCCATCCAGCAACTGGGTGGACTCACCTGCTATTTTCTGAGGACACTGAGAAAGATGCAGTTGCACTGCCTCAGAGGCACATCAAGACTATCAGTTGGTTGGGAGGACACTCTGGCCCTCTGATATGTCTTTCCTACAGGGAGGACCACTGTGGGGATTACTTACTGCTTTTTTTTTTTTCCCCACAAAAATGGGCCAAAATCCTCTGAGGGACAAGTCTGCTGTCCTCCAAAACCTTCAGACCCTGGGTCTCACAGAAATAGTTAAACCTAAACAGCTGATTTTCTACTGTTACACAATCTGACCTCAATATAAATTAGACAATAATAACCACTGACAAGAACAGGACACTTTCAATTTCCAAATTCAGCATGATCTTAAAAACTTCCTCCAACATGGTCTGAGGTCCCTCTATATCTAATCCTTTGTTTATCTCCACTATAGACCCTCTCTCTGTCATTGTTGCTTTATTATATTCTCCTAAAAAAAAACTCCCTCCAGTTTCTCTGTCTTCCATGAAAACAATCCTCTTCTTTTTTTTTAATTTTTCTTAATATTTTTTTTCTTTTATTTATATGTGCATACAATGTTTGGGTCATTTCTCCCCCCAAAAAATCCTCCTCTTCCTCTGACTTCAACCCAGCTCTATGTCATCCTTTTCTCCTCCCTCATCTCAGAAGGTATGCAAAGTGTTTAACTTTGAAACTCTTCTCTCTAAACCTGTCTGAGCCATGCTGGAGGTTCCTTTCACCCCTCCTACTCCATAGCCTGCTCCAGACTCCTCTTTCAGACTGGTCATCTGAAGTGAGAACAACAAAGACAAAAATGAGGAAAAAGAAAAAAAAAAGTCCTACTTAAAATTGTCAGTTTTCTCAGCCTTCTGAGTGACTCACAGGGTTCCAAAAAACCTAAAATCAATTAAAAATCTAAATGATTTGTGGCTGAGGATTGGAGATGCTTTTCTGTCCTTATCTTCTAGATTTTTTCTACCTCATGCTAAGCCTCTAAATCTGCCTAAACACTCTACTAACAGTTTTCTCCTGTAAGTCTTACTTTGGAGATGAGCCGTTTTACCATTGCAGACATGTCAAGACTGGGGGAGGGAACAGGTCATATCCAGGTTGCTACAGGCTGAGACCCTCAGCTGGTCTGCTCTCCTGGCCAAAGCACCACAGGATTGGGTTATTTGGTTTTTTTGCAGCACTGGGGTTTGAACTCAGAGCCTCACGCTTGCTAGGCAGGCACTCTTACACTTGAGCCACTCCCCCAGCCTGCAATTGGGTTATGGATCACGCCCTCAGCCTTACATACAAACCCTCAGCCTTACATGCACATTGGCTGGAGGGACTGAAGAGAAAATTTCAATTTTCTGTGTAAGTTTTTCTTCCTCTCCTACAAGTACTCCATACATTTAAAAATTGGGATCTCAATATTCTGGGTTATAGCAATAGACAAAAGACAAAAGGACAGCCTTCTTGAGTTCTATGGATTCAATATGGCATTTGGGTTTTTAAAAATTATTATTATAAAAGTCCCCTTCTCTAAAATTAACTCTTGAGGGGCTAATTCATTCTAACCTTTTCCTTACTTACTAATGTAGCCAGATATTACCAGTTTCAATGGAGATGTAATCCTTTTTACCACCAACAGTCTGTCCCTTTCCCTGCCTGATATACAAAGTCTAATTTAAAAATTAATTTTTAATGTAAAATAAGAGGGTGGACTAATGCATCCTATATCCTTTGTCTGGAGAAGGATTTGGAATACAGCTCTCCACCCAAAAGTAGACTCCCTAAATTTACTGAAAAAGTTTAACTAATAACAAAGTTGCAGTGACCCAAGGTAAACTATTCTTATAAAATTTTAAAAAGCACCCTCTAGAAGTAAATCTAAAGTCTTTTTTATATTAAAAAGAGGCCATATAATTACCTGCCTCCTGGCTAAAATGGATGAGGCCTCACATAAGGCAGTTAACCATAAAAAATAAAAAAAGTTATACAGGGCCCCAACAAAAACTCAGCCCTCTTCTCTTACCTTTCAGAGGCAATGACCAAGTAAACCACTCTTGCACCTGACTCAGATGAGGAAAAATTTGCTTTTACCTTCATTTTATTTCCCAATCAGCCAACGATTTACACATGCACACACACACACACACACACACACACACACACACACACACACACACTCCAAAAACTAAAAGATGACTAAAAATGGGAAGAAACTGTGAAAAATAGTCTATAAACAGCTTAAAAATATTAAAAACAAAAAGTACTATCTTGCCTCGTAGGGAAAATTCTAGCTGACTAGTCTGCTAAAAAAGAAAAAAAGACAATGTCTAAGAGTGCACTCAGAATCAATGTAATTGTTGTGTATCATTGCATGGATTTTGTGTGTCTATTCTTGTATGTCTATCACAAATGACTTGTTAGAGACTAAAATCTGATAGTTATGGCCAGTCTTAATGGAGACTGACTTTTCTAGCACTGACTCTTGCTTCAGCTATCAAGCTTCCCAAAATGAGTCCTAAAAAACATGGGACGCATACTGATATGCTCCTAAAATTTAAAAAATGACTGACCAACAAACTTGTGGCCACTAAACTAATTTTTGCATGTTCTTGAGCTCCTAAAACTATGTGTACTTAAATTGGCACTGATAGCATGCCTAATTTAAACCCTTTTTCACATATGCATGTATATGAACATCTTTAGGATAAATCTTATTGTAAAATACACGTAAAAAGTTGTTGCTTCTGTTCCCTCCCCCGCCACCTTTTCTGCTGCTACTTTTTAAGAAAGTCAGTTTTTTCAGTTTTTATGTCAACCAGGTCTAACTAAAATGCAGGCATTCAAGAATTATCCTCTGCTTCAGGACCAAAGAAGAGGATTTTATGAACAACCTTGATCTGTTTCATTCTGTTGTGTAATTTACATTAAACTCTTATAATTGGATCTATTAACAAATATTTTTACAAATTGCTTATTGTATAAAGAAATACTTTAGAATTGCTTTTCTTCCTGGGTCTATATTAAGATATAGTACTACAATATATTAAAATAATATAATATAATATAATAAATATAATACTAATATTTTATTTTGTTGGAAAAAAGAAACAATTTTGTCTAAATTTAAATTTTTGATGTGATATCTATGCACAATGGAATTTTATGCAGCCATGAAGAAAAATGAAATGTTATCATTCGCTGGTAAATGGATGGAATTGGAGAACATCATTCTGAGTGAGGTTAGCCTGGCCCAAAAGACCAAAAATCGTATGTTCTCTCTCATATGTGGACATTAGATCAAGGCAAACACAACAAGGGGATTGGACTTTGATCACAAGATAAAAGCAAGAGCACGCAAAGGAAGTATGAGGATAGGTAAGACACCTAAAAAATTAGCTAGCATTTGTTGCCCTCCGTGCAGAGAAACTAAAGCAGATACCTTAAAAGCAACTGAGGCCAATATGAGAAGGGGATCAGGAACTAGAGAAAAAGTTAGATCAAAAAGAATTAACCTAGAAGGTAACACCCACACACAGGAAATCAATGTGAGTCAATGCCCTGTATAGCTATCCTTATCTCAACCAGCAAAAACCCTTGTTCCTTCCTATTATTGCTTATACTATCTCTTCAACAAAATTAGAGATAATGGCAGAATAGTTTCTGCCGGGTATGGGAGGGGGGAGAGAAGGGGCGGGGAGAGGGGGGAGAAATGACCCAAGCATTGTATGCACATATGAATAATTAAAAAAAAAGAAAATGAAAACAAAGACAGAAAGATCCTTCAACTCAAAAAATAAATAAATTTAAATTTTTGGAAGTTATTTCAAAAAGCAAATTAGAAAGGTCTTAAAACTTATCAAGTTGATGTGTGTAATTAAGTTGACTATAATTTAAAGATGTCTAGAAATTTCTCTAAGGTCAAAATCTCATGTACTAATGTAAAACCAGAACAATCTGAAATTGGCTTAAAATTTTTTATCAAAATAATTGTGTTTTCTGTCAATCTTGTCAAGCTTTTGACTACTTAATTTTATTTATTTATTTTTTTATAAAGTCACTTTTTATTTTTCTGACAGTACTGGGACTTGAACTCCAGACCTCACACTTGCTAGGCAGGTGCTCTACCACTTGAGCCACTCTGCCGGCTTGACTACTTAAGAAAGTAAATCTTAGCTAAATTAGAATTCATCTAAGTATCTATTCATATAAAAGTCTCTTAAATAACCACCTTCTAACTGTGTGGTAAAACAACTATTATTTTAAGTAATTATTCTAAGTAATTCTAAATTAATGCCCTATATATCTATGACTAAAAGTATATAGAGATGTATGTCTAGACTTTATCTAAATATTGTACAAACATTTATAGAGTTAAAAGTGTGTCAGTTTAATACAAACAAAATGACCAGCTAATGCTCATTTATTTAATTCAAAATATATTACATCTAAACCTGATCAATAAGACTCTTAACATTTGTGCTGTTTGCAATTAGTAACACTCAAAAAATCCTATTTAAAATCTTGCCTACAACTATTGTCTTAAACAAATGAGGGTTACTGTATATATATTTATACATTAAGAAATAAGACTATTTGGGACCATGGGCACTGTCCCCTAACTTGAAAGAAATCTAAAGTTTTGACTTCTGTCAGTGTTGTAATACCTATTATCTTACCTAGCCAAAATTCTAAATTTTTTTTAAAAAGCTAAATTATATCAGATATTAATTAATTATGTCAGATATTAATATATATCTGACATCTATGTAACTGTAATGTTGTTGGCTCCTTTGTAATGTATTTATACTCCTCAAATACATAATCTTTCTAAAATATAAAACTTAGAAAGAAACCTCTACCATATAGATATTCTCCAAATTAAAACTGCTAGCGGCACTAGACTTTTGCAGGCTGTATCCATGTGCTCCTAACTGTAGCAAGGAGCGTTTAAGGTTTGCTGTTGTAGTGCTGTCAGTTACAAGTATTTTCCTAAAATGCTGTATACTATAAAAATAGCTAGATGTTCTGAACATCTAAACTGCTTTTCAATATTTTCCCCATGACTATTCTAAGTCTTGCCATTCACAGTCTAGGTTCGTCTTGGAAACATTTAAAATCAAACCCCAAAATAACTCTAATAAGTACTTATTTGTCAACTGAGTCAGCCTTTTAAATATTTGTTTTTGTTGGCTTTTTTGTATTCCCCTTATAAAACTTTTTGTCTATTGAGATTCTGCAGCACTTTTAAGATGTCAGGACATCATCTATAAGATAGGCAAAATTAAAAATGGATGCCAGGTAAACCCACTTTTTCTAAACTTTTGTTGCTTAAATTTGGCTACAAGGGTCAAATTGGCACTGATTCCCACCCAACCTGCTTGTTACTTCCCCTCCAATGCGGAACCAAATCAGACATCCAGGAAAAAGCTATTTCTGGAGACAAGGACTTTCGTTAACCAGTACGGTTAATTGGCAAAATGTCCAGAGGAAACTGTTCAGACACAAATAATTTGGAGACAAAGGGGAAAGCTGTCACAATCCAGATGGAGTCACCTGTGCCAGACCTCAGAAAAGTTGCTAATACCAAGAGGTTTTAAAGAAGTATCTTAAGCATGGCTACTAGACATCCAAACCTTTGGAGGCACCTCTGACAGAGGGCAAACTCGTATTTTGGCCAAGGCCATCTATTTAAATATAGACAAAAATGGCTATTTCTGTTGACTCCAAATGTATCTTTTTGGTAATCTATGCTCATGGAAGCATTTTAAAATGGGCACCCCTACACAGTTTATTTAACTGGATATCTTCTGACTTTTAGTCCCTCTGTATTCTGCTTTATAATAATATTTATAGTTTTGGACTTAAACAAGAAGTACCTTTGTACTTCTTGAGCTGTCTGCTGTCTCCTTCTCCTGTACTAATTTATCACTAGCTAAAAAACTCTAATTCCCTCAAGATTAAAAAACAAATGTTCAAACATAAAAAACTGTAAGAGGTACTTCAACTACTTTTGCTAAAAGCACTGACTCCTTACTTGGGTTCACAAATTAGCTAAAAGCAGAAAAAAAAAACAACCCATGACATCTCTCCATTGTGTATGTATTGCTCTGGGTCATTCTCTCTACAGTCACCTTATAACCACCTTAAAATAAAAAAAGAACAAAAATGATCAATAACATCTTTATGACAAGGGATTAAAACTATCCCCAACAGGAGACCCTCCTCAGAATGAATCACCTTCCAGATAACAACTCCAGAACCTCTCCCAAAACAAGAATTGAGATAATAGTTGATCAGAACACATCTGTGACTGGGACTGTAGAATTGGGACAATAGTTTTGTCCCCTGCCCACAGCTCTTTTGTCTACTTAAACTTATAGCCCATATCTGTACCCCAAGGATCCCGTGGTTTTCCTTCTCATTCTGATAACCATTGGCCCGTATGTATTTAACCGCATATCTCTTTACCTCCCAAAGGCTACATTCCTTTATACATGTTGCCACTCAAAACCATGTCCACTATGTACTCATACTTTGACAAGAAAAAAATGCTACTTTTATGTCAACCAATCCAGAGTTGTTCATGATGCCATTAAGAGACTGTGGGAATATGCTGTCAATCCCTGACAACAAACAGAAAGCTGGAAACAGTGGTCTTCCTGAGCTAAGTGGATGCCATGGATGGCCCTCTATTGGGACCCCTTATTTTTTTCCTCATTCTGCTATTGACCTTGTCTCTTTCAAACACTTTCTTTCTTTGTTTCCCAGAGACTCCAGGCTTTCATTCAGGACACTACCCAAAAGCAGATCAACTGGATCCTGTTCCTCCAAAGGGCCTGCTATAGCCGTCTAGAGCAAGAAGACCCTTCCAATATCCCTTCATCTTAAAAGACCTCAACACTTTGCCTTGGTAGGAAGTAGCTAAATGAAATGTTATCATCCCATTTCTAAAAATGTACATACATAAAAAGGCAAGGGAACAATGAGGGCAGTCATGTTAGGATCAGACCCCTTTCCCCTAGCAGGTAGCTTACTGGAAACTCCCCATCCAACCACAAAGATTGACAAAGGGCAGTTGTTAACTTTTATCTCAGGGTGGGCACCAAGGACAGTTGAGCAGATGAGTGACCTAACCACAGCTTATCTTCCTTGGATGCCCAGCAATAGCACTCCTTAGTGACCTGTAGGAAAATTTTCCCACTGTGACCTTCCTGGTACTTTCCCACCAGCTCCATGTCTACCCCAAGCCTGTAAATGGCAGTGGGCTCTAGCTCTCTTGCTGGAGACCTCCTCTGCAGGCAGCTTATGTTGAGCTGCCTCCCACCTATTCTTCCATGCTTCTCTTCAGTCTAACAATCTGAACAGACAATTCTTTTTTGGCAGAATTTGAACTCAGGGTCTTTCACTTGCCAGGTAGGCACTCTACCACTTGGGCCATATCCCCAATCCCAGAACAGACATTTCCTAAAAGAGGATATAAAAGGTAAGCATGATAGCTTATTTCAGGAAGCTGAGGCAGGAGGATTGTGAGTTCAAGGCCAGCCTGGGCTACATGGTGAGACCCTGCCTTAAAAAGAAAAAAGTACATATAAATGGCCAACAAGTACATTAAACAATGCTGAACATCACTACTTATCAGGAAAATGCATATCAAAACCATGTAGAGCTATCATCTCATCTAGTTAGAATAGCTATTATCAAAAAGACAAAAAATAAAAATACTGATGAGGGTGCAGAAAAGAGAATTGTTTATACTGTTAGTGGGAATGTAAATTAGTATAGTCAGTATGGAAAATTGTGGTTCCTCAAAAAACTAGAAATAGAACTATCATATGATCCAGCAATCTCACTACTGGGTATATCCAAAGGAACTGTTAAAAAGACTTCTGTACTACAGCTATTACGGCATTATTGACAAAAGTATAGGATATAGACACAACCTAGGTGCACAAGGATGGATTTAAAAGACGTGAAAAAAAAGCAAGAAAGCAAATGTGGTATATATACTCAATGGAATATTATTCAGCCACAAAAGAATGAAATTCTTTCGTTTGCAGCAACATGAATGCACATGTAGGACTGATAAGTGAAATCAATCAAGCACAGAAAGACAAATAGTGCATGTCTCTCTTATATGTGGAGCTAAAAGAAGAAGAAAAAAGATTAGTGATTACTGGAACCTTGGAAGGTTATGGGTGAAGGAGAGATGGAGAGAGGATGGTTAATGTATACAGAGGGGAGAGGAGGAATAACTTTAGGGCTCCATCACACCTGGTTGACAACATGGCTGAACTTGGGAGACGTTATTCTAAGTGAAATAAGCCAGGCCCAGAAAGACAAATACCACGTGATTTCACTTCATGTGGAGTCTAAAAAAAGGTGAACTCAACCAGGGGCCATAACGGCGCAAGTATGTAGTTCCATCTTCTCTTGGGAGACTGAGGCAGAGGATCACTTCAGCCCAGGAGTTTGACAGCAGCTAGACGACATAATGAGACTCTGTCTTAAACAATAAAAACAAAACACCCCCTAAAACAAAACTAACAAACTGATAGTTCTGAAATGGTTGAACTCATAGAAGCAGAAAGTGGAATGGTGGTTACCAGAGGCTGGGGAAAGCTAGAGGGAGAAATGCTCTCCAAAGGATACAAAATTTCAGTTAGATGATGTATTGTATTAGGGCGATCATAATGATGTGTATGTATTTCAAAGTAATAAAAGGATAGATTTTAAATGTTCTCACAATAAAAACTGGTAAGAGGGCCGGGCACTGGTGGCTCTTGCCTGTAATCTTAGCTACTTGGAAGGCTGAGATCGGGAGGATCACGGTTGAAGCCAGCCTGGGCAAGTAGTACGTGAGACCCTATCTTGAAAATACTTGACATAGGGCTGGAGGAATGGCTCAAGTGGTAGAGCATTTGCCTAGCAAGCATGAGGCCCTGAGTTCAAGCCCCAGTACTACCCTCCAAAAATTGGTAAGATGGCTAGGGCTGTGGCTAAAGTAGTAGAGTACCTGTCTAGCAAGCACATGGCTCTGAGTTTAAATCCCAATACTGCCAAAAAATTGGTAAGAATGTGAGGTAATGGATACATTAAATAATTGATATAATCATTCCACAGTATATATGATTTCAAAATATATTGTATCCCATATATGCAATTATCTTTTAATTAAAAATAAAAATTTAAATAGTAGTTGATGGGAAGAGGATAGAGAACAGAGAATGTGTGACAGCTGATTTAGTTTGAGAAGCTGAGTCTTAAGCCAATAGTGATGAAAGACAAGAAGCAACTCAACTTGTGTTGAGAACCCCCAGAGGCTTGTGGCTCAGGATTTAGTAGTACCAGCTCTCTCTAGATGGGGTGGGGGGGTGTGTGTGTGCATATGGGACTGAGAACTGCAAAACTGGTTGGAGGTCTATAAGAAGCAGTTAGATCCCCAAATTTCTCCTCATTAAGTCTGACAGACAACTGTCCCCGACCTCAGAACAAGACTGGAAGTTGAAAACAAAAGGGCTCTGGATGAGGGGACAGTAAGCAAAATTGAGAATGGGGTACTACAATGAAAGACTATTTTCTATGAGTTACATAGTGCAAAAGCCTAGCTGAATCACTACACAAAGAAATCTACATTGACAACTCCCTCTCACGTGCTCAGAGCTTCCAAGACACTTTTTAGTTTCTCATTTAAAAATGGGATAGGGCTGGAGGTGTGGCTTAAGTAGTAGAGCGCTCGCCTAGCAAACTTGAGACCTGAGTTCAATCCCCAGTACCACCAAAAAAGAAGAAAGAAAAAGAAAGGACGCCAGGTGCCTGTAATCCTAGCTACTCAGGAGGCAGAGATCAGGAGAATTGCAAAAAAAAAAAAACAACCCTTCACACACAAAAAAGGGCTGGTGGGGCAGCTCAAGGTGTAGAGTTCAAACCAGTATTGCAAAAAAAAAAAAGGAGGAAGCTAAAAATGGAATGGGCCTAGCAGTTGTGGTTCATGTCTATAATCTCAGCTGCTTTGCAGATGGAGATAGGATGATTCTGGTCCAAGGTTGGCCTGTGCAAAAGCAGGAGGCCCTATTTGAAAAATGAAATAAAAGCAAAAGATCTGGGGGTAGGGTGGGGACTTGGTTCAAGTGATAGAGAGCTCTTGCCTTACAAGCAGGAAGCCCTGAGTTCAATCTCTGGTCCTGGAAAAAAAAAAAAAGAAATTGAAAATCAAGGATCAAGCTGAGTGTAATGGCACACACTTGTAGTCCCCTAATCTCTGCACTCAGGAGGCTGAGTCTGAAGGATTGCAAGTCCGAGGCAATACTTTGTTTCAAAGGACCCAAAACAAAACAATCCTCACCAAGGATCACCATACATTTGAGAAAAGCCTCAAATAAGGAAACACGGAAAAGAAAAACCAAAAGTGGAAACAGAGTATATAAAGGAAATTAAATATTAAAGAATATGATTTTGTATACGATGGAGAAATAGCAGCCTCTTCAACAAAAACTGCTGGGAAAACTGGTTAGCAGTCTGCAAAAAACTGAAACTAGATCCATGTATATCACCCTATACCAAGATTAACTCAAAATGGATCAAGGATCTTAATATCAGACCCCAAACTCTCAAGTTGATACAGGAAAGAGTAGGAAATACTCTGGAGTTAGTAGGTATAGGTAAGAACTTTCTCAATGAAACCCCAGCAGCACAGCAACTAAGAGATAGCATAGATAAATGGGACCTCATAAAACTAAAAAGCTTCTGTTCATCAAAAGAAATGGTCTCTAAACTGAAGAGAACACCCACAGAGTGGGAGAAAATATTTGCCAACTATACATCAAACAAAGGACTGATAACCAGAATATACAGGGAACTTAAAAAACTAAATTCTCCCAAAACTAATGAACCAATAAAGAAATGGGCACGTGAACTAAACAGAACTTTCTCAAAAGAAGAAATTCCAATGGCCAGAAAACACATGAAAAAATGCTCACCATCTCTAGCAATAAAGGAAATGCAAATTAAAACCACGCTAAGATTCCACCTCACCCCTGTTAGAATAGCCATCATCAGCAACACCACCAACAACAGGTGTTGGCGAGGATGCGGGGAAAAAGGAACCCTCTTACACTGCTGGTGGGGATGTAGACTAGTACAACCACTCTGGAAAAAAATTTGGAGGCTACTTAAAAAGCTGGACATCGATCTACCATTTGATCCAGCAATACCACTCTTGGGAATATACCCAAAAGACTGTTACTCCAGAGGCAGCTGCACATCCATGTTTATTGCGGCACTATTCACAATAGCCAAGTTATGGAAACAGCCAAGATGCCCCAGCACTGACAAATGGATTAAGAAAATGTGGTATCTATACACAATGGAATTTTATGCAGCCATGAAGAAGAACGAAATGTTATCATTCGCTGGTAAATGGATGGAATTGGAGAACATCATTCTGAGTGAGGTTAGCCTGGCTCAAAAAACCAAAAATCGTATGTTCTCCCTCATATGTGGACATTAGATCAAGGGCAAACACAACAAGGGGATTGGACTTTGAGCACATGATAAAAGCGAGAGCACACAAGGGAGGGGTGAGAATAGGTAAGACACCTAAAAAACTAGCTAGCATTTGTTGCCCTTAACGCAGAGAAACTAAAGCAGATACCTTAAAACAACTGAGGCCAATAGGAAAAGGAGACCAGGTACTAGAGAAAAGGTTAGATCAAAAAGAATTAACCTAGAAGGTAACACCCACGCACAGGAAATCAATGTGAGTCAATGCCCTGTATAGCTATCCTTATCTCAACCAGCAAAAACCCTTGTTCCTTCCTATTATTGCTTATACTCTCTCTACAACAAAATTAGAAATAAGGGCAAAATAGTTTCTGCTGGGTATTGAGGTGGGGGGAGAGGGAGGGGGCGGAGTGGGTGGTAAGGGAGGGGGCGGGGGCAGGGGGGAGAAATGAATCAAGCCTTGTATGCACATATGAATAATAAAAGAAAAATGAAAAAAAAATAGAATATGATTTTGTTGGACAGAGCTGAAATTTGAAGGGCCACGGATCAGTGTAATGTTATCAGATTTCTTGCCAACTCCCCCAAACCAATTTTTGCCCCCTTGGAGAACACATGCCTTAGAGAGACAAGAGAGGACACTGCACCATGAAACAAGAATGGGGTTACTATTTAAAAAAGAACACTAAAGTGATAAGAAAGAGCTCCTGGAATTTAAAAACATGAAAGCAGGAATGTAAAAATTCATTAGAGAATCAGTTCAAGTTCAATATTCTAGTAACAGTTCCAGAGAGAAAATGTGTGTGTTAGCATGAGTAGAGGAAAATAATTACACAATTCATTTCCCTAAACTAAAGAATATGGATTTCCAAATTCATAGCAGCCATGAAGGCACCAGTCTGACATGTGGAAAACTACGATGTGGAGGCACCTCACCATGACACCGTAGGACCTGACAGAATATCTAAGGAACACCCATTTTCTTATTCTTGAGAGGTATCCCCTAGTTCCTAGTGGGTATGAATCTTAAAGGTTGAAATGGCATTTCTAGAGGATTTGTTGCAGGGATTTTTTGTTTTTTTGAGTCAGGATCTCACTATGTAGCCATGCTGGCCTCAAACTTGTGATCCTCCTACCTGTTTCAAGTGCTGTGATTACAGTTGTGTAACCATAGCCTGGCTATGGTTGCAACAAAAATTGAGTTCATTTAACTTAGGAGTTTCAGAAAGTTTTTTCTTAAGGTAAAAGTAAGATACACTTGTTATGGAAAATTTGGGAATCTCAGAAAAGTATGAAGAAAAAGTATGTAATTGAATGACCCTTAAATAACCATTTTGGATTGGTTCCTTCTTTCCCTCCATGTGTCATCTCCCTCCCCTTTTAGAATATTATGAAACACAGTCAAAACATACAGTTTTGTATTTCCTTTTATGTATGTAACATGTCGTGAGCATTTTACTTTTAATTTCAAAACTACATGAACTTTGATTTATGCGAACCCAATGTTTAGACCTTTGAGCTGCTGCCACCTGGGTGGCCCCAGAATGCTTGGACCCCACTAGTACCCAATGAGCATCCTAATGAAATGCCACACATTTGAGAAGGGCAGAAAGGAGAAGTGAAGAAATGGATTTTTATTTTCAATAGAACATTTTTTGACCACTTTTTTCAGCACTGGGACTCAAATTCAGGGCCTCACGCTTGCTAGGCAAGCACTCTACCACTTGAGCCACTCTGCCAGGCTGGAACAATTTTTTTGAGATAGGGTCTTGCTTTGTAGCCCAGGCTAGCCTTGAACTTGCCGTCCCTCCTATCTAAGCCTCCTGAGGGCTAGATTAACTACTGTGTGCCACTCGGCGGGAGCATTTGTTTTTAGTAACAGAAAACATGGTCCTGCAAAACACCCTCTTGGTTTACTTGGTTTATTTCACCATTTTCCCTTCCTTAAGTGTCTAGAAAAAAATTATGCTCTCCAATGTGCCTGGGGGTTTTGCAGACATCTGCACACAGACTGCCTAAAAATGTTGCTCAAATTTAGTTGAAAACAAACTGCAGTCAGGTAACAAAGAAGACTTAATGTTTGGTAAAAGTATCCTCAAGTTTTCTTATGCCCACAGTGAAGCAAAAATTGTTCTTATGAGCTACAGTTGATCTAGAGAACACATTTGTAACAAGTACTTTTCTTCCTCTGCAATGACAATAGAAAACGAACAATGTATAATTAAGGTAGCAGCAGGTCAACAAGAACCTTTAGCATCTGGCACCACCTGGTGGTGGCATATCCAAATCCCAGGCCTTTGCAAAGACTCCAAGATTAAGACAGCCTTGTTGAAGAGAGGTAGACTTGTGAGCGTTTCTACCACTTGGGCATTAATTATGAAAGAGGCTATTTTTGTGGAGACTACAAAACAGTAGAAATAACTAGCACCGAATGACAACTTATAGTATAAACAAAGCATCTGATGTAAATGATTTCACTTCATCTAGGCAGCAGCTGGTGCTCTATGCACTTGGATCTTGGGTCTTCAACATGGGAGGACTGGGGTTCAGAGGAGGTGACTTGCACTGACAAGTCCTGCTCTTGAACCTGGATGACCATACTTCAAATCCTGTAATGCATACCAAAACTCCAAATATATAGAATTACATGTATGATTCGGCTTATTTTATACCCATCATACTGTATAGTACTACAGCACTCAGTCCTCTTCCTATTGTAATCAGTGACGCTACCTTTCTGGGGACCTATTTTACATGTGTGGAGAACAAGGCTGTGATTGACTTCATAGTCTGCATGATTCCACAAAGACTCTTATGATCAGTTTTGTTTGGCCTTGCTTTCTTGGTCTCTGGGGACCCGAACTGTGGGACAGCTGGCTCCACTGTCTTGATTGGAGTGCACTATGAAAGTGTGTCCAGGAAGAATGGAGGCAGGAAACTAAGGAAGTGGGTCTAAAGCAGTGTTTTTTATACTTAACCTGCCCACTCAGCTGACACTTGGCAAAGGTAGAGAGGATTTTTCTTACAGCCAGGGTCATCAGCCTGTTCTGCTTCCTGTGGCCAGTCCCTGCTGCCTGTCTCTTAGGCAAATGGTCTGCACTGTACCAGCAACCTTCCACAGCTACTTGTCTCAGAACCACCACTCCCCAACTCCTTCTTCACATCAAATTCTCACCTTGAGAACACTGTGCTCAGAGGATCAGTGTCAGAGGCCAAAAGAACCACACCAGCCCATCAATCTTTTAGCAATTCCTGTCCCCTTTTAGTCCTATCAGATGAAGTATCATGCCTAGCAGGATACTTCAGTTAAATTATCAGAAACTTGTATTTACTGTTGAAGTTGTCAAAAGTACTCTTTATGCAAACAGAAGGAAAGATTCCTCAGATCTCAGGAGCAGCTGTCTCAGGTTTATCTTGAATCTAGACCCAAGTCCCTTTCACAGACATTATGGAGTCAAATTTATGATTCATCTTAAGTACACAAGACCTCCTATAATGTCATTAGCATGCTAATCTTATTCCTGGTCTCAACGTTTTTTCCTTTACTCCAATTTTCTTACTTAAAATCTTGTTGTAAGGTAAGTTGCCTTTAAATTCCTTTGGGGAGAACTTATGAATAAAATGAAAAGGAAAAACGGTGGTGTTAGACATCAGAACAGTGGTTACGCTTGGAGAACTGTCTGGAAGCAGACAAGGTGGGGGTCTTGGAGTACTGATCAACTATTTCTCCACCGAGATGTTTGTTACACAGGTGTGTCCACTGTGACATCAAAGAATGAGGACTGAAGGAAATGATACATGTGGATGTTAAAGGATTGACTCTGTGTGGCACATTATATGTAATCATTTCCTTAAATCCTCACACTTCCAGGTCAGTAGTTATTCATCTCTTACAAATGAGGGTTCTAATCTGAGGTCCAAACAGGTGAAGGGATGAGGTCAGAATTTTCAATGACTTCTTTCCTTTTCTTTTTTAAGACAGGGGTTTCATTAGGGAGCTCAGGTTGGCCTTGAACTCACAATCCTCCTGTCTCTGACTCCTGAGTGCTGGGATTACAGGTTTGAACCACCACACCCAGCTCCCGATGACTTCTTTCAGATAACCTAAGCCTACTCCCTACTTCATTCTGTTTTCATCAGGTTCTGGCACTAAATGACACAGTGGTCAGATCTAGTGGAGAAATAGGCGGAAAGACTTTATGGAGGGAGTGCTGGGCTACATCAGAGGCTAAAGGTGGGTATAAGCACCTTGAGCTAGAAATAAGAAACCTGGGCCAGAACAAACTGCTCCAGGGCAGGGCTTGGCCCTCCTTTGTGAGGACTGTGAGACTCCCTGAAGGCACACTTTCTTTACAAGTTTTCAGAAAAAACAAAACAACCCTGCAAAAGACAAACTCTACTATTCCTCATCGGTTTTGCTCTTACCTGGAAAAACCATCATCTTCTGGCCTCCAAAGGAAAGGGAGAGAATACACAAAGGAAGCAGACTAGCAAGAGACAGGGCTCCTCGTTTCCCCACATCAGCCTCTCTAAAGAAACTGAAACAGATGGAGTCACCCAGCAAGCATGCTGAGTGCTGAGGCCTGTCCCTCTTCTGTCCAGGACCAGGACTGACTGTGAAGATGGTGCAGAACCATGGTGCCTGTTATCCAGCCCCTTCCCTACTCTACAGGACCCCTCCTCTCTTGATGAGGTTGGGGTTGCAAACCCTACTGAGCTGTATATGTAGTCCAGTCATATGATCAAGGTGTTCTCACCAACAGCTTTTTGCAAAGGAAAACACAAGAGCTTGCAGGACCAATTTTTGTGTGCAGGCCAAAAGAACTGATTCTAATTCTTAATTCTTTTGTCATGGCAATGCTTGAGAGTGAGGTCAGCAGACCAATTTAGGATTCTATTACAATATGAGCCATTGGGATTTGGACTCATCATCCCCTAACCACTGTTTCCCAACAGGAAATTGGGCCAGTGCATTCTAATGTCCCTTCACAGATGAAGGAGGGGGACAAGGTTGGGGGTGATCTCCTCCCTCTCCAGGGTAGCTACTGAGGGCACCAAGAATTAGGCAGAGAGCCACAGTGCATTCTTGATCAGAAGCAGCAAACACTGTGTTTATGGAACACTGGTCTTGAAGAGGCATGTGCATAAACTAAAGGGGAGAAAAATGGGCAAATATGAGACACTGGAGAAAGAGAACAATCCTTCAGGCTAAAAATACATATGGGTGGTATTTTGGTCTATTAGGCCTCATTTTTCTACAGGTCACATGAATAATGACAAGGATCTATGTAAGTGCTACAGGGCTCTCATGCTTTCCTTTGTGGAATTTTACACTTGGCTAAACTATGTTATGCCATGAAAATTTTCTTTAACCTTCAGGCCTTGAAGTTTTATTTATTTTTCTATGGTATAACATACATGTTCCTTTTTAATGCAAAAATTACATATGTTCATTTTTAAAAACTCAAAATATAAAAATGTACAAATTACAAAGTGATTTGAAACTCTCCTCTTCAAGGGCAGGCACAGTTGCCATCTTGGGGTCCCAAACCCAGGGTTGCAGGGCTTGGGTCCTGTGGAGGCTTTCGAAATTTGCTCTGAAGGAAAACCCTTGGCACACACAGGCCTTCTTTTTTATTCACTGTCTCTCGAAACACATACTCATTCACCACTTCTTCATAACCCGTGTCCACAAAGAGCTGAGCCAGGAATTCTGTAAGACAACCAGGTCATCACTCAAAGTTTGGTAACATCACATCTACTTTACAGTAGTGAGGGGGAGAGGCCTGAGGATAGCTGGGTTATTTTGCTTTTTTGGTAATGAAAACTTCGATGCAAAAATTAAAGGTTTTAAATGTTTTTATTTCTTATACAACTTTTTTCTTCTGTTTTTCTCTCCCTTCCTCCCTCCCTCCTTCTCTCTTTCTTTTGAGACAGGGTTTCACTATGTAGCCTGGATTACCTCCAACTTGAAATTCTGCTTCAGCCTCCCCCAGCCTCTACCTTACCCCAGTGCTGGGATTACAGGCATGTGCCACCCCACCAAACTTTTTGGGCTTTTTGTTTGTTTGTTTAAACCTTCCTACTTCTCATTGTCATATACTCAAATAGAAACCTCCAAAGGAACAACTTAATCAGTAAAAATTGAAGGACAACCTAGAGTGTACCTATCTTGCCCTATAAATAAGTTACCAAATAAGGAAGTCTGAGCAAAACCCCAAACTGGCTATATATATATCCAAGCAAGGCCTGCATGTGCTCATTTTGTTTAAATCAAGCACATTTATAATAACAGGAAGGAGGAGACTGTGACCAGAGTGGAAAACAATTCACCTGATGGTGCTATGCCCTGAGGAAAATTTAATCTCTACAATACAGCACCACACATTAAATGAAGCAAACAGAACCAATGGCTCAGTAGCAAAAATACAGACTCTTCTCACTGCAAATAACGTGCTCTGAAGTACTCTGCAGACACTACTGGGCTTCTCCATTATTTACAACTGATTTAGTAAGAACTCACCAATTAGAAACATTAAAATGTTTTCCATTTTCACTTGACATTTATATCATTCATTTTTTTTTTGGCGGTATTGGGGTTTGAATTCAGGGCTTTGCTCTTGCTAGGCAGGTGCTCTATTGTTTTGAGAGAGCAGGGCTACAGCCACAGCCCTTTATGCTCTGGTTATTTTGGAGATACGGTCTTGCTTTTTGTCCTGCCTGGACTAGACCATGATCCTTTACTTTACGCTCCCTGTTGTAGTTGGGATGACAGGTGCACACCACCATGCCCAGCTTTTTCTATTGAGATGAGAGGTTTCACAAACTTTTTTCCCCTGGGGCTGACCTGGAACCTCGATATTCTCAATCCCAGCTTCCTGCATAGTTGGGATGACAGGTGTGCACCACTGCATTCAGCTGCTGACTGAGATGGGGTCTTGCAAACTTTTTGCCCAGGCTGGCCTCAAACAGTGATCCTCCCAATCTCAGGCTTCCAAGTAGCTAAAATTACAGGTGAAAGCCACAGGTACCTGGCTGATAATCACTCATTTTTACCTTCATTTTAGTATCTAAAAGAGTATTTCAAGAAATTAGAATGTTTATAAAAATAGAAATTAAGATGATAATTATGGCCAAGATTATTAGGCAGTCTTAAAACTAATGTTCAAAACCCCTACATAACTGAAATATTTGGTATTTTCTTATCCAAAGTGACGTTCAAATATCCCTTTGTGGCAAATTTGTATATCTGAAAACAAATTCAGTCACTTTTATTGAAAATGTTTCTTATCTCTGGGACCTGGAAAAGTAATCTCAAGGCACTGTACTTATTTACTTTATTTCTGACTGAACAAAATGAATTTCTGACAGCCCCCCTCTCTTCTAGCACAGTTCTCAGGGGCATCCATATGGCATGTCCAAGCCTGTTCACTAACCCAGGCTTACTCACTAGACACTATCACTAGAGGCCTATAAGCTCCTCACAGGCCAGGGCCAGATGTGTGTTACCACAGGTGTTGGGTATGGGGCATGCATCAGAGCTTGGTCTAGGTTCTTGTGCTGTATGCTAAGGATGGCTGCAAGACCACCACCCCCAAATCACCCCTGCAACAGCAATGCGATTGAATAAGCAGAAATGAAAGAAAGAAGGAAATAAATAAATAAATAAATCTCAATCATGGAGATTGAAAGAGATTCTATTCATCTTACCATCAGTAAAAAAATATGATCTGGTTCCATCTTGTCTAACATAAAAGTTTTCTCCAAGTTTATTGCCAGCTTTAAACCTAAGCATGGCATGATCGTACAGCCCATAGTCACGGAACAAGACACTGTGGCCTGGTTTTAAAACCTATGGAATAAAAGCAAGCTGCATGTAACTTGGGAAGCCCAGTCAACTAAAATACAACTTGATTAAATTAGGAATTAAAATAACCTAAGTTAGTGGTAATTATGAAAGTGGACAGACTGAAATATCCATAATACAAATGGTCTCTTTTAAAAAATAGTCATTCTGGCCTTTTCTGGCTCAGGCTGGTTTTCCTTATTCTCAGTCTCTGCTCTGGTCTTGCTGTACTACAAAAATAATGTATAGCCTGTGGTATGCTATGCTGATGACTGACATATGCCTAGCACTGGACAGCTTGCTAGACATTTCCCCACTGGATCCTTACCCAATTCTCAAAGGAAAAAGCGTGACTATTACCCTCCTGTGAGATGAGAAAAAATGACAATTAAAAAGCTTAAGCAATCTGCCTATGAGCACTCATTGGCTACTATGTCAGGATTCACATGTAGGCCGAAAGGTTTCACTCTGTGAAACACTTCTGTTAGCCTTGGGGTGTGGGGTAGGTAGGCGTCACTGTTCACACTATAGACAAGAGGGGCTTGGAGGGGAAGGGTCACTTTTCTTGTTCTCCCTACATGGTGCTGGACTTATTGACGAGGAGTGGACTGTCAGGCCAGAGTGCAATAGTGCAGGGAAGGAAATCAGTGTTGGGATCAGGTGGCAAATCCCCGGAAAGCCTTTCAGAGGTACACTGTAAAGAGTAGGTAACTCAAAATCAGAAAGCAAGACCAGCAGAGTTGGGTATACTGTGCATTAGAAAAGAAAAGGCCATATGCTTTTCAGAATGGGGGGTGGTACACGATGTGATACTTGCTTTTCATGTGAAATTTCTTCCAAGTTATGTCACACCACCAAGTAAGAGGAAACTTCAAAGGGGGAACAAATTTTATTAACTCTTTTTTTGACCTATCCTATCAACCAAATGATTTTTAAGGCATTTGTTTTAATATGGACATAGGCCACCTCTTGTAATAGATTTGTGCCTCCTTTGCAAAGTGTGTGTTGTGCTATCTATTTTTCTGAATGTAGTCTGGTGTATTTCCTTTTTCTGAATAGGAAAGACTGTGCACAATATTTCTAGTGTTAGCACATGTTCTCACTTAGTAAATTCCTGTCAATACTAGCATGGTTTCTAAAAGTCAGGAAGAAAAGAGCCTCTTTACATAAGAACATTCTTACCCTGGTCAGAAATGCTAAGTCTCAAATGGGAATAATTAGGAAGGAAAAATTCTGAAAAATTTAGTTCATATGTGACTTACTGTTTCAGAAGGCTGGAAAGGCTACATAAAACAGTGGAATGAACACGCACTAGGGAATGTGGAAGTGTTGATGCAAATCCCAGTTCTTCCATTAACTAGTTGAATAGCCTTGAGTAACTAATTTCATCTCTCTGAATGTTTTCCCATCTGTAAAATAATAATTATGATACTAACCCTCCTTTGCTCATGACACTATACAGTTAAACCAAGCATCTCCAACAATTCCAAGAAGTGGGGAGATTAGGTACTAGTGTACTCACTTTTTAATAGTGAGGCTCAGAGTAAAGTCAACTTACTTGCCTGAGGTCTTAAGGCAAGTCAGCAGCATGAAGACTAACATTCCAGTATTCTAATGATAAACTTGGGTCTATTTTCACTTTGCCATTCTTACTCCCCCCACCCCACCCCGCAGTGCTGGGGTTTGAACTCAGGGCCTCATGATTGCTAGGCAGGTACTCTACCACTTGAGCCACTCTGCTAGCCCATTATTTTGCCATTCTTTAAAAAGCAAAAAAGAGGGAATTCAACTTTAAGGTTGCCTTCCGATTAAAAAACTCTCTGGTGTTAACATCCTGGAATAATCAGATCTTATTACTGTGACTATTCAGCCTAGGCTTCAGAGCTGTCCACAGGGTGTCGCATCATCAGAGCTAGAACTGCTTCTCCCTCTAGTAATTTCCTAACAAAGCTCATGATTTCAAATTAATGAACCAGAGACTATGATGGCAGAAAGGGTAATCAGACTGCTGCTAAAAAATCATTCCAGCTCAGCTGATAAAAGATTTCTATTGGGGAATAAAGACAGAAGGATTGCTGAAATGGAATTTGCCATTAAAGAAAAGTGTGGCCTGAGACAACTCAAGTCAGTATTTCCTTTTTAATAAAATGTTTCATATTTTGCTGAAATATAGATAGTATATATGTTTTTATGATATGAACTTCAGGAACATTCAAAACTGATCTATGAGATCAGAGGTCAGAAAACAGTGGTTCCCTGGGGTGTGGCATCTACAGGCACAGGGAAGTATGCAGAGATGATAGAAGCATTCTCTAAACACAAAATAACATACATGTTGTAAATTATAAAGTAAATTTGCCACCCAGTTTAAGAACTAGACTATTACCAACAGCATTGTATCTGCCTGCCTTCTCCTATAACAGATATTTCCGAAAGGCCACAGGCCCAAAAGGTCTAAAGTAAGAGCTTAGAGGCTGTAAATTTAAAAAGAAAACCAGGTGCAGGCAACCAAAATTTGGACACTAATGAAAATCACAAATATTCTTACATCATGGCACAGTTCTTACATGTACTTCAATTTTTTAATATAAAATTTTAAATGTACAGTTCTGTAGCATTAATACATTCATCTTATTCTCATACTTTGTGATTTTTCTAATGTTTTCTAGACCATTATATTGTCTACAAATGAGTTTCTTTCTTATCCTTCCATCTTTCATTTAAATCCTGTCCTTTTGAGCTGACTTGTATCTCCTATATGGACTGAAAAGTATGGTCCTGTGCCATGTAATCAACTGCAATATGAAAGTATCTCATAAGATTTTAATGGAGTTAAAAAATCCCCATCATCAATGATATCACAGCTGTCATAACATCACAGCACAACACATGATGCTGCTTGCAGTGAGGCTGATGTAAACAAACTTACTGCATTATCAGCTGTACAAAAGGATAGCACGTACAATTATGTATAATACATAATATTTAATAGTGGTAACAAATGACTATGTTACTGGTTTATGCATTTACTGCATGTAAAGTCTGTTTCTCATTACTGTAACAAAATACCTGAGGCTGGATAACTTTATTTTTAAAAAGGCTTATTTAGTCCACAGTTCTAGACGTTCAAGGACATGGTACTGACACTAGCTCTGATGAAGGCTTTATGGCAGGAGCATATGTCTGAGGGGAAGATCACATCACATTGCAAGATGGGAAACCAGAGTCAAAGGAGGGGCCAGGCTGACTCCTTTTATAACAACCCTCTCGTGAGAATTAAGCAAAGGGTCCCACAAGAACTACATTAGTCCCCAGGGCATCCTCCAATGACCTAAGCCCCATCTCTTAAAAGTTCTACCATCTCTCATGATGCCACACTAGGGACCAAGCTTCCAACACATGAACCCATGAGGGAACACATTCAAACCATAGCATTATGCTGTATTTTAAAGCATTATTTTAGAGTATTCTCCTTCTATTTATTTAAAAAAATGTTTGCTGTAGAACAGTATGCTGTACTGTACCAGCAGCAGTCCCATATCTCGTGTTTAGTATGTCTCTTAAATACACATTTTTCTCTTGTGCTTGACTCAAGGAAAAATAGGCTGTTCTTTATGGTATAAATATATACCATAAATCCTAGGCGTGTTGTAGGCTAGCCCATGTAGATTTGCGTCTATGATGTTTGCACAAGACAGAATTGTGTTTTGTTAAGTGATGCATGACTATACTGACAGTGAACGCTCACATCCCCATGAAGTTCCATATCCTATTCCACCCCAATCTCCAACTCCTTCCTAATACCAGAAACTCTTTATTCATGAAACCTCTGGTACCCCTTCATGTTTTTGCTCACAGAAACCTGATTTCCCCTGAGGACAATGTTTTCCCTGCAACCTTTCAAGTCGGGCTATATTTTCTCCCATCACCCACTGGGCAAAGTGATGATGCTGATGTCCTCCTTGCTACTTTCTGTGCATTCTCCTTTCTCCCTTCTAAACTCACTAGCTCTGAATTTTTTCTTGACAGATTCTATCATCCACTGTCAACTACCATTTCCAGATTCATTTCCCATTTTCCTAAAAAACTTATCTTCTGGTTTATTGCCTTTTTTTTTTTTTTTTTTTTGAGATAAGGTCTCACCATGTAGTCTAGGCTGGCCTCATACTCTGAATCCTCCTGCCATAGCCTCACCTGCTAGGATTACAGCTGGGTGATTTGTAATCTGGACAATTTCAATATACATGTGTATTATCCTTCCAACTGTGCTGGCCTCTTAATGATTTGAGTTCCTCTCTTTGAAAGATCTTGTCTTTCACTCTATCTAAACCACTTACTCCCATGGTAAAGTCCTAATGCCTTGTCAACACTATGAAGTATAACCTTCCTGAAATCCCAACAACCTTGGAGGTGGAGATGGGAAGGATTGAGGATTGAGATCAGCCCAGGCAAAAAGTTAGCAAGACCCCATCTCAACTAATAAGCTGGAGATGGTGGCATGTACTTGTAATCTAAGGAGCATGCACTTATACCTAAGGAGGTATAGGTAGGAGCATCACAGTCCAAGACTGATCTAAGGCAAAAATTGCAAGACCCTATCCAAAAAATAACTAAGGCTTAAGAGATGTGCATGTGGCTCAAGTGGTAGAGTACCTGGCTCAGAGTTCAACCCTCTAGTATCATCAAAAAGAAAAAATAAGAGTGATGAATAAATGAATACTCAAGTATTTTAAGTTATAATAAAACGTTTAAGTTAAGAATGTACCATTTAAAATAATTTGTTCAGTTGATTTTTAAAATTTAACCAACACTGTAATTGGTTACATATATATATGAGAACTCCCTCTATAGTTGGAAGGGTTCTACACAGCACCCTCATTCATGATCTCACCTTCACCTCTGTGGGACATTCCCAATTTATAGATAAGGAAACTGAGGTTCAGAGATAAAAGGTGAGTTGGCTTGTTTTGAGTCACATGACTTACAGGAAGCTTTTCTTCCGAGTGCTTCAGCACTTCTGGTGGCCATAGCAGTTTGGATTCTCCCCATTCTGATAACAGTAATGATGGCGACACTTACCATAGCCCAGGCATTGTGCTAAGTACTGTATATTTCTCATTTAATCTTCCTCAAATCCTATCATCTCTACATTTTATAGGTAAAGAAACTGAGATTCAAAGAGGTGAAGGAACTTTGCTTAGTGAAGTCAAGTTTTGGATGTAGACACTCTGACTCCACACAATGATCTGAACCACCTCCTCTCACCATGACTCCTCAGACCCAGATAACTGCAAAATCATCCTCTTAGAGCTGGCGGAGCTCTAGGAGCAGGTCATGCACTGCACAAATCCAAAGTTACAGTAGGTATTTTATGCCACAAGAACCCCTTTCCACACAATGACTACACAGCCTGCCTACTGAGAACAGGGACACTCTGGCTCTAGTCAGTATATGAACCTCAGAGGGAAGGTGAGCAAGGAGGTCAAGATCAGGCTCCAAATCACTCACCTTGTAAATGTTTCGTAAAACAAGGTTCATCTTCTCAGGGTGAATAGCTGAGAGCACAAATATCAACAGGACAACATCCACAGACTCGGATGGCACATGATCCAAAAGATCATCTTTAGTGAGATCACACTGGAATACCTTGCATCTCTCTGGATTATATAAAGGATTTTGCTAGAGTAAAAAACAAAAAAGAATGTTAATGCAACATCCATGCTTATATATAAAGAAAATTACGACACTCAAAGGACATCCTATTTCCACTGTGTACTGCTACACAGAAATGAATGCTACTTGCTACTGGGTAAAAGTGAGAAATGAATCATTCACCTTCAAAGCATGTAGAAGTTAGTATTGCTATAAGGAGCAAGATACAACTTTAGCCAACCATTTTTAACTGAGGGGAGAATATAATATAGTCTATCACATATTCAAAACTGAGCATTTCACAAGCATGTTTTTCCAAGGGGATGATAATATAAAACTGGCCAATGTGCCCTTAATCCTCCTTTGACTCATTCCCTATAAACCCAAATCCCTTTCCAATCTACTTATTGGGATGCTCCCATTGTTCTTCTGGAGTATATTCTCCCTTGATGCAGTAACATAAACAAATTTAGCTTTTTTTTTTTAAATTAATTGTGTGCTTCTGGTACATTTTGGTTAGTGGACTTCCACACATGTGTATAAGAATATTATGAAGGAAAATATTAAACTATTCATTTATGTAAATAAGAACCTGAATAAATATACAGACTTATTGGATGGAAAATTCAACATTGACAAGATGTCAATTCAGCTCATAATTCCAGCTATAGATGCAATGCCATCTCAACTGAATCCTATAGATTTATCAAAACTTGACAAGGTAAATCGAATTTATCTAGAAATAAAAATCAACTTTTAAAATGAAGACTAAGAGTCAAGTGCTGGTGGCTTAAGCCTGTAACCCTAGCTACTTGAGAGGCTGAGATCGGAAGGATCATGGTTCAAAGCCAGCCCCGGCAAATAGTTTGTGAGACCCTCATTTCCAAAATAACAAGAGCAAAACTGACTGGATGTGTGGCTCAAGTGGTAAAGCTCTGAGTTCGAACCCTGGTCCCAAAAAGTAAAATTAAGAATAAGAAAATACACTACACACTATAAAATGTAGTAATAAAACAACGTGGTTTGAGAATGATGACAAATAGATCTCCAAGACAGAATAGAGTCCCAAAACAGACCTGTGTGCATATGTGAAAGCTTAGTATTTCATATGATGAGACAAAGGTGACAATTAGATAAAAGGCAGATAATAAAGGCAACAATTCATTGAATGTGTTATGACCTGGCAACTGGCTACCAGACACATTAAGACTTTCAGTTTCAGCTCAGAGATGAACAGAAGTGGAAAGACATAAACCCTATCCTTTCAATAAGAAAATAGCTAGAAACCAGTAAAATATGACTTTTTTGGCCAAGTGGAGTGGCTCATGCCTATAATCCCAGCTACTGTGGAGGTGGAGGTCATGGTTTGAAGCCAGCCTATGCACAAGAAGTTAACAAAATCCTATTCACAATAGCCAAGTTATGGAAACAACCAAGATGCCCCACTATTGACGAATGGGTCAAGAAAATGTGGTATTTATACACAATGGAATTTTACTCAGCCATGAAGAAGAATGAAATCTTATCATTTGCAAGTGAATGGATGGAACTGGAGAACATCATTCTGAGTGAGGTTAGCCAGACTCAGAAGACCAAAAATCGTTATGTTCTCTATCATATGCGGTCTTTAGATCTAGGGCAAAAACAGCAATGTTGTAGGACTTGGGTCACATGACAAGGAGAGAACATATATGAGAGGTATGGGGGTTAGACAGAAAACCCAAAACATGAAAGCATTTGATGTCCCCACTCCAGAGGAATTAATACAGAAACCTTAAAGTGACAGAGGTCAACAAGAGAAGGGGAACAGGAGCCAGTGTAAGGATCAGTTAGAGATGAATCAACCTGGGTTGTAACACATTTGTACATGGAAGCAATGCTAGGAATCTCTCTGTATAGCTGTCCTTATCTCAACTGGCAAAAATGCTATGTCTTTCTTATTATTGCTTATTTCTACTCTTCAACAGAACTGGAGAAAAGTACAGAACAAGTTCTGCCCAGAAGCGAGGGGTGGGGGACGGGACGGACGACCCAAACAAGGTATGCACATGTGAATAAATGAATAATAAAAAAAAGAAGTTAGCAAGATCCTATCTCAACAAACAAGCTGGGAGTGGTGGTATACACCTGCGACCCCAGCTATCTAGGAGGCATAGGTAGGAGGACTATGGTCCCAGATTGGCAAGAAAAATGTGAGACCCTACCTGAAAAATAACCTAAAGGAAAAAGGGCTTGGAGGACTGGCTCAAATGGTAGAGCACTGGCCCAGCAAGCACAAAACCCTGAATTCAAAGCCTAGTATCACAAAAACAAACATACATACACACACACAAACTTTTCTGAGGACCCATAAAAGAACAGGAATCACAGAACTCATCATTCCAAAATCTGTGTCTTCAGGGAGACACAAACTCAAATACTTGCTTACCCGAAGCAGAAGCCTCCAAACTGGAAAGATAAAAGTAGGAAACTGCTGGAGACCAAGAGTGAGCATTAGAGTGTGAAATCACAAGGCTGCCCCCAGCCCTCTGAAGGTGTTTTCACCAGGAGATGATGGTGCTCCTTCTAAGGCTCGTTTTTCTATCCTTTAAGGAACAAATAGCTGTATCTGCAGGGGAAGGTCACCTGAGGCCATACCCTCAAGGACACTGGTGGAATACCTCTGCAGATGGGAACAGAGCTATTTTGTCCAAACACAGGCAATCTACAGGGAGAATGGCTTCAATACTATAGGACATTGGTAGAAACATTGGCAGCTAGAAGAGAGATGGGCAAGAAAAGCTCTCTTCTTAGAAAAGTAGGAACACTTGTAAAGGCTGCTCTTGAGACATAGGCACACCTGCACAGCACAAAAATAGAGCAGAACATAACAGAATAAAACTATCTCCCACACCCACAACCAAGTCTCCAATAATAATAACCATTAATTACAATTAGGAAAACACAAAACGACAGACTATATTTGAGAAGATCATAAAGGGAAGGTCAAAACCAAGAGGAGTCACCAGAGGAATTTTAAGTCTTTCGTGCCCATAGCAACAACAAACCTCACAAATAACTGCAAATATAGCCCAACTCCTGACTAGATTATTACAAATCCTTATTACCTCACTACCCACTGACCTAATATGTCCAGCTTCAACAAAAGTACAAGGCATACCAAAAGGCAAGAAGAAACACAGTCTGAGACAGAAAGCAATCATCAGAGCCAGACTCAAGTGATGGAACTAAAAGTTGGGGCACTTAAAATTACTATGATTAAAATGTTAAAGGCTCTAATGGAAAAGAAAGACAACATGCAAGATCAGGTAGGTAATTTTACAGGTGAAAAGACTCAAATGTAAATGCCAAGAAACACGATATTAAAATGATAATGCTTCTGATGAGTTCTTCAGTAGGAAAGGATAAGCAAACTTGTAACAGGACAGTGGAACATATACAACTGAAGATGCAAAGAGAAAAAGGGGAAACACCCCCCAGACAACATTTAAGGTGTGGGCAATTGCAAATGATAGCAAAAGATACATGTAGGGCTGGAAGAGTCAAAAGGCAGAGCACCTGCCTTGCAAGTGTGAAGCCCTGAGTTCGAACTCCAGAACCTACATAACAAGACCCCATCTCTCTTTAAAAAAAAATTGACATTCTGTGAGGAAAGTGCTGCCATAAACAATGCTGAATAAATTGGAAGAAATGTTTGCGACTATATACCACAATATCTAGAATATATTCTAAAAATAAGAAAACGACAAACCAATAGAAAATGGGCAAACGTTATGAACAGATTATTCTTACTGTAATATAATGCCACATGGGTGGGGATTTTTGTCTCTTCTGCCTAGTGCTTACTCCCAGTGCTTAGAACATTAACTGGCAAATATTAAGTTCTCAGGAAACATGTAAAATAAAGGAACTCATAGCAGAAGAAAAAGTAATGTGTATTTTCATATCAGAAGTCTTCAATATCTCTGATAATGAGAAAACAAAGTAAAATATGGAGACTTTTTTTGCTCAAAGATAGGCAAAAATAAATACTGGTATCAAATGTTGAGGGAATAGAGGAAAAAGGTACCTTTATATTATTGGTGAAATTATAAATTGGTAAGATCTTTTTGGAATTTAACTTGGCATTACCTATTAAAATTTCAACATGCATACTCTCCTTCCAAGGAATTCTATTTCTTCTATTATTCATCTTAAGAAATGTATACACACATTTTGTGAAGCACATGTATGATGCTGGCTAGATTAACCCTATTTGTGGGAGCAAAAAAAAAATGGCAACAGGATAACGGTTAAAGTGTAACATATCCATTCTAGGGATTATAATAGGTAAATATAATGAGATAATCTCCATGCACTGACATGAACTCTGTAAATATAATGTAGTATGAAGAAATTAACTTATACTAGATGTGATACCACTACTTTTTTTGGTGGGACTGGAGTTTGAACTCAGGGCCTTGTACTCGCAAAGCAGGTGCTCTACAACTTGAGCCACACCTCCAGCCCCAATGACTACTATTTTTTTATTTTATTCATTTATTTGTGGTATTGGAGTCTGAACTCAGGGCCTACACATTAAGCCACTCCACCAGTCCTTTTTTTTTTTTTTTTTTTTTGTGAAGGGTTTTTTTCAAGATAGTCTCTTGAACTATTTGCCCAGATTGGCTTCAAACCTCGATCTTCCTGATCTCTGCCTCCTGAGTAGCTAGGCTTACAGGTGTGAGCCACCACTGCCAGCCCAGCTGACTATTGTTATTTTTAAAACGTTCTAATGTGTGCTAAAACTGTAAGATATTGATGAATAACTACATATTTGCATCATGCTGAAATGTCTCCCACATATTGTCAATGGCAAAGGCAAATATTTTTACAATGGGGGAATTAGGCAGTTACTACCTTAAGCTAGCGATTAAAACTATTACCACTTACAGTTGGATCACAAGACATTATTTCCTCCTGACAGCATGTAAAATTCAAGATACAGTATCACCTATCAAAATATTTTTAAATATTTCATCTGATTTAAGTCTAAACTTTAGTTTACAGGAAATGCAGGGGCTTGAGGAACATATTAAGCAACAATGCAAAGAAACAGATGGAATGTGGAACCTTATTACAGAAAATTGGCTTGAGCTCTCCAAAAACTCAGTGTCAATGGAGAAAAAGGATAAGGGGTAGGGTATTTTAAGCTAAGATTTAAATGATGTAATGGAAATGTAAGAAGCAGTCCTTGGTTGGACTGAAAAATGGCTATAAAAGACATATGGAACTATTCTGAGAAATTTAAATATGGAATGGTTATCATCAACGTTAGGAGATTACAGTTATTTTTGTGAGCTAATTGTGGTTGTGTAGAAAAAAGGCTTACTTGGGGGGAGACGTATACAGACATACTTAGAAGTAAGTCTCAATGTTTGTAATTTAAAATAGTTCAACAAAGAAAAAGTCTATAAAGCAAAAGTTATTAAGTAAGTATGCAGGTGTTAAGGTATTTTTTTCCCTATTTTTTTGAATCAAGTGGTTTCTGTACATACTGAATATGTATGTAAAAGGGAAATTACCTTCACAGTGACATAGCCAGTTAGCTCCACGGAGAAAAATGGAATTAGGCAAATGGGTATAGTGCACAGGTCAAGCAAATCTAAGAAAATGTAGAGTATAAGATGGTGCACCAACCTTAACATACTCAACTGCTCTTGGAGAAAAGTCACAGGCATAGGCAAAGATGTTCAAATCTTCTTCCAAAAGTGGGAATAAACAGTTCCCAACCCCGCAGCCAGCTTCAAGCATAGTCAACTTTTGACCTTCATACTGGAGAAAGAGAACTCAAAAGTCACAGTACACTGTATTTGCATAATGAAGAAACAAATCGAAAGGCCCAGAATGTGAGAGTCAAAATGTCTGACCCCAATGGAGCAGAAAATAAATGAGAACTATTAAGCAAAAGCTAACAGTGGTACCTCATTTATCATCATCCAAAACTGGGTGTCTGGTTGGAGGGAAAACCCACACCAAACTGAATGGCTAACTGAACAGGCTCTGGGGCTAATTTCTTGGTATTCAAATCCCAACTCCTCCTCAGTCCCTATATTTTATCTCTGGGCAAGTCACTTAAACAGTTCTGTGCCTCTCTGTCACCTAAAACAGAGATAAAACTAATATAACTCATAAAGTTTATTACAAAGCTGAAATAAGAGAATGTATAAGGACCATGGCAGGGAACAATGTCTCATAATCTCTGCTACTCCAGAGGTGGAAATCAGGAGAATCAAGGTTCAAAGCCAGCACAGGCCAAAAGTTAGCGAGTTCCCCCATCTCAAGCTGGGTGTGGTCGCACAAACCAGGTGGGAGGCGTAGGAAGCAGGATCACACTCTGAGGCTGCCTGGGGTATAAACTTGAGACCTATCCCTATCCAAAATATAAGTAAAGCACAAAAGGGCTGGGGATGGCTCAAGTGGTAAAGCACCTAGCAAAGGCCCAGAGTTCCAATTCCAGTACCTCCCCCACAAAAAAGGGGGCCAGGTAAACAGTGTTCATTAACATTAACTACTTTATTATCCTGAATGTGTCACTCAGATTGAATGTCACTGCTCACTCAGTTTGAGTAATGTTTACAACTTATTTCAAATAAGCATTACATAAACAGAAAACCACTGACGGTCTCTCTCCTATATATAAAACCAGAAATTGCTAAAGACCCAATTACTTGAAACCAAACTCTGTTTCTCTCCTGTACAAAACATTTTGACAGGCTTCATAAACTTTCTATTTCACACTCCCCATAGGAATGTTTCATCTACATATCTCAAAGAACAGCTCAGGATAGGGAGAAATACCAACTTACCTCCCTACATGACCGCAGCTCCTCAAACTCCCTAGTGGTCCAGTGTCTATCTTTGAAAAAGTTGGTACTATTTCTTTTATAAAAAAGGTCCCAATTCTTCTGAGCCTCTTTTTCCAATTTTTGCTGTTTAAAGTCAGACACCAAAACTTGGTCTTTTTTCAGCTTCTCCTTTTCTTCAGAGCTAAGAACTCTTGTCTGCAGTCTTTTCCTTTGCAAAGAAGCCATGTCATTAGTTGATGGTAACACATTCAACACTGAAGGTCCCCCATCCTTGAATAATTTCGGGAATCCACGCTGACACTGCAGACACAGGGTTTTCTCTGATGCGTTTCTTCAGGCTGTTTTTATGCCTCCGCAGCATAAGTGCTTTATAGGAAACAATGAGATTTTGGTTAGTGGTTCTAGAACTCTTCTTTAGAACGTGAAGTTTGTGGCTCTAGAATAGTTCGAGACGCTGGGTTAACAGTTCTAGAACAGTTCTTGGAGACGCTGGGTTCAGTTCACCAAACATTTAGGAGATGCTGACTCTACACAAAACTCTGCCTGCTATGGGAGCAGAGGTCACAAAGACCAAGACACAGTCCCCACCCGCAACCAGCTTACACTCAGGGGCCAGGACCGTCTCCTGCACCGAACTCAAGTTCAAACCAGAATGGGACAACGAGTACAAGAAATGCGTTTTAGAAAAAAGAACACTCCCACGAACTGACTGAAAAACCCTGATACGAAAATACTCATCAACCTTCGGTACCCGTGCACAGGGTGACTTAAAAATAACCGCAACAGCTGCAGGAACTGAGAGTCAGATAGACACAAGTGGGGTCTTCGTTCCTCGGAGGTGGGAGCTCCGTTTTCTTCAGGAATAGATGGAACTGAGCCTGGGAGAGTGACCTCACTTTCTGACCCCATTCACAAGAGGCTTCGCACGGGCCCGAAGGAAGAGTCGCATTCCACGGACTGAGGCCCCCCACACTGCCATCACGGAGCGAAGTAGGGAAAGGGACCCAGTGGCACGTGGCTAAGGTCCCAAGAAGCCACCTCGTTCTCTCTCTCGGGACACTGGGGTTCCTAAGGCCTGCCGCGCGGGCCGCCCACACTAGCTGTCCGCCAGGCTCGGGGCTCACCGTCATCCGTTCCCAGGCCCAACCGCAGGGTTAGGGCAGGGCGCACGCACCCCTCAGCAAAGTCCCGGCCTTAGAAGTAGAATTTGGGAGCCGCGGTGGAGAACCTACGAGTCAGAACAAACACCGGGACTTGCAATTGGGATTTTCGCCGGCGGATTTCTCTTGTTATCGCACCGCCCTCGCTGTTTCCGCTGGGAACCCGGAAGTCCCTCCCCAATACCGGAAGTCCAGCGGCCTTGCTTCCTCAGATTTTCCCCCCACCCCGACTCGGAGAAGATTGGTTTCCGGGCCCGGGTGGGAGCCGGTTGTGCTCTCCCTGTGCTCCGGAGCGGTGTCCCGGAAGCACTGTGGTCCCGGACGCCGGCGCTGGGAGCTCGGGCTGCGGCCGCGCCAGGAGAGCGCCGATTTGGACGCGAGGCCCGTGCGGGGCCATGAACGGGACCGCGAACCCGCTGCTGGACCGCGAGGAGCATTGCCTGCGGCTCGGGGAGAGCTTTGAGAAGCGACCGCGGGCCTCCTTCCACACCATTCGTTGTAAGTCGGCGCCCCGCGCGGTTCTCTTCCACATGCCTGCCTCGCCTCCCTCCTTTCCCCACCCCCTCGCCCTCCAAAGTCCGGGGAACCCCCGCCAACATCGTTTTCCCCCCCTGATCTCCGGAGACCTCGGTCTGTTCTTTTATTTTCAGGTCACTTCTCGCAAACCAAACCTTTGATCACTCCCAGCTATTCTTTTACCTTACAGACCTCTATAGTCCCAAACGCTAATTAAGAATGTCGCTGACCCCTTTCTTATTTCATATCCCATTCCCAGCCCTCATCGAGCCAAACTCCCCTCTTTAGTTGGGTCCAGTTCTTTCCCCTTGCATTCTTACCCTCCCCACTTTCTGATGATCACATAAGGTTCTTCACATTTAAACTCCTTCCTACTCCTTCCTATTTTTTTTTCCTTGCTGTCCTCAGCTTTCTGTCCCTCTCATTTCCAAGATGGCCAAAATCAAAGCCACCCAGACATCATGTTTGGTCCCCTCCACAGCCAAGGGAATGTGTATTTTTTCTGTGACCCACCAGAGCACTTCTCCTCTCCCTTCCTGTGCCTCACTTAGATCTGATGTGTTTTGAGGTCATCTCTCCACTCTGACTTCTGGACCAAATCCCTTGTGGGTGAAGAACAGAATTAGTTTGTGAGCCTGGCGGAGGTTAAAGCTTGGTCTATGTTTGGAAAGAGAGCAGACATGAGGAATGTGAAAATAATCATTATGCTGGACCTCTTTTTACATGATTACAGACTCGGGGTGGAGGGGAGCTTCCTCTGTGTCCTGGGTGAAGACTTGGCTGAGCATCCCTCTATGATTCACAGGCTTCTGGTTTCCTGTAGCCTTCACACCAGTTAAGGCTTGTTTTTGTTAGAGGAGCTAATAGATGTGACTCAACACATAGGAAGAGGGTGTGTTAGATAATGAAGTTCCATCTTTGTGTGGCCACTTGCCATGTCATTACTGTGTTCCCTGCTGACAGCAGATCCAGCTCTTTCAAAGCGAAGACATGGGGAATGTGATGAGATCATCATTTCCCAAGTTTACTAAGTTGTTTTCCTCCACCGAAGGGTTGTGTGGAATTTAAATGAAACTGTTCACTTATGCACGTGGCCTACATTTTGAGGCAAGCGTGTGTTAATGTGAAGTAAGACAGCTCTTCATGTTGTTCCAGAAATGTAATTCATAAGCCATAAGCAAGATAACCTTTGGAGCTACAAATCAATTGTCTGCTCTGAACATATGCACAAGTATCTTTTTCTAAGCTATGGAACTTGAGTGCAGCAAGTTCTAATTTTGATATTGTCCGTGCGAAATGAAGTTGACTTTTCTGATTCTGTGGCTGTTCATATTTCATATAGGGTTTTATAATCAAGCATCGTTTTCATATGCTCTGTTGCTTTTGTCCTCATAACTAATAAAACACTTTATTATGGATAATGAAGCATTTCCATTTGTTCCTTGGGAGAAAGGAATATCTGCTCATTTCCCCTTGTGAAAACAGTCCAATGAGGGTTGAAGAAAAAGTATGTGGAGGTGTCCCTGAGGTGGCCATATGGAACTTGGGGCTCACTGTACTATTCTCTCTCCTTTGCATATGTGAGATGTGAGGTTTTCCATAGTGAAATCATTATTTTAAGAATTCTAAATAATGAGTGATAAGTATTTTTATTCCTAAATGAAAATGTCCAGGAAGTCTTTATTCTAAGTCACCTGGAAAACACGCTCTTTCTTTCCCTTTAGATGATTTTAAGCCAGCATCTATAGACACATCCTGTGAAGGAGAGCTTCAGGTTGGCAAAGGAGATGAAGTCACAATTACTCTGCCACATATTCCTGTAAGTTTATTCCATTGCTGTTGGTTTTAATATAGGATCACAGGGAATCCTTATATTTTATGCTATTGCAATTTGGATTCCCTATTGTTGAACATTTTTTAGATTTCTAAAGTGCCATCATAAGTAAAAAAGCAGTTTTGAGGGATGGGGTAGAGTGGAATTCATGTTACTCCAGCACTTTATTTTAAATGGTTTTTTTTTTGGTGTTTTCCCCAAACTCCCCCCCCCCCAACCACCCCCCATATGCTGTGAAGTAGGCAAGGTTCTGTCTGGACAACTGGCCTGTCTGTTAGACATGCATAGCTTTTGCCCCAAGCCAGCTTGAAGACAAAGGCCCTAGGTGCCCTGCTGATAATAGCCATAGCAGCTCCTAAGCATGGAATGGGCAGGAGCAGGACTGATGTCTTTACATGTGGTAGGGGTCGGGTGTGAGCAGATAATCCCAGGTGGGAACCAGATAGTCCTGGCTAATTGAGGGATGAAGAACTCAGTCAAAAGTGTGGGAAAGACTTTTGTGAAGCCATACTCAGGGCAACACTCTGATCATATAGCCCAAAGGAACACATAAGATGCTCTCTGTGAACAAATGTCATTGTATGTCATGCTGTGCTCTGAAGCATAGAAAGGTTTTGATAGCTGCTGATAGAATGAAAAGTCTCTGGACAGGGAGACCTGGAAACCTTTGTGCTGAGGAAAAATTATTTGCTCATCCAACAGCTTATTCATTGCTTATTGCTTGTAGCAGGTTGCATCATCTCCCTTTGGACCTTAGTTTCCCAAATGTAAAAATGAAGGGATTAGATAAATGGTCCCTAAGGTCCCCTTCCAACTCTTAAAATTTTTAGTGTATGAATAAAGAATCAAAGAACTAAGCAGCTTTTGAGTCTACACAAGGCATTAAATCCTAATTTGACAATACAAGTTGAATGACTACTGAATGGGCCCATTAGAAGGCACCAAGATTACAACCTTGAACTAAACAAGCATGTTTCTTGCCCTTGTGCATGTGGTCTAAGTAATAAGTTTAAATATGTATAAGAAAATGGAGCACTTATTCGAGAAAATCAGGTAAGGCTTCCTTCAGTCACCTTTGAGCTTACTTGAAGGTTGAGGAATTTAGGATGGTCAAGTGGCAAGGCAGGAGTCTTGTTAAAGTCCTGAGGCAGGAAATAGCTTGAGGATCTGAGAAGCTTCTGCTGTGTGGCCCACAGAGCCCAGGGGTGTGCCATGCAAGACATGGCACAAGTGGTAGAGCACCTGCCTGGCAAGCACAAAGCCCTGTTTCCCCCCTCCCCCCAAAAAAGAAGGGTTATCCTTTGGCCTGAGAACAACAGGGGAGCTGTGGAAGAGCTGAGGCAGATGAGTAGCGTGGTATACTTACTCTGAGCTAAGCAGGATAGCCACCTGCCCTTGGAGAATGCTCTGTTGGGTATTCATTCACAGGAGGGGAAGCCCTAGGCTCTGCGATTACAAAGAAACACAGAAATGGTACACTGTTTATTGTTCATAGTGATAGCTCTACTTAGTGCAATGCAAGTAATGATTAATTTATTAATCTGTAGTATTTCACCAGCCCTTAGATACTTGTGCAGTAATTTAGAATTTTTATACTACTTTTTTTTTGGTGGTACTGGGATCTAACAATTGAGCTAATCCCTGTTTTTGCTTTGGTTATTTTTCAGACAGGGGCTCATGCTTTTTCCTGGGTCAGCCTTAGACCACACATGTGAGCTGGGATTTCAGGCATGAGCCACCATGCCAGGCTTATTGATTGAGAATGGGGTCTTGCTAACTTTTTGCCTGCACTGGCCTTAAATTGTAATCCTCCCAAATTCCATCTTGTGAGTTGCTGAAATTACAGGTGTGGATCACTTGGCCCTTTATACTGCTTTTTCTTGATTACCTAGAACCAACTGTGCAGCCATCAATTCTTGGTCCGTTATTACTTCTTTATTTTTGCCTGGGAAACCAGAAGGAGTTAAAATAGAAATCAGTTCTTTCTCAGTGACTCTGATGAAAAACTGGGTGAAGTAGAGTCATTTGTAAAGTCAGTTTGGATACTTGTAATGGTGTGTTTGGTTTGCTCATCTTGTACTTCTGTGGCAAATAGGGATCCACACCGCCAATGACTGTGTTCAAGGGGAACAAACGGCCTTATCAGAAGGACTGTGTGCTTATTATTAATCATGACACTGGTGAATATGTGCTGGAGAAGCTCAGTAGCAGCATTCAGGTCAAGAAAACGAGGTATGTGGTGCAAAATTATTTGCTCTTTCTTTCCATTGTGCTGAGGATCGACATTAGGGCCTCATGCATGCGAGGAAAGTGCTTTGTCACCAAGCTGCATCCCCAGCCCAAGTGTGAGTACTGTGTTACCTCTTCTGGTTTTTTAAGGATATGAACATCGGCCTGCTCATAGAGTTATATCAAAAATGTTAACAATACCTGCTACCAGTTGTTAGTTAAGGGTCTCAGGAGTTTCTCTTCAAGTTAGGGACCTTCCACTCAGGGACAGGAGTCTTTGACTTTGGACAGGTCACAAAGGTAAGAAAGCTTGAGTGATTTATTGAGTGAGCAAGCAAGCAGAAAGCAAAAGCACCCTCTGATAGGTAGACCATAGGTACTCCAACGGGGACACACCAGGTTGGTTTGATAGCAGGGTGTTTATGGTGAAAAAGTAGGACCAGGGGCTCTGCCAACACTTCTGGAGATTTCTGTTTAGAGTATCAGGCATGCTGATACTGTTTTAACATCAGCTGGCCCAGATAAAGTCTGGTTGGTTTACTGAATTGAGGTCATTATCACATAGATGTCTATTCTACTTCAGTATCCCTTTGGGGTGGGGGGAACAGTACTGTTTGAACTCAGGGTCTCACACTTGCCAGATAAATTCTCTACCTCTTGAGCTACACCCCCAGATTGCTTTTTATTTTTCAGATTGGGTCTTGTGTTTTTGTATGGTGCTGGTCTTTTACTACCTATGCTTCCCAGAAACTGAGATTACAGGCATGCCTGACTTGTTGGTTGAGATGGGATCTCCTAACTTTTGCCTGGGCTGGCCTCAAGCCACAATCCTTTCTGTCTCCACCTCCAGGCATGCACCATCATGCCTGGCCAGAGCATCCCTTTAAATAAAGGATGGGTTTTACTAGATGCTTCTTTCAAGACAGGTATCCTTCCTTATGATGAGTATTTTTCTTTTGCAAGCATTTCTGTGATAAGAAATGGCAAATTTGGTCTTTTCTAAGATCTTTATAATGTTTTCTCAGTTCCCATGGCATGCATAGTAATCATTTGGGCAAGGTCAGAGCTGTATGCTAGCACTCAGTGAAGGAGTGTGAGACCAAAGAGAAAAGTGCTTAGGCTCCTGATCAAGTTCTTCATGCATGAGTGCCAGTCTTAGTTTCTGGCTTCTGGTTCCCAGGCCACACTTCCCTCAGCTGTGCTGCCTTGCTTCTATGTCTTCCCAGACAAATCAATAGGATGTGTCTTTCTGAAATACAACAAGAGGAAATCATTAAGTTCTAAAACCTAGAAGTCATTGGGGAAAAGCAAGGTGCTTTATAATTAAGTCCATTTTTGTCACTGTCATGATTATTGACATAATCACATAAGTGATAAGATTTATATTTATAAACATAATTACAAAAGAATAATTGAACAACTTTATTAAGGTATAAACACCACTTTTTAAAAAATAGGGTACACCTGAGGTAACTGTAATCCTAAAATAAACCTTTGCTTTATTTATTTATTTTTGAGACTGGGTCTTGCTGTGTAGTGATCTCTAATTCATGATCATCCTATCTCATCTTCCTGAGTGCTGGGATTACAGGCATTCATTACCTGATATTTTGAATAGTGAACTTCCTTTACTATTTCATTCAGCAGGCATTCTAATATGAAGCCAGTTAGTTTATTTGAAATTCAGTTCATTTTTAAATAGAATTAGCCAAGTGATTCTATTCGTTACAGTGTAATACAATAATTCTTATCATATGGTGATTAAATTTTAACAGAGTGTTACAGCCCAATGTTTTTCTGCTTGTGCTTTCTGAAGCCATTTTTCTTCATTGACTCATTCCACAAAAAATAAAGTTACCATTTATTAAGAGGTTGTGTGCCAGGCACTATGCTATATGCTTTATGTGCATTATCTAATCTTCACCAGAATTTTTAGAAAGGTGCTATTATCCTTCGTGGGGAGGGGAACAACAGAAAGAAATGTGGAGGTTGTGATTTACTAAGTATGAGTGCTAGAGAGCCGAGGCCTGCCCCAGGCAGTGTGCCATAGAGCCCTTGCTCCTGTCCTGCCACTGTTCGCTTGTATCTTGGCCTACAGTGAGCCAGGTGCTCCCGATACTCCCCCAATAACCGATGGTGGTGACTTGTCCCCATTTTACTCAGCATGGTCTGGGAACTAGCAACATGTCCCCCAGGCAGTTGTTAGACACGCAGAAGCTCAGCACCTATCAGGTCAGAATCTGGAGAGATCTTCAGGTGATTTGTTCATGTGCTGAAGTTTCAGATGCACTGGCCTAGTCCATTTTCAGAAGAAATTGGTAATGGATAGAATTTTCTGTTTGAGGTAGAACTTTGTGATAAAACGTGCATGCATAAGTAGATCATGTCAGCTGGCCAGGATTTCAAGAGCTAGTTTGTTCTGCAACTCATGCGTTCATGATTGTAACTTCATATCACATAGACGTCAGGTAGTCATTTTCTAGTGAAATGGTTCTTATAATCATGTTGTATCCTGCATATTTTACCATCTCCACATCTGGGCTGCACAGGGTGAGACTGGAGTGCAGTCAAATCATAGGTGTTGAGTGAGTTCTCATGATAAAATGACAAATACCAATATTTTGCAGGGGTCTGGAAAGAGCATGGCTTCTGCAGAGACTTCCAGATGCTTGGTCACCTGGTCATATTTGTTTTAGCCTGTCTAATTGAATGTCTGTCTCATTTCAGAGCTGAGGGGAGCAGTAAAATCCAGGCCCGAATGGAACAGCAGCCCACCCGTCCCCCACAGCCATCGCAGCCACCACCACCACCACCACCACCCATGCCATTCAGAGCTCCAACAAAGCCTCCAGTTGGACCCAAAACTTCTCCCGTAAAGGATAACCCCTCACCTGAACCTCAGCTGGATGACATCAAAAGAGGTAGAAAACAGGACTGGGCCATGGCTCAAGTGGTAGAGCACCTGCCCAGCAAGAGTGAGGTCCTGAGCTCAACGTAGTTCAATACCCCTCTACTACCCACTACCCCCCCAAAAAAGTAGAAAGCATATTGTGGAGCTATGTTGGCGATGTGGAGTAGGGTGTCAGTGTTCTTGTGCTCACAAAGCTGCTAGGTTGACATGGCAACATGGACATTCACTGCCATTAAACAGATTTTTTCAAAGCTCACTGTTCCAGTAGGGGGTCTCTGCCACACATCTCATTTGACAAGAATGAGTCCAGCAGTAGTGACTTGAGTTGTGGCTGTCTTGGCAGCATTCTTCTCAGAGGCTCGGGTTTTAAATAAGCACAGTGGGCCGCTAGTGTTCCATAGTACACACCTTAGGCTTTGGTGAAAGGAAGGATTCTAGGTGTTTGGGGGCTGAAAACCAAATGTGGTGATGTTTCTGAGCTCTGTGCTGACATAGTATCTAGAGGGACACTTAAAGTACCATGACCAAGCCAGGAGTAGAGGCACACACCTATAATCCCAGTACTAGAGAGGCAGAGGCAGGAGGATAGTAAGTTTGAGACCAGCCTTGGACCACAAAGGGAGACGCTATCTCAAAAAATAAATAAATAAAAATAATAAATTTTAGTGTTAAAACCAAATGCTTTGTGATAACACAAAGTGCCTAAGTATGGATGAGGCGATGAGACCAGTGGACATGAACTCAGGCCTAGAAAGACTTTAGAGGTCTGACTTGATTTTGTTCCCTGCAAACCTAAGACAGTTTACCATTTATAAGTTTTATGAAACAGAATGAGATTTATAGTAGAAGACAGGAAAAGATAAAGAATTGTTTTTGGGAATTTTGCTTTTCCACTCTATAGAAATGCTGCCTTTGACAAATACAGTCTCTGCGCTGTTGCTACATCTTTTGTTTTTGTTTTGTTTTGTTTTCTCTCATGGATTCTATTGTGGAAGTTAGACCATGAGTGCTTAGTTATTTACAGTTATACTTAAAGGAACCATAGCCACTCAAGGCAACATGCTGTTTGAAGAGGAAAATTTGTCACCTTTCTTGATGTATTCTTAAATATTCAGTGAGATTGAAATGGCTAGCCTAAAGCATTTTTTTTTCCTTCCCTACTTTACATAAGTAGAAACTGTGGAACCTGGCAGACATGGCCATTGGTCAAATACCTAAGTTAAGAAGAGGAGTGGTCTTCCACCATTTCTCCTCCCTCACTGTGGTGGTTCTTGCAAGCTTGGAAAGGACCTTGGAGGCAGTCTGGCCTTCATTTTTCCAGAGTGGCTTGAAAAATCCATTGACTTGCACCTGGGTCTCACTGCTGGTTAGAAGTAGATCCAAAGCAAGCACTGAGACCTTCCAATTTCTAGTTATATTTTTCTATCCCTTTAGCAGGATATTTCTCTTCTCTTATTTGGGATTCTATCCCATATTTTTTTTTTTAAGCAGATAATTGGTGTACTTACTTTGTTTCTTACACAGAACAGTCATTATTCTGAAACAGTCTGTTATTTGTTTGTTTTGAGTGGATTTAATGTTTCCGTTGTCTCTCTGGAAAAGGGTAGTTGTTTTCATTGGTTGTTTTTGGTAATTCTGTTTGTATGTTTTTTAAGGAATTGGGAAGCAGGAATGTGTCATAAATCATTCCTTATTGCTGTGGGTTTTGCCAGCCAGCTACTTACACAAGCTTCAGTGCTCTGCCATGAGAGCACTTGCTGTGCTGACCACGGCTTGTCATGTTTTGCAGAGCTGAGGGCTGAAGTGGACATCATCGAGCAGATGAGCAGCAGCAGTGGAAGCAGCTCCTCAGACTCAGAGAGCTCCTCAGGAAGTGACGATGACAGCTCCAGCAGTGGAGGCGAGGACAATGGCCCAGCCTCTCCTCCACAGCCTTCCCACCAGCAGCCCTACAACAGCAGGCCTGCCATTGCCAATGGAACCAGCCGGCCACAAGGAAGCGCCCAGCTCATGAACACACTCAGTAAGTGTGCTGTCCATTGGTGGCCAACACAAGGCCCTGGTGCAGCGTCTGTTCTTGTGCCAGAGCTGTCAACTTGAAGAAAGGCATTGAAGGCCTAAGGATCTTAGCAAAGAGAACTTGGAGCAGAAAGGATTGTGTTGTATTACCAAACAATAAAAAAGGGAGGCACAGAACTAAATAATATGTTCTTTTCTCTTTTCCATTTGCTACTGGCACAAACTGGGTTTTGTGAATTCTGAAAAATGCTAAAAGATGAATATGTGTGCTTCTTATTTTTGTATATACCAGGCTAAAAAGAGCTACCTGCTGCCACAATGCCTCCAGGTCTTCTATACCAAATGAATGCACTGTCTCGATTTGGACACTAACTAGCCTTGGGCAAGAGAACAAGAAGAGATATTGTAATGTCTGGGTGGCTTTTAATGCGGCTGATAGTAAAGGAGAACATGAACAAAAGTGTCTTTTAGAGACGCAGAGGAGAGAGCTAATGACTGCTTTCCTCTGAGGAAGCTGGTGGTCTGGCAGCAAGGGTGGGGAAGATAACCTAGCTCCCCCTACACTGTGGACCCAGCAAAGAATTTCAGCCTCAGCACTTGTGGACATTTTGTACCAGTTAAATCTTTGTTGAGGCCATCTTGTGCATTGTAGGATGCATAAGAGCATCCTTGACCTCCACCCACTAGATAGTATCAAATCCCCCCGCCACAGTGCCAACCAAAAATGTCTCAACACATTGCCAGGTGTGCCCTTCAGTTTAAGTTGAAGGCTGAAGATCTGACTTCAGGCAGGTTGGGGTCAGAAAAGGAAGGCCTCAGGGCCAGATGGCCCTGGGATGGCTCCAGGGCCCCCAGTGTCCTCGCAGCACACTTTGAGAAGACAGTAATTTTTCATTTTTTAATCTAAATTGTATCAGCTGGGGTTATATATTTCTATTAACTTGAAATGTTGAGTCACTCCTAAATTCTAAACTCTGCATATCAAGAATGAATTTAGCACTTTAGTTCAGATTTGAGGTTAAAATAATAGGAATGTCCTGGACAGAGGTGTACTGAAGGGGGCATTGGTTTAGCATGTTACCAGTGTGTACAGCATTAGTTCCTGTGATGGGAAGCCTCTCATGGCTTTTTTTAGCTTTTAACAGAGCAACTTAAAGTGAACAATTGTACCAAATGGTGCTTTATTTATAAGTATTTTCTTCCTGTTTATTAACACATTTAAAACCTTATCTAGCCTACCCCTCCCTCACTCTATCCTAATAAGCAGTATTGCTATGCTTTACAGATACCAAAAATAGCAGTTTCTTAAAAATGTTGACTACACGTTTTTTTCAGTCAGCCAAATTGATTTTTCTCCCTAATTAAGTTGAATTAACAAGGTTCTACCATAATGTGACAGCTGAGCAGTCAACTAAAGAATTAAGAGGAAGCCCTTTTTTAAAGTGAAGGAAAAGTACAAGTTTATTACAGATGAAAAGTACAGTGGACTATGCCATAGGCAGAGCAGCTGGAAATGGAGAAGTAAGTTAGCAGCATACTACCCCATAGGCAGAGTAGCTGGGGAAGTCATTTTTAATTTCTGTACTTTTGACTTGATTCTGTTTTCTTTTTGTAGGAAATGACTTGCAGTTGAGTGAGTCTGGCAGTGACAGTGATGACTAGCACTGGATCTTTCGAAATCTACTTTCTGGTGCATAAACATGCTGTGAGCCCAGGCTGCTTTCACACAGAGTCCATCGCCATGAGGAGGAAGTTGTGGGTCAGCCTGTAGTAGGAGTGGGAGGTCCTGGGGCTCTCAGATGCTCAAGTCTTTACTTGGTGGTGATGGGTGATTTTCTCATGTAATTTTGGAACAGTCGCGTATGTCAAAGCTTAAGTAGATCTACAGAAGAACTAACAGAATTATATTTCTATTTGGTTAACATTGCTAATCAAAAGCAGACAGATGTGCCCTGGCCTAGGTTCCTAGAATACCATGTCTTCATCAGGACAGTGATTTAGTTTTAAGCCTCAGCAGCCATCACTGGCCAGGTGATCTGAATCAGTGAAATGAAGCAGTCTTTGAGAGGTAAGGACAGAGGGGAACCTCATCTCCTCTCAGAAATAGGCTAAAACCACTTTAAATTGGTAATGACAAGCCCATGTGAAAAGAGACTTCAGTGGGGTCCTTGAGTCAGCTGGGTGGGACCTGGAGATCTGCTAGCGCAACCCCTCATTATAAACTAAGAAAGGAAAGCACACTGCTGGTTCAGGGTCGGTCTGCTGCCCCAGTCCAGGCTCTTCTCACTGCTCTTCCCTTGAATTTTGCCAGTTGGGATCAGAGGTTCTTACACATGGAACTTTTAGATGTATATCAGCACTTTTATTGGGTTCCAAAAGATAAGTGTTGGGGTACTTCTGCCTTGAGTTCAGGTCCAGACAGTCCCTACCTATACAAGGCTGAATGAGCAGATTAAAGCAGCAGCCACCTGGCTGGCTTTCAGTTCCATGTGGATCCATTCTGGGCATTCTTCAGTGGATTTCAGCAGTGGGGTAGGAGTGGAAGAGAAGTATAGTAAAGAAACCTTTCTGAACAAATGAGCCAGCAGCAAGTTTCAAAAATGAAACCTAGATAGGAGTTCTTCAGTATGTAATGAGCACATTCTTTGACAAGGTTTTTCTGTTTATGCTTTTGTACCACTGTTTGTGCCTGACTCCCAGACTGATGTGTATTTTTATACAAAACTAGAGGAAAGTCACAAGATTGCCTTCTACAGTGTGCAGTTTCCAAATGAGTCTTTTTTCTGGAAGCTGGTCACTAGTAAATGCTTTGTATTGAATGAGTGTGTGCTAAGCCATCCTATGATTTATATGGAACCTCTCATTTCTGTAGTGTGTATGTCCTAGGAAATTTCTATCTACTTGGGTTCCATGGACACCAAGACATTAATAATGATTTTCCTTTCTTGGGTGCCTCCATTTATGTGGCCTCTTCCTCCTGAGCTACTGGAGGAAAGTCGTCTGGACCTAGAAGGGAAATGGACGGTCCATATGGGGGCTTTGATTAAAGTTGTACCATGTCAGTCAACATTTCATCATAGTTACTCCAGTGAGCTGGAGAAGAGACAAGGAGCCATTGTCCAGTGGTCTACCCCCTCTGGTCTGCCCTAGTGCAGGTGATAGGAATGTGCTAGTTAGTACCTTGGGTGGAATCTGCCCATAGTGAGGGCTCACTGGATTTAGTGGCAGGTAGGAACTTATTTATAGTGAACTGATAATTGCTTTATAATTCCTTGTTAACGACAGCTCAGGGACGGTGAAGATCAGGATTGGAAGACTTGAATTGTTTCTGGAAGTGGGAATAGTTTTACTTGCTCTTAACTTGCTCAAACTGGAGCAGGGTCTAGGAACTTGAACCAAAAATGTCTCTTTATACCCCTTCCCCTTTGTTTTTCTCCAAAAGCCTTGAATTATGCAGACAGAACTGTGATTTTTGGCATGTTGGATCAAGATGTTTCTATAGGAAATACTCATGGTGGCAACTGGGCTTGGTGGGTCAGCTTTCTGAGCCTCAGCCCTCTCCTGTTACCTGTCCTGCCCAGCACTGCACAGTTATTCTCTAGCCTTTGATGGTGTGTCCCCTGACCTACCTGCTTTACCCTACTGGAGTAAGGAATCTTTTTGGAAATCCAGAATGTGCCCTCACAGGTGACTTCAGCCAAACTAGACAATTTCTTCCTGTTTTTGTGCCTCCACTGCCTGTCCTGCTCTGCTTCCCCTATCTGAAACCCCACTCTGAGGTTCTGTAGGCACCATCCTTAAGGACTCTTTCTCTGTTCATTTCAACCCATGGGCAGTGCCCTGTGTTTCCAAACTGACCTTTCTCTTGCTTGAACTCTGGTTGGTATGAGCTCCTTAAAAAGTAAGCCATGTCATCACAGAACTAGACATTCAGGTGCTGCCTCTAGCCAGAGGTTAGACAGAAAACATTCCAGGCATGTGGACAAAGCTGAAAATATCCATGTTAAATTCTCTTAACTGATTTTTTTTTTTTTTTTACTTATCCCAAGTTTATTTTTGTTTAATATTTTTTATTATAATATTACTGTTGTGCTGGGGGTACACTGTGACATTTACAAAAGTTCTTCAATATGTCATATCATTCTCCTTTATCCCCACTCCCCCCATTCCTGGAATAGTTTCAACAGGTCTCATGTTAAATTGCCTTTCCTTTGCTCGGTGCAGTGTCTGCTGTGTTGTGGTTCATTCAGGAAAGGAGGAAAGGCTAAGTTTGAATTGTCTGAGGAGGCATGGCAAGCCTTAGTAACACATGGTTTGAGGAGACGTTACTACAAATAAACTAGAGGTTTTTGTGATAATGCCACTCATTATGTGTGTAGCAGAATCATTCTTTCTATGTGTGGTGTGCTTCAGTGGTAGGAAAACTTGAAAATCCTAAAACCCTTTCTTCCCTATTTGAGAGGCTGATGAATGCTTTTGTGTGTGTGTGTGTGTGTGTGTGTGTGTGTGTGTGTGTGTGTGTGTATGATATATTTATTACACTATTTTGAAAGAATTGTTTGTCTGTTTGTGGACATACATTAGGTATAGCCAAACTGGATATTTCCATTTGGCAAGGAACGTAGGATTTCTGAAACTCAGGCCTTAACTAGTAGGTTGAAAGACAAGACCAATTGAACCGTTATGAAATGTGTGTTTTTGTTGCTCCTTTTATTTCTGTCCTAGGGTTTATTGTCTCATTCTTTAATGATTTTTTTTAAAATCTTGTGTCTAAAAGTTCATTTTACTTAATTATGAAGTAGACATGCATGTTTACATTTATGTAAAATATTTGCTCTGTAGTGTTTTTGTTGTCACTTGTTTATTCTCTTAAAAAATCACTATATTTAAATAAAAAATGAAGGTCAGCAATACATTTAATGTCTTGGTGGCTTTTATTTTCTTACTAGAAATTAGTGAGCAATTTTTTTTGGGGGGGCAGGACTGGGGTTTGTACTGAGGGTTTTGTGCTTTCAAAGCAAGTGCTCCACTGCTTTAGCCACACCTCCAGTTCATTTTGCTTGTTATTTCTGAAGATGGAATCTTTGCCTGGGCTGTCCTCAAACTGCAGTCCTCCTGATCTCACCCTCCCAAGTAGCTAAGATTATAGGCGGGAGCCACTGGCATCTGACTTTTATAGGGTTCTTTTAAGAACCCTTTGTGGCTGGCAGAATGGTTCACATGGTAGAGCGTCTGCTTAGCAAGGGTGAGGACCTCAGTTCAAACCCCAGTATCACCCAAAAGGAAAAAAAAAAAGAGGAACCTTTTGTGCTTAAGCCTAATTAGGTAACTAAGTTGATCCTTTTATATTTGGTGTTCATGAGGTACACCTCAGCTTTTAAAAGTGTGGTATTCAAAACTGAAGAATAGAAGAAGCTGGGGGCATGGTGCAAATGGTAGAGTCTTGCCTGGAAAGTGGGAGGCACTGAGTTCAATCCCTAGTACCACTAAAACAAAACACCCTGAAGAATAAATTTCAGTTTTAAAAAGATAGGAACTTCAGAGTGTGTGGGGGGAGGGGAGAAAAATGGTAGCACCAAGTTGGGTAGCTATTCATGTACCAAAGTACCTTCGCAAGAGCTGAGGCTATTGGGTGAGATGCCATAGTACCTGCTTTCAGTATAACAACACAAAAAGACACTTTGGAGAAAGCAGGAAGGAAAGAACTACCTGTGTCATCCCTCCCCCAACTCCAAGCAGCCCAGGGTGGAGAGAGGCATGACCTGCTAGGGGGAGGTAGATTTAAGTCCAAACCTTGGAAATGAAACCCAGTATGAGGCCCACTGCAGTGAAACCCAGTGCTAAGCAAAGCCCCGTACCCACTACAGCCAGGTCAGTACCTGTGAATTGAGCAGCTAGAATTGTGTTAAGCCAGGTAGCATAGACACCCCTCTTCCAATCTGGGATGGCAGAATGTGGGGAGCAAGATGCTAACTGCTAAGCAGGGCATGAAAGGTAGTGCAGGGTTTTGTCTCAGATCCCAGTGCCAGGCCCCCCATAGTGAGACCTGCACCCAATAGAAATCGTTTCATACACAGGCCTCACAGAGCCTCTAGACCGGTTCTGGCATCAGGCAGAGAGACCTGTGTATCTGTGGGACAGACTCAAGTTTTGGCTGCATCAGTGCCAGTCTTAAGGGTGTTCCCTTGAGGTCATCCGACCACCTCCCAAGACTGCAGGCCCTCTATGGCTGTGAGACTTAGGTGTGGCCCAGTTTAACACCAGTCTTGTTGGCCAAGGGACTTTCTCTACAGTCATTCCCTAATCTTGGGCAGCAAAGCTCAGGCCAGTGCTCATAAAAGGGGCTCTAGGACTGCCCAGGCACCAGGCAGAGACCTGCACCCAGGAGGGACAGACAGCTGCTTCAGCATGTGTCACTGCCAGCTGTGGCATGGGCCTCAGCATATCCCTGTGCAGATCCTTGGGACTGAGACAAGTTCAGGCATGACCCAGCTTAGCATCAGCCCAGGTGGCCAATGGTCTACCTTCACCAACACTACTCCAATCTTGGGCAGCATAGCATGGTACCTGACTCAGTTTGCTGGGGGGTAAGACAGGCTAGTAAGCATAAGACTTTACCCTAGAACTCAGAGCTAGGCTGGTAAAAGCTAACACAGGGCTCCCATCCTCAGGCCTGCTTGTGATATAGCTCCAGTGCTGGGGGAGGCACAGAGCCCCAGTCTATCATACTTCCCTTTGGGCTAGCATCACCCACAGCTAGTTACAGTGATCTTGGGCCATGAGTCCACCTCCACAATAGGCAGCCCATAGCTGGTCATGACTCGGTGTCGTACTGGTTTGGGTGGACTATGGATTCAGTATGTGGTACAACTTGGTGACTTTGGTAGCCACAGGTGTGTCCATCAGTGGTAACTGCCCAAAACCCGGCAGAATCCTACAGTGTATGACCACTGGCTAATAACTGCGCGATATCAGGACCCCAAGGAGAGGGGCTTGTGACAATAGACTACTCTCTCTAGGTATTCTTCTGTTTCTTTCTGAGCAATACACCCACAGAGTATTTAGGACAAACCTGGCCTTGGACTGCTCTCTAGTCCTGAAACAATGACAATATACCAACAGCAGGCTCCTGGCAAATAATATGGACCTGGGCTCCATCTAAAAGGAAATATCAAAGATCAATGAAACAAAGAACTTGTTCTTTGGAAAGATAAAAAATATATATAGAGAGACAAACCTTTAGCTAGACTAAGAAAAGCAAAGAGAAGATTCAAAATAAGAGATAAAAAGGGAAATATCACAACTGATACCACAGAAATACAAAAGATTATTAGATTTTTTTTTTGAGATACAGTCTCATTATGTAGCCTGGGCTGACCTCAAACTTGTGATCTTCCTAATCAGCCTCCCAAGTGCTGGGATTACAGGGATGCACCACCATGCTTGGCTCATTAGAGATTACTATGAACAACTATATGCCAATAAATTTGATAATCTGGAAGAAATGGACAAATTCCTAGACATACACACCTTACCAAAATTGCATCATGAAGAAAGAGAAAACAATAGTAAGTAATGAGATTTAACCAGTAATTTAAAAATAAAAACAACCCCTCACAAAAGCCTCCCATCAAAGAAAAGCCCAGGACCAGACGGCTTCCATGCTGAATTCTACCAAACATTTGAGGAAGAACTAATACTAATTCCCCTGAAGATGAAAGATGAAGGAATTCTTCCAAACACACATTCAGTGAGGCCAGCATTACCTTGAAACCAGAAAAGGACGCAACAACAACAAGAAAAAGTGCAGGTCAATATCCTTGATGAATATAGGTGCAAAAATCCTCAACCTGAGCAAAGCAAATCAAACAGCTCAGTACAAATATTATTCACTAGTTCAAGTGGATGCAAAGACGGTTCAACATACACAAATCAGTGAACGTGATGCTAGATATAGCAGAGTGAAGGACAAAAATCGTATGGTCATCTCGACTGATGCAGAAAATCATTCAATAAGATTAGATGTTACTTCAGGATAAAAATGCTGGACAACTATGCATACAAGGAACATACCTCAACATAACAAAACCCATTTATAATAAGCCAGTAGCTAACACTATATTGAATGGGAAAAGCTGAAAGCTTTCTAATATCTGGAACAAGGCAAGGATGTCCATTTTCACCACTTTTATTCAACACAGTGCTGGAAACCCTGACCAAAGTAATTAGGCAAGAGAAAGAAAGAAAGGACACCCATATTGGAAGAGGTGAAAGCATCACTGTTTACAGGTGACATGATCATATATGTAAAAAAAAAATGATTAAATGAATTCATTAAAGTCATAGGACACAAAAACAACATACAAAATTCAGTAGCATTGCTCTATGCTGATAATGCATTATCTGAAACAGAAACCAAGAAAGCAAGCTTATTTACAATAGTTAAAAAAATGCCTAAAAATGAATTTAATCAAAAGGATGAGCAATCTCTACAATAAGAATTATAAAATTGATGGAAGAAAATGAGAACACAAAAAGTGGGAAGAAAGCTCACTTTCATTGATTGGAAAAATTCAATACTGTTAAAATGTCTGTACTACCCCAAGTGATTTGCAGATTCAATGTAATCCCTATCAAAATACCAATGGTATTCTTCACAGAACTAGAACAAAATCTAAGTTTACATGAAACCACACACAAAAAACCCGACTAACCAAAGTTATTTTGAGCGAAAAATAACAAAGCAGGTAGCATTTCACTACCTGACTTCAAAATATGTCACAAAGCTGTAGTGATCAAAACAGCATGGTATTCAGATAAAAATGGACACGGATATGGGCTGGTAGAGTGCCTGCCTAGCAAACACAAGGCCCTGAGTTCAAACCCCAGTACTGAAAAAAAAATGGACACAGAGACTGATGGAACAGAATAGAGCCTAGAAGTAAAGGCACACATCTACAGCCACACATACAAAGAACATTGAAGGGACAGTTTTTTCAATAAATGATGTTGGGAAAAATGGATATCCACATGCAGAATGAAGCTGCCCAACCCCTATCACCAGTTACAAAGATCAACTCAGAATGGACTGAGTATTTAAATGTAAGACATGAAACTACTAGAAGAAAAACATACAGGAAATGGTTTGGGACATTGAAATGAGCAAGAATTTTCTGGACAAGACAACAAGAGCACAGAAAACGAAAGCAAAATTGGACAAGTGGAATTACATAAAACTTAAAAAGGTATGGCACAGCAAAGGAAACACTTAATGGAGTTCAGTGACAACCTATAGATTGGGAGAGAATAATACTTGCAAGGTATACATCCTACAAGAGGCTGACACCCAGAATACATAAAGAACTCCAAAAACTCAATATCAAAAACAAACAACCCAATTTAAAAATAGGCAATAAGCCAGGCACTGGTGGCTCACACCTGTAATCCTAGCTACTCAGGAGGCAGAGATCAGGAGGATCGTGGTTCAAAGCCAGCCCAGGCAGATAGTTCATGAGACCCTATCTTGAAAAAAACCCATCACAGAAGGGCTGGTGTAGTGGCTCAAGCTGTTAAGAACACCTGCCTAGCAAATGTGAGGCCCTGAGTTCAAACCCCACTGCTTTCCCCCCACCCACCAAAAAAAATGGGCAATAGATCTAAGTGAATATTTCTCAAAAGAAAACATATGAATAGCCAACAGGTACATGCAAAATTGCTTTTACTAGTCACCAGGGAAATGAAAATCAAAACCACAAGGAGACACCACCTCCCCTGTAAGCATGGCTAGTGTCAAAAGGGCTAAAGATAGTGCTGGTAAGGATGTGGAGAGAAGGCAACCCTTGCACACTGTTGGTGGAAGTGTAAATTAATACAGCCATTCTGGAAAACGGAGGTTTCTCAAAATATTAAAAATAGAGACCTACCATATGATCTAGCAATCCCAGTACTGAGTATATCTCTAGAGAAAATGAACACAGTATGTCAAAGACAAGTTCACTCCCATGTCATTACAGCAGTATTCACAATAGCCAAGAAATGGCTATCAACTGATGACTGAATAATAACAGGGTACCTATATACAATGAAATACTACTCAGCCATAAGAATTACACAATGCATATATCAAATATTACATGGTCCCCCATTAATATATAGGTTTTTGTGTATCAGCTAAAAATTAAGAGTTAAAAACAAAAGGTATGAAGTTCAAAACTGAAAGATCTTAGCAAGTCACATGGCACCTGAGGCCAGTCTACTTGAATAAGATTAGCTGTGAAGACAGCTAGTTTAGGAGTCTTCTGCCACTTGTTCTGCAACTGGCACCCGCATTTTCAGGTAAACACAGTCTTGAACCATGCTAGTGGGAAAGTGGTGGTCTGTATTCATCAGCTAATGGGGTTTTATTTTCAACTAAGTATTGCCACTATAATGCCATATAACATTTCATCCCAAAACTCAATGGGTTAAAACAATAAGCATTTATTTTGCCCAGAAGTCAGTGTTTTAGACCGGGTTTGGCTGTACAGTCCTGGTCTTGACTGGCACCCTCATATGCCCTGCAGTTTGAGGACTAGCTGATGTGGTGTGGCCTGAGCCCCAACAAGTGGAACAACTCGGCTCTTGCTCTGTGTGTCATCTTTCAGCAACCTCGCCCAGGCATGTTGTCATGGCAAAAACAGAGGTGCAAGAGTGGGAGTGGAAACACCAAATGCTTCTGTCACAATTGCTAAGGTGTCATGAGCCAAAGCAAGTCTCAGGTAAGTTTCAGAGTCAAGGGTGTGGAAGTTTATACCAATTGCTTGGAAGAGTTGTAGCGGGTACGGCCACAGGAGGTGGGAAGGGTTGGGGCTATTAACACAATCAAACTATTATATCCACATACCTCATTTCTCCACCATGACCAAGAACACTGGGGGTAATATGATCTCTAAGGCCCCTCCCAGCTCTGGCATTTTTCAGGTCCAGATGAAGTCCTAATAGGACTTAAAACAGATTTCCATTCATGGTTCCTGCAGAGGGCGCCAAATGCAAACCGGTATCTCCTGTGGGCTTGGCAATTTCGTCTATTAGCAAGTATAGTTGACTTCCCTCCTATCCTTTACCAAAAGCATAATTCCATTAATCTATTGCTAAGAAACAACCTACCCCAAAACGTAGTAGGCTAAAACAGCAACATTTTATCCCATGGAATCTGATGGTTAGGAATTGGCTACGTAACTCTGTTCCTCATGGCTTCAACTGAGGTCACTTTGGTATTCAGCTGGCAGTTGAGCTAAATCGAAGAGTCCACGCTGGCTTTATTCACATGTCTGGCACCTGGATGGGGATGGCTAGAAGTAGATTCATCTGAGACACCAACCACAGGTCTTTATAGCCTCTCCAGCATGGCTGTATAAGGATGGTCACCTTCTTCCATGATGGCTGGCTTCTCCTAGAATGAGTGTTCTGGCCAGTTCCATGGCCTTTTATGACCTAGCCTTGGAAGTCACACTGCATCATAACCATACTATTCTATTGGTCAAAGCAGTCAAAAGCCCACCTACATTCAAGAAGCAGCATAGACTCCACTGCTGTTAATGGAAGAATATCAAAAGTCATTCTATTGCCCCACCTTTCTTCTCTCTGCTCTTTTCATCAAAACTGCCAGGGTCCTCAGATAAGCCATTGGAAACTGTCTTGAGATTTTAGTGTCTTTACACAAAGCACCTTTTCTACAAAGGAAGTAGGTGGTGGAGCAAGGGGAAATAGATGGCAGAGAAAACAGCTAACTTTTTCCTTTAATAAGATAATGTAGTGTTCCTTGGAGAGTTGTGGTTGAAAGAACTCAGAGTGGACTCCTAGCAAGCTGCTCAGAGGAGAGTAATGTGAGTTCTCTTTCTCCAGTTCTCAAGTGGAGTTGGGTTAGGTGGGAAGTCCTTGTTCCATCACTCTTGTGTGACTTACAACTCTCAGAATGGGTATGAAGGAAAATGCAGAACAACCTCTGGGCCCATGGTGGCCACGGTGGGCTGTTTAGGTGTAACAGTCTCCATGGTGAATGGCCAAGGGCCATGAGTGATGAGATGATTGTTACTACACAAGTGGGAGAGCTGACTTTCATTGGCAATTTAATTGGCTCACTCCTCTATGGGGAAGGACTGAGACCAGATGACTCCCAGGAAGCAGTCATTGAGGCACAGGCTGACCTATTAAGTTAATACACTATAGAGGGGCCCACTTTTCACCTGCTTTGCTTGGAAACTGTTGCATCAATGCTCTATTCACTTTCTGCCTAAACTCCATTCTTCTGCATATCCTATCACCATCTTGTCTTTCTTGGTTGGATAAGGTGCTCACGGTTCTCAGGTAGTTTGGTCTCCCTTCAAGTCGGGAACCTACCTCAGTGGGTGTTGTTCCTCCTGGGTAGGCTGTATCAGGTGGGCAAAGAGGGTGTGAGAAGCATAGCTCATGTTTACTCTTTTGAAATAAAGGCTGTGGTCCAAACAATGGTCAAAAGAGACCTCATGGAACCAGCCCCAAAGGGAAAAGAAAAATACTTTAGGGTCTCCAAAAAGAGGATTGATTTGGACTGAGTCACTAAATAATAAGTGACATAGATGAAATCCAACAGTTTCAAGTTTAACAATATTAAATTAAAACTCACTACAACCTTGGAATAAGGAGCTATTATTCCCAGTTTACAGAGGAGAAAACAGAGACCCAGAGAAGGTAAGTAAACCATTCAGGGTAATACAACAGTGAGTTAGTGACAGAGCTAGGCTTCCCATTTGGAAGTGGGAATCCAATCTTCTTCTTTTTTCATAGGTCTTTCTTGACCTATGGCACTCTACTGAGAGTCAGCCTGTCTCTGAGTGGACCTGTCAGCAGTCAAGAGCTTTTGGATGTGGGCAGTCTTCCCCAGCAGCTATGTGCCTATTACTGCCAAAAGAACAAGTAAACTCAAAAAGAAGGCTGCTGCAATGGACAGTGTGTGTACTCAGCTCCCACTACTCCTAATATCACTCCCCAGTTTGCAGCCCAGTAGCCACTCCTTCCCCATGCATCCTCCGTGCTTTAGAACATTACTTGGGGATACATGTGAAGGATAATATTACAATCTCTGCTACCATGGGTTCAGGAACACTTTCTTTAATTCAATCGGCAGATACCATTCTCTTGATCCTTCAGGAATAGGCACTCGACCCAAAATAGACCAAGCAGACTCAAGGAAATATTTAGTCGGGCCACTGCAAAGTTCTTGAGAGTCAATGGAACAGATATTCTCTCTTCTTCTGGATATTGCAAGGTGTGGCTGTAACCTAAAACTGCAGCAATCAGCTCATGACCACAGAAGGATCGAATTAACAGGGAAGAGATGCAAATATCTGAGAGGACAGCAGAAAAATGAAGTGGAGGCCTTCATTGAACCACACCTGATCTCCACCCCACTACTGGACTCTAAGTTGGGCAGCCGAGCTGGTGGAGTGGCTCAAGTGGTAGAGTGCTTGCTTAGCAAGCTTGAGTCCCTGAGTTCAAACCTCAGTATCGCACCCCCCCCAAAAAAAGTTGAGAGCCAATAAATACCACCTGTGGTGGTACTGGATTGACACAGCCTCATTTGGTTACTAACTGCATTTCTAAAGACCCTGTCATATTTTCAGCCACCATGTGACAGCTTCTGCAGCAGCTGAGGGAAACCATTACCACTGATGGTTCCCTGTCAGAACTAGAGGGCACAGTCCATACTCGTGAGCTGTTAAGAGCTGGAAGAAAATCCAGGGGAAGACATTCAGGCTATGAGAAGTGATATACCAAGTGTGAAGTCAGGTGCCTGGATTCCCAGTGAAGCGTTCTTCCTTCCATACTGTAGCCCTTCATTGAACCCCCTGGACAGAAAAATCATCTTGAGAAATATCTACCTGGCCCAGGCAAGCTCTTGGTTACCTATTCTGTGGCGGCCTGACCTACTTACAGGGCCCCCACTTCTGTTCAGGGGTACTGTGTTCCCTACTTCATGGAGTTAGCATTTCAAGGAAGGGCTTAGGGGATACCTGTCTTCCCTGATCTCTTAGCTTTCTATTTCACAATGCTAAAGAATATATATTCTTTAAACATATAATTTTGAATCCTTTCATGACCTGATCCTGTCAGAACCCTCCACTGAAATAGCTGGAGCAGACCCACCCCTAATACTGTGGGATCTAGTGATAAGCACAGACACATAATAAATGTCTGAATAGTCACATTATGCTCAAATTAACAAACTATTGATTACCTTTGTGTTATATCTTCTTACCTCAACAAATATACTTTCATAAAGACCAGAAGGCCATATATGTATAATTTGGATTCCACAAAGTCCTGTGCAGCATTTGGAAACATAAGGAGAGCATAGTCTAGCCCCCAGCTTGACTGCCTTTTTTCACTCCCTGGCCCATCCCACACTGAGAGGAGCCCTGTGTGCTCCCATGGAAAACCCAGCCTGCATGTCCAAGCTCCACCTGTAATCCTTACAAACAACTTTTGCCTGGCCACCCCTTCACCAGGGGTGTGCACAGATCACACTCAGGAGGACGGATATAGGGAAGAGGCCTGCACAGGCCCCCGAAGCAGGCTCAGAACTTCTTGGGTACCTATGGTTTCCTAGGAACCTGGAAAGCATGCTCTAGGAACAGGGTGTGTCTGAGCAGGCATTTTACCTCAGCTCCACAGCCCCACAGACCATCAGGCCCACCAAGGTGTGGAGGACAGGGTCCCTCTCAGTCAGACCTATGAGTAGTAGTAGATTCCCATCCTGGCCTAATCAAAATCCTAAAGCAAGGGTAGCGCAGGACTGGGCTAATAAGAGTGAGCTTTGTGAACCTGGACAAGTCCCACCACCTTTCTGGACTTCAGTTTCCTCTCTTATTCCTATGGGGACCGGAATCCTCCCATATACTATGCAGCAATACTGAAACACTGGCCTATCACCCCAAGGAAGAGTGAGCCACAGCGAGGAACTGCCTATTTCTTGATTTCTCATCCAGAAGTCCCAGTGCGGTAATGGAAGCAACATCGTGGGACTTGCTATAGAGGCCAAGGGACCCTCCCTCTGAAGATGCCACCCGTGGGATAATGTCAGGTCAGAAGACATGGTTCACCTACAGACCGCTGGTGACCTGCTGGGCCAGAAGCTCCTTCCTGCTGAGTCCCTAGATTCAGGCTCATTGAATAGCTTTGAACAGCAGGCCAGGGGGCGTCCTTCCATCTGGTAACAAGGGGAAAACCCTAGAGATGTCTTTCCTAAATGAAGCCATGCCCCACTCAGGCAAGATGGTGACAAAAGGCAGCTCTAAGACATGCGGGATTATGAGCCTATAGAAAAGGAAGAGCTCTGGCACACATACATGAGCACAAGATGCAGTCACAAAATGGGGTCACAGAGCACTCCCAAAGTCAGCAGGAAGCAAGGAGATGGAGTCCAGGATAGAAACAGTCTCTGCCCAGGCTGAACTCAGCAGTGGGCCCTAGACCAGGAAAGCCAAGATTCTACTTAAGGACAATGAAACATCAATACCTCCCCAGGTATAGGCTGTGGAACAAGTCTCCTGAACAGGAAATAGTCACGAAGGGCACGTGCAAGACGAGTCAAAGTTCAGAGAGATCCACAAGGTCATGATGGTACCAGGGATTTGAAACTACAAGAGTCCTCCCTTTGGGAGCCATCAAGAAGATGAAGGCTGCCGTTGTGCTACTGCTCACACGGCAAGCAACTCACCCAAGCCTCCGCCCCCTGCTCAGGGGTAAGCATGGGTCTTGTGGCTTTCTCAGCACTTTTTCACAGTTGGGTCTCTTCCTGGGGAGCCACAACCACACGAGGCTGGTCTGGTCTCTGGTCAGCTGAAGTGTCTCTCAGCAGGTCCAAACCTGTGAGCCACACCAAGAGAGAGCAAGCTCACTTTCCTGCTGTGTGGCTCTCAGAAAATGAGAGACCTGATAGCTGGCTGCTCTGGGCAAGAATGAAGGTATGGAGGTCCGAGGAGCAGCAGAGAAGCCTGAACACCAGGCTCCCAAAATGAGATCAGAACAAACTACAATAGTTGCCTCCAGTTTCTGTGTTTTCTAACAGTGCTAAGCCAAGTCCATGGCCTGGGCCAAGGATATTCCAGAAGAGAGAGGGCATCAGAGCCAGCTGTTGGCCGGATGGTAGAGATGGGGAACAGGTCTCAGGGTGGGCATATGGAAGGTTTCCGGTACTTTGGATTAAGACAGGATGCAGTGGTCCTAAATTCTTCCAGTCAAAAACATGTCTTAGCAGCAAGAATTCATCACTGTTTTGTCACACTAAGATTGATGGACACTGGCCCAGGAGAGTACAAGGCCAGCTTGGTGAAGGTGGAGGAGCTGCTGCCAGTCATGTGGGCTGCAGCCCACCTGCTCCTTATGGCCCTCACGTGAAGTAGCGGCAGGGTGTGGAGTCAATGTAGCAGTACTGGGTACACCGCAGGTCTCCGTATGACCTGAGGGAGGCAAAGACACTGATCAGGGCAGATATCAGGCGGTAAGTAAGAAGCTCCCGCCTAGCTCTGTATGCAGGCTCTAAAACGCCATCTCTGGTGACTGTTAGTCCAAATGCATCAAACAGCTACTGCTGCCACCTCACCAAGGGCAGAGGGTTCTAGGAAAACTTTCTCATTCCCATTTAGGGTATGGGGCTTGCGGGAGTTGAGTCAGGTCTCTGGTTTTTTTTTTTTTTCCCTTGAACCAGAGTTGAAGGAATTGTTAGCCCGTCTCTTAACACAGCATCTACAAGACAATTGCCCACTTTTCAAGGCCTGAAAAGTTGAGTGCATTCATGAGAAAGCACAGTATTGATGCAAATGTTTTATATCTATGTAAGCCAAAAGGGCAGCACTAGCCAGGTATGGCTATTGAGCTCTTGAAATATGGCTTGTGTGACTGAAGAGCTGAATTTGAATTTCTAATTATTTTAAATTTGGGTAGCCATATCTAATGTTGGCTTCTTCATTGGACAGTACAGTCTATACCTCTGCAAACCAAGTAATAATCCTGAGACAGTGTCTCATACACAAGCACCCTCAGGGGCTTCCAGGGACTAGGGAAGTAACCACAGTGAACCACGGCATAAGCCCTGGCTCCATGTCTGATTGGCTACACTCGGTTGTCCATGGAGCCATTGAGAAGCTCAACCTGGCCAGCTCTGGCAGGCAGGAAGCAGTACACACAGACACATATGTGGAGCAGAGTCCTGCCCAAGCTTAAGCAGACCTGGATTCTAGGTGTGACAAAAGGTGGGCTGATATGTGTTTGGATGTTGAGGGACCAGAATCGGGGCAATAGAGAGAGATAGGCATGGTGGCTGTTTCCCAGCACTGCGGAAGGCCTGGATCTTTCCCTGTCAGAAGAAAGGGCTGGAAGCAAAAGCTGAGGAGGTTGGATTCATGAGGGATTCAAGAAATCTAAGAGGCCAGCAGACCCACTCTAGAGTCCAGGGAAGAGCAGGACATGGACTGAGAGGGAGGGAATAGCCTCCCTGTTTTCCCTAGAACATTTTCAACTCTGGTTCTGTGAGGATTAAGGGGAACATGGTGCCATTTTGCACTAGGAATCTATATTCTGGGTATGGATTCAGCACTTCATGGGTCCAGTACCCCTCAGGTGGTTTGGGAGGTGCCAATGTGGAGGCCAGGACACTTGTCCTGAGCAGCATGAATACCCACTGAAGGGAATCTTTTCTGGGGAGGACCATGACTCAGCAAGGTTATATAATAACGCTGGTCTGATCTCACTTGGGCCCACAGGCCTGCCCAAGGTGGGCAGGGTATTCCAGGAATTCAGGTTGTATAGACACACTGAGACTGTGAGATGCCCTGGCACAGCTACCCTCCACTGGTTTTCCTCCCAGACCATGGCACAGGACACTGATGTGGCCATGGTATCCATAGGGGATGACTAGCCAACTCAGAGACTGCCACTTCTCTCTGAGCCCAGGACAGAGTTGGTGGCTGTGTCTGCCTGAGTTCAGCCTCCAGGGAATATGGCTGCTCTGAGGTCACACGGGAAATATGTGACTACCACTTGGCTCCCATTGAACAGAAAGTTCTAGACCATGTGTCTAGAAAAAGCCATGGACATGAGAACCACTTGAAAATATTTGTGAAGGAAGAGACGGGGAGGCAGAAGTGGGAAAGAGAGGAGAGGGAGGTGTCATAATTGCACATGATGCCTTCCCTACCCAGGGAGATAGGTCTCGCACGTCAAGTAGCCAAAGTCAGAGCCATCACAGTCCTCCACGCCCTCGTGCCGGTAACCATCTCCACAGTAGGCCCGGTGACAGCCTAAGAGAACACAGAAGTGCAGCCCTGAGAAGTGGCAGGGCAGGACAGGACAGGCTTGCCTCAGCCTATAAGGACAGTGTGGTCCAAATTATCCTTGCCTCCCCCCAAACAGTACACCCATCTAGAATCAACCTCAGCTAGGCTTCAGACTCACCAGGGCCTGTACTGCAGACTCTAAGTCCATAGCAACATGGTCTGGGAAAAGGAAAAGAAGCCCCAGGCTCTGGTTGTGTCATTTATTGGCTGAGGGACAGGGAACCTCCATGTCATCATCTACAAAACTAGGACACTGGCACTGCCTCCCACTCACGGGATCACTGTGGGGTTCCTGTGAGGTGAGGTGGGAGGTGGGAGACTGAGGCATTAGGCCCCAGAGAGGGTGCATGATGATTCTATCCATTGGCAGAGAGTTGGGGTGGTGGTACTGGGGGCCCAGCTTATTTCCTTGGGAGCCACAGGATCCTCCACAAAGACCTCTATTCTCACATGAGAATAGGACTCCATTCACATTTTAATTTATGTATTTGTTTATATATATATATATATATATATATATATATGTATCTATTTTTTTTTTTTGGAGATAGCATCTCACTACGTAGCCCAGGCTAGCTTCGAACTCTCCATCCTCTAACCTCTGCCTCCCTGGTGCTGGGATTACATGAGTGAACCACTGCTCTAGCCCCACCCTCATTTTTTCAGAGCATAAAGACTCCACGGGCTGCCATCCTGGGAGTCGTTGGGGGTCAATATAGCTACAATGTGAAATCTGTAGCATCTCCCCTATGCCCACCCCTTGGTGCATAGTCATCCTCTATGCTGTCACCTTCCCCTGAACTTCTGGAGGGTAAGGACTGTGACTCTGCAGCCACATACACCCAGTCTTGACCCTGAGCACCCCAAGTCATGGATGGATTCAGTGAATGAATGCTGAACCTAACTACACCCAGACAAGCCACATATAAGTCAGCTCAGAGAGTCTCTAGAGACTTGAGTTGCCAGCATGGCATACCCATTTCACAGTCCAGGAGAGTGAGGCCCTCCAGCCTGAGTAAGGCTCTCTGAGCCTGGTGACAAACAGAGCTTGCATTCAAACTCTGTTCTGACTCTGAAAACTATGCTTTCTACCTTACCGCCTGCTTTTGTCACTTGGTTAAAAAGTATATAAAAGCAAACCCTCTAGCTTTGCCTGCCTGCTTTGGCACAGTCCCACCAGCCTGGAGGTGGCACTGGTGGCCCAGCTTCCCATAACAGTGATTGCTATTTGAGTACACATGGATAAGGGTCCTGACTCCTACTATGGCCTCTCCCTTTTGCCTTTTACTCCTGTGTACAAAGTGAAGGCCCATCACACCATTTTTGTCTTTGAGCCTGGAACCTATCCCACTGACATGTTTGAATGTGGAAGAATTAAGGTGTGGCCTGAAATTGGGAAGGAGGTTCCCAAGGCAGACTGGGGACACCCCCTCTGGCCCTAGAATGTCCCAATTCCCCACAGCTGGTGTCCAGGGTTTGCTGATCCCACCCCACTGACTGGTCAGGCCTCATGTCCTCCCAGGTTGGGCCCTACTCACTGATGCAGTCGTCACCCACGTCTTGGTTGCCATCGTCACACTCCTCTCCAGGCTGCAGGACCCCATCCCCACAGGTTCCACGCTGGTCTATGGTGTAATCCACAGGGTAGAGAGGGGTCAGCTGTCCAAAGAAACACACATGTTAACTTAGGGGCACTGTGCCCAGGCAGCTGCAGGGCAGGAAGGTCACTGGTACTGGAAACAGATGCTCTGGGCCAGCAGGCATCCTATAACTTCCTCCTGGGCCACCAAGGAAGTACTCCTTTCTTGTCACCCACCAGAGCTCTGCAGTCAGCAGAATGCTGGGGCCAGTTAAGCCAGCATTTGATGGTACAGAACCTGCTTGAGGATCTTGTCTTAAGAGGAGTTTCTATTTGGGAATGGGGACATGGGGAGAGGGCTGCTCAGGAAAAGTATGATAGAGGATGGTTAGCCCTTTGGTACAGACAGACTGCAGAAAATCTATCCAGGTCCAGCTATTTGGACCTTCCTGCATTTTTTAATTTATTTTTTTGGCAACACTGGAGTTTGAACTCAGGGCCTCATGCTTGCTAGGTAGGCACTCTACTACTTTAGTTATTTTTCAGATGGGGCCTCAGAACATGATCTTCCTACCTCCATCTCTGAGTAGCTGTTTATAGCATCCATCACAACTCCCAGCTTATTGGTTGAGATGTGGTCTTGCTAACTTTTTGCCTGGACAGGCTTTGAACCTCAATCCTCCTGATATCTGCCTCCCAAGTAGCTAGGATTACAGGTAGGTACCACTGCACCCAGTGTCCTTCCCTTCCTTTAACGGGTGTGTCCCTCTCCTGGGCGGGGACAGGTGGGTGATATCTTGAGGGCCCTGCCCCAAAAGTACCTGGATGGGGAGCCAGCCAAGGCTGTCCTTGAAGTACAAAGATCTCTGGTCTCTGCGGAAGGCAATGGCATTTTGAGTGTTCAGCCTTTCAAGCTCCTCCTGGTTGTTGACCACAAAAATCTGCCAGAGAACACAGTGGTGAGGAGCCCAGAAAACACTTGTGGAGGAGCACGGAGAGTTGGAGGAGTGAGCAGTCTCTGGGCTTGGACTGGATAAACGTGGGGAGGGGAGCCACAGAGGACACTGTCACATTGTTTCTGAATAGCGAGGAATTCCCATACCACCTTAATCCAGTTCCTAATGTCTGAGTTTGCAATCAAATACCCACCATGATTTAAGATGTTTAAACATGTTAAATGCTCCCAAGACTTAAATTTAAAAAGCAATGTCATATAGTTAAGCAAGTGATTCTTCAAAACGGATCATACTCAAAGATGTTCACGTTAGTATTGTCTCCATCAGTGAAAAGCTTGGGAACCCCTATAAATACCTAATGCTAGGACACTAGCAAGTAAGTCAGGCAAAAGCTGCATGGACACAGGTGCATCCACTGAAACCATGTTTAAGATGAATTGACATCCAGGGTTTACTTCAAAATAATCAAGGGAGGGTGGGCAGTAGAAAGTAGGCATAAAGAGAAAAGAACACAAGGTCAGCCATGAGTTGACTGTTGTTAAAACTGGGATTGATTACATAATTTGTCCTGCTTTTATATTTATTTGAAAATTTCTGTGGTAAAAGTTTAGAAGGACATTTATAGTGTGGCAACATGGTGGAGTTTCAAATGAGATAATAAGAGCACAAAATTTTAATATAATATAATCTGAACCATATCAAAGTTAAAACAAAGAAAATGCCCCCCAAATGGGCCCCACAACAAAATGGACAATTTGGTTTTCTTCTTTTGATTTCCCCCTATTTTGCAACTTTTTATCATGAGGGCGTTCCTAGTGCAATGGGGAAAGTAAATTTTACTATAAGAACTCCATAAAAGCCCGAGAGGATCAGGTAAGAGGGCCTCACATGCACCCACCCGGAAGAGCCTTACCACAGGGACTCGCAGGGAACTGGGCCCATACATGGATTCCCCGTAGGAAGGGTTATTCACATTCATGGGGGGTCCACACAGACATCTTCCTGGAGGCCCTGGAAATCCTCTTTCCCCTTTGGGTCCCATTATAAATTGTCCTAGGAAGCAACAGACTGCTGTGTTACTAGAGCTGTGGAAGAGAAAATCAAATAGTCCAGGGAGATGTGAGCAACCTGTGCAGCAGAAAGAAGGGTTAGAGTCCACAGCGTTTCAGGGTAGGCCTGGGGAGAGGTTCAAAGACAGGATGCTGATCCAAGCTGTAGAGGAGATAAAGGGAGAAGTAGTTGGTAATAGGTAGAGCTCCCCTCACACCACATCCCATTCCTGCCTTGAAGACAGGCAAGATACCTGGTGCCACAGCAGCCAAGTTGCAACCATCAAGTAACAAGCACAAGAACAAAAGTCGACATGCAGGAAGGACAAGGGGCTCATGGGGCCTAGGCCCTGACGGTGACATTAAGACTGGAACAAAGCCAGCCACTGCCTGCCTATGGATTTCCTTGTTAGAGAAAAATAATGCCCTATTTGTTTAGACCATTATTAGTAGAGGGCTTCTTGCAGCTGACACATTGCTGATGGATAAATTTTATTATTTTAAATTTTTTCTTATATAAAGGATATTTACAGAGGAATTTCTGGATGTGGGTTTCTATTATTTCTCCCAGAAGAAAATGGAATATTTGTAAACTCTCAGCTACTTACTCTCCCTGGTACAGAGAGAAGTCAGGGACCCATCCTGAAAAGATATCAGGAAATTTACTGCCTAACCCTATGGCAGAAGTAGTTCTCACCTTCATTTTTTAAAATTTATTTATTTAAATAAAAATATGGGGTATCATGTTGCCCAGCCTGGTCTTAAACTCCCTTGCTCAAATGATTCTCCTGCTTCAGCCTTCCAAGTAGCTGGAACTCTGTACAGATGTGAACTGCCATACCAGCTTCATCTTGACTTTTAAAGGCCCTGGCTCCCAAGACACACCCCAGAGCAGTCCCATCTAGACTTCTAAGAATAAAATCTAGGCATCCATATTTTGTCTCCCCTTTGTGTCTGGGAACCCCGGATCTTATGCATGCTAAGCAAGTGCTCTACCACTGAATTACATCCTCAGCCATTAAGATCAAACCCAGGCTGAGCACTTTTCTAGCCCTAAGCACCCATCCTGAAAAGCTCTCAAGATGTTTGCAACATGCACCAAGATTGAGAATCACTGGTCCAGAGCAACAGTATTTCCCTCATAAGATCATCTCCCTTTTCCTTCATCCTTCTCTGCTCAGGGGCCTCCTAACTCCCTTCTGTTTGGTTTCAAACATCACTTCCTCAAAGACTTTTTGAATATTTCCTCTCCGTTACGTTCATCTCAGATACAGTTTTATTAGTTCCTTATGTCTCTTCTTCATAATATTTTTGTTTGTAATTTTACACATTGCAAGATTATTCGATCAAGGTCTCTCTCCACCCACAGAACATATGCTCCATGGGGGCAGGGCTGAAACTGACTTGACACACAGTTGGGGCATGCTATGTGTCTATGGAATGAATAAGTGAATGCAGATTAACTGGAGAGAAAAGGCTAGAAGTCACACTGTGGCTGCCAGAAAAGAGCTGGAGCAGGAGCCACCCAACAGGAAAAGAGGAAAAAGAAGAAAAGATGGGAGTGAAACGAAATGAATTCCTGGGAAAATAAGGAGGCCTTGAGAGCCAGCCAGTTGTTGGCCTCACATAGTACAACATTGGAGGCAGCCAGAAACAGGGAGCTCCTTTTTAAATCCCAGAAGGTCAGGAAATGAAATGATCCAGGGAGAGATATCTGGGCAAGATCACAAAGGAGTGGCTGCAACTGGAGAAGGAGACCCCAGTGGAAAGACCCCAACTCACAAAGCCTTCCCAAAGTGGTTGACAGATCAGAATGCTGATAGCAGGAGGAAAAACGAGATTTGCCAACATCTTATGACAAGTTATGGTTGTTTATTCTGACAAGAACTGTGAATATTATTCTGTGGGCAGAGCTCTGCTCTTGTGTTCTGATGTTTTCCAAAGAGCCCAGAGAGACAAAGACTCCACCAGCCCAGGAATATTCTGAGTAGTTAAGCACCTGGGGAGAATGAAGTGTGAATGTTCTGTGAGCAGGACCATTGGGGTAGCATTGGAGCAGTCTTCTGGAAGGCTCTGTGACCCCAGAACCATAGTCTCAGAGACACTTGGAATTTGTCCAATTATCCAACTAATTAGTGGTGAGGCTGAGATTTGAACTCATGTTTGACCTAACACTATACCATTCAAAAGACAAACTCCAAGCCAGGAAGCTGGCAATTCCCAGGTACTGTGTTGATCCACTTATACCCTGTCTGGGTGCAGCAAGGACTTGGCCAAGTTTGTAATTTGATTATTGCAAATTACATCCTAAAGGCATTTTGCCTTTATTCCCTCCTCACTCCCCAGCCTGTCTTTCCCTGTAACTTGGGTAATTAAAAAGCCTCTACCCTCTCCAACTCCCCCAGCACTAGCTGGCCCCACAGTGCTGGGCACCAGAACCCAAGAAAGCTGTTCGACAGGATGTGGCAAGGCACCAGCTGCCACCACTGCAGTTTCCCTGAGGCCTCCTCCCAGCTGTCAGAGGGCATCCATCACTCTGCCAGGCTACCCTGAAGGGCACAGCAACTTAAACATCCCCACCTCAGCCTCATCATTATCCCCACAGCCACAGTCTCTGCTCTCCATCTTTGCCCAGGGAGCCTCTCATTTATGTTGGCTGGCGAGTACAGGTCACAGTGGAAGAGCTAGGAGCAGGGAATCTGGAAGAGGCAGAGGAACCAGGATGATCATCTCCATAGGCCATGTAGGAGCCACCAACTAACTCAGGACCAGGGTGGCCAACAGTCAGCTCTGTGACCTTGTTTCTGAGGCTTCTTTCTGAGCCTCATGGCTCTTATCCATAAAGGGAGGATTGGACTAGAACAGGGAACTTTATCGTGTGGTCTATGGAGCCCAAGGACATCACAGGATGGATTGGGGCAGTTGGTTCCGATTACACATTTTCTTCCTAAGAGGGACTTTCTGTTTTTTGAGACACGGTCTTATTATGCAGCCCAGGCTAGCCTCAAACTCAAAATCCTTTTGTCTCCACCTCCTAATTGCTGGGATTATAGCTGTGTACCACCATGCCCCATTTGTTAGCTATTTTCTACCACTACTTTTTTTTTTTTTTTTTCATTTGAGACAGGGTCTTGCTATTAGCTCAGACTGACCTGGAACTCTCCATTCTCCTGCTTCAGTCTCCTGAGTGCTGAAGGGGGTTACAGGCATGAGTTATCACATGCAGCTCCAAGTTTGAGGCTTTTAACTACACTTTCAAAGGCATCCTCAGGAATCGCTGCAGGGGCTTATTCCAACTCTGGATGACTGTCCAACTGATGTCACACATCCGATATCTCTTTCAAATTCCTTCAAATGTCTCCCCTCCCACAAAAAACTTCTATAAAGAGTGAGCTTGCTGTCCTACTTTGTCTCTTTTCCCTCCTCAGCCCCTTCACTGTGGGGGGCTCCTCAGAAAGGAAGTAACTCAAAGTGAGGCACAGGATAGAGAGATCAGCCCAAAGATATGGCCCATATCCTGCTTGGCTGTTGGTTATAACCAGGTGGGGACAGACTGAGCACCTGTACAGACTAGCCCTGCTCATCCCACCTAACAGATGCCACGCAGAGGGGATGTGAGGCTTACTCAGCCACAGCCCCTGCCTTCTTGCAGGAAGATAAAACATATCTACACAAAGCAGTAACCAATGGAGGGGGCATAACACAAAAGGGCTGTTGATGGAGCTCCAGGGACAGTGGCATGGCCTGCTGGGGACCAAGGAAGACCTTAATGAAGAGGGCTTTGAAGGAAGCAGAGGATTTTGTTGGATGGGCAGAAGGTGACAGGAGAGCCATGTCAAACCATGCAGAGCCAGAGAGACCACAGGAATATGGTCTTGGCAGAGAACTAGGGGTCCCGTGGAGAATAGAGGCCAGGGAAGCCAGGATCTGGAAGGGGGTGGGGTAGTGGAAGGGAAAGAAAGGTGTGTATATCTGGGGTAGAAGGGGATAGAAGGTCAGGGAGGGAAAATAGAACTATGCTTGGGCCTGCTAGTTGCAATACATGAAAGACCAACTAGACAAAACAGTGGCCTTGGTCTTCTCACCTGGCCCTAGGGTCCAAGAGGGAACCTCAAGTCAGATGAGGGCTAAACATACGGGGACCATAAGGTCTCAGTCTGCCAAGGACCTCCCTATGCATCCACCCACCCTAAATCCAAGCCTCTGAGCGCTCCAAGGTCCAAGAGAGTTCCTTCCTTAGGCAAAACCAGGCTTCCAACCACGTTCTCACTCTCTGGGGTTGACAGCTATGGTCACAGGGCTCTAGGGGAATGCTACACATGTCAGAACTAAGGAGGCAACAACTAGTTGAAGGACCTCTATTCAGGTCACCTCACCCAGGCAACTCACAGAAACAGACTGTGGAACACAGACACAGCCTGCTAAAGGATGGGGTTGCAATATACAGCCTGGGCTGCACCTCAAATCTAGTTCCATTAATAACATGGAAATTGGTGGAGGGTACAAGGGAAGAGATTTCCATAGATACTAGGAGGATAGGAACCTTTTGTTTTCTGGGGAAGGGACAAAGTTCTCAGAAAGAATAGTTGTAAGCTAGGCATGGTAGTGCATTTCTGTAATCCCAACACTCAGGAAGCTAAGGCAAGTGTATCACAAGTTTGAGGCCAACCTGAGCTACATAGTGAGACCCTGTCTCAAAAAAAGAAAAAAGAATAGTTGTGGAGATGAGCCATAGGGAGCAGGAGTCCTAGTCTTGGAAATGTTTTGATACCCAAGCACGGCATGAAGACATTGGTCCCCAGACATCCATGGAACACATGGACTTGTACAACAGGTGAGCAAAGTGTAGATGAAAGGCAAGAAGGACCATTCCTGATATTTTTCTGCCATAGTTCACCAGGATCTTTGCCCAACCCTTTTGTGGCAGTTGGAGAAGGGGAGAGAACCCACACAAAGCCTAGAATCGAATTTTCCTGGCATCTTGACAGGTTAGCATCTCAGAGGTTTAAAGTATATAATGAAATATGACATTTCATGCCCATCCTATGATGTGGTAAGTATGCTCCCATAAACACAGGGGTGGGGGGGAATTGCACTGTGGAATTTTTAAATGTCTTCATTTTCTTAAGAAAAACATTGTAATAAAGTTATTTTGATTTCTTTTGTATAACTGAGGACAGACCTAGAGAGGCTATCGTTATACAGATGATGTGTTCTGAAAGGCCTTACTCTAAGCTGACAGGGGAACAAAATAAAGGGAACAGTAATAAAGCTAATCATACTAAACAAATAAGACAAGGTAGCAACATACCTAAGTCCACCTTGATCATAGACCTTTTGATTTCCTTTTAGTAATTCCTCCCCATATCAAATGCAAATAAATAAGGACTTCTTCATCACACTGTGTAAGACAGAAAACACTGCTGTTCTGAGTTTAAGAGAATTGTTTGGGACCATAAAACATGTTTCTCTAGAACAAGATGTTAGTTGCTGAAATATGTCCCTTTTTCATTGAAAGTACAAATGACATCACAAATGTAATTTTCTTCCTCTTTGGCTTTCCTCTATTTGTTCTCCAAAATGCTAAAGCAAAGCCAGAATGGCATTTATGTCTCTTGTGTAAAAGCTGAATTAGCCAAACTGTGGAGAAATTATGAAAATTTATTAAAGTGCCTCTGGCAGTTTCTAACTGGGAACACAAGGCAGAACTCTGATGGCATCTTCTTGTGCCCTTTCTGGGAAGGCTGGCTGGGAGTGGGACCCTGTAGGTCAAGTGAAGCAGTATAGCTCTTACCTGCAGATGGGGGACCTGGGGGCCCCGGGGGGCCTGGATGGCCAGGTTGACCAGAAGGCCCAGGCTTGCCAGGTGGGCCCATAAGTCCATTATCTCCCTTCTGTCCCTGACAAAGAGAAAGGCAGATCCTGTTATGATTTCATGGCATGGCAAACTTCCTTCCCCACTTGTCTCTAAATCAGGGACCACCTAGCACTTAGGAGCTCAGGGTAGGCCTCAAAGATCTCAACCACCAAGCTCCTAAAAGGCTCAGGGCAAGTTTTCAGACTTTACTTAGACTTTACTCTGTGCTAGAAACACGACACATGACAGTGAACAGAACCAATCCATCCTGCCCCCATGGCATTTGGATCAGAAAAGCAAGGATGAAGTCCCCTGACATTGAAGTAGCAGAGGTGGGCCTGCAAATTCAGGCTTTCTCTCTGCTTTTCATTTCCCAACTATTGCTCTCTGGATAGAGACACAGCTCCTTATTCAGTCTATGAGGCTGGTTTTGGCCAGACTTCCCAGCCTTGTTCTAGGTTTTGGTCTTCAGCAGCACTATGACTCTCTCTTCTCAAAACTCTTTTCTCTGTCCCAAACTCCTCTTCCCTTTCCTTAACCTTTAGCTTTCAATGTCATATCATACAAGACTTCCCTGGCCTCCCGAATCAGTCCTCCTCTTACAGGCTCTCCTAACTTGGTACTTTGCCAGCATTTATCCCAGAGCACAGTGCATAGATTATTTGGATGGTCATTTCATCAATGTCTCCCCATGAGACATAGCTCACAGTGTGCTGGAATCTACCATGTTTGCCTCTCCTCCCCAGACCAAATGAGGAAGGAGACAGAAGCTGACAACACAAGGGAAGAAGATGACATATAAATCAAGAGATTTCACCTAATGACCCAAACATTGTATGCACAAATGAATAAGATAAAAATTAAAAAAAAAAAGAGATTTCACCTAGACCAAGAGACCCTGGGTAATTCATGTCATTATTTTGTGTTTCATTTGAGATTTTTTTGTTTGTTTATTTTTGCTTGTATGTTTGTTTTGTTTCTGTTTTTTTGAGGCAGGGTCTCACTAGGTAGACCAGGATGATCTTGAACTCAAGGTCCTCCTGCCTCAGCCTTTTGAGTGCTAGGATTATGTGTGGGTACCACTATGTGCAGCTTTGTGCCTTACTTTTGTCTTCTGTAAAATGGGGCTGGTAAAAACACACCCATATTGGTTTGTTGTAAGGCTAACAAAGATCTCAGAGGTGAAAATCTGGTTTGTATACAATGAGGGCGGTGCAGAGCAATGTGATATCATGTCTGCTGGCCTGGTTTCATCTTTTTCCCACAGTGAAAGAAGTCTCAGTTTGTTAAGAGAGTCACACCTTTAGCTACAGCCATTCCACTAGAAGTGTCCTCTTTGCTGCCTGCTCTGGGAGCTTCAAGAACAAAAATTGGGCTCTGTTCCCCCTCAGGGATCCCTAGAAAACAGTGTTGGTGTGCTACAGGATCTTCCCGAGACATCTGCTATCTACTCTTGCTCTGGCCCAATCAGAACAGCCATGGATCCCTGACATCTTTGGCCTGGCTCTCCTTACTCCACTTGTGCCTTGGCAGGCCTGCCCATCTGAACATGCAAATCATCCCCAAGTATGAGAAGCAGCATACCAGAAGCTCCTTTCCCTTCACAATGCTGACATGGGACCTGCCAACATGGCCAAGGAGAACCTCTCAGTAATGCCTGCGAGTTCTTAAAACACTTACTAGGGGACCCAGGAGGTCAGTTTGTTTCCAATTCCACCCTCATGGAGACGTTTTTAAGCCTTAGCCCAAGCTGAAGCATTACATGAGGTAACCAAGATGGGTCCTAGAATGGCAAAGGAAGTCACACCAGCTTAATATAGCCATGGTTAAGGCTTGTTTTCCTAACAGCCAGGGAAGCTGGCTCTGAGCACAGGAAGTGCACAGCTTGAAGGAGCTAGAAATGCCTCTTGATTCTGATGCCAGCAGTACAGGAATCTTCCGCCTATGGGTCGCCTGCTCAGAGGCACCATGTCTCTAGTAGAATTCACTGAGCAGTACTTTCCAGGAAGAGCAATCTGTATTCCTTATTTGCCACAAAGTTTGGAGATTCTCTCTTGAGGAAGTTGTTCTGTCTCCTTAACTGAAGGTTTTTATGATAAAGTCAGCAGCTGTTTTCCCAGGCCTACTGAGAGGCAAGTCCTGAAGTAGGACCATGGGAAAAAGTGAGTATGTGTGGGGAAAAGCTGGTTGCCACACTCTGAGTTCGAATCCTGGTCTTGAAGCTTTCTCAGCTGAAGGATCCTGAACAACACTGCTATCTCCCTGACCCTCAGTTTCCTTGTAAATAAACTGAAGAAACTGGTCTCAAAAATCCTTCTGGTTTGGAAATTCTAGTATGAAATCTTTTCTGAATTTTTGATTCCTGGATTTGGACAGACTTACAGTAACATCCAGAAACTCTTAGTATCAATGGGCCATAAACGTGGGATATACAGCTCTATAGTAGGAAGTGAATTTATGATTAAAACCAAAAAACAACAAAGAAAAAAAGGACCAGAGCAGGTTTCCAAGTCTGACAACTCAAATTATCTGTTGGTCTATGACATCATGTTGAAATCACTCCTCTGATGTAGCTTTTGTTGTTACTCCAACAGAACTGTCAGCAAGGTCAAGAAATAGCCCTCATAGTTTTGGCTCTCCCGGTAAAACACAAACACTATCCAAGGAAAGAATTAGAGAACAGAAGCCTATGTTGGCTTCTTAATTAAGCAGTAAGCATAAAACATTCTGACGAGAAGTCATCAATAGGGGAGAAAGTGATAAGAGATTTTTCCCCCATTTTTTCCTTCTTTTTTGGGCCATACATTAAGTAAGGAAGTTGCTATCTCTGGCACTATTGTAAAGCCATGGCCATACTACTCATTGTAAAACTGTGAGAATTAGACTAGAATCTGGTGGTTTCAAAAGTTACTGTGAGATTTGAATTACCCAGAGTGGAGCCTGTGTCACTTCTAAATTGACTTGAAAACGGCCGTAATTAGCTTTGTAGTGTTGCCATGGTTATGAACCCTGGCTGGACATTAGAATCATGTAGGCAGCTTGATTAAACAACAAAGCAAAACCCAGGCAGAAAGAGGCCCATTTCAGGCCAACTGTATCATAGTTTTTGGGAGATAAGGCCTACGAATTGGGGACAATGAAAAGCAAACTTCAAACTGTAGCCATTGTACCAGGTGTAGGGAATCTGTATTCAGTCAACTCCCCAGCCGATTCTGGTGTAAACTAAAATTAATGACCATCCATCTGGCCTAAGGAAGTAAGAAGAAGAATAGAAAAACCCAAAGATTTTTCACCTTTTACATTATTTGTAAGCTGGGAAAGCTCCTCTTGTCCAAGCAATCTATTTGGTTACTCATTTATAAACATGATGCAGATATGTTAAAAAGGTGTTTAAATGTTAATCAATATCTATGGTAACAAGAAAAAAACCGTGCAAATTGTGATTTTAAATTAAAAGTTCAGGGGGCTGGTGGAGTGGCTCAAATGGTAGCGTGCAAGCCTAGCAAGCGTGAGATCCTGAGTTCAAACCTCGGTACCACCAAAAAAAATTAGGATAAAATAACTACATATTGGACCTAAAAAAAACAAATTGAAAGTATAAAAAGAAATAATTCTGGAGACACATGTACTAAAATCACTCCATGACCACCACCAGTGCATATACCTGAGTGTTGGATCTTTAGATGATTTTCTAGCTTTTTTTCTGATTTTTTTTTGGTAGTACTGGGGCATCACCATGTAACCATGTCATATATATATATAATGACTTCTCAATTAAAAATAAAATAAAACAAAACTTTTCTTTTTCTTTGGAGTCAGAGTATCACTATGTATACCAAGGTTGGCCTTGAACTCAAGATCCTTATGGCTCAGCCTCCATTCCTTTTATTGATTGTCAGTGTCTTGGCATTTTTAGTTGAAAGACATTTTAAATTCAGCTTTAAGTAATTTTAATTTTAAAAATGGATGTATATATGAATAGGTATTCTTTTACTACTTGATTTTAATGTTAATGATTTTGAATATGTTAGAAGAAAAACATAATTTTGAACATATATTAAAATCATCTTAGCCAGATGTGGTAGTGTATTCCTACAATCCCAGCATGCTTAGACAGGAGGATTGTAGGGTCAAGGCCAGTCTGGACTACACAGCAAGATCTTACCTCACAAAACAAAAACAAAAAAAGCTTCACATCTCTCAGCAGTAGTTACTGACTAAAGAAAAGCCCAGAAGTTTTTCTGAGGCACTCAGCTCAGTGCTAAAGCCAGCCCAGACAAACAAACCTTTCCTTATCTCATCACCTGACTTAACCTAGGAGCCTGTTAACCAGGGGCTCAGAAGAAACCATTTTCCTTAACAAACCCAATAAAAAGATCACTTACATCCAGGGGGGCCTGTGTTGGGAAGAAATCCAGCCTGTCATGGAGACCTTGCAACAGCAGGGAAAACGCCTGGGCTGTTCTCTAAAAGTCTGTTTGTGTTTGGGACACTGAAGCAAAAAGTAGAGTGAATTCCCATCTTCTCTCCTAACTCAGTTCTTGTTAAGATAGACCTGTTCCTATGAACCAGTCCCACTCTTGCTCCTAGCGTTGGGCACAGCTTGAATGGAGCACACTAGCTCATCCTCCTGCCCTGGGACTGTCCTGAAGAAGTCTGCAGCTCCTGGAAGTGGTGCTGCTCTGTCCACCAGCCCTGAAGATGCTGGAATGTCTCTGATTGACCCACCTGCCTGCCTCTCCACACCCCTCTCCCCAGGCAAGGAGGGTCTGACTTCAGGGTGGAGGTAAGCTCTGAGATCCTTACCTGCTTGCCTCGTTTTCCTGGTCTTCCCGTGGGTCCGCGGTGTCCTGCTATCCCAGGCTCGCCCTTTGGGCCCATTTCACCCTAGAAAAAAGAGAAGCAAGAGAGGAACTGGGGTGTGTGGAGGGACACATCTATGCAATCATTGACACTAGGGCACTCCTCGATGGCAATGGGAGCTTGGGAGAGTGATGAGGTCATGTGAAGAGAACCCTGGCCCTGTGTGTGTCACTTATTGCTGTGGAGCCGTAGACATTTTGATGACAAATGAGAAACAAACCACCAGCCAGAAAAAAGAGAGGCTTCTGCATTTCAGTAACATGAGTGCCAAAGACTTTCTCTTTTAGTCTAAATGTTACATTGTGTTTTGCTGTACTTTGTTTTTTAGCACAAAGTCACATCTATGGTTTTTTGGTTTTTTTGTTTTTTGACACAGCTGACTGGACACAGTCATCATTAGGAAGTCCACTGTCATAATTAGAAAGTTTCTGCTCATTTAATGACCACTGCTTAGGATTATGCATTTCCCCATTCTGCAATAAACATTGCTTTGAGTTCCAGCTCACTTGCATTTGGCTTAGAAGAAAACTCTTTTCTGTGTGTGGTGCTGGGGATTGAATTTAGAGGCCCTGCACATGCCAGGCAAGCCCTCTACCACTGAACTACATCCCCAGCCACAAAAACTTTTGTGGAGCAAGATGATTCAAGTATATGTTCAAATATTCCATATAATCATTGAAATAATTTGGAAAACAATGTAAACAATGAATTAAGTACCTGACAGAAACAACTTAAATGGGAGATTTATGTTGGTTCACGGTTTCAGGGGGTTCAG